>NC_051154.1:114529894-115129894 GCF_013339745.2 Dermacentor silvarum
TGGGTCTCTAATTGTTCAATTTTTTAACATCTCCCTTCTTATGGACGGGTATAATGTTGGCGTTCTTCCAGCTTTCTGGTACATTTGAAGTCGTGAGGCATTGCGTATAAAGGGCCGCAAGCTTTTCAAGTATGATATCTCCTCCATCCTTGATTAAATCGACTGTTATTCCATCTCCAGCAGCTTTTCCCCTGGTAATGCCTTTCAATGCCCTTTAACTTCATCGCTAGTTATAAAAGGGTCCTCTGTATCCTGTTCATGACTACATCGAATGAAGGTAGCTTGGCTGCTCTGGAAACTGTACAGGTCAGTATAAAATTCTTCCGCTGCTTTCACTATGTCATAGAAATTGCTGATGATATTACCCTGCTTATCTTTCAGTGCGTACATTTTGCCTGTCCTATGCCTAGTTTTCTTCTCACTCATTTCATGCTGCGTTTATATTTTACTGCTTCCGCAATATTTTCCACGTTATAATTTCGGATATCCCTTACTTTCTTCTTGTTGATCAGTTTCGACAGTTCAGCGAATCCTATCTGACCTCTCGAGTCTGACACTTTCATGTTTTGCCGTTTCTTTATTAGGCCCTTTGTTCCTTGGGAGAGCTAACCTAATGGTTGCCTTGGTGCCTTACCTCCCACTTTAATTGCTGCTTCTGAGATCAACCTAGTTACTGTTTCATTCATTACCTCTATGTTGTCTTTATCTTACTGTTCTAAAGCTGCATATTTGTTAGGGAGCACCAGCCTGAATTGGTATGTTTTTACCGTTACTATATCTTGGTTGGCCTATTTCTTCATGACTAACTTTATTTTTTTTCTCTTCAAATTGAGAGAAATCCTAGACCTCACTTGCCTATGGTCATTGCACTTTGCCCTACCTAACACTTCTACACCCTGCACTAGGCTGGGATCGGCAGAAAGTATGAAATCTATTTCATTCCTTGTTTTTTCATTTAGGCTTTTCCAGGTCCACTTCCTGTTGCTGTGCTTCCTGAGGAAGGTATTCATTATCCGGAGCCTATTCCTTTCCGCGAATTCTACCAACATATTTCCTCTAGTGTTCCTAGAATCGATGCCGTAGTTGCCAATTGCTTGCTCGCCAGCCTGCTTTTCCCCCACTTTTGCATTGAAGTCGCCCATGAATACGGTATACTGAGTTTGCACCTTTCTCACGACTAATTAATCATCTTCATAAAACGGTTCTATTTCTTCATCATCGTAACTGGAGGTTGGGGTGTAGGCTCGTACAACCTTCAATCTATACCTCCTATTCAGCTTTATTACGACGACAGTTACCCGCTCATTAATGCTGTAGAATTCATCAATGTTGCCCACTATGTCCCTATGGACTAAACATCCTACTCCGAATTCTCTTCTATCTGGAAGACCTCTGTAGCAGAGCACGTGGCTGTTAGTCAGCACTGTATAAACCTCATCAGTTCTCCCCTTACTAAGGCCAATAATATCCCAGTGTGATGCAGGTTGTTTTGTTTTAATGTTTCAGATGGTTCTCTTAGGCAGAGCCTCGGAGAACCCAATTGAGGGCAAAGCCATTTGTTGGAAAACACACACAAACTTTTAATAAAACTAGAAACGAAAAAAACCCATAAAATAACCACTCAGGAACTCATAATACAAAACGAATGTAGCTATAACGCTAACGGCAACAGGCAAGTTCGGGCAGGCATCGAAAGTGTGGGCGCACAACAGTCTCGACGCGGAAAAGCGGATGTCAGACGACGAGACAAGCGGCGTCAATCGGTGATATGGTCGGGGTGTCGGATCGTTGACCGGGCGACCAGAGCGTGGCAGCTCTGGCTTGGAGCGGGAAGGCAGGTGGCTTGATGGCTCGGGCAGATGGTGGCGGCGTTCTGGCCGGGCAGCTGGGCGTGGAACTCGGGCCCGTCGCCCGACTACTCACATTCTGCCCACGGGCGCAGACGCTCGCCGGCCTCGGGCAGCAGTTCCCGAACGAATGGAGTGGCGACGCCCAGGAGTGAGTTAGCAGGAGGCCCCGGTCGGGTGAAGTCCTGGTGGCTCGAGTCTGGAACCCGACGGCCCGTTTTCAACCACCGGTCCGGTGGCCGACCTTCTCCTAGTGCCGCTACTGGAACTCTTCCTCCTCTTCTGCCATGTTCTCTTCTGATTGGATTGGCTTCCTTCTTTTTAGTTTGTTTTCTTGCGCCGCGTGTTTCACGTGCCGGACGCTTTTCGACGTTGTCGTTTTCAGCCAGCAGGGAATTCGCCTCGGCGCGCGCTCTCCTTGTCGTCTGCTTCTTGTTGTCTCAATCCACCACAACTTGTCACGCACTCCACACACCACACCCAGGCAATATCTGATAATTCTTCAAATAGCCCTGCTAAGCAAGCCTCACTCGATAGGGTAGCGCGTGCTGAACGTTGCCAGGTTCAGTTTTTAGTGGCGGCCTGTCCGGACCCAGAGATTCTTAGCACCCTCTGCCGCGTCGCAGGTCTGACCACCGCCTTGGTCAGGTGCTCCGCAGCCGCTAGGGACTGAGGGCCATGGGTAAATTGTAGGAGTCATGAGGGAGGTCGTGGCCGAATACTGCACCAGGGAGGCCAATTCTTGTTCTGGTGAGGAAGTGACTTTGTTGAAGCTTAGTGGGCCTTCATAATTTGCTTGCACCTTGACTAGTATAGCCCCACTAGCTCTCGGCGATATATTTTCCCTCTTTTTTTCAGTTCATGCGCCACTCCATGCCTGAAAATATAATGGACTGAAAAATAAATCGAACAGAACACTACGCGTCTATGCATACAACACCAAAATCCTCAAACTTAACTGCAGAATGACCCTAAATCATTGAGAATTGAAATGTCATATTTCGTACTCTACATCCGTTATTAACGCACGTAATAGTGCTACTGAGACCCTAGTTGACTTCACGAATGTACTATTCTCGCCCTAGTCTCAGTTTAACGGAAGCTCACGCGAACTATCTACATATCTCTGCGAAAAACAACTGACGCTATCCTTTCTCGAGCTTTCAGCTGTGACGTTTTCTTGAAAGCAAACATCAAATTAACTCGAAAATCTATCTTCCTCTACCACGATCAGAAGAGACCTACACTGCCCTCCGCCTACAAGAACGTTCCTAAAACTCAAAATTGTTCCATGTATCCTCAGAGAAATGAATATTAATTAATGCAACTTACCAAACGTGCCTCGAAAGAAAAGCACTACTATCAAACAAAAGACGACTGTTCACGTACTCACGCAGAAGCGTCGCTCATCAACTGGCGCAACTTGCGCGTGACCTTCCACACTATATGCCGTTGATCAGCACAGAAGCAACAGCGGCCGCCAGCCATACGGCTGCCGTTCATCGGCGTGTCGCTGTCTCGAAACTATGCCTTATGCATGTATATATATATATATATATATTCTTTTTCCTGGTTTTTATTGTACAATTTACCCTCAATTTGCCCACCTGTTATGCTCTCGATCGAGAGTGGCAGTGTTGTAAATAAATAAATAAATATGGGAGGTACAACAAGCACAACGAAGCAATATTAGTGTCTAAAATAAGACAGATGACAGCAAGGCCTGGCTTGTGGCAATCAAGAAGGAAATGCGCCATGCTGTCCGAATAACCAAGAGATTAGCCGCACACATTGTTAAATATATTTAAACCACAAAGCCAGAATTCTTTCCTTCCTCTTTATAAGAGGATGTAATGGCGTGTAGCCAGAGGTTTGGTACTACAAAAAAAGTCACATATTCTTCCCTTTTTACATCCCTTCTCCTTTCCCGCAGCTGTTGCAAAAGAAGAGAAACCATGCAGTACATTTTTGTCCAAGCCATAAATTGTTTCTCGATATGTTTTTGCTTCACTACCTAAAAGAAGTGACAGTCCAGCTCCTTTTGTTTTCAGTGTTTTGAAGACGTCACAACCAGCTGTTGGCGAACGGTGCTCAAAAGTGGCCGCACTACGGGGTCCTATTGATATCGCCGTTCTTATATCTTATTACTGAGTTGCAAGCCTTCATGATGAGGTTAACAATCCTTGCACTGACTTTGTTTTTGTTATTTAGTTTCGAACCTAGCTTCCACTACATACAACACCGAGTCCTTTGTAATTTTCGCTCAAGAGAGAGATGCGTGTCCATCAAGCAAACTCCCGCCGTCTGGATGTCAGTTACGAAAGAGTAAAGACAGCTGACGTATTTTCAGAGCTAGCTTTGAGGCATAGTCGCAGAGAGCGCGAGGGTTGAGAGCACTTGAGTTGGCAGCAAAGGAATCTTGCAGTGGCCACTGCGCAATCACCCACTTTTTCTCTCGTTCTAGTCGTTTCTTCAAAGCTGTACCCGCAATGTTTCGGGAATAAAAACGAAAACAGAAAGCTTTTGGCTGCGTGTACAGTGGCGCAAGAAGGTCGGAAAACAAAAGCGCGAATCCCAGAAAGCTGGTGCAAGCGTCTTATATCTCGCTAGGCTAATCAAGGAAGACATTTAACTTACGTGATATCACTCGCGCGCCTGTTTAACAATTATTTTTCTTTATTCACCAAAGAAATGCGTTACGAAATGTGTAAGATACCCGTTGGAATATTGCATTATAAGAATGCTGAGGAAAGAGTGCCGGAAAAGACTGATGGAAAAGGAACTTGCGTTAAAGTTACATCGACGTTTCTATTATGCCTGATGTGCTCCTCACTTTTGGGTAGGACAGTTCAAAGTAATAAATATTGTCTCCACGTGCAAGCTGCTTTCATCGAATTTGGACAATAAACTTGCTCACTAGCTGAGAAAATTTGTGATAAGCCTCACGGTACCACCATGATGGCATAGCCAACACCAATATTCACCCATATATACGGAACGAGAATGATCATGCAAATTTACTTCCCATCAGGTCTTCCATATGTCTGTTTCTCTGGTCTGACACCCGATGGTTCCAACGCAAGCCCTTTGTTTCCGACACAGCCTTTTATTGTCGACAATTCTAATAGAAATACGACAAAGAACAATTGCTGACCTTTACAATGAAAGAGTACACCAAGATCATCTTTCTAAGAGGCCTTGCGCAACACAGCAGGATGCACAGGATAAGAACGCGGCATAGTTTCTGTTTTGCAAGAGAAAGTCATATCTTAGTCTTGACAGAATTCAAGGTGCGGTACTTCTTTTGAGACCATTCAGGAAGAAAAAAACAGATCGAACTGCCAAATACAAGAGTCGTCAACAGTGTGAATTTTCATTAAAATGTTTAGGTGAAAGAAAACACAATTTCTGGATAGCTGAAGAAGCGTCGTTAACAGAAAATAAAAACAGATGTGGTCCTAATACGGAGCATTGAGGGACGCCGCTAGTTGCCTTGCGCAAACACGTTTGGCCATTGACGTTAACATAGGGTGATCTACCAAGAAGATTGTTTTGCAAGAGATCGGCAACTGAAGGAGTCAACAGCAAAGTGCCTAAGGCGGTGAGCAGCTGACCACGTCAAAAGCTTTGCTGAAGTTGCTAGTAAATGACGTCAAACTTTCCTACTCTGAATTACCCGCGCGCAGATCTGCGTTATGAAGCTAAAGAGTGATAGTTGAGAGATGTGACAGAAATGCATGCTGATTCGGAATGAAAGAACTCTTCACACTAAAACACAATGTGTTGTGAAGAGCAAGGTAAAAAAATATTAGGTGTGGCACCGATAATCAAAATCGGGCGATAATTGTTAGCATCGGTTATAGGCCTTATATACCCTCAATAGTCAGGCGGCGCCGCGATCGGCTCAGCCGTCAGCGCTACTGTGTCAGTTCCGCGAAACACCGAGGCGGCCACTTCTGCGAAGGCATCCTTTTGTGGCGCCTATTTGAAACATGTCGGTCGTTCAAAATTGTGGTCTTTAAGGCAATAGAAAGCATTCAGGACCATTTTAGACCACTGACACTTGAGAAAAGACGTCAACTTTACGACAACAACCATGTATATCGTGTCAAAAATGTAAACAACACGGACATCGCAGCGAAGTGCTTGTCACAACAAAGCAAGTACGTTTACGACGTCGAACTCAAAGTAAGTTAACAAATTAATATTTTATTTCACTTAAGTGCGCAAATACAGCCATAGACGTTTTTCAACTATTATTTGTAGCTTGATTACTTGGAGCGTGCCTTGCACATCACATTTGCCGAGGTTGACAGGTAACTGCCAACCTGCTCAGTTGGCCCAGTTGGCCTGCCCAGTTGGCAGGTAACTTGAATAATTCTTGATGGTGCTTTCTTCTTCGTTTACGAAGTGCCTCGAGCATATTCTGATGTTGTCATTTGGGCTCCAACGTGAGAGGTCATCAGTCTCATCACCGCTGAAACATAAAAGGGAGCAATCAGCTGACACTGAACAAGACGAAGGCTGAACAAGTGTGTGCTAGCGTGCGCGACAGAAATGTTAATTTGCGAATGCCCGATGTGTGCCGCGGTGCACTCCAGCCGGAATGCACCGGCTGTTGTTCAAAACGCGAGAAAACATCGGCATGAATGAGCCCAGTTTCAGCAGTCGCGCCTTGATCCAGGCGCAGAAAGGAGCTGCACGTTAGCTTGTTAATGCACAACGAAAATTACTGAGCGTACAAAGGTCCAGTACGGAGCGCTTACGAAGCTAGATTTGACACGTAACAACCACTGCGCATTTGTTTTGGAGCGAGACGAACTAAACAACTATCTAAACCAATTTACAACAGTGGGAATCAGATCACGCGTTTTATGCAGTTGTCGCTTTATTGTGCGGTTTCACGGATGCTGCCTGCTGTATTTTTTTTCTGTGTTTTGCGTTTATGTCTTAGTTAAACAAAAGTTCGCAAGGGCGACACTTACTTGACGGGCCGAACCACGACGATCCACCGCCCCCCCCCCCCCCCCCCCCCCTTTCAGCCGCCGGGTTTCTTCCCACGGTCTTGAAGGGAAGCGGTAAAATTTTATGCTGACATCCCCATCGTGGTTGTGACAATACTTAAAGCAGCAGTACCTGCGCTTGTTCTTTTTAGGGGCGAAGCACCTTAGGGCCGAGCCTTGTCCCTCGTCGTCCATTGTCCGTAGGTCTGGTTTGCATGGAGACCGCTTGATCCCCCGGTGCTTCGCCCACTCATCATCATTCACTTCGTGGATATGCGGTGATTTTCTGTTCACACCTCTCACAGAGGAGCTACCGATAGGTTGCGGTGAACCCATTGAAAAATTGGAAAAGGAGGCTTTCACGCACGCCTGAACGCAGTACGGACAAAGGTGAAACGGCGGTGAGGGCCTACTCGCGGGTGCTCACCACCGCTGCTAGGTGGCGCGACATCTAAAGACATACTGCATTGCAGGGTGCCTTTATAGCAGACTCAAAGATGAGAAAAACGCGAACATTTTTCTACATGCGAGGAATAGTGGACGTATTCAAACAGTTTTTACACATGTCGAGAACCGAGGCGTCGCAGCGGAGCGCCAGAGCAAGAGCAGCAGCTCAGCAGGTTTTCAGAACGGACTAGCGCGTGCCGTGCTTGCGCCGCTGGCACGCGCCGCCCAACTTTATTTTCCTCGTCAGTCGTAGCCGGCCCCAAGGCGCCGGTCGAGAGCGCTGACCTTAGCGTTCCCGCTTAGCAGCGTCGGTGGGCGCTACAGGGCCCCCCGCCTAGACGGAACGGCGAAATGTACTCGTCGACGCGGCAGAGATGGTGTCTTGGTGTCAAGCATATCGACGGGTGCGCCAGCGACATCCGCGGGGAGCTCCTTGGGAGGCGTTTCGACGTAGGCTGGTTCGAGGCGGTCCAGCGAAACGACTTCTTCGCGGCCGTTCAATAGGATGGTGGCAGACTTCTGCGTCTTGTGGAGGACACGGTACGGTCCGTCGTAGGAGGGTGTTAGAGGCGCCTTGATAGCGTCTCGGCGGAGGAAGACGTGGGACGAGGACTCAAGGTCCGGGTGCATAAAGATGCTGTGGTCCGATGATCGAGGCGGTACGGGGTGCAGGTGCTGAATGCAGTCCTGTAGGCGTTGGAGGTACTGTAGCGGCTGGGGCGAGGGGGCCGAAGAAACGAACAAGTCTCCAGGAAGCCGCAGGGGTGCACCGTAGACGAGTTCGGCCACTAAACAGCCAAGGTCGCGACGAAGGACGGCACGTAGGCCGAGAAGCACCATAGGAAGGTGGTCGACCCAGTGCTCTCGATCCAGGCGCGCAGTGAGTGCAGCCTTGAGCTGGCGATGGAGCCGCTCAACCATGCCGTTGGCACAGGGATGGTATGCAGTGGTACGGCAGTGCTTAGTACCAAGCAGACGGTTGAGCGAAGTGAAGAGTGTGCAGGCAAATTGCCGGCCGCGATCAGTTGTCACAATGCTGGGGCAACCGAAGCGGGAAACCCATGCTGAAACGAAGGCTTTGGCGACCGTTTCCGCCGTGATGTCCGGAATGGGCACGGCTTCGGGCCAACGAGTGAAGCGGTCGATCATTGTGAGAATGTAGCGACAGTCGTGAGAGTGAGGAAGTGGTCCAACCAAATCAAGATGGACAAGGTCAAAACGGCAGCCAGGGGGCAAGAACGACTGTGTGGGAGTCTTCGTGTGGCGGGTCACTTTGGCGGTCTGGCATGCGAGGCACGAGCGGGCCCACTGGCGAACATTGGTGTTGATGCTTGGCCAGACATACCGCCGTGTAACGAGGCGCTGCGTGGCTCAGATGCTGCTGGGATGGCAGATTTCATGAAGTGATTGGAACACCGCACGACGGAAGGCAGCCGGAATGAAGGGGCGAGGTGTAGCCGCGGGCATGTCGCACCGGAGGGAGCCAGGCACAAACGGGTGAGGAACGAGTTGTAGACGGAGGGAACGGGGATGGTCACGCATCGCTTGCAGCTCGGGGTCTTCCATCTGCGCACGAGCTAGACCTTCCCAATCCACAGTCGATGCAGAAGTGCCGAGGGAGGTGATGCGTGAAAGTGCGTCAGCTGCCTCGTTGTCGGTGCCTTTTATGTGCCGGATATCCGTGGTGAACTCCGATATATAGGCCAGTTGACGAACTTCACGTGCGACGTATTTGGAAGAGTTTGTACGGAAGACATACACCAGAGGCTTATGATCCGTTAGAACATAAAATGGCTGGCCCTCCAAGAAGTGCCGAAAGTGCTGGATGGTGGAGTAGATGGCGAGCAGCTCGCGGCCGAAAACGTTGTAGCGAGTCTCGGCACGTTGGAGCTTCCGAGAGAAGAAACCCAGTGGGCGCCACTCGGCGTTGATTTTCTGCTGGAGAACAGCGCCGATGGCCGCACTGGAAGCATCCACCTTGATGCGGGTTGGCACGTTAGTTCTCGGGTGTACGAGAAGTACCGCATCGGCGACGGCTTGTTTAGCAGCCCTGAAAGCAGCGTTCGCTTCGGGAGACAAGGAAATCGCAGATGAGGAGCCCTTGGTCGTGCGAAGAAGGTCAGTCAGTGGGTGTACAAGCTCAGCGCCGTGCGGAATGAAACGTCGGGAGAAATTCACCACGCCGAGGAACTCACGCAGCTGGCATAGGGTAGTGGGTGCTGGGAAGTCTTTCACGGCCTGGACGTGAGAGGGCAACGGACGAATTCCCAGCTCCGAGATGTGGTGGCCCAGAAACTCAAGCTCGGAAGATCCAAATACGCATTTCTGGGTGTTGACAACCAGGCCAAATTGTTGAAGGCGTTGAAAGAGTTCCCGGAGGTGACGCTCATAATCTTGTGGATTGGGACTCGCGACGAGGATGTCGTCGATGTAGGCAAATACAGCCGGGAGGTCGCGCGTTACCTCGGCAATGAATCGTTGGAACGTTTGAGCTGCGTTGCGTAACCCAAAGGGCATGCGCACATACTCAAACAGGCCAAAGGGTGTAGTAATGGCTGTCTTCGGGATATCGGCCGGCTCAACGGGGATTTGGTGATAGGCCTTGACAAGGTCCACCTTACTAAAGATTTTTCATCCTTCCAAATGGCCTGTAAAATCTTGGATGTGTGGAAGGTGGCAATCGTGGACCGTGTGAGCGTTGAGCGCCCGGTAGTCACCGCACGGACGCCAGTCACCCGGTTCTTTCTTGGGCACCAGATGAAGCGGGGAGGCCCAACTGCTGGACGAAGGGCGAATAATACCTAGCTGGAGCATGTGCTCGAATTCCCGTTTAGCAATGTCCAGAAGCTCACCAAAGAGGCGGCGCGGACGGGCTGCGACGGGTAGACCCCGCGTGACAATGTGGTGGGTGACGCTGTGCTTGGGAGGCTGATTTAAATTGCAGGGCCTTGTTACCTCAGGGAAGTCTTCGAGGATTCGAGCGTACGGGCATGGTGGGATCAGCGTGCGGATGCCAGTGGGAGCGACAGCCGACAGAACGCCAAGGATGGAGAGGTGCGTCTTGCTGTCAATCAAGCGATGGTGGCGCATGCTGACGTCGAGGTCGAAATGGGTCAGAAAATCGGAGCCGAGGATAGGCTGATGGACGTCGGCCACGATGAAGACCCACCGGAACGTGCGCCGCAGGCCAAGGTCGAGAGTGAGGGACCGCAGACCATACGTGGCGATGGAGGTAGAGTTTGCCGCGCGGAGCGTAGGTCCAGGTGACTTAGATACGCGGTCACGCTTGGAGGACGGCAGTACACTGACCTCGGCACCCGTGTCTACAAGGAACCGCAGGCCGGAAATACGATCCATGACTATGAAAAGGCGGCCGGGTTGTAAGGCGAGGTCACATGCCGCCGTCAGTGATCTCGCGGTGCGTTTCCCGACCATTCGCATGGGGACTTGCACCGACGGGCGCGGTGCTGGAAAGTCCGATGGTACCAGCAGATAGGCGAGCGTTGAGGACTACGCGAGCGGCGACTGGTCGGGAAAGAGGGACGGCGGCTGGGACATGAGGTAAAGCCGCGCTGGTCATGAGAGGACGTCCGGAGAGCGTCGATGGAAACGGCGAGCTGGTCGATCCGGGACTCTAAGCGGGTCATGATTGCGGACTGTGACGTTGATGAGAGGGCGGCGACTGAAGAAGTCGCGTCGTGGACGCGATCAGCGAGCTGGGCGAGGCGGTCGAGGGTCAAGTCCTCTGTAGCGGCCAAGACAAGGCGGGTGGACTGTGGTAAGCGCTGCAGGAAGAGCTCCCTCAACAGTGCACTGTTCGAGTCGACGTTGCGTGTGCCCAGGAGCTGTCGCATGCTGTTGAGCAGTTGGCAAGGGCGGTGATCTCCAAGGTACTCGGAGGTGAGTAGCTGCTCTCAGACGCCGTGGTGCGTTCTAAAATACTCTGCTTCAGTTGCCGGTATGGGACATCACTCGAAGGTGCCGCGATAACGTCCGCCACTTCTTGAGCCACCTCAGAAGACAGGTTGCAAAGTAAGTGGCGTAACCGCGAAGTCTCTGAGGTGATGTGGTGCAGATCGAAGATGGCTTCGACCTGGGCGAACCAAACCTGCGGGTTCTTGCGCCAGAACGTGGGCAGGTGGAGCTGTAGAGCTGCGACGTCCCGTGGGCGCGAGGTAGCGTCAGGCGGAAGGTTACCTGAGGGCGGGAGGTTGCTGGGGTCGGTCATCCCTTAGGCCGGAGTCACCACTGTCGAGAACCGAGGCGTCGCAGCGGAGCGCCAGAGCAAGAGCAGCAGCTCAGCAGGTTTTCAGAACGGACTAGCGCGTGCCGTGCTTGCGCCGCTGGCACGCGCCGCCCAACTTTATTTTCCTCGTCAGTCGCAGCCGGCCCCAAGGCGCCGGCCGAGAGCGCTGACCTTAGCGTTCCCGCTTAGCAGCGTCGGTGGGCGCTACACATATATATCTCAATACTGGGACACATATGCAGCAGAAAACTTTTAAAATGGTGGAGGAGATGTGGGGGGCGGGGGCGAGGAGGGAGGTGGGTCATCCAGGCCGTAGGATGACGGTTTCAAACGCTTAAGGCATTCGCTGTTGATCGTTTCATCTAACAACACAAAACTAGGTGTAGGAACCGACGTGTGCTGCTGACACATACGAGCGTTGTCACTTGAAGATTTATTTCGCGATTTTACCGAAACGGACGCGCCACAACGCGGCCGCGCCGTGAAGCACTCGCTGCGGGATCTTTGAGAGCGAATCCCGAAACTACAGCGTGTGCAGCGTAAGTCGTGTGCTTGTCAAGCCCTCTATCGATGTCGACAGAGGAACGCTGCAAAAACAAATCTTGAGGGCATTGTTGTGTGCCGTTCTACACAAGATGGAAGAGT
The DNA here is from genome assembly GCF_013339745.2 of Dermacentor silvarum. Lineage (NCBI taxonomy): Eukaryota > Metazoa > Arthropoda > Arachnida > Ixodida > Ixodidae > Dermacentor > Dermacentor silvarum. The sequence goes on from NC_051154.1 coordinate 114,542,083, forward strand.
CGTGAAGTATCATTGCATCGTTACCCAAATGACGGCAAGGCGAAGAGCGGGCAGTTTTATGGGTCCAGAAACTGCGGATGGGCAAGCTCATAACGTCGACGATAGTTGTATACTCGCTGCATGTTCATCAAGTTAAGACGATTATTTTGCTTCGCACAGTCGTCTACATTGCTCCGGATATAAATATACATTCATTTTGCCTTTCAACGTGAATCACGAGCGGACATAGTTGTCGCTGCCTTAACATGATTTCGCATTAAGATGACTAGCGAATTTTAGTGGAATAAACCGCCATATTCAGCATTTAACTCGCTCCGAGATATTGCGCGTGCCAGTGATGGAATATGCTCATGCTGTCCTAATGCGTGTATAACATACGAGAGATGCCATAATATCATGGCACAGCCATGCCACCTCCACTACCGAGTACATCTCTTGCACTGGCTTCTTTTTCGAGGCACAGGAATGATGACATGTCGGTGCAGCTTAGATCAGATAGTTCGGCAAGCCTGTTCCTAACAAACACACTATGCAAAAGCTAAGTAAATGAACAACTTGCATTGAACACCAATACTACGCCCTACTGAATACTACGTCCACTGAATACTACGTCCTAACTAGCGGTACCACTTACTTTAGCTTGCATGCATGCGTCAGCCGCGTGAAGCTCCATGAAACGTCAGGTGACCATAAAGCAGCACGTATAAATAATCATTCGCGGCCTGTCATGCGATGAATCACCGGCATCGGGGAAGTGGCAGAGAGAGAGAGAGAGAAAGAGAGCGTGAAAGCAAGGAGAGGAAAGGCAGGGAGGTCAACCAGACGATTGTCCAGTTTGCTATCCACACTGAAGGTATAAGGGAAAGAGGGAATAGAAAGAGGAAGAGAGTGAGCACTGAGTGCACTTGGGGGGATGCACAAGAGCACTATAAGCGGTGTTCCGGCCGGTCCACTTCAAATACGGCCCTTGTGCACGAATCGCCGTCTGTGCAAGTGACGAATGTGGCCATGGTGCGAGTATCTTTGACTCAGAGAACGGCCTCGAGTCCAGTCGGTTTAAAGTTATCTCGCAGCTCTGAATATAAAGTGCCCGCGTGTTAGCGGACGACCATTCGATGTTTTCGCTAGCAAACCTGTTCGCCTGTATACATTACAACAAGATATCGAAATCAGTAATTTATAACTCCCTTTCGCTAAATTTCTACCGCTTCGAAGGCAGTACTCACTCTGATTTATGTGAAAAACAAGCGGGAGTCCCTGCGGTAAGTCGTATAAGTTGGCTGCCTATACTGTATCACACAAAATGCCAAATTAAAGTATTTATTACAGGCAGCAGAATATCGATAAGCGTACCGGAGACGTGCTTGCCCTTTTCATATTCCTCTTTACAGGAACATTCAGGGCCACTGTAGCCGACTTTACCGGCCCTGAATCACGGAAACTCACTGAGACAGTTTGCGGCAACGCTTGCAACAGCAGATGTTCGCAAGCATAGGCCGACGACTACCATTGCGTCGTCTTTTCTTTCTTTTACACCAACAATTCAAAAGTGCTTGAGCAACGCAAGGCGTTCGTCTTCAATGAAACATCTTGATTTATTATCGCAATCGAGAAAAGATGTCGCAAAGCTCAAGCCGAGCATCGACGAAGCCATGGATCAAGGCGCCATCTATGCTCAGCTGCGGCGCCCCCATGAGAATCATGAAAATCGGTAATAAGGAAGTTAAATTGGCAGCGAAAGAATCGGCAACTGCTTGGACTTCTACACCGTTAGAGTCAAGCAGGCGAATACATTCTCCGCGTTTACTGGAGCGTTTGCGGATATACTTCGAAAAGTCTGTAGGCCGATACCAAGCGCCCATCTCCAGGAATGCAATATATGAGGCGACATTCTTATTACAGGCAGATAATCAATCGATCCCATTTTATCAACGTACTCAGGAACAGCACTAACAATAATATAAATAGGAACAACAACAACAACAACAACAACAACAACAACAACAACAACAACAACAACAACAACAACAACAACAACAACAACAACAACAACAACAACAATAATAATAATAATAATAATCAATCAATCAATCAATCAATCAATCATGTTTATTTAACGTGCCCAGGAACAACCCTAAGGTCTGAGTGCTGGCGCACGCATACATTACAAACCAAAAACAAGACACTCAGGGAAAAATCATTAAAAATAAATGAATAAAATAAAAATTGTGAAAAGAAGAGAGTACGGACAACAAAGCGCAAAGTAAATACAAAAGAAAAAGGAGGAGAAGGGCACTTGAACAATACATGATATTATAATACAAGGCAAAGCTCGGACAAGAACGATGACAAGGAGTTATGAAAGATATCAAGTTCACGAAAGTAAGCGTTATAAAGATTCTGTATTCTGTGGACAGTTGAGTGTTCGTGATGACAGGCAGGCACTTGGAAAGGTCTATGTTCTCTGGTGATCTTACGAGGGATGCGGAACATGACACAGCTGAGAAGTTCGGGACACGTGAGGTACCGTGAAGGAGTTTAAAGAGAAACAGAAGGTCAGCGCGATTACGTCGGTCGCGAAGCGAAGGCAATGACAATCCAACAGTGCTAGTACAGGGTGCAATGTCCAGGTTTGCAAAGCGGTGATTATATATGCTTAGAAACTTTTTCTGGACACGATCTATAATGTCACTGTTGGATCTAGAAGAGCCATTCCAGACGACCGACGCATATTCGAGTTGAGGAAGGCAGATGGTTGTGTATAATTTGCGGAACGGTGTAGGAGACTTGAATTCCCTCGATAGTCTGCATACAGAACCAAGAGAGCGCATACCCCGCATTGCAACACGTTTAGTGTGAGCCGAAAAGTGTAAGGTTGCATCAAAAAGTACACCAAGATCATTGATCTCGCAGACCTTACACAACGGCACAGAATCTATAGAATAAGAAAAAGAAATACTTGCTGTTTTGCGTGTGAAAGTCATGACTTTGGTCTTAGCAGCATTCAAGGTAAGGTTATTATCCTTGCACCATTTAGAAAAGGAAAACAGGTCAGACTGCAGGGCGTGACAGTCATCAACAGTGTGAATTTTCTTTAAAATCTTGATGTCATCGGCATATAGAAGGAAAGAAGAGTTCCGAATAACAGAAAGAACGTCATTAATAAAAATTTAAAAAAGGAGTGGTCCTAATACTGACCCTTGAGGGACGCCGCTAGTTGCCAAGTAAGAAGAAGATGTTTGGCCATTGACGTTAATATAACACGATCTATCAGAAGATAACTGCGCAAGAGATTCACAACTGACGAGTCAACATCAAGGTGCGTAAGCTTGATCAGAAGCAGCGAGTGGCTGACTACATCAAAAGCCTTGCTGAGATCACAGTAAATGGTGTCAACTTGCCCCCTTTGAAGTACCGGCGTGGAGATCTGTGTCATGAAACTTGCGAGATTTGTGATAATGGAGCGGCCGGTGAGAAATCCATGCTGATTCGGAATGAGCGAGTTCTTCACAGTAAAAGACAATATGTTGTGAGCTCAAAATCTTGGACGTAGCACAGAGAAGAGAAATTGGGCGATAATTCGACACATCTGATTTACATCCAGACTTAAATACAGGAAAAACACGAGCAGTTTTCCACATGTGAGGGAAAGTGGAAGTAGTCAAAGAGTTATTAAATATAGATGTCAATACAGGAGCAAATATACTGCCGTAAGCTTTTAGAATTGCGGAAGGGATGCCGTCAGGGCCGCAGGATAGGGAAGGCTTCAAGCGCCTAAGGCATTCGTGGACAAGCTCTTCATCAAACAGCACCGCACTAGATGTAGGAACCGTCGTGTGCTGCTGACTGACATCAGCGTTGAAACCTGCATCTTTATATACGGAAGAGAAATGGGCTGCAAAACAATCCGCGACTGCTTGGACTTCTGCCCCTCTAGAGTCAAGTAAGCGAAAACCCTCTCCATGTTTATTGGAGCGCTTACGGATATACTGCCAAAATTCTGCCGGCCGGTCGGAGGCGCTTTTTTCCAAGAATGCCATATATGAATCTTGATCCCGCTTATAGAGACGTTTACAGAGGGCCCGAAAAAAGCGGAATTCTTCTCTGTACTCATTAGGCAACGTAATTCTGGATTTTCGGTGTGCGCGATCTTTATGCTTTAGGGCAATTATGAGTTCAGACGAAAACCAGTGGGGATATCTAGAGCGTCTAGGCCTGTACTGGGGAATGTATTTTCGCATACTGCTCAAAACAAGCTCTGTAAACTGATCTATTTGGTCATTAACATTGCTTTTGTCGGTAACCAGTGACCAGTCGGTGGTGGACAAGGAATTATATAAACCAACATAATCACCACGCTTGAAAGCAAAGCGTGGGGATTCAATTACGCCACTGGAGGAGCTCTGCCTCAGTGCTGACACAGAGGCAGTTATCTTTAGTGGCGGATGAAACTTATCGGTACGCACAAGGAAAATTTCGGAACGAGAGACATCTAAAACCTGAGCATTCGAGATGCAAAGATCTAAGACGTTGCCACAGGAATTGGCGACTAAGTTATGCTGTTGAAGGAACAGAAAGACAGAAAGTCCAACAACAGGCTGCATTTCTTCTCTGTGTAATGATTGTAATGAGAATATCTAAGTGTGTTCCAATCAATACCTGGTGTATTAAAATCACCAAGAAGAATTACTTTGTGCTTACTATGGGAGGATATTACACTTTCAATGGAAGAGACGACCTCATCATACAAAACAGGGGAAATATTAGGCTGTACATAGAACGATCCAATCAACAATTTTTCACATCGGGCTAAGCTAACTTCTAGCCATATCGACTCCCGTACACTCTCTATATCGATGCGCCGTACACATCTCAGTGAATTGTCAACTGCAATCAGCACGCCACCACCTTTTTGTTGAGATCCACTGAAGTCCCGGTCACTGCGGAAGACATTGTAGTGCGGTGGAAAGAAGTCTGAAGACGAAATGTCACCACACAGCCAAGTTTCAGAAATAACAAAAATAGGAAAAGAAGATGAGATTACATTGCAAAAAAATTCGCGTGCTTTGGTGCGAAGTCCGCGAGCGTTTTGGTAAAAAATTTCCAAATTACACGCCACTTTGATCCTTGGGGGTTGTTATTTCAGTAGCATGAATCATGTCATCGTGTAGCACACCACGGAAAGGCTTGAACAAGCAACCCATTGGCCACATTGACGGGTCGTTCAAGCGCTTAAGGGCTTCTTCATCAACGGTTACATGAAAAGAAGAATACGATTGATATTTAGTTCTAAGTCGCCGGCAGGAGAGGGGAGAAATATTCAAGGCCTTTAAGTGGTTGGTCAGGTCGGAAGAGGTTGTTTCAGAGCTCAAATTAGAAACAAAAATAGCCTTAGGTCGATGCTGCCGTTGAGCTACAGATAATGTGGAAGTCTTTCGCGCTCCAACCGAGGCAGGACTCTTGTTTTTTTGTGTAGTCACGGGTGCTTTTTCAGTGGACGAAGCGAAATCACGTGGGGAAACAGCATCTCGTCGTTCATCAGTGCGTTGTAAAACAAGTACATTAGCTCGCGTTGAGGCAGGAGTAGAAGTAGTAAGGGTGGGTGACTTTCCGGAGTCGGCAGGTGTCTTCACAGGCATGGCAGTTGCACGTCGCGACAGCTCGTCGCGCAGGCAACGAACCTCCGCTCGAAGGGAGGCGACGACTTGGGTCTGTTGCTCCACGCCGCGGGAATGGTCCTTACGAAGGCGTTCATTCTCCTCTCGCAGTTGGGAAACTTCTTCGCTCAGGAACGAGATTCCCTCCAGCGCGTCGAGGAGGAGGCGCCGCAGACCTGCCAGGCTACCGTCAAGGTCACCCGGTGGGGCACAAGAGGAGAAGGGAGAACCAGTTCGGGAAAGGGGAAGCTGCAGGGAGCACGCCGTCGGGTCGTTGTCGCTAGGCTTAACACCCTGCTGATTCAACTCACACAAATTACAGCAAAAGGAGCGCGATCCCGACTTCAAAAGATCCAGTTCGTCGTCTGGCCAGGTCACACATTTCGCATGCACACGTTTATCACACTTTTCACAGCGAAAAAACTGCTGCTTTCCGAAAAAACGGCACGAGCAGAGCAAGCATGCGTCCTTACTGGGCGCCATGCTGCGGGACTATATAATAATAATAATAATAATAATAATAATAATAATAATAATAATAATAATAATAATAATAATAATAATAATAATAATAATAATAATAATCAAACGCTTATTTAGCGGCCAGGAACATTAATTAGAATGCTTTGTATAGCGAAACCATTTCTTCAGCAGTTAAAAGATATGGAATAGCGGGTATAACCGATAATACCAGACAGGCCTCTCCCGGTATGACGTACAAATGAAAATACCCGGGTATCTCCCCCCAACCTCGTACACACACACACACACACACACACACACACACACACACACACACACACACACACTCACACGCACGCACGCACGCACGCACGCACGCACACACACACACACACACACACACGCACGCACGCACGCACGCACGCACGCACGCACGCACGCACGCACGCACGCACGCACGCACACACACACACACACACACACACACACACACACACACACGCTGAAAGAACAGTGACGCAGTGTGTGCTTTGTGAACCACCAGAGGGCACGTTTCCCGCGCTTTCTCTTGTTACTGAGCCATGGTAACACGTATGTTGGTGTATAGGATTGCTATCTGCAGAAGAAGCACAGACAGGGAAGCAAAGCAGCTAGGGGGCGTGTTTTCGTGTGCCGAGGCCATTAGCGGCACTCACGGAATGCCCACGCAGATGCTTTTGGGAAGAACAGGAACCAGTAATAACTACTCAAGATCTGAACATGTCTTACAAATACAGTTTAGCTCTCGAGACGCGTAACCCTAATGCTAATATAATAATAATAATAATAATAATAATAATAATAATAATAATAATAATATAATAATAATAATAATAATAATAATAATAATAATAATAATAACGTAACGAAAGAACTGCGAGAAACATTCCCTACGGGAATGCCCTTTCAATTTGAAAAGGAAGTAACGCCTGATATATCTGACGTACTTCGATAGCTCCAGAGGCAGAAACAACCCTTTGAATTTTATGACGAGTAGCAACTTTTGCCAGTGCATTGGTGCTGTGGGCCAATGTGTGTGCGCGGGAATATTATCTCGTTAGCTTGCATATATCGTGCAAATGGGAACCATTTATTGCGCACTGGGGGTCGCCCTCTATTTTTCTTGCAAAAGTGCTCGACAATACTTGAAGAACGGAAACACAATCCTATCCTTAATTTTAAAATTGTTTTATACATACAATTGAGTTTGAGCTTGTTCTGTTTACCCTATGCAAATTTAAACCTACACAAGATAGGAATATTATGTCAAGCTCCATTACTGCATTATACTTTGGTCATATATAGCAAAGACACCGTATTTTCCGAGAAAGGTGTTTGGGTAATCCTGGAAAGGACGCAAAAACGAAAGACAGCTGGCAACGCCGCAATGAAGGTTGGATGCAAGGTCGCCGTGACATTATAGATTCTGACAGCGTCTACTCGAGTTACATGGCGAATAGAGCAGATGACGTGTTATGCGAACCTGGTATATGCGCTCACTATCAACTGATTTTTATTCGGAGCCGTGAGTATAGTATTTGAGATGGACGTGACAAGCAGGAGATACAAGACGAGAACGCTCTAATACAGATGCTTGACCGGCTGGTTAGGACACGCAGAGAAGAATAAAAGAATAAAATTCAAGGTCACACATGGCACACAAAAACAATTTAACAAATGTAAAAATGTTAAAAGGAAGCAATAACACGACAAATCGAAACGGCGGCAAAAAGAACAACGTAAAAAAAGAAGATTTGCGAGCACATGACCACAACGGATGCAATTACCGGGAAGAAAGCAAAAAAAAAAAAAGTAACAAGTGATGAAACTTGCCGGCAAGGTGCGCCATGTCAAAACTTTGCCAAAGAGAGTAACGGATGATGTATTATCGCAAGCTTCTCCATTGTTATGGATCATGTACGTGCGCTTCAGAAATTTCGAGCGCACTTGGCCACGATATTTCTTGTATGATATTCCCATTGTAACAAGAAATTGCAAACGTCTTCCGCATTACCACGTTTCCACAAGGAGGCCAGACGGCCGGGTGCGGAATAAAAAAACTTCTTCGCCCACTTTGCCATCGGTTTTTTCTAGCCTATGCCACAGGTCGTGGATGCGAGGAATCACGGTTATGCGCCAACAACATTATTCTCTGTTTTGTTGCTCCTTCCGGTGCGAAACTAAACGAGGAGCCGTTCGGCCAAGCTTCACTAGAGCTCATTTGTAAAACCTACGGGCGTCACGGAAAAACTGAGGCGGTGCATGAAGTTTACGTTCACTTGTTGTCGCAGTAATGATTCAGGGAGACCACTTTCATCGTGGTAAAGTGGCGTTTAAGTGATATCATAGCGTGGAGGAAGTGTCATGCACCGTAAAGATACAACTGGCTGTATAGGAGATGACCAGGTAAATTCGAGCACTGAGTAGTTCTAGCATTTCAAGAATCTCTTCTCACTTAGTAGTTTTTGCATTTAACAATCGCTTTGCGGCTGCACGAGCTTTCTTAAACTTGCTTTAAATTTGAATCTTGGAGCACCCCTGCTAGTGATTAGTGTGAAACGAAGGCAATTCCTTCCTGGGACACTGGCCAGAACCAGATACTCGAGTTGCCCGTTACTGTGTGTGCTTGTGTATGTGGTGTGCAGGTGTATAAAACATATGGGTCGATCATTTCATGCACAACCCTAGTCACCTAAAGTAGTACGCTGGGCGTAAGGCCAGGAAAGCATGTATTATTGAATGACTTTATCTCTTTCATTTGATGTGGACGTGACCTGGAAAGGACACATTTCAGAGGAGCAGTGGTCATTCCAAGTTTTACCAGTTTAGAGTGTTATGAGAAATCAGGAAGCAGGCTTCTTGGAAACCACGGGGCGTGTCTCTAGCTTATGTGATCGTTGTCAAACGCAAGTATTAAATCCTTTGTGGTGATCGAGGTTTTGTTGTGGCAAGGGCACCGAGAGACTTCAATCGAAAACGCTGTGCATATTCTAGATTTCGCCGATGACTGCACCTCGTGGAACTTCGAAGATGGTAAAGCAGTCGCCTATGTACCCAAACACCCTGGACACCTTTGACACTTGTGGGTTGGCCTGAAGATTCCTATCGTTTGCAGCCAGAAGCAAGTCGCTAAGCAAGGAGCCAGGTAAGGACATATGTACATGCCCTTTTTCTAGACGTAAAGATGCCCCTGAAAGTTCACCAAGAAAAGCGGGTACAACTTTAGTCGTTCTTGAACGAGAAGAAAGGGAACCGAGGGGCGCGATTTTTATTAATCATATCATAAGAAGCCAACAAACAATGACACCAAGGACAACATAGGGGAAATTATACTTGTACTTACTGAATGAATTAAAGAAATGATAAATTAATGGAAATGAAAATGTATGAAAAAAACAATGGAGCTAAGGCTCCGCGGTAGCTCAATGGTAAGAGCATCGCACGCGTAATGCGAAGACGTGGGATCGTTCCCCACCTGCGGACAGTTGTTTTTTTATCCATTTTCATTTCCATTATTTATCATTTCTTTAATTCAATTAGCAAGTACAAGTAATTTCCTCTATGTTGTCCTTGGTGTCATTGTTTGTTGGCTTCTTATGGTTGGCTTCTTATGATATAGTTCCCTCTCTTCTCGTTCATTACATAACTAAGGCTCGAATCCGGCAACATTGATGCCTTCGGGTAGCATATGTGGGTTTATTGACCAGTTGCCATCACACAAAAAAATCACGTCCTCGTGACGCCTGTGGCAGAAAGGATGTTCTACAACCGCCGTGATGGTTTGTGAGTGGTGGTGCTGGCTAACACTCCCAGGGTTAGTTCTAGTAGTAAAACATAAATACCCCAGAAAGTGGATGGGAAAACGGCTTCGCGGTATACAGTCAGAGCATCGCACGCGTAATGCGAAGACGTGGGATCGTTCCCCACCTGCGGCAAATAGTTTTTTCATCCACTTTCATTTTGATTAATTTATCATTTCTTTAATCTAGTTAGTAAGTACACGTAATTTCCCTATGTTATCCTTGACGTCCTTGTTTGTTGGCTTCTTATGTAAATATATATATTATATATATATATATATTGTGAGACGTCGACCGATGCGCTGCCTTTATTTCCGAGCAGTCGCCCGAGTCAGAGACGAAGCACCGCACGAGACAAAAGATGATGAGTCGTAAGTACAGAGGACGACGACGATATGCAGAAATAGCGCTCACACAAGATTATGAGTCGTTTGTACAGATGACGACGACGATATGCGCAAAATGCGCTCACACTAACTTCCCCCCCTTCAGGAAAGCGGTCAGCAAGACCGCAGGCTAGAAAGGGTAGGTACGGCGCATGTAGGGTTTCAGGCGAGATACGTGAACGATTTCCGTAGTGCGGCGGCGGCGGTCAGTAGCTGAGCTGACAGGAGTGAGGCGGTAGTTAACGGCCGAAGTTCGTTGCAAAAACGGTGTAGGGGCCGAGATATCTGTGGAGAAATTTTTCACAGAGCCCCGGTGCGCGAACAGGTGTCCACAAAAGAACTTCGTCGCCTGGGCGGAACGAAGCAACGCGACGCGTCGCATCATAGCGAAGTTTCCTTTTGTCCTGAATAGTAGCGGTGTTGGCGCGGGCAATTTCACGGCACCGGGAGATGCGAGCTGCAAATTCTTCAGGAAGAGACGCGGATGGAGCAGCAGGTGCTGAAAAGAGTGTAGTGTCCAAGACGAAAGACGGCGCACGACCGTACACAAGGAAGAAGGGACTGTAATTGGTTGTACGTTGGACGGCAGTATTATACGCAAACGTCACAAAAGGTAGGATGGTGTTCCAGTTGGTGTGATTGGGTCGAACATACATTGACATCACGTCAGACGAAGTTCGATGAAAACGCTCCGTAAGACCATTTGTTTGCGGATGGTACGATGATGTGGTCTTATGGGCGCTGTCCGAGGCCTGGAGGACTTCACGTAGGACATGCGATAGGAACGTCCTGCCACGGTTACTCAGGAGGACCCGAGGTGCGCCGTGGCGCAAAACGATACTGTGCACGAAAAACTCGGCGACTTCGGAGGCAGTACCAGAGCAAAGAGCAGCTGCCTCAGCGTACCGCGTTAGATGATCCACTGCGGTAACGATCCAGCGGTGACCAGCGGGCGTGAGTGGGAGGGGCCCGTACAAGTCTATGCCCACAATTTCGAAGGGGGCGGACGGGCATGGTAGAGGCTGCAGAGGACCGGCTGGAAGGGATGTCGAGCGTTTTCTGTGCTGGCATGACGCGCAGGATCCAACGTATTTGGCGACAGAGGTGGAAAGACCCGGCCAGAAACAACGCGTTTTGATGCGGTCGTAGGTCTTATGAAAGCCCAAGTGGCCAGCCGTCGCGTCGTCGTGAAATGCTTCTAATACTTGGAGTCGAAGTGAGCGAGGTATGACTGGTACCCATCGGTTACCGGAAGGATGGTAGATTGATCGAAATAACGCTCCAGCTTGAAGCTTAAAACGCGAAAGTTGTCGTCTTAAGCGACTGTTGGGGGGTCGTGCCTAGCCAGTAAGTCGGTCGATCAGCGTACGGCAGTATGGGTCAGTACGTTGGAGTGAGACGAGGTCAGTAGACGGAAGCAAGTCAACTGAGGCAACTGACTGTCCCGGGCTACTGGGCGTGTGCTGAGACGTGTGGCTAGATGGTGACGTACATACCGAAGGTGAAGCATGGGCGTTCGGGGACAGCGGGCAGCGCGACAAAGCGTCGGCATCTTGATGTTGTTTGCCGGACCTATACGTGACAGTGAAGTCATATTCCTGTAAGCGCAGTACCCAACGGCCGAGGCGTCCAGACAAGTTTTTCAGGGACGACAACCAACAGAGAGCATGATGGTCGGTCACAACTGTGAAATGGCGGCCGTAGAGATAGGGACGAAATTTTTGTATTGACCACACGATGGCGAGGCATTCCTGTTCTGTAATCGTGTAGTTGCGCTCAGCAGGAGAAAGAGCACGACTTGCATAAGCCACGACTTGCTCTTCGGACTTCTGATTCCGCTGCAGCAGGACAGCGCCAATTCCATGCCCACTGGCATCAGTGTGTAGAATAGTTGGGGGCGTTGCATCGAAATGACGGAGCACGGGCCCTGGCCTGAGAACTCGTTTGATGGTCTTGAAGGCGGCTTCACAGTCGTTCGACCACACAAAGGACGCGCTCGAAGTCAGAAGTTTGTGTAGAGGAGCGGCGATGGTGGCGAAGTCACGGACAAAGCGGCGGAAGTAGGACGCCAGTCCTAGAAAGCTGCGAAGTTCTTTAAGTGCGGTTGGTGGAGGAAATTGCAGTACTGCAGCCATTTTATCGGGATCAGGCTGGATGCCATGCTTACTGACGACGTGGCCCAATACTTTAATGCTTCGGCTTGCAAAGCGACACTTTTTAGTATTGAGTTGGAGACCAGCTCTTGCTAGACACGCGAGGACTTGGTCTAGACGTTGTAGGTGCTGGGAGAAACTCGACGAAAAGATGACAATGTCGTCCAAGTAACAAAGGCAGGCCTTCCATTTTAAGCCACGGAGTACTGTATCTATCAGGCGTTCAAACGTAGCTGGTGCATTGCACAGTTCAAAAGGCATCACGTTAAATTCGGAAAGGCCATCAGGTGTAGCAAACGCAGTCTTTTCTTTATCTGGCTCATGCATGGGAATCTGCCAATATCCGGAGCGCAAGTCGAGGCTCGAGAAATACTCGGCACCTTGTAAGGTATCCAAAGCATCGTCAATACGAGGCATTGGATAAACATCCTTACGGGTAATTTTGTTTAGCGCCCTTTAATCGATGCAAAAGCGCACAGAACCATCTTTTTTTAACAAGCACAACAGGAGAAGACCAAGGGCTTGCTGAAGACCTTATAATGTTGCGTGTCAGCATGTCGTTCACTTGTTCTTCTATAACTTTTCGCTCCGAAGGTGACACACGGTACGGGCGACGGCGAATGATGTGAGAGCCGTCTGTTTCAATTCGATGAGTAGTTACAGTGGTCTGACCCAGGCCTCGCGAAGAAAAGTCAAAACAAGCTTCATGCTTCATTAAAATGGTGAAGAGTGCATTGGTCTGGGTCGGATTGAGATCTGCACTCAAGGTGGCCTTACCTTAATAGCACTAGTGTGGCCTTCTGCGGGCGTAAAATGCGCTGAAGATGTGGCAGGCGAAACACTGACGACACATACCGGCGCAGCGTCGGCGAGCTTGGCGACAGTAGACCCTTTCGGCTGTAGTAGTGGCTCAGGAGTCGTATTAAAGGCTGTGAGGCTGGCATAGCCACTCGAGAACCGGACCAAGCAAGAAGCGATCGCGAGTCCTCGAGAAATGCAACGCTGAGAAGGTACAACCACTGCGTCTCCGTCGACAATGTCTGTTGACCCAACGGTAAGAATACGTTCTTCGTCTGGTGGGATATAAAAATCCGCTGCTGCAATGAGGTTGGGACACGGGGAATCGAAAACTGGATAAGTCTCGGTGTCGCTGATGTGAATGCTTGGGTCGCCGCACGAAATTAGTGCAGAAGCAGCGGACAGGAAGTCCCATCCTAGTATAATCTGATGAGTGCACGTCGAAAGCACCGCAAGTTGCACATGATGACAAATAGGGTCTATCAGAACGCGATCTTTGCACTGTCCGGTAGGAACGATGGGAACGTCATTGGCACCACATAGGACCGGACCAACATACGGCGTTTGCACTTTTCGCAGACGAAAGCACAGTTCACGATGTATAACAAATAGCAGCTCCAGTATCTACAAGGGCGTCGACGGAAACACCTTCCACACAAACCGAGAGCAAATTGGCGGGGCGAGCAGGAGGAATTGGGTAAGTCCGACACGATGCAGTTTCTCCTCCAAAAACTGCAGCCTCTAGTTTTCCGACCGGGTGTCCACAACATGGGAAGCAGCGCGCAAGCGCGATGAGGAACGGCGGTAAGGCGAAGGAGAGCGACGCCGGGGCGAGCGGAATGCTCGAGCCATGTCCTGGGAAGGTGAAGGAGAGCGACCAGAGGAGGTTGTGTACGGTCCGGGAACGTAGGAATCTGGCCCTGGTGTCCAGTCTCGCTCAAAGTGGGCGTAACCTCGCTTTTCACCTGGGTGACGCGCGGGAACGTAGTAATCAAACCTAGGTGCGCTGTCTCGCTCAAAGGTAGCATTCCCGCCTTTCATCCTGCTGACGCCGACGGCAGTAGCGAGAAATGTGGCCGCGAATACCGCAGTAGAAACAAACCAGGCGCGACGACCGCCACGGATAGTAGTACGGCTGTGCAGGAGTATTCGCTGCCAGCGAAGCTAGGGGGTCGCGGTAACCTTCGGCAGGTGGAGACTGAACGGCCGAAGGAGGCCGGGAGGCAATTTCGGCATAACTTGGACGACATGGTCCAGTAGACTTGTTCATTGGGGCGTTTGTCATCGTCGACGCCAGTTCGTTCTTGATGATGTCACGCAGTCCAGAAGGAGCGGGGCGAACGGTCGCAAGCGTCGCAGGTCCCGAAAGATGTCCGTGAAGTTCCTCCCTGATGAGCGTGCGTATCAGGGCTCGCAACTCGGCATCACCGTTGAGACGAGGGTCGCAAGAGGCGCGTGGCAGGCGAATAGACTGGAGCGTGTCTAGACGTTGGCATGCTGTGATAATATCACCAACGCAGTTTGGGCTCTGCATGACGAGAGTATTAAAGGCGACTGTGTTGATGCCCTTCAGTATGTGGCGAACGCGGTCAGCTTCCGCCATGTCACTCTGTGCGCGGCGGCAGAGAGCGAGGACGTCCTCAGTGTAGGATGTATAGGACTTGTCCTGGCCTTGTACGCGCGTTGCCAGCCTCTGTTTCGCGATTTCGGAGCGTCCAGACGACATGCCGAATATCTGGCGAAATTGCTGGGTGAACGATGGCCAGTCCGAAAAGTCACTTTCGTGGTTAAAAAACCACGTCTTCGCAACTTCGGTTAGGTAAAAGGAGACATACCGCAATTTGTGCGTGTCGTCCCAATGGTTGGCGTCGCTGGCTCTGTTGCAGTGATCGAGCCAATCGTCCACGTCGTCGCCGCGGAGGCCGGCAAAGACGGGAGGATCGCCGTGTGTGGTGTTCACCGTCCAGGTAGGCCCAGCTGGCTGAGCAGAGGTGGTAGCAGCACTGGTGGATGGGTTGGTTTCTGCCATCATCCTGGTAGGCGAGAGCAAACGACGACCGGACCGGAGCTCACGGGGAATCGGGAAAGTAAGAGGACATGGGAATCTAAGCACGCTCCATCACTTGTGAGACGTCGACCGATGCGATGCCTTTATTTCCGAGCAGTCGCCCGAGTCAGAGACGAAGCACCGCACGAGACAAAAGATGATGATGAGTCGTATGTACAGATGACAACGACGATATGCACAAATGGCGCTCACACAAGATGATGAGTCGTTTGTACAGATGACGACGACGATATGCGCAAAATGCGCTCACAATATATATATTGTAACGATGTTGAGGAACACAAGTTAACAAAACAACGATATTTATTAAGGGCGAACCTGTGCCCACGTCTGAAAGTCACTGCGGTCGTGAAGAATGCCCGGCAGTCGCGTTCTAAAACTGGCGTCCAACCGTCTTCTTCTTTCTTCTCGAGTCTTGCCTCGTGGGCGTGGCGCACGCGAGCCAGGTCCAACCGGGTGCTCGTGCGACGAAGATCGCTGCCTGTTGTTGCTGAACAACACCACGGTACGGCGTGCACAGTGTCCAATACGAAGGGCGCGCAACCTAAATGTGGCCAAGTTGTCGCGGAAATATATATATATATATATATATATATATATATATATATATATATTACGACGAGGTTTATTGTCGATAACGTTGCAAGAACGCTCGGTATACAGGTAGGCACTGCAAGGGCTGTTCGAAGCACGGGGTTCCCTCGCGATCCCGGCAGGGTCCTTCGTCTTCCTCTTCACTCGGCACGTACATAGGGGCGCCTCTGCTTCATTACAATGCCCCGGGAGCAAAGCGTAGCCATCCTGGTGACTCAGGGTGCAGAGAAGATGAGTGGGTCGTACTACGGTTTCAGGCGGTTGACATGTACCGTCTCTCGCCCACGACGACGCAGGTCTGGTGACACTGTGAGCGGCTCAACGATGTAGTTGATCGGTGAAGTGGCATCGATGGTATACGGTAGAGTCCGTGATAACGCGCCAGGAGTTTGGAAGAGAGACCAGGAATGTGGGCCGGTATCCAAAGCCAAACAAGCGAACCGGGAGCAAAGCTGGGTGGTGGTTGATGAGTATGGTCATGTCGTGTCTTTTGCCGTTCTTGAGTCTCGCAAGTAAGGGAACGTGCCAGATGACTGCAATCTTCAGCATACTTGGAGACTTCGGAGAGCGGAGTGTAGTCTGCGGCATCAGGTTGGTACGGCAGTATTGTGTCCAAAGGGCAGGAAGGCTCACGGCCATACCCAAGGAAAAACTGGGGAAAGCCGGTAGTCGCTTGTGTCGGGGTGTTGTATACATGCGAACGTGACAAAGGGGAGTACGGTGTCCCAATTGGAGAGGTCGGATGAAATATAGATCCGTAACATGTCGCCAAGTGTGCGATTGAACCGTTCGGTCAGGCCGTTGGTTTGGGGATAGTATGCGGTCGATTTTCGGTGAATGATTCTGCCCTCAGTGAGGAGGGCTTTGACACCCTCCGAAAAGAAGACACGGCCCCTATCACTCAGTAGTTCTCGGGGAGCACCGTGGCGAAGAACAAAATTGCTAAGGATGAAAAACCCAACTTCACGGGCGGTCGCTGCCGGCAGAGATACAGTCGCAGCGTAGCGAGTAAGATGATCTACGCCGACAATAATCCACCGATTTACACACCCGCTGCATGGAAGCGGGCCGTAGAGGTCGATGCCGACGCGGTCGAACGGACGAGCTGGGCATGGTAGCGGCTGCAACGGTCCTGTGAAACGGTGCGTAGGTGTCTTGACCCCTGTTGGCAAGTAGTACAAGCCTGAATGTACTTTTGCACAAAGTTGTACATGCCTCGCCAATAATAGCGCTGACGCAACCTTGTGTAAATTTTGAGGACGCCGGCATGAGCGCCTAAGGGATCAGCGTGAAAAGACGCGCAGATGTCAGAGCGAATATGACGAAGTATAGCAAGGAGCCATTTCCGACCGTCCGGCATATAGTTGCGGCGGTATAGAATGCTGTCCCGCACGGAAAAGTGGGTTGCTTGGCGACGCAATGCTCGTGTCGAAGGGACATCAGACGGAGCGGTAAGGTAGTCAAGTAACATTGCAAGTGTTGGGTCCTTGCGCTGCTCTGTGCGCATGTCGGTGTTGGTCAACGGGGACAAGGTGGACGTGGAGTCTGACAAAGACGCCAAGTCAGGCGTCAGTGGGGAGCGGGAGAGCCCATCAGCATCGGAGTGCTTGCGACCGGAGCGGTACATGACGGGTATGTCGTACTCTTGCAAGCGCCCAACGTCCTAAGCGTCCCGACGGATCTTTCAAGGAAGAAAGCCAATAAAGGGGATGGTGGTCGGTAACTACGGCGAAAGAACGGCCGTAAAGGTATGGACGAAACTTGCTTAGTGCCCAGATGATCGCTAGGCACTCCTTTTCTGTCACGGAGTAATTTAATTCTGCTTTCTTTAGAGTACGGCTAGCATAAGCGACGACGTATCCATCATAGCCAGCTTTCCGTTGCGCTAAGACCACACCAAGGCCAACTCCGCTGGCATCAGTGTGAACTTCCGTAGGAGCAGCAAGGTCATAGTGGCGAAGAATCGTTGGTGAGGTCAAGAAGTGGCGCAACTGCTGAAATGCCGCATCACATTCAGGTGACCACGCTGCTATGCCGTTATTGTCGGAAAGTAAACTTGTCAAGGGCGCCATGATGGATACGATGTTGCGTACGAAGCGACGAAAATAAGAACATAAGCCAATAAAACTTCTGAGAGTTTTGATAGACGTGGGCGTCGGGAAGTCTGCAACGGCGTGGAGCTTGTCTGGGTCCGGGAGGACGCCGTCCTTTGAAACTACGTGACCCAAGATGGTTAACTTGCTTGCAGCAAAACGGCACTTTTTGAGGTTGAGCTGTAGCCCGGCAGAGGCGAGACAGGTCAGAATGTCATGCAGGCGAGCGAGGTGTGTCGGAAAATCGGTTGAGAAGACGACGATGTCGTCGAGGTAACATAGACATGTCTTCCATTTGTTGCCGCGAAGGATGGTATCGATCATACGCTAAATGTAGCAGGCGCGTTGCACAACCCGAAGGGCATGACGTTAAACTCGTAGAGGCCATCGGGTGTAACGAATGCGGGTTTCGGACTGTCAGGTTCGGCCATTGGAACTTGCCAGTACCCGGAGCGCAGATCCAAGGAAGTGAAATATTCTGCGCCTTGCAAGCAGTCGAGAGCGTCATCGATTCGAGGCAGTGGATAAACGTTCTTTCTTGTTATCTTGTTTAGGCGTCTGTAGTCGACACAAAAACGAATGGAGCCATCTTTTTTTTTCTTACCAATACGACAGGTGAAGACCAAGGACTTTGAGAAGGGCGGATGACTTCACGTTTGAGCATGTCGTCCAGCTGCTCTGTGATGACTCGTCGCTCTTTGGCCGATACACGATACGGGCGCTGTCGCAAGGGGGAGTGGGAACCGGTGTCGATGGTGTGAGAAACACCGGTGGCACGGCCCAATGACGTCTGATGACAGTCGAAAGAAGAAAGAAACTTGTGAAGGAGAGCGAGAAGTTGGCGGCGATGAGAAGGGGAAAGAGCAGAGTTGATGGCGTTGTCAAAACACACTGAAGACGATGAGTCTGAGACAGAAGCGATGGCGCCAACGTAACAACGGTGGGAGTCGGTAGGAACGTCGAGATCGTCAACGTAGTCGACCGCCTGCAAGTATCCTAGGGTCTCTCCACGCAGTAGGCTGATCGGGTACTGGTAGTAGTTGGTGACCAGCATAACAGTTGACCCAGATGTTATAGTGAGCACGGCAAACGGAAGAACGGTGCCCTTGCGCTGAGCAAACACATCGGACGGCGTGAACACTACAGTGGCGTCAGAGTCGGCAGCAGACGACAGGACAACAGCCATCGACGACTCAGGGGCATGGTTGTGTCGGCATCAACAATGTGTTTATCGGCAACGCGAGGAGAGCCGGTCAGCAGCGATTCACATAGTGGTAAAAGCGAAACTTCTGCACGCAAACAGTCAATGGCAGCATGATGAGTGACAGGAAATCCCCACCAAGGATGAGGTCGTGAGAGCACGATGGTAGCACGAAACACTCAATTATGTACAGAACTTCGTTGATGACAACATGGGCTGTGCATACAGCTGAAGGGTGAATTCGCTGCGCATTGGCAGTTGCGAGCACCAGGCCAGAGGGAGCTGTAGTCACTTTTCGGAGTTTGCGACGAAGGTTCTCGGGAATGACGGAAATGGCGACTCCGGTATCGACTAGCGCATGCAGTTGCGGGTACTCCATCTACAAAAACGGTAATAACATTTTGCGGCGAAGATGGAGGTCTTGAGAACGTCGACGTATTAGCAGTTCTTGCCTCAGGAACTGCACTAGTCAGTTTCCCGCTTCAGTTGGAGCTCGACGACGCAGGAGCGAAATCGAACGCCGATGAGGGGAAGGGGAACGAGGAGTTTCTGATCGGCGATCAGTTTCAGGACGTCTCGGTGAAAATGGAGACGCGGCGGCGTATTGTGGTGCGTAGGTGGGCGTTTCAAAGGTGGTAGGCGTTGTTGGGGAGCGGCGGCGACAGAAGCGCACCACATGGCAAGCAATGCTGCAGGTGAAGCAGATAGGCCGTTTGTCTTCAGTGCGCCACGTCGAGGTTGGACGAAAAAACTGCGGTGGCGGTCGGCCAACTGGAAATGAAGCCGGATGCATGGGCGATGAAAAGGAAGCTGGCGGCGGAGAAGGCCGAGCAACCACGGCTGCGTAACTGAGCGGCAGCGACGTAGGGTGATTGGGAAAGTCGGTATATGGCAGCGGCACACTCATAGGTGGGGAGGTTGTAGGATCTGCAGGCAGCGGTTCCGATATCTGATTTCGGATGGCTTGCTGTAGCGTTGGAGTCAAAGCTGCCGAAGGTGAGTCGCTGTGAGGCAGCAGCGATAGCTGCCTGGCCACCTCTTCACGAATAAAATCTTTTATATGTTGCGATAGGGTCGAGTTGGGGAGAAAGTCGGCAGAAACCGCTATGCTCGAGACGGAATCGGCGTACTGAATGTTTTGGCGGGCGATGGAACGTTGGCGGCGCAGCTCGTCAAAGATCTGACATAGGTTAGTAAGGACGGATACGCTCGTTGGGCTTCTTGCCAGCAGCATCTAGAATGCGCCGTCCTCTATGCCCTTGAGGATATGCTTGATCTTGTAATCCTCTGACATGGTGGGATTTACCCGCTTGCACAAATCGAGAACATCCTCGATGTAGCTGGTGAATGTCTCTCCAGGCTGCTGTGCGCGCTGGCGCAGACGCTGTTCAGCGCGTAGCTTATCCACCGCGGGGAGATCAAACACTTCGGCAAAAAGGCTCTTTAATGCTGACCAGCTTGAAAAGTCTGATTCGTGCTTAAAGAACCACAGTTTGGCTACGTCGGCGAGGTAGAAAGAGACATGGGACAGCTTAGACTGGTCGTCCCATTTGTTATGGGCACTTACACGTTCGTACGATGAGAGCCAGTCTTCCACGCCGTGTTCGGCGGTCCCACTGAAAATGGGTGGGTCGCGATGAAGAGGGACGCCGGCGCAGACAACAGTGGCAGCCGGTGGTGCAGGCAACGAAGTGGCTGGATCAGGCATAGTGCAGGGCGATCGTGTTGGTGTTGGTAGGGTTCGAGTGCCGAGCTCCAGGATGAGGAGAAGGATCTCAGCAACCTCCACCAAATGCGACGAGGTTTATTGTCGTCGATAACGTTGCAAGAACGCTAGGTACAGGTAGGCACTGCAAGGGCCGTTCGTAGCACGGGGTTCTCTCGCGATCACGGCACGGTTCTTCGTTTCTTCGTCTTCCTCTGCAGTCGGCACATACCCAGGGGCGCCTCTGCTTCATTACAATATGTATATATATATATATATATATATATATAGATGAACGAGAAAAAAGGGAACCGAGGGGCCCGATTTTGATTATTCATGTCATAAGAAGCCAACAAACAACGATACCAAGGACAGCATAGGGGAAATTACTTGCACTTACGAAGTGAATTAAACAAATGATAAACTATTGGAAATTAAAGTGGATGAAAAAACAACTTGCCGCAGGTAGGGAACGATCCCACGTCTTCTCATTGAGCATCGCACGCGTAATGCGAAGACGTGGGATAGTTCCCCACCTTCGGAAAGTTGTTTTTTCATCCACTTTTCCATTAATTTCTTTATCATTTCTTTAATTCACTTCGTAAGTACAAGTAATTTCCCCTATGTTGTCCTTGGAATCAACGAGATGACCTAATATTTCAGACATTGAGCATTCAGTATAAACTTGCTTTTATATGCTAGCACTACGATAGTACTTGACATTATTTAAGAATATACTGTCTATTTAATTACTGTTGCGAGCTTCTGAAGAGCACAAGCTGATTGATTGCTTTTTCTGTCCCTATAGTGCAGTTATTGTCTGTTTCCTGTCTTCCCCATTTTTTTTCTTATTGTCTGGGATTTCTCTTTGGTTACTGAGCCCTTCCTATCCATTCTTTAAGAGGGAAGAGGGCGTAGGGCCCCTTTCGGAGGCAGTTACCAGCGTCCTTTTCAGTCTTTTATTTACTTTTGTCACTTAAAATAATAAACAGAACAATCACGATGACGAACATGCTGATGAAAAAACTATATAATACATTTCGTTATTGGGTTAGTGAACTCGATCGATTTGTGCATGTGTCGGTTCGACTTTCCTATCAGTTGCCAGCTTGCTCCTCGCTTTCCCTTTCCTGTTAAGTGTATATATCTTTTTAAACAAATGGTAATAAGCATTCTAAGAGCATAATTCCTGCCCGAAGTACTGCACTGAAATAAACGCACATCGGCGTAAGTGTAATAAAAACAAAATCGTTGTGATGTTTAGAAGAAACAAGTGTTTGTTTGTTTGTTTCTTTGTTTGGTTGTCTGTTTGTTTGCTTGCTTGATTTTAGTTTATGTAGGCACGTCACACTGTCTATTCATTATCGCAATAACGTGGAAAGCGCGAGCTGTTGACCTTTACAACATCATTTGAGCAACACATATTGCAAGCGCGAATGGAAGAAAAAGGAGAACAAAGAATTAGGCACAACGATGTTCTTTCTTTTTTTTTCAAAATTAGGACTCTTATTCTGTCCACTGGCCCTTAACGCTCATCTAGCCAAAGGCTACTTCGCTGCGTAGTCGACGTGTTATAAATAAATGCACCTCTCCCGGTGAGTCGCTGCAGTTACATTTCTCTTTTTAAGAAATGCAACAGAAATTCTCAGAATTGCCTACTAATGTGTAAGCATTCTTTGGCTCGACTGCTACTTTGCTTTTGCTTACTCTCTCTCTCTCTCTCTTTTATTTCGCTAGCTTATGCATGTCTACCTATCGCTACCAAATATTATGTGTTATCGTTACAATATTGTAACGATAACACATGTATTAACTTGACAAATTATGAATTTATTTTGCAGATATAAGGCATCACGGGATGGGCAGATTTTGCTGGGGTACTCGCCCAAGTATGCTTACGCATTAAAATTGCACAAGACGGAAACGAAGACGAGGTATAAGTCATGTTTGTTATGGCAGCGCTCGCGTTCCACCGGATCGGAAGCTTTCGCTGCGGCTCCTGTTACTTGGCCAGGTTTTCGGTGGTATCAGGCTTTCCTAGTCTTATTTGTTGAGCTCTCAATTATTCTTACGGCTACTTCATCCGAAGCTGATATCCAAAAACTCCCCCGGCAGAGGTTTTTTTCCCCTTGGACAGCTTCTATTCCGACAGATCAATTACCTCTGGATTTGTTCATCCGCAGTGGTGTGAGCAGCATCCCGGTGGCTCTGCTTCCTTCAAATGGAGGCTCTATTCCCCCACCCAACCAGAAACCACCTCATAGCCACTACACAATTCTCTCCGCAATGCCGCTTCTGCGCGGAGCCCGGGTCCCTCCCGCACATAGTAGGGGGCTGCAGAGAGGCACCACTCAATCCTCCGAACCCTTACGACACCAACGAGCTTTGGGAGAGAGCCTTGGCCAGCTCCGACCTCGAAGATCAGCAGCGGCTGATTGCGAGGGCCCAGGACACGGCCCGAGCTCAAGGCATTCTGGAATTAGGACGCCTCTCCAAAGCTGCATTTACACAATAAAGATGTTTATTCTCTTTCGGTGGTATCAGGCTTTCCTAGTCTTATTTGTTGAGCTCTTCTTACGGCTACTTCATCCGAAGCTGATATCCAAAAACTCCCCCGGCAGAGGTTTTTTTTCCCCTTGGACAGCTTCTATTCCGACAGATCAATTACCTCTGGATTTGTTCATCCGCAGTGGTGTGAGCAGCATCCCGGTGGCTCTGCTTCCTTCAAATGGAGGCTCTATACGACTGACTAACCCACAGGCCATCCAGAAAGCACTAAATGCTGCTACCTCTTCATAACAGACCATCACGGAAGTGAGACAGTTCAGCCGCGGATGTATCGTGTGTCGATCACCAGACCAGACCTGTGTCGCGGATTTGCTTAAGTGTTCATCATTCGCGTCATTGCGGGTGAGTGCCTTCATCCATGCTCACCTCGGTTGCACTAAGAGAATATTCAGAGGTGTCGATGCTGATCTATGTCCCGCAGAAACACTACATAGATTGTCTGGGACTGAGTAATTGCTGTTTACCGATGGAATCGAGTGGTAGACAATGAGAGGGTCCCAACAGAACGACGATTGCAACGTTCACAGGAACTTCCTGCCCATCAGAACTGAATTAAGGTGTGGCCCCTTGTGTTCAGAGTCGCACCTCTGGCATCACGTCCACTTGAATGTCGTAAGTGCTGGCTATACGGCCATAGTATGGCAGGGTGTAAGTCAAGTCAGCATTGTTGCGCATGTGGGGAAGAACACGCTCAAAGTGATTGTAGTGCCCAAGATGAGCGATGCTGCCACTGTAGTGGAAGACATCCAGCCGATTACTCTAACTGGTCTGTTACGGCTCAAGAATTACAGGTGGTTGAAATAATGGACCAACGACGCTGCTCGAAGAATGAGGCGATAAACATTGTGAAAGAAAGGGCATCTGGCTATGCGGGGGTTACAGGTAGACAAAATCTAACCACGGACGTATCACTTACAGCAGCTATAGTTACAAAAGCTATGGAAAGGCTGGAAATAAGCCTTGGTGAATGTATGTCACAGGCCGTCTCTAGTCACTTATCTCATGTGATGCAAGCTACCTGCCCAAGTCCTGTAACAACGCAAAAAGTTGATCCTGAGCACCAAACTAGTGATAAAAGCTCAGATACCCAGCCTTCAAATGATGGTATCGAACCTTCGACTTCCTCTTCCACGGGCCCTACAACTGGTAATCTGGTTAACACAGATTTGGAAATGACAGATGTGGAACAAAACGCTCGAGCATATAAAAGAACAATGTCTTCTATCTATTAACATTCGAATCTCTTCCGGTCCTCACTCAAAAGCTAAGAAAAGCCAGTCCAGGGCCACGGCGTGCCAGTCACGGCCGCTGGATAAAAAAAAAAAAAGGTGCGGCCTGCCGCTTGCATCGAAAACGGTGTGATGCGCCGCGGCGCCACAGGCCGGGGGCTGTTGTCTGGCATCGGCAACGCAAATGCGTCAGGAACGCGCTTGGAACGCCGTCGATCGTGCAAGCCGATGCGTTCCATTCCCCTCAGCTAGCGCCGTACGGCCCAGCCAAGCGGCCGACAATGCAACTACGGCCGTCACGTTCACTCCCATAGCAGCGCGCCCTACGCGGCAGGCCGCACCTTTTTTTTTTTTTTTTCTTTTTTTTTTATCCAGCGGCCGTGCCAGTGCTATATAAAAGAAAGCATTGTACAGAATGCAGTTTCAGCTGCGGCACTTTCTAAACAGAAAGTGCTTCAGGGGAACAGTCGCTCCTTATATTCTGCTTCAATACATTTACCTTGGCTGGGCCCGACTTTTATTATTTACCCGACTTGACAGGAATTAAAGTAACGAAGATCTCGCATGCCGTTAATGCGTATCTGTAACAAAGGCCACTTCCCCAAGTCCATTATTCGGCCGTGGGCACTGGACAGTGGTTGTAATAGTCGCAACGAATTGCGCTTGCTGCGTAGTCGTCCGGCTAACAAACAACGACGTAGCGCCGACAGTCGCAAAAATGGTTCTTTGCAGCTGCCGCGCAGGACCTCCTTCATGTCCCTGCTGCTTAGCGGCATTACCGATTTCGTGGTGCACATACAAAGGCTTACAAATCACGAACAAAGGAATTAAGAAACGCTGCTAAAAAACGGCGTGGCTCGCGCGAGTGTTTTGGACGGTTCGAACTATAACCATAGAGTAACATAGTAAACGTAAGGAGTGGACACGCCCGTAGGCCCCTGAGGCCGACCTAGGCTCTCAGCGCACCTAGCGGAATCGGCGAAACGCACCAGCTTACAAGATGGCCACCGCATGCCGTCGAATCTCGGAGGCCATCATTTCATTTTCGTTTCTTTTATTATTATTTTTTTTGTTGTGACGAATAACGTTGCATAGATCCAGTGGTTTTATGCAGGTGCTTGCGCCGCTGTTCATATGCTGCGACGACGAGCGCACTAAAGTGTTGTTTCGCTTTATGTTAGCTTTATTTAAATTCATATTCGTTATGTTTCAATCTGTAACTTAGCACAACAAGCATGCAAACTGTTAATGATGAATTAGAACTTTCCAGTTTGTGAAATTGTATTTCTAATAACTCACACCAAAAGGAGCATCATCAATAAATGTGTCATGTTCCTTCAATATCTATCAGCTTCCTGGACAGCCAAGAACACGAAAAAAGCAGACAACAATATATTGCAGCAAGATAGTGAGAAAAGTGGCAGACACATATAAACGGAAAGAAACTGCGAAATCGAATTGATGGAGAATAGTCGGAGATTAACGGCGTCATGGCAATAAACTTTACACAAGCATGACAACACACACAAAACGTGTTGCGAGTATTCAGATACTGAAAACAAATTACATAGACAAGCCAGCAATTAATTTACTCGAAACGAGATTGTTTTAGAAGGAATAAATGACGCTTTTTCATGTACTTCTACGAAGGAGGTTAAATTTAGGTAGCAAAATTATGTGAATGGTTGAATGCCAAAATAAAATGGCTACATCAACAGTTGGGCACGCACCAACATCATCATATTGAATGTGTAATCCAGTCAGTCCCCCATTAGGATTTTGGCATCTCAGCCAATTAGGCACTTCAACTGTGCTGGGGGTCTTCACCTGCTCTCTTCGAGGCCTTGCAATCGTCTTCTGATACTTGCAAATTTGCCCTTGAATACGCATGATGTCCTTTGGCTGTAGAGCCTATTTTGAGGAAGTAATGGTGGAGATTCCTGCAATACGTCGAATGACAGAGGCAGAGGGTAAGCAATACGGGAGCCTTCAAAGCTTTTGAATGTAGATCTAACGTTCCTTCATGTAATGCTATTTTTTCTGATCTAACACAGCGACTGTCTCTGATAATGATGTGTGTCATCAAAAAGAATGGCTGTCAAGGAAGTCAAATGCTAAGAACATTTTGCATTAAATACTACATGCACAATTAAAACATGAAAATTACCTATCTTCCGCCCAATGCAAAACAGCTAACAACGCTCGAGTACACATAGCCTGGTACAGAAATTGAGAGAGCGCGCATTATTGCCATACTGCAAATATTGAACGTGTGCGGCTTTAGAAATAGCCATATTTCTATGGCTAAACTGGCGCACTAAACTTTTTCAGAAGCACAACCTTTTCGAATAAATCAACATAAAGCCGCCTGCACCGAACGGCATGTGGCCATAGGCTGTATTTCGTAACGAACAATTTCATTTACATTTCTTTTCGAACTTAACCATTGTTTTGAACATGCCTCCCAGCCCTGACGCTGCCGCGTCGCTGTTATCGCTGGCATCACAACTCCATGCTGCGCAAATTCAACGTTACAAATGGGCTGCAGCTGTTTATGGCTTCAAGGCCGCCATGTCCGTCTCTCGTTCATGAGGCTAACGGTTACACAACGAAATACGAAGTCTTTAACAACGTGCAAAGGAACTTCCTGTGGCCTAAACATGAAACGGCGGCGAAGAAGTAGTGTCAGAGGCTGGCAGAAGAACTCAACAACGATCCTCGGGCGCATTTTACCGAATAACAATGCCGCGAGCCCGGCGACGGGGGCGACGCGGCCCGACTGGGCTTTGCACGTGCTGGGTCGTGTCGCCTGTCACGCTGCAACCCACGGCAGCAGCCACATTTTCCTTGATGTGCTCTGCCACCAAGCGGAATCGGCGAATCTCCGTAGCTCAGCCGTGAAACGGCTTGAGTGTCCACTCTTGTCGTCTACTATGTTACTGTATGCCATAACGGCGCTCCGCAGGCGCTGCAGCAGTGGTGGCGCGTTCCCGCCATCCAGACTTCACGGCGGGCAACGCAGCCAAGCGCCAAGCAGCCAGGAGAACTCGCGTAACTCACCCGAGTGACGCGCCGGCGTTTGCTTGCGCATACGCCTCTCGTGCATATCGGAGCGGCCGTCGTCTGATATGTAGTGGAGCTCATTCCTTATGTTACTCATTCCTTAGTTATTCATTCCTTATCGCTGTTCTCATCTTAATTTGTTTTCGACTTCCTACCTCGACTGATATATGCAAGTGCAGGCGCAATGTCACAAAATAGCACGTCAAGTTGTGCACTTGGCAGCGCGTATATAAATATCCGGTTACCAGCGCTGCTGCCCCCTCTCTGGCGCTGTCCTTCTCCGTCTGTCTGCATTTTGAACATTAACTACGACCGACCGTTTTTTCACGCATTCCGCGTTTATATGGGGTAGGAGACACAATAGTTCTATGGCAGCACGCCGCGAAATTACGTGTGATTTGAAAGAGCTGCGATTTGACGTTTATACGCGAAGTAAACCGTCTGGTGCAGCAGCGAGAGGAGGCTCAAAATAGCACATGGACCTCGTTTTACAAATCACTTAGGGACCAAATAATCAAGCTGTGCTTTAGAATATTGAGCCGCAAGATACTATAATTGCACTGCATGTCTCAGCTTCCTTCGATAATCACGCGGAAGTCTGCTTATGATTTCAACCCAAAATGACAGTACCGAGCCGACGCGACAGATTCAGTTTCAGTGTTTTTGGTATATTAGAATCTGTCTTGCCGCCAACCACACCCACGCTGCCGCTTATTATTTACGTCATCACAACCGTTCTGAGATTACTAAGTTTAGAGATGCCAATGTTGTCGAAAGATACTTACGCCACGCAAATGTGGCGAAATGTCACGTGGTACCTGAAAAGACACGAGGAAGGAGTGGTGAGGGGTGTGGTGAGATGTTGTAGAGCAAAACAGGCAACCATCTGTTATAGTTACGGGGTTATAAAGCCTTTCCAGTGAAATGTACTGGGCAAGCTTCGCTCTAAAAAGCAATTTATGCTTGTAAATTCACGGATTTGGACATAATGGCTCGGAAGAGCTGGCACAAAAAAAAAAATCTGTTTAAGAGAGGTGCCGAGATGCATACGTATAGTTCTGTAAACTATTCATGCGAGTCCGAAGTCGCACGCGAGTATTCAGTACTCCCGCTCCGCGTTTACACTCTGAGCAGACAAGCGGATTGCACTTGAGGCTGCTAATAATTTCTTGTGCCATGCAGTGGACAGGCTGCGTTATAGGCTTTCTCTAGGACAGCGCCGCTGTGACGGAATTGTTTCTTAAGCCCCTTTCACATGGTGCGATTTTGCAGTGCGTTTTTCGCAGCTGCGATTTCCGCAGATGCGAAATTCGCAATCCCGTTTCACATGAATCTACGGCAGCTGCGTTTTTCGCATACTCGTTAAGCATTTTGACTGGCGATGACGTATGAGCGAGCCGCTTACTATTGGTCGTCTGTTTCCACCGCATCTGCGTTTTTCGCAGAGAAGTTCAGCACGCCGAACATCGAAAAAACTCACGCACGAAGGGTCCGGCGGCCTATTTACCGCAGCTGCGAATTCGCACGTGCGAATTCGCAGACAAAATCGCACCATGTGAAACGGGCTTAACTCTTAGTATGGCCGATTTAGGCGGACGGAATCGCTTGTTTCATGGGCATGTTCAGCGCCAACGCGCGGTTTTGGCGGCTTTACCGCTTAAGCGATCGACGCTAGTGACGGGCAGCTAAGCGGGACGATACACCTTTGAATATCGTTCCTTCCACTAGTGCCTATATACTCCCAAGGCGCATACGTTAAGAATCCTCCTACGAGTAGCAGCAGCGACCGTCTCGACCGACAGTCAACACTATCATCTTCCAAGGAATCCTGGTGGTCGCGCATGCCTATTAAGTCGCTTCATATAGAACGCGATGGAGTCGCAGAACGTTTACCACCTAAGGGCATCAAACGTGTCGCAATGCGCCAAAGAGCACACAACTAGCACCTCCTATAACGACAATAAACGTATCCCTCCACGCGGCAAGGTCTCAACTGATCTTACGTTACGTTCGCACTGTTAAACTGCAAAATATCGAAGCACAAATTTTGTTCACGCGTTCTGAAGGCCGCTCCCCCCGCCCTTCCAATGCGTTGTCTCCACTTGATACACATTATATGAATCTGGAAAAACCTCTTTACAACTAGAAGTGTTTTTTAAAACGAGGATTTCTTAGGTGTTAGTTTTGGCCTCAGAATTATTAGTATCCTAAGATCATCGTCGCTGAGGATCCGCTGAAAATCTCCTCGTTCTTCTATGTAAGCTGGGTGCATAAGGCTGCAAATCTGTAGGCTATATGTGTAAGTGTACCACTAGGTCGTGAGACGAAGAGTAGCGGGTGCTGAATTTATGCGGCAACGTCTTCTATCAATGAAAAAAATGTTTTGTATAACACCCGGGCTCGCTGGCGCACAAAATTAATTCAAAGGCTGCAGCGAAATTTGCGAACATGAAATGATTGCCCGTTGTGTGTCCGAGAGACAGAGCAGCCATATGTGAAATGTCGTAACCTGAAGTGGGCTGTGACCAGTTGGCTATACTTCATGCTGCGAAAGGGGAAGAGTGGATAAAGAGATGAGGAGAAACGAAAGAAATAAACGGAAGTACGCACACATTGGCCGGTATAATAAATAAATAAATAAATAAATAAATAAATAAATAAATAAATAAATAAATAAATAAATAAATAAATAAATAAATAAATAAATAAATAAATAAATGGAGCATCAGTTTTCTGGATTTTTTATCACAGATGCTCGAGGCCATGGTCCAAAGATATTTCCTTTTGGGAGAGAGATACCAGAGCGTGTAATCGTCACCCGCCTCATACGCGCCTTCTGATCGCTTGCGGTGGGGCGTAAGCAAACGGCTCAAGTTCAGAAAGAATAGTGCGAATGATGTCGCGTGTCTTTTATGTTACCAGGTCAGTCCGCAAACAGCTCCATCCTCGACTTGTGCGACCGAGCTAACGAATAAATGAATGTATACAAAAGACCGAGCTATTGAAAGCAATAACTAACGGACGACCGTCCGATCTGCGAACCACGAAGGAGTGAACAAAGCGGCAAACGAGCGACCAAGCCAATGGTTGAGGCTCCAGCGGACCAAGCGAATGAAGGCACTAACGAACTGACGAACATGCGCAGGAGCAATTGAACGAAGAAGAGAGAAAACGCGAGAAAGGTTTTTATACCGGCGCATACTATAGAACGGCGTTAGTACACATAAAAAACTAGCAGGCGTGGAAGTGTACTTGCGCCATCTTCTGGGCAGGAATATATATATATATATATAATATATATATATATATATATATATATATAAGGCCCAGAAATGTTTTTTCATTTCTGCGCCCGAGGACTATAATTTGATCACCACTATTTATCTTATCACAATAAATGACATGACAGAAAAGTGCGAATATAAACGAGTTCTGCGAGATTCGATGCCTCAATTTTCGTCTGCATGCTTCCAATTACTGTCGCCGCATTTCAAAGAGGACGGTTGCGGTGATTAAGTGGGGCTACGAAAAAAAGCGCATCTGCCTATTTTCTATTTATTTCCAGCCTCCAATTTTCGCCTGGTATATACTACGTGAATGCGAGTCTTCAAGACCTTACGCAGAAAAAGACAAAACGACGGGAAAATTGAATACAAAACGCGTCGGCTTTCGCTGTTTCGCAAATAACAGACTGGCACTTCTCATCCTTGCCGAAGGCGTTACCACTGGAAACAAGCGGAGGAGAGATTATTGGTATAATTTTTGTCCGTCAGGCGGTGAACTCAGCAGTGTATTCTCATGCACTACAGTATTCTCACGCACTGCACAGCAGTGTATTCTCATGTTTAAGACAGAAGGTAACTTTGTGGTGCCGAATGTGCTTTGTTTCATTTTACGCGACTGAAGTTTATTTTAGTTTTGGGCGACTGTGTTATTTGGCATTTTTTTAACAATCTTCACAGGAAACCATGCAGATATTTCCCGACCATAACAAAGCTGTCCTCGCAGGCTTGCATTACTCCCTATGCTCATCATCCTTAGGCAAAAGATAACAGCTGCTATTTCGTCGCTTATTTTCTTCAATAAAAAATATTAGGCATACCGAGTAACAAGAATACTTGTCGTCATGCATACTTTACTATTCATTGTATGCGGGCTTTTTGATCATTGCAATTCTTAGGCCCAGCACTTCATTTAACAAAGGCCTTCTCAGATTTTGCCGCCTTTCATGGATTCGGAGAAAGTGTTTTTGTTTTTTCTCGACACAATTTCAAGCATTAATTCTGAACCGTTTTCTTTGTTGGCGTCGTGAAAAGCCCGCCTGGAGGACTTGTCTCGAATATGGCCTTCATCTGAATGATGCTCGCTAAAATGAAATCACGAAAAACTTACTCTGTGGTGCAAAACCCACGCAAAGCGGAAGAAGAATAGTTTTGTATTTACTTCTACATATATGAATAAGAGCTGTAAGATGACTAATTGCTATAGTGCCACCGCTGCTTCTTACTCGCAAACGGGGAGAAAGGTTCTCACAAGCTTCTGCTAGCGAAATTTCAGCTAATTATATTTTTTGCCCTCTTTTCGTCTTAGCGTTTTCTTTTCTTATTCTCTTTCTTGGCTGCCCTCGTATTCAGTACCCAACGAGTATGGCATAATGAATGATTCTTTTGTTCCTTATATTTCGGTCAGCGCTCTGTCGTCATGCCAGCTGGTGTTCATGCATGCTCAGCGTTAGTTGATCTTATGTAAAGCGTCTGACAAACTTGAAGAGCAAAACAGCACATTTCTAGAACTATGATACCAAAATAAATAGTTTCCTTGCGACTTATAGTGGCAAGAAACTTGACTTCGTTTATTACATGGGGAATAAGCGGAAGTATTTGAGTAATCTTCTGATAAATGGCTCTTTAGTCACTCAAAAATAAGTACAGAGTACTATTGCGTTCTGAATATCACACGATCTGACTAAAACCATTAGCTAAACTCTCCTGCGACAAAAATTGTACTTCCTAACTACTCGTGTCTTTCGTAATGACCCTTCCGTGAACAACGTGGTGTTCATCCAAGCTGCTTTTGGAAAACACAGAACCTCCAATGCAGCACTATAGCCTGAAGCGAAATTATTTAATTAAGGTTGTTTATAATAATTCATGAAATGCGATTGATCGAATACCACTGGCACTAACGAAAGAACAGAGAAAAAAACATTGCCTTAGCAACCATCAGAAATTTTTTTTAGCCGCTTTCAGATAACCTTGTCATGACGGAATGAGGTGATTTCTGACCAACCGCTTTCGAAGAACTACTGAACGATGTCGCACTGCCACGATAAAACTAACATCTGGAGTGTCAGATGGCTGGGCTCGCGGCTGCAAACTACTCATTTAAAGCATGTGTCATTTAGGAATGTTAACTTCTGCCAGCTTCCTACAAATGTTGGGCAATGCCTGGCTCGAGAGAGAAAGCAGACTCGCTCACTTCAGTGGTTCTTAGTGTTTTTTACGCGGAAGCGTACATGCACCGCCTGAGAAATCGGCGATGTTTGAAGCCGCGAGAGGAGCGAGCACCGGAGGTGGAAGGTGCCTGGAGGTGGAGAAGGGAATCGGGTGCAGAGGAAAGCGCGGAGGAGCGCGCTGAGCGCGCAGCAAGGCAACGCCACCTAGAGAAAAGTCTAGGTGGCGTTGATCGAAGCGGGAAAGGAGAAAGGAGGAAAAGCGTCGCAGAGGAGGAGGGTAGGCGGAGGCGCGCTGGGTTGACCTCCTCTGGCAGTTGCCACGAGTTCTGTGCTAAAAAAAAAATTATGGGGTTTTACGTGCCAAAACCAGTTCTGATTATGAGGCACGCCGTAGTAGGGGACTCCGGAAATTTGGACCACCTGTGCTCGCCACGATGTAAGAACATTTAGGTGTTGATACTGCGCGCGCGCGATCATCCAGATTATGTTCGGCAGGGCGCGGGCGCACCGAGCAACTCTGCTGCGAGCC
Organism: Dermacentor silvarum; assembly: GCF_013339745.2. Taxonomy (NCBI): domain Eukaryota; kingdom Metazoa; phylum Arthropoda; class Arachnida; order Ixodida; family Ixodidae; genus Dermacentor; species Dermacentor silvarum. The sequence goes on from NC_051154.1 coordinate 114,575,883, forward strand.
GATAGATGGCGCCGCGGTCAGCGGTCCCAGCTTAGCAGCGCCGGCGGCTTGACATTGCTCTGCTACCGCCAAATTTTCGTTCATAGTGGAGTGAGTAAAACTCAAATCTCGAAGGAAATTTGCTATTTCAGATTAAAGGATAACTATACCAGGCTTAATGCTTCGCTAACATGAAGGTTCCTTGTGCAGGGCGTGAATGAAGTGAACACGGATCGATCGGGCAGCACTCAAAGCCCACTCAAGTTACGCTTGCGCGCACAATTTGTTTAGTCCGGTCTAGCCGTTCATCCAAGTATAAAAAAACAAAAGCGTTAGCCCACGTCCTACCTCTGAATCAGACGAAAATAGTGACTGCACCGGAAAATGTATTTCATGCTTATCGCTGCTTCCATTCACACTCGGAAAACCGTTCAAGCATCGTTGCACGAATTCAGTGCGGCCGCGATATAAATTAAAAAATGAAACGGCATAAGCTTGCGATATGCAACGCACTAGTGCAAAGTGGCTGTTCATGGCTAGAACTTAAGATGAGAATGCACATCAGCTATGTAAAAATTCTTTCAAAAGGGAATTTATTAGGCGGGACGAAGGCAGGCGTCTTATCTTGAATTACAGCATCACTAATACAGTTTACCGATGAAAACCTGAGCAAATGCCTTTTTTATTTGAATTCCACTTAACATAGGTCGTGCATATTATTCATTTGGCTTTCGTTCATTGAGGACTGAGTGGCTCTTGCAAGATCTAAAAAAAAGAGGTGACTTTCTTTTTTCTTAAATTGCATACGAGAATATGCCAATGTAAGCGTGTTTGACAATGCATGCTACAGCCTGTCCACACGTGCACTTACACCCACCCCACAATAATCCCATAGACATTTTTTTGCAAAGGCACAATACGAAAAAGAAATTGTGCATGAAGAAGCTCGATAATTTTAATAGGGGTTAATCATCCCAGGTGCTTATGCTGTCATACACTCCCACAATGGAAAAATGATGAATAAAAACATGCAAGCGTGTAATATACACCGCACGCGCACTGTAAAAAAAATCTGCAGCCAGGATGTAACAGATTTGAAAATCAGCCACACATCTGCACAGAAAGCAGCAGTTTTATACACGGCGCAGAAAAATTAAAAAAATATGCAATGTCACGTAGCTGGACAGAAACATAGTAATGTTGTTGCCGTCCCTTGAAGATACTCAGATTATTTTTTACATTCAGCCTAATTACATAAGTAGTCTTAATCAATCAATCAACTTCTCAGATATTATAATTAGATTAAAAGTGTCAATGAGAAAATTGTCGGAAAACACTTTTATGTATCACGTATTGAGCAACAGAAAGCTGTATCGGGAGTTTTCCATGTTGCTGTACAATTCTCTCATTCACACTTTTTATCCAATTATAGCATAGAAAAGTTGATTAATCAGTTATGAAAATAATTACGTAATTAGGCGGAATGCAAAAAATAATCTGAGTATCTGCAAGCGACGGCAGACAACTTTACCTTGGTTCTGTCCAGCTAAGTGACATTTGCATATTTTAAAATCTTGGTGCATGATAGTTAAGCCACCCAGTATGTATCGTGTACATGCAGCAAAATTTGCCCAAACTGCTGTGGCACACAGGATGTTCTTTCTTCCGCAGCGGCTTTCGAGGTTTATTTGACCGTATGAGGTTATTTGGACAGTTTGGAAATAAGGTGAGAACCCTTTTTATCGAGCTCCGCGTAATATGCTGTCGATATCGTATCCCCTGAAAAATGGTTGGCGCAGACATGGTCGGTAGGCATTAGAGTTCGATCTGCCCTCAGATTTGCACGGCGCCACTGCTCTAGACGACCGCTGTCGGACGTCGCTTTGAATAAAGGCACACGCTCCGCACAAGTCCGGTATCCAGAATTACAGTTCGGAACGAAGCATTTTCTACCCATTCCAAACGCCCCTAAGAAGGCCGCTACCACCTTTGTCGAAGGCCCGTGGCGACAATACCCAAGCACACGGTCATGAAACGCACGCGAACAAAAAGCGTGCCTTCAAAACAGCGCGGCCGCACATGCAAGCAGGAAGACGAAGCAGCGGCAGCAAGCGCCTTGCCGCCGAGGCTGGGACCGCATTCCGCAGCGCCCTCTACCACGGCGCCGACCGAGCTGTCACCGAGCCGAACATAATCTCGACGCGAGCGGGCGGCGCTTTTGCGCGCGTTGTGGGGAGAGTGTCACCACCTCTCTTACTTATTCTTACACCGTGGTGCGCGCTAAGTACGTATCGGGTTCCTCTCGTGATAACATCGTCCCCGCGCGGTATGCTGTATGTGCGAGTGAAAGCGTGCGACTGTGAGACGACGCTGGCGACTCAATTTCGCACGTGCAAGGGAGGAAAGTGGGAAGGAAGCGCACCGTCTTCCGTCACGCAAGGCACCGAGAGGGGGGAGGGAGGAGGCGTTCTACTTCGGCGGCTGCTGCGTATGGCGCGGCCGCGCTAGCCCTATCTTGAAAGCGATCTGCGATGCGGACATAGTCCAGGCGTCTGGGCGCACAGAGGGCCGATGGCTTCGTGTGCGCTATACGCTTGCGCGTCACCCACGTTCTCGAAATAAAACGTCATTAACTTTTTTCAAATATGGTTTGTTTGCAATTTCGTAAATTATAAACGTTGCATTGTTATTAGAGAAGCAAATATATATTGTCGCACGATCAAGCTAGTCACTAAAACAAAGTGCTCCTAACTAAGAGGCTTTTACGTCTGCACGCTGTGCAAGTTTTCTGACATATTTACTCAGTAAATAGAACAATTGGGGAAGAACGTAGTGAATCTTTTGTCTCAAATGAAGGGATGACCACCTATGGAGTAACTTAATAGAATGCGACACTATTTCGGAACTGCCCAACATCCACAGGTGTTTAGCTGAAGAATATGAAGGAAATGTTCCAAGTATTTGGTTCTCGCTATATACTGCCTTTCAGAGTGCAGAGGCTAGGGTGCTATGTTCAATGAAAATTATTTGATATAAAGACAAGTACCATTAGGCATAAAAATTAATAAAGAAACAAATATTGAAGGTCCCAATGTCACAATCAAGCTTGATATGGAAAAGGAAGAAAGAAAGAAAAAATTACACCATCTTCCCGTAGGGGAACCCTGAGTAGTATGCGAAGCAGCCATGGGGTCGACTCAAGGTAGTTTTATCAGCTGTATAAACTTGGACATGCAGCAGAACCAGCAAGGCGCTGAACTGTTGTATACGCCGTCGGCGTTTTGCCCGCGTTCGCACCGAACGCGCGCGGCGTTGGTGACTGTTGCCGGTGCCTCTGGGGCGCCTACCGGCGCGCCTCTAACCTAAACTGCTTCGCATTATCGCGCGCGGGGCCGCAGGTGTTGCCATTCGTTGCGCAATCCGGAGAGGAGCGTCGGAGAGGAGAGGAGGAATGCCAAGAGGAGAGATGAGACAATGAGAGGAGGGGGAGGAGGATGCGCATGCGCAAAGGAGAGGAGCGTCGGAGAGGAGAGGAGGAATACCGAGAGGAGAGGAGATGAGACAAGGAGAGGAGGATGCGCATGCGCATTGCGGGTGTGGACGCCACACGGCGGATTCATCGAGGGACATAGCCCCGAGCATAAGATGCTTCGCATCTAAATGTTACGTCAAAACGCATGCACTTTGTCATACTTTAAGGCTAGGTCACACGGAACTAAAATATTCCGCAATGTACATCATGCCTTACTTGCAAAATCTGGAGAAGGACACTGTCCGATAATAATGCAGAAAAAGGACGTACTATTTGCATTGCTCTAAGTTTGTGGGGCAGTTCCAATCTCTACTGGGCCTAAAGCTGGCAAGTAAACAGCTTATGTGTGATGTCCTCCTCTGATTCAATACAGGAAATGTGGTTCAGTACGCCCAATATAGGGAGGGGTTGCAGAATGCTGGACTAATAGCCGGTGTCGTTGAAACAAAGTTTCCACGTCTTTCACTGAAGCTAACAGAAAGTCACGATTTAAACTTCAGCGTCCACTGCATATAGAATCTATCTTTTCGCTGCGCCATCGAACAAAATTTCCAGAGACAACAAATATTGCTGTCTTTTCGTTTTATCGTCGAACCATATTGTCAAGCACAATTAGAAATGGCAATTAAACGAGAGGGAACCAGTCTTAGCAAATTACCGAGACCACAGTTAAAAGCTCGAAACTGTTTTTTTTTCTCCGCATTTCCTATCCGTCGCACTGTCATAGTCGTTCCACAACTTCTTTCACAGCTAGATTTTTGTAATAATGTAATGTCCTCATAGTTAAGAAAGCGCAAAGGCTACTTCGAAAACTAAAGCCACGCGAGTTAGATAAAGACACTCAACATATATAGACATATAATTTCTCATAGCGCCATGTGCACTTCGTTAGAAATGTTCGTCAGTAGCAAGGTTTGAGTCTGAAATTACTCTTAGCATAGCTAACTATGCATAAATGGGAAAAGTGGTAGGCAGAGAAATGCTTGTAACTGCGCTGGCTTGAAACATATTTTTCATGTTTCAATTATTCAACATTGTTGAGAAAATGCTTGGAATTATTTTATGAATTAAATTCTGGGGCTTCAGAATAGTGTTTGCCTGAGCTCGTTGGTTTCACGTGCGAAAACTACCATATGATATTATCAGGCACACCAAAGTGGGGAACTCAGAAATAATTTTGACCACCTGGGGTTCTTTAACGTGCACCCAATGCACGGTACACCGGCATTTTTTTCCATTTCGCCCCCTTCGAAATGCGGCCGCCGCGGCCGACATTCGATCTCGCACCTTCGGGCTTAGCAGCGCAACGCCATAGCTACTACGGCACCACAGCGGGTAGATTACTTTCGTGTCTGGCTGCCTTTATTATTCAAAAGAAGCATCCTATAAATGAAGGTTGCAAGAATGTGTGAACCTTGTCTCTCATTTTACACTTCTCTGGTTGTATCCTAAGGTGTACTATTGAACATACGCTTTTTGGTGATCACAAAATGTTATTGAATGTTGTTGCAACGTATACCAATTTACTGTATTTATCTAACACTAATGAGTATGTTCAGTAAGCTGCCTTCAACGATCCGCGGTGAACACGCAGCAGGTTTGGAAATGGCGTTTTTAGCGAATAACTGATCGCAAACTAAACCAATCGTAATATAGGTGTTAATATATTATTAGTTCCCCAACCTCTAACCACACAAGTATGAGTTTAGGTCTTTTGTAATAGATTGCTTTTTTTCACAAATGAAATCAAATCAAATAATTTTTATTTGCCTGAAAGAACAGATTCTGGAGAGGTTCATTGGCTAAAAGATGTTATGGACAGCTTAACTGGGCCAATGAACCCTTTATTTATTTTTTTATTTATAATACTGTAAGCCCTCGCGGGCTGTTAGAGGGGTGGGAAAGGACAATATACAATAATATGTACAAATCAGTTCCAAACGTCGCGGAAAAACTTCAGCTGATTCACAATCAACAAATACACTGGAATCGAGCTTGTTCCAATCGATAATTGTACGAGGCAGAAAGGAAAACTTGAATACATCAATTCTTGTGGTATAGGGTAAAATAGCATATGGAATATTGATACGCGGTGGCACTCTGGCTGAGGGTACAAGTACAAGGTTGAATCTATGTTTAGTGTTTTAATATACAGTGGGTATAGGAACTTCAAGAGTGCGATTTGGCTGCGTGTAAACCGCTTCTGAAGGTTAGCTCTGTGGAGTAACGCGGTCCCTTATTGCGTCCTCTGGTAGCATGAATAAATAAACCTGGCTGCCATTCGTTGGATCCGTTCTAGCTCATCAACTAACTTTTGACTATGTGGATCCCAGATTATACTAGCATACTCTAGGGTTGGGCGCACTATTGTTATATAAGCCACCAGCTTTGTTTCAGACGTGGCATATCTTAACTTTTGCCTCAGAACACCGAGCTTAAGCTCAGCCAAACCATAAATATTTTGAAATATTTTCCAGGTTAGATTCAAGGTAATTGTAATACCGAGATATTTTATCTGATTAGATCGCTGAATTCCCTTTTCTTTAATTTTATATGTAAACGACAGTGGTTCTTTCTTATTCGATACCGACATACATGTAGTCTTGTCGAAATTAATTTTCATATCCCATTTTTCGCACCACTCGTCAACAGCACGCAAAGCATCATTGAGGAAGACCTGGTCAGCAACATTTTTACATGAGTAAATGACACACAGTCATCCGCGAACAGTCTCAGATCAACGGAAGAGTGAACAGCTTTTGCAATATAGTTGATATACAACAGGAATAAAACGGGTCCCAAAACTGAACCCTGTGGTACTCCGGACCTAACAAGTATTGTGTGTGACCGCCCTCCGGATGTTTCTACAAATTGCTCCCTGTTGTGCGAATAGGCGTTTACCCATTTGATAGTCTCCACAGTAATGCCAAGCTCGTGCATCTTTTCGATCAGTTTTGCATGACAGACGGTGTCAAATGCCTTTGACAAATCTATCGCGATCATATCTATTTGTTCTCCTAGAGTTAAGTGCAGTTGCGAATGTGTGTATTGTTTCGAAAATCTGGGTGCCAGTTGACAGGCGTTTGTGAAACTCATGTTGATTCTCGTAGAAGAGCTTATTGACTTCAATATACTCGTATTGCACTAAATGTTTAGAAATGATATGTTCTAATATTTTACACGCGGTGCATGTGATAGTGACCGGGTGGTAATTAGCCACATTTAGTTTGTCTCAAGATTTTAATACTTGCAGAACACTGGTCATCCGCCAGTCACCCGGCACCGTCCCTTCCCGCAGCGATACACAAGAAATTGGAACACAAATTGCGAAACCCATTCACAGTGTCGTCTTAGGAACTCACTTGGCAACATATCGGGACCTGCTGAATATTATAGTGACCAGTTTTAGCAACACAGACAAAAATACCTTCTTCGAAAATAATTATAGGTCATTATTTTGTTTGTCGTGCATAGTAGAAAGAGGAGGAATAATTGAGTTTCGGCTAAATACTGAGCTAGAGTAGTTATTAAATTCTGGAGCAACCAAGGCGGAATCATTACATGTGGCTCCATTTGCAGTAAGACCGCTTATGATTGATTTAGAGCCTGACAAATATCTCCCAAACTTCTGGGGTGAACTTTTGAGATATTCTGTGAATGTTCGGGATAAGAAGTGTTTTAGATGCTTTTAATTCCGCTCTAACACTTGTACTAAGGTTGGCAATCACCTAAGGATTTCTTGGGATTTGCCGCCTGGCACGACGTAGTCGCCGTTTCAAGTGGATAATATTGCGAGTTATCCAGGGATTGGATTTTTGTAAGCACTTCAATTTTGTTGGCACGAAAAGCGATAAGCATTCTTTTACGACTGCCGTGAAATAGTTACATAGCGTATCTACATCGTTTGTATCAGGCATGGATGGCATCGAAGGCCAATTCCAAGCGTTCGAGGGTGGAAGTGTCATCCGCATTATTGAAATCATAAACTCGAACTTTTTGGTTTTCACGTAAGCAAAATCCAGTAATACTTAGTGCGGCTACAACCAGCCGTTGATCAGTGTTGCCACGTTTGGCTATATGTAGCCAAATTGGGCTATAGAAAAAAATTTTTGGCGTCGACTTGGACGAGTTGGCTATGTGGCTATATATGGGCTACTAAAAATCTGCGACTTGGCTTTGTTTGGGCTATACGTGGCGCCCTAATCCACGCTCCACAGGTGGCTCTGATGGAGTAGAAACAAATCTCGAAGGCTATGTTTTAGCTGGCTGAGCCGGCGGCGCGGCAGTGCGTGTGTGCGTACGCGAAATCCCCCCTCCCCTTTTTGAGCCGTTGTCTGAGCCGGTGGCTTTGATATTTGATGCTCTTAAACTTACACCCAGCTTCATCATCAGACACCCAATCCCCAGGCCCCGATGGCAACACTGCCTGTGATCTCAAATTCCGTCTGTTTCAATATGAAGTATCTTGGGACAAGAATAACAGATCTAGCCCCGCTCGGGATTGGCCTTGTATTCGTGTTGGTTCACTGACGACCTGAATCTTCTTCTTTTCTTCGTCTTTCTGGATTTTTACGGGCCAAAACCAGTTTTGATTATGAGGCACATCGGAGTGGAAGGCTCCGGAATAATTTTGACCCCCTGGGTTTCTTTAACGTGCAGTACAACGCAAGCACACGGGTGTTCTTGCATTTCGCGTCCATCGAAATGCGGCTGGAGCGGCAGGGATTCGATCCGGCTACCTCGTGCTCAGAGCGCAACGCCTTAGCTGACTGAGCCACCCTGGCGGGTAAGACTACCTGAATCAAGTCATACTTAATCATAATTTCTAGTATATCTTTTGCGGCATGTCTATCGGTAATTCCTGCCGTGCGAGAATCGCAATCTACACCAGGAAAATTAAAGTCCCCAGTGATAATAAGCCTACACCTAGCGTTAGTAACATGAGATAAGTAATCATCAAGTTTGTCAAAGAAATCCCTAGAGCTACCTGGGGATCTATAAATTACGCCAACAATTAAGGCAGTTTTATTCATAAATAATTTGCACCAAACGTTTTCCGTCCCATCGATACAAGGTAGTTGCACATATTTCAATGGTTTCTTAATCAGTAATGCTACGCCTCCACCTCTCCTTGCTCTATCATGTCGAAGCACATTGTATGATCTAGGAAATAGATCCGCTACATGACTATCACCCTGTAGCTAGGTTTCTGTTAATGCAAGCAGATGGGGCTCATGTATTCGAGTCAAACTTTCTACTATAGTGATTTTGTTCAGGACACTTCGAGCATTCACATTTAACAGTCTAATATCCGTTCCCGGACGACAGTTGGTGCGGGAGGGAGCGCCATTTGAACGCTTGTGAATTGTGACTCGAGCATTTGACTGCATGTCCCAAGTGTAGACAGCGTCATCGATGTACAGCTTATCACGAACAAGTTTGATGTTCACACCATCGCGCTTGTCGTTCTTAGCGGAATGCCAAAGCAGCTTCCTTTTCTGAAGTGTTTCCCGTGAGAAATCATCGGGCACACTTATCGCAGTTCCTTTCAATTTTTTACAGTTTCTAAAGACAGCTACCTTCTCTTTGTAATCGTATAGTCTAAAGTTTACTGGTCTTGGATGGCCACCCTTCTTTTGGCCAATTCTGTGAATTCTTTACAAGGCAGTTTGTGCTACAAAGAAAAAATTTTCGAGAAGATAATACATAATATCGTAAATGTAAATTATTGAAGTGCTTTTCACCATTTCATAATATCAATACACTAAAGAAAGGAAGCAATAAAATACGCATGTCAGAACATCATATGCAATTTTCAAAATTTTACAACTTTGCAAAACTTGAACCAAGGAAGCATTGTAAAGCTACAACGCATTACGCAGAAAATGGAATTGCGTAGATAGTACAACCTGAAGTAAAACTTGAATGTAGGTAAAGCTTCTAAACAGAAATTCTGCGCACGTCCAAAGTGCGCAGATTTTCTAGCACCGTTGCACTTTTCAAAGCATAAAATCAGAAATGCTACTGGAAGTGTAGATATATGCACGCCTGCGCAAAGACACGCTTGCCCACAGGGTAGCCTAGAGCTTCTGCATTATTTGTTTTTTGACAACATGAGCAAGAAGGCGTTTGTTGGACACCTATAGAAGAAAGACAGTTCTTTCTTCCACGCGTGGGTGATTAAATTCACTGACTGGTCGAATGCAGTGTTAATAACGAATATTAGAGTAACTCGAAGTGGTAGCGAGGGTCACGGAGAGCTGCGTGATGGTGCAGAAAACTGCACCATCACCATCCCGCCGACCTTCTTATGCTTTGGTGCTGATAGTTTAGCCGCCGTGGTTGCTTAGTGGCTATGGTGTTGGACTGCTAAGCAGGAGGTCGCGAGATGAAATCCCGGCGACGGCAGCCGCATTTCGATGGGCGCAAAATGGGAAAACACCCGTGTACTTAGATTTAGGTGCACGTTAAAGAACCCCAGGTGGTCCAAATGATTCCTAATTCCCCCACTACGGCACGCCTCATAATCAGATCGTGGTTTTGGCACGTAAAACCCCATGATCTTTTAAATGCGAAGCATTTCTTAGCGAACATTCGCCACTTTGAGAGTATCTATCTATGTATCTTTCTATCTATCTATCTATCTATCTATCTATCTATCTATCTATCTATCTATCTATCTATCTATCTATCTATCTATCTAGCCGTCTACGTCTTCGTGCTCTCATGGTCGTTTCGTTGACTTGGTATGTACCAAAATTGGCATAGTATGACAAGAGTGTATGACGAACATAGATGATAGGTCATGACATGCGTGTCATGTAGGTCGTGAAACAGCCGCCTCCATCTTGGTGCTCTCATGGTCATTTCTTTAACTTGGTATGTACCGTAATTGGCACAGTATGACAAGAGTGTATGACGAACGTAAATGATCGGACATGACATGAATGTAATGACATGGGTGTCATGTAGGTCACGAAACAGTCGCCTAAAATGACAATGACACCGCGAAAAAACGATTAACACTCAAAAACCACTGAAATGGGTTTTGGCCTGGGTACTGAGTGATGGAAACACGAAAGGATGGTGGTAGAAGTTATAGTCAGGACCATGACTCGGCAAAAATAGCAATGACTCAGCGAAAAAAGAATAACACTCAAAAACCAAGGGAATGGGTTCGTATTTGGTACAAAGTGAAGGAAAAGGCTAAAGGTTATTTGTCGAAGCCATAGTCATGAGTATCACTAAGGCTTTTCCTTTAAGGTTTCTTAGGCGTAGCGAAGGGGACTGCTGAAGACAGGAATGTCATGACATGCGTGTCATGTAGGTCAAGAAACCGCCGTCTACGTGTTGGTGCTGTCATGGTAGTTTCGTTAACTTGGTAGGCTCCCCGCACACTGCTTCGCATAACATCGATTCCCAGCACAGGACGTGGGATCTGCCGGCTTTTAAATTATACTGTTTTCCCAGAATTCCCATATCGAGGACTCAGTCACGCCCTCACTATTGTCCTCAGCGTGTGACGAACAAGATTTTGACGACAAGAAATTATGAACGACGACAAACAAAAGTATCCTGTGCTTCCAATTTTTCTAATTGCGCAGTGAAAATAGCGACATCTCCATTACTCTCTATTTTCCCCGTGTGAAACTCCTAATAATTATTCTGAGATTACAACAAGAAAGTGTGTAGCCTCATAGTAAGCAGAAACAAGCAGCAATACCTCTACTTGCATTGTACGATTTGCGCAGATATCTCACCGTTTTTTTTTTCTTTATTTGCTGTGCTTTAGATGCCAAGAGTCATTTCTGCCAAGAAAGCTTCACTGTAGTATCTTTGATTTTTGAAAGGAGAGGGAGAAGACAAGGCCCGAAATGCTATAGACAGTGACGACGTGTACAGTAAAAAACTTATTTTTTTAAATTTGTAAGTTCGCCCCACGGCACAAATGATTATGTGTTGGAGTTCAGACCGGCTTCGGTGATTACATCCCTATGGGTTGGTGGTAGGGCCCATGAAGCCAAGGACGGTAATCCGTTGGTTTCGTAGGCTGAAGGCTCGCTGTTTGCAGGAAGCGTCACCTGACCTGGCTAAGGCCAGGGCAGTTTCTCAAGAGGTTTGCAAGCGAAATCAAAAATAAAACAAACATTTAGATATCAAAAAAAAAGAATAAGACTAAACAACTTGACACCTAAGCAATTGAGGAGCCATTCCACTCTGCGATGGTAAATGACCAGCGAGGCTGTAGCACATCACACAGGGCTAGACAAGGGTACATTTATTTATTTTCATCATTTGGTAAGGGTAGTTACGATAGCTTTGTGAATACTGTGATATACACTGATTGGTTCGTTTACAACCTTAGACAGATTCTTGGAGAGAGAGAGAGAGAGAAAGCACTTTATTTGCACCCGTCAGAGAGTATGGGTGATCGGGGAAGAAGTGAAATCTATATACACAACCGTTGTTGAGTAGTTGAGTGACTTAGATTGGTGTGGCACTTCAAACCAAACTCGTCTAGCGCAAACTGAGTGACCCATTTCTTGTCTGGTTTGGAAATGTCCACATTGAAGTCACCAACGATGATCATAGGGGTAGTGTCATTACGGCTAACCCATGCAAAGTGCGGTGGTCATGAACTTCTCGATATCACACTTGGGTGTGCCTGGAGATATATACACAGTGTAAATCACAATTTCGTCTTTCGTTCCTACGGCACAGACATCCCCACAGTCGGTGGCATTGTCCTCTTGTGAGTTAAGGGTGTATAGTTGTACATACATTTAGTCCTTTGCGTATATGGCAACACCTCCTGCTCGTGTGTCCATGTGCTGTTCACAAACGATTGAAACAATGCATCTTGATTTTTTATTATTATTTATTATTACCTCAAAGGCCCCGGTGTGGGGTATGTGGATTGGAGTGGTGCACGGCGTCAGCGGAAAGGTCATTCCAGTCACGGGCAGTCTTCACAAAGAAAGAATGTAGGTGCGCAGTGGTCCGGGCTGGCGGAGGGTACACAGATATTTCGTGATGTAATCGGTAAGATTGACGGTGCACTGGAATGATGGCTGAAGTACTAGGAGGAGAATGATAAAATTTGTGATAAAGACAGTCTAAAAACATGACGCCTTAGATCTAGATTGGAAATTCCTGCTTTTAATTTTAGTTGAGAGACACTAGTGTGGTATGAATAATCAGAATAAATAAAACGGGCTGCACGATTTTGAACTGCTTCTAGAGTGTTAGAAAGGGAGGTTTGGTGTGGGTCCCAGACAGAGCATGCGTATTCTAGCTTAGGTCTGATAAAAGTTATATAAGTTAGTATTTTTAAGGATGGGGGTACAAAGCGCAAGTTGCGACGGAAGGAACCAAGTGTGCGATTGGCATCGTTAGTGATGTTCGCAATATGAGAGGACCAAGAAAGGTTATTTGAAAGTAAGACCAATATACTTGCATGACTCCACAGATGATATTTCCGAGTTGCAGAGAACGTACTTGGGGGTATGGTGAAGTTTCCGTCGATGAAAAGGTACTAGTAAAGTCTTTGCAGTGTTCAGTGACATTAGCCACATGTTGCACCAAGTGGTAACTTTGTCAACATCATCTTGCAATGCGTGCTTGTCGGTACCAGTGAGGATTGGGCGATAAATGACACAATCGTCAGCAAAAAGGCAAATGTTAGAAGAAAGATTAGCCGGTAAATCACTATTATATATAAGGAAGAGGAGGGGCCCGAGAACTGTGTCTTGGAGCACACCGGAGAGAACAGGTCTTTTAGTAGAGGAATGGTTGTTAGCATACACATACTGTTGTCTGTTAGGCAAGAAATTTCGTATCCAGTATAAAACAAGAGGATTAAGGTGTAAGCGAGAAAGTTTTAGGAGAAGCCGTTGGTGCGGAACTTTGTCAAACGCCTTTTCGAAATCTAAAAAGAGGGCATCAACTGGGATGTTTTGATCAAGGTTAGTGCTTATGTCATTTACAAAGAGTGCTAATTGGCTATCACAAGTTAAACCTTTACGGAAGCCAAGCTGGTTAGGGTGGAAGAAATTGACAGACGTTAGGAATGTGGCAATGTGGGAGTGAAGTACATGTTCCATTAATTTTAAACAGACACTGGTTAGAGAAATTGGGCAGTAGCTACTACATGATGATGAAGGACCTTTCTTTGGGACTGGTATAACCTTACCCACTTTCCAGTCGTCCGGCACCACTCCTGATGATAACTATTGCTGAAAAATATGACATAAGATCTCTCTTGTAAAATATTTAGTATTTTTAAGACTTTGGAATTAATACCATCGATGCCGGGGGAAGATGACAGCTTCAAGGAATCAATACATTTCCTGATTCCACCAGAACTGAAGGTGATTGTGGGCATGGTATGGTGACTGAAATATGGGAATTCGGGAAGTTCACTTTTGGGTTCATTCCTAAACACGGAAGAGAATGCATGATTAAGCGCTTCGGCGATTTCGTGATCGGGAATAGGCTTATTTTTCTCGTCGCACAGTGCAAGATGTTGCGAACGCTTTGAATTTATAATATTCCAGAATTGTTTAGAGTTATTTCGCAGAATGTTTGGTAGGGTAGTCGAAAAAAAGGAGCGCTTTGTTTGACTAGCAAGGGATAGGTACGTTTTTTCAGCGGTGTAGTATTTCTGCCACGCGCACTCAGAGTTAGAATGCCTAGCAGCGCGGTAAAGCCTTTTCTTTATATTCTTGAGGCGCTTTAGTGTCGTATTGAACCAAGGTGATGAGTGCTTTTCGGTTACAGTGATAGTAGGTATGTAAGTTTTTATCAACTCATGTATTTTATTTTTGAAAAGAAGCCAGTTAGTTTCAACAGAACGTTCTAAGAAACCGGTAAAGAACGAGCTGGAAAATTCCGCTAGTTTAGTATTCATATCAGTATAGTTGCCTTTGTCGTAAAGTGTGATAGTTTTTCTAGTTTTAGTGGGGGCTGGGATGCCACATTGGAATGAGGCATGTAGCACTGAATGATCGCTAAGGCCAGGTAAATGCGTCAGTGGAGAAACATAATCGGAGTGAGAAGTGAGGATAAGGTCTAATAAGTTAGAAGACTTATCATTGTGTCGCGTGGGGTTACTGACGATTTGCGTTAAGCCAAACGTAAGAATTGTATTAAGAAAATAATTAATTAATTAATTAATTAATCATGGGGTTTTACGTGCCAAAACCAGTTCTGATTATGAGGCACGCCGTAGTGGGGGACTCCGGAAATTTTGACCACCTGGAGTTCTTTAACGTGCACCTAAATCTAAGTACACGGGTGTTTTCGCATTTCGCCCCGATCGAAATGCGGCCGCCGTGGCCGGGATTCGATCCCGCGACCTTGTGCTCAGCAGCCCAACACCATAGCCACTGAGCAACCACGGCGGGTATTAAAAAAATCACTTTCAACAGTGTTTTTTGACGCTGTTTCAGCTATATTGGACCAATTGATGGCAGGGAAGTTGAAACCGCCGAACAGTATGACAGGTGATTTGGGATAACGCATTGTTACCGAGTGAAGCGCCTCATGGAAGTCAGCTATGAAAGAGCGGTTTGCGTCGGGTGGACGATAGCATGTACCGATAACAACGGCTGGGCGGGAAGCGTTGCTTATCACAAAGACAATTTCTAAGGGCGTTGTTACTGTTATTTCAGCACTCTGAAGACTTTCGTGTGTACATATCAGTACGCCGCCCCCCTTTTGTGGGTTCTGTCGCGTCGGAATATAGAAAAATTTGGTAAATGTGAAAGAATTTTGGCATTGTTAACGGACGGGTTAAGTCAAGTTTCAGTAAGCAGGACGATGTTCGATGCCGTTGTACTGAGTAGGCTTTGGAGGGCACCAAGTTTGGGAAGAATACTGCGAATATTGGTGTACAGAAATGAAAGGGAGTTATTGGGACGGTTATTGGGACGGTCGGATGCTAGGAACTCGGTGATCGAGCGACTAAGTTATCGGAACTATGGTCGTATGTGTAAGTTGTATTTCCCATTAGTAATTTGTCGTGGCGTAGTTTGAAGGGTCTCTTTTGTGCTTTGGCAAACTGAACTAGGTGCCTTCTAGCAGTTAGCGTGTTTGGGGAATAGTCTTCTGATATCCGATATTCAGTTCCCTTTAGTTCTTTAGCACAGGACAACACGCGTTCTTTTACTTTAAGATGCGCGAATTTAACAATTATTTAGCAAATTTCATTTGCTATCATTTATTATTATTATTATTCGGGATGGAGTGCTTGAAGCCTGCTTCACCTCCGCGGCGGTTCAGTCCGGTATTGCACTGTCTCCTGGATTGGCTCATGCTCGCCTTTCTAATTGTTGGCGCACAGACACGAAGAATACATTGAACCCAAGTCATATACAGCTTCACTGTAAGAAGTTTTTGTCTTAAGTTACCTGTGTGAAGACAACTGCGCACTTAGGTGTCTCCCCTTCAGATTAGTTGCAACATGAGCTGCGTTACGGAGACTGCTAGAAAATTTTCAGTTTGTTATTGAGGCAATGATATCAAGTCTTCAGGAGGCCTCGGCAATCGACTGTTGCCAACTGCTCTGGTGTCAGATTGAAGCCGAGAAGCAGAGACTTGCCCGCTTGATGGATGACGAAAAGCAGTGTTCTCAGCCGGAGATGCATTTTGTTGCGACACTAGCAGTCGGTGACCTCCTCCAGGTGACGGTGGATCACCGGATACAGAATCACTACACGAGACTCTTAAAAATCTACCTCATTTACTCTCCAGCGGCAACATTCACGGGGTTCTTGCTACACTTCGTCGCAGGTGACAGCTTGTGCGGGCTTTTTGTGTGATCATTTATTCCTTGAGAGAGTGTGCGCACTGGGCGAAAGCACGTCAATGAGCCAAATCTCCGCGTAAGGTCTGTGTCTCTAGTTTCAATGAGAAAAGTGCGTCGGCTCGCAGGTGAGACATTTTAGACCTTTCTCTTGTAGCCATACATCATGTCACCCCGTTTCATTCCCTGGGAGACCTGCTCTCTCTAGTTGACCACTCATACGAGGAATCTAATTACAATGGCTACCACATTCTGATCTATCAGCTTGATTACCAATGCAGAAAGAGATGTTGTACGTGTACAAGCATTTTTGTATTTGTTAACAGTGTTTAAGGAGAGACTGGTGCTTACATTTAGCTGGCGCCAAATACGCCTCTTCTCGGACATAATAATTATAGTCAAAATAATCGTCGGAACAGAACCAATGATTAGAAAAAATACATTGAGATCATTTCTAAAGAACAAGCACATAAAATATGAATGCTCCCGAAATGTAAATGTTCTTTGGCAGGTGGAAATGATGCCACTCTCCAAACACATCACTCGCAAACATGGTCAAAAGAGTTACGGAAACTCGATGAGAAAAGAAAATCCGTCAAAAATAGATGCGCCATTTTATAACAGCAAGAATAAAAAGAACGAAGTGAAAGGTGTCCTTATCAAATTTAGCAAGTTTTTATTATTGCTGATTCCTCTAAAAAACTACGCTATTGCGCGTGGAGCCATGCGTGAAATTTTTCTAATGTATACAAGCAACAAACTCAGTTTTGGTTAAATATTCAAGAAAAGATCGGCTGCCGCCTGCTCTCACGTGGGCTTGATCCCGCCACGGTGGTGACGCAGACATGCAGGGCGATTCTTCACAAAGTCATTTCCGAGTAGTTTTGAGGGCTGCTGTTCTTGCCCTGGAAAGCGTCATACCAGAAAGAAGTTTTTCTTTACCTGGCGGCATAGTTGAGTTTCAGACGAAGATAGTGTAATATGGTATGGTATGGTATCCTTCTTTGATGGCGCACACCCACTGTGGGGGATTCGCCAAGATTTGGGTGGTATTAAGAAACTTCTGTTAATACAAAAATTAGTTAAGTCACGAGGAAATGAACAAATATAACATATGAAGAATTCAAGAAAATCTTTTGAAGCAACTATAAGTTCCTCCACCGCTGAGCAAATATCCCCGTGGCAGTTTCCAAGAGAGGACGCTCCTAGAGAAAGGATATTTAAAATTGAAAAATTTACACCGAGCTGTGTACACCTTGATTCTAAAATGTTGTTCTTAATTTACACCGAGCTGTGTACACCTTGATTCTAAAATGTTGTTCTTAAAAAAGAAAAACGGTTGCAGAATATGAAAAAAAATATCTATGGTTTCATCTTCTCCAGAGACTGGGCACGGAGGGGAGGCCGCCAGACCAGTCCTCTGACGATAGAAGTTTAATACTGGTATTGGACAAAGTAATCGGGTAAAAATTACTTCAGTTTTTCTGGTGTGAAAGGAATTTTTGCGCCAAGGAAATGGGAGGTGTCCATATTTTGAAAAATTAGCTACGGCTGGGTTCAAAACGTCTTGAACAATCTCCTGAATCTAGTAGTCGTTAGGTAAGCTAATGTAGGAAGTAATGATAGTACTGAGGGCCACTCCCGCGAAACTGTCAGCCATTTCGTTCATGAATAATTCCTTATGGCCAGGCACCCAGAGCAATCTAATTTATGTGGGCAGGCACTAGAACATGAAACGTACGTAAAAGGTTAATGACACTATTCGCTGTGAGCGATGAACATAAAGATAAAAAATCCGTTATCATGACTACTGCCGATATTGTTGAATATAGTTTACGAAAGGCTAATACTACGGCTAGAAATTCAGCATGAAATACGGAAAAGAAGTCCGGTATCCTGATTTCGAATGACCAGTCTAGAGCAGGAGAGAAAATACCGATTCCAAATTTTTCTTCGCATTGTGAGGCGTCTGTCGTAATGAATGTATTTATAGCTAAACTCAATATATGGTCTTGTAATAGGCCATTTAATATATTATGAGAGAGAAGTTTTGCGTTGTTTGGATAGATGTCATCAGATATGGCTTGTAGGTTCTCTCGCACATCACAAATAGGTGCCACCTCCCAGATACGTACAGTCAACCACAAAAGTTTGCGGACCACGCGAGCGCGTGCCAGACTGCCTATCCGCGCCACCTAGCGGTACGCCACCTAGCGGCGACAGGGGCGCTCTCCCGGATATGAGCCCTCTTGGTACTCGCCTGCCTGTTAATTTTTTATTCCCGTGCATGACATTGTTAGTTCGTTGTGTTGACGCAGAGCGCTGTCTGCGATAAGACCGCCACATATCTGGCTTGATAGCAGTATCGGAGCAATCACTGCAACCTTTGTCGACTGGTGTGCCAGTGGGTAGATAAGTTTCACGAAGCGCTGCGACGATTTTTTACGCGACGTTTACTGGCGCACTTTGGTTGGCAGCATCTTGGTCCAATGAGTGTTGCTGCTTCTGCGTCTTGAGAGAAAGGGTAGGGAGGTGTTTCACTGTCATCAAAAATAAAGAAAAAGCGGATGCATAGAAAATTTTCTTTCACACATAGGCGCATCTTCGCATCATTCGCTGAAAACGTAGTAGACTTGCTTCAGGCCACGTGGTGATTGCCTAATTGGAAAGATGCCGCTGCGTGTTCCACTTGACGAAAGAAGGCACATTGTGCGTTTATTTATAGAGGGAATACCTCAGCGCGAAATCTGCCGCCGAACCAACAGGAGCCGGACTGCCGTGAATAGGATTATTCAAGCTTTCCGCGACGATGACAGATTCACAGATATGGAGCGCAGTGGGCGTCCAAGGGCCACGACTGAGGAAGAGGAACGCCTGATTACGGCCGCCATCGTGGCTGATCCTTTTCAAAGTGCAGAGGATATCCGAGAAGCGCTCTCGCTCACGGTATCGTCTGAGACTGTAAGAAGAAGGCTGAGTGAGCTTGGCCTACAGTCTTTCGTAGCAGCACAGAAGCCCTGCCTCTCAGACAGCCAGCTACAAGAACGACTCATGTTCGCTACAGCAATGAAAGATTGGACAACAGAGAAATGGGGCGATGTCATCTTTAGCGACGAGTCAACTTTTTCCACGCGCTGGGACCAACGGAGGCGGGTTTGGCGTCCACTAAACTGCAGGTGTGTTTACAGTGTATTGGCAGTTAATTCACGAAGCTAATTCTGCATCACAACATGTTTCACGTAAAATGAGCTTTTGGACATTACGAGATTTTTCTGTAGTGGTATTATGTTGAAAACATTAACGATTGTTTCATAGGACTACTTACTCTGAAGCTAATTAAAAGCTGCCAGTGGGTCTTTCAGTACTATCTAATGATGTTTGCACGTCTTCTATTGCAACTCTATAACAGCATTATAAAGTTCATACGCAAGAAGAATCACAACATTTTTAGACGCGCCGCTGGAACCCAATTGTATGCTATTTCTTGCAGATATCTGCCTAATTACACACAGAGTGTTCTATCCAGTGGACGGTGTTCCGTGAGCGTGTGGGGAGCAATCAGCAAAGATGGCCTTGGTCCCCTTGTGCGTCTGGAAGGGCCCTTCACTGCGTCACGGTACTGTGACGCCATCACTAGACACCTCGTTCCGTATGCGCTGGACGGTCCCTACAGCGACGGCTGCTATTTTTTTCAACACGACCGCAGCCCGATCCATAAAGCACGTATCGTCCAGTCATTGCTAGAAGAACATGCTGTTTGCCAGCTTGAGTGGCCTCCATGTGGCGCCGACTTGAATCCCATAGAAAATGTCTGGGGCATGTTGAAGAAACGGCTGTCCACACGAGCCAACCGCGGCCGCACGGCCGATACGCTGTGGCAAGCGATCGCACAAGAATGGGAAAGCCTGCGCGGTCGACCGCAGATTACTGAATCTTTGTACGAGTCGATGCCCACACGCATCAATAAGGTGCTAGAAAACGGCGGACATTTCACTTCCTACTAGATCATTGAGAGACCTATGTTTCATGACACTTCTGTAAATGTCTTGTGAATAAATTCATCCCCTTCAGACACGAATTATGATGCACTGTCTGCAAATGCGTCAAATGCGCATGGCATCATTTCAAGACGCTCACTATTACATTCCAAGAAAGAAGACGAAGCAATGTGCTGTTTTGTGCGAGTTTCAGTAAAAAAAATTAATTAGCGTATAACTCATTATCTAATTATTCTGAAATCCGTCAGCTTCAATGCTTGCATAAAAAATGTGGTTGATCCCTCTTATATAGGAATCGGTATAGAACACGAAAGTGAAACGTGTCTTCACAGAAGTAGTGTAATGTTTATTGCACATTGATATATAATGTCTATTGGTGTTTTGTGGCTAAAGCGCCCTTAGGCGTTGATGCACCCACGCTGACGCCTGGTGGCACGTCTCCTCCATCACGACTACCAACGTCGATGACCATGAGCAACCGTCGTGCATATGGAAGCTGCACTATGCTGCACACGCTAGCACAACGCGAAAGACGAAGCACGTAACTGACACACTAATACAACGCGCAAGACAAAGCACGTAACTGAATCGTCACCGAGTCAAATCAGCGCGTACAGCGCGTCGTAATTGCAGCCTCCGCGATCAACTTCAGAAACATTTTCAGAGCTAATTGCGGAGGCCACGCTCCGCTGTGCTGAGTACGGTGAACGCCACCTAGGTGGCGTTGGTAGTGCTTCTTGATGCCAGCGTCCCTTCGAATGCTGGCATCGAGGCGCCGTAGTGCTGAGACCACCGAAGCGTTCACTGTCGGTGCGCGTTAGTGTCATAATGCAGTACTTCTCTTTTCTACTCGTAGGCGGCGGCACCGCCCCGACCAAGAGCGCGGGTACACGGAGGAGTGTTAGATATATAAGGCGCGTCTGTGTAGCTCTCTGCAAATGCGTTTGTGGCGCAATGGGTTAAACGCTCGGCGATCTATCGTCGCGGACCGAGAGGTCGTGGGTTCGATTTCCAAATTTTGCATGTTTGTGGAACTTTTTCTTCTGGTTTCTTTCTTTGTATTATGTTCGTGTACATTGTAAGAACGTCATATCCGTGACGGAAATACGTCAGTGAAGTCTTGGTGGACCCCGGCATAAAACACTTTCGTGTTAAAAGAATCAACTATTAGGCCCGAAACGCATGCACACTTGCTTTTTCGGTTGTATTCGTGTCGACCGGAGAAAAAAAATACTCTTGACGTTGGTCTTGGAACGCGGCACGTCGAACGATTGTCTAACACGGTAGTGTCTCCAGCAAAGTGATCATCTGCAGCAATACGCAGGACAATGAAGTTAACTGACCGCTAATTGTCCCATCAGGAAGCGGACACGAATGTGCACACTGAGTTTTAGGTCATTTGAAGAAACACGTGGCGTGGGACGCGCCTCCGAAGTTCGAGTCCCCAAACGAGGACGCCGTGTCGCAAAGGGTTATAAAAAGAGTCATCGCACCCGATTATTTCTTATTTTTCTAAATGTAACCACTATAGCAGCGCGGTGGTTCGGGCTTTGCGCAGCAAAACCTGGGCGCAGGCGATCAAATCCCGTCCGCTACTGTCACTTAGCAATGGGGGAGGAACGGAAAAATTCTGCCTACTGACTAAGCATCTGTGTCCCATGGCTGCCTCATCGCTCACTCACGCACTCACGAAAAAAAAAAAAAACAGCGTGGCTACGCGAAAATAGAACTGATAACAGCCGAAGAATACGCTGTCTGATTACTTGTACTGATATTCTGCTCTCAAAATATAAGCAAGTAGCCCTGGCTAACAAAGAGCGCGTCACGTTGAAAGAGATAGGTAGAAAATATTTGCGCACAGTGCGAAAATAGACAGGCCATAGATTTAAGGAGGGATGCGTCTTCAACGTAGCGCTGCTGTCGATCGCTGGTGACGTAGCGGAAGTGTCGCGAAGAGGCTCTTGGCCACGCGCTCGCGTGGTCCGCAAACTTTTGTGGTTGACTGTACATTTAAGGGATTGATGAATGTTTGTAGAAAGACCACCTGTGGTGTATGAAACCTAGGCCAGTGTACTCTGAAGAATAATGCAGGCTGCTAAATGAATATGTTTTTCAATCTTCTAATAGGGAATTCATACAAATTTAAGAATGTTTGCACCGTCAGCAAACGAAATCTACACAATAATGCGGGAAACCTGACTTCTTGGTTTAGTACGTTATTGGAAACAAATTCCGGTAATCCGCAACACAACCGCGGGGATTCCCGCTCAAGCAGAACAAAGGGGCGTAATTTATAAGATGGCGCACCAGAAAATAATACACATCCAATTTCTAAAATGGGCCGCACATTTCATATATCATCACAAGTGGGTCTTTCCGCATCTCGGACCGACTGTTGCATAGCTTGCTTAGCATACCAACTGATCTCACTCCTTTTTTACTATATATATGGTCAACTACCGACTCCACTACCGACTCCAGTTGAGGTATAGTCTCGAGACAACACGATAGCAATATATTGACTGGTTTATTAAGAGGAAAAACCAATATCGAGCACTTTCTAACGTCAAGTGAAAGGCGAATTTTGTTTAACCAGGTTTCTAAGGCGTAGAGGAAGTTCTGTAGCCGATAATATAGGGAGCGCACATAACTGCCTGATGCGAACAAAGCCTATATGTCACCTGCGTATACGTAAGTTTGTACATCTTGATGACGGGGAATGGAACACATCATAATCTTAAATAATAATGGCGAAGTGACAGCTCCTTGAGGATCACCCCATGACTGATTATGTATACTCGAGGAAAAGCCTCTTAGAGAGGGGTAAAATGTTCTTCGATTTAAAAATTAACCAATCCAGTTGCAAGATAATTTGGAAACTCTACATTTCCTAATATATCCAATAAAATTAAGTATTCTATCCTATCGTAGTCTTTGGAAATATCTAATGTCACAAGAGCACCTATTTGCCTCCATCGCAATCCTATTCTACTTTATAAGTCCACGTGAGCATGCCAAATTGAACATGATGGTCGGAATACAATTTTGCAGGTACTAAGCAAGTCTTTATTCTGTACAAATTTAATCATACGGGCATATAGGATTCTTTAAATAGTTTCACCAAATTTGAGGTTACCGTGATTGGTCTAATGCTATCTATTGTACATCCTTCCCCGTGATTTTTTAAGAATTACGATTATTTTAGCAATTTTCCACGCAGACGGAATCTATGAAAATCGAATTCATTAATTTACAACAGCTTAAAGATCATCAGAAGCTTCCTCAAATAAAATTTTGATCACAGCAGATGTTAACCCATCCGTGCCGGGAGCAAAATCTGGATATGGCTCCACGATTTCAGCCAATTCCAACATAGAAATTTCTGTAAATCATCTGATGCTCTTCGTAAGCTAGAACAATTTGGCAAGACGGAAGAAAATCTAATTTCTGATCCCTTCGGAATTTCTTCTAGCGATTGGTTCATTTCATCACTACTTAAGACTATATATAGAGTCAATAATAATTAGACGCGGAAGAACTTTTCTACTGCAGAGAAAACTGAACAACGCACGTTTATTTTCATTGTTAGACGGGAAATCAAAATGCTTGCATCCGTGCCGGGAGCAAAATCTGGATATGGCTCCACGATTTCAGCCAATTACAACATAGAAATTTCTGTAAATCATCTGATGCTCTTCGTAAGCTAGAACAATTTGGCAAGACGGAAGAAAATCTAATTTCTGATCCCTTCGGAATTTCTTCTAGTGATTGGTTCATTTCATCACTACTTAAGACTATATATAGAGTCAATAATAATTGGACGCGGAAGAACTTTTCTACTGCAGAGAAAACTGAACAACGCACGTTTATTTTTATTGTTAGACGGGAAATCAAAATGCTTGCAGTCGTATTCATCTTTGGCTTTCGAAACTGTATGTTTAAAGAGGGCTCAAAAAAATTTATAATTTCTCCAATTTTTGAGACTCAGGTTATGTTATAATTTTTTTCTAAGCAGTTTTCCTCTTTCTGTAATCACGAGTGCATTCTTCCACTAAGGGCTGCAAGAATTTCTTTGATTCAATCGAATCTCAAATTCAGCCTTTTTCGAGAACTTTCCAAAGCGGGACGGATAATCGTGTTTTTTTGCTCTGCAGACGCATCAGACAGAGTTCATTTCGTTAGCTTTTCTTTTAAATGTTGTAATTATTGAAAGTTTGAACCTGGTCACTCATAAATATTACAGGACGTGCTACTTTAAATACTACTGGAAGGTAATTACTGCTTGTCGAACACTCAACATGTCCACCAAGAAGTTACGGAGAGACTCGGGCCACATAATGTAACATCTATTGTAGAGTAACATCGGCCCCGCACAAACGTATTAAGTCCGGAGTTTCCACTTATTAGCCCATTGTCCAAAGACCAATTCCATAATCGAGTGCCGGACAAATCTGTTCTTGAACTCCATTAGATATGGTGAGAATTTAAATCACCTGTGATTATAACGTCACGTCCACAAGAATTAAGAACACTCTCCAGTGTGCTAGTGCCCTGTACGCCAGAAGGAAAATATGCATTTACTGCGGTAAAGGGGCAACATACCGGGAGATTGAGCTCTATCACTAGGATTTCACACTCTGGAGTAGAAAGTTAATGAAATTAAATTTTGGCCTTATGGCAAATTTTATATGAAACTAATGCAAATATTCCGCCACCTCGTGTAGGATCGTCTAGCCTGAATGATCTGTAGAACTTTATTTGAAAATATTTCGCAGGATTTAACCATGTTTTTGTAAAATAATTTTCTCAGGATTAAGTTGAGAAGTTAGCCAAGGTAAATCTATTGAAGCAGAATATAAGGAGCGACAGTTCCCCTGAAGCACTTTCTGTTTAGAAAGTGCCGCAGCCGAAACTGCCTTCTGTAGAATGCTTTCTTTTAAATACCACTGTACTGACTTTTCTTAGCTTTTGAGTGACGACCGGAGGAGGAATCTTCATTGATAGAAGACATTGTTCTTTTATATACTCGAGCGTTTTGTTCCACATCTGTCATTTCCAAATCTGTGTTAACCAGATTACCAGTTGTAGGGCCCGTGGAAGAGGAAGTCGAAGGTTCGATACCATCATTGGAAGGCTGGGTATCTGACCTTCTATCACTAGTTTGGTGCTCAGGATCAACTTTTTGCGTTGTTACACGACTTGGGCAGGTAGCTTGCATCAGATGAGATAAGAGACTAGAGACGGCCTGTGATATACCAAGGCTTATATCCAGCCTTTCCATAGCTTTTGTAACTATAGCTGCTGTAAGTGATACGTCCGTGGTTAGATTTTGTCTACATGTAACCCCCGCATAGCCAGATGCCCTTTCTTTCACAATGTTTATCGCCTCCTTCTTCGAGCAGCGTCGTTGGTCCATTATTTCAACCACCTGTAATTATTGAGCCGTAACAGAGCAGTTAGAATAATCGGTTGGATGACTTCCATACAGTGGCAGCATCGCTCATCTTGGGCACTACAATCACTTTAGCGTGCTCTTCCCCACATGCGCAACAACGCTGACTTGACTTACACCCTGCCATACTATGGCCGTATAGCCAGCAATTACGACATTGAACTGGACGTGATGCCAGAAGTGCGACTCTGAACACAAGGGGCCACACCTTAATTTAGTTCTGATGGGCAGGAAGTTCCTGTGAACGTTGCAATCGTCGTTCTGTTGGGACCCTGTCATTGTCTACCACTCGATTCCATCGGTAAACAGCAATTACTCAGTCCCAGACAATCTATCTAGAGAGATCAGCATCGACACCTCTGAATATTCTCTTAGTGCAAGCGAGGTGAGCATGGATGAACGCACTCACCGGCAACGACGCGAATGATGAACACTTAAGCAAATCCGCGACACAGGTCTGGTCTGGTGATCGACACACGATACATCCGCGGCTGAACTGTCTGACTTCCGTGATGGTCTGTTATGAAGAGGTAGCAGCATTTAGTGCTTTCTGGATAGCCTTTGGGTTATTCAGTCGTATAGAGCCTCCATTTGAAGGAAGCAGAGCCACCGGGATGCTGCTCACACCACTGCGGATGAAAAAATCCAGAGGTAATTGATCTGTCGGAATAGAAGCTGTCCAAGGGGAAAAAAAACCCTCTGCCGGGGGAGTTTTTGGATATCAGCTTCGGATGAAGTAGCCGTAAGAATAATTGAGAGCTCAACAAGTAAGACTAGCAAAGCCTGATACCACCGAAAACCTGGCCAAGTGACAGGAGCCGCAGCGAAAGCTTCCGATCCGGTGGAACGCGAGCGCTGCCATAACAAACATGACTTATACCTCGTCTTCGTTTCCGTCTTGTTCAATTTTAATGCGTAAGCATACTTGGGCGAGTACCCCAGCAAAATCTGCCCATCCCGTGACGACTTATATCTGCAAAATAAATGCATAATTGGTCAAGTTAATACATGTGTTATCGTTACAATAGTGTATTAGTAAATATTTGGTAGCGATGGGTAGACATGCATAAGCTAGCTAAATAAAAGAGAGAGAGAGAGAGAGAGAGTAAGCAAAAGCAAAGTAGCAGTCGAGCCAAAGAACGCTTACACATTAGTAGGCAATTCTGAGAATTTCTGTTGCATTTCTTAAAAAGATAAATGGAACTGCAGCGACTCACCGGGAGAGGTGCATTTATTTATAACACGTCGACTACGCAGTGAAGTAGCATTTGGCTAGATGAGCGTTAAGGGCAAGTGGACAGAATAAGAGTCCTAATTTTGAAAAAAAAAGAAAAAAAATTGTTGTGCTTAATTCATTGTTCTCCTTTTTCTTCCATTCGCGCTTGCAATATGTGTTGCTCAAATGATGTTGTAAAGGTCGACAGCTCGCGCTTTCCAGGTTATTGCAATAATTAATAGACAGTGTGACGTGCCTACATAAACTAAAATCAAGCAAGCAAACAAACAGACAAGCAAACAAAGAAACAAACAAACGAACAAACAAACACTTGTTTCTTCTAAACATCACAACGATTTTGTTTTTATTACATTTACGCCGATGTGAGTTTATTTCAGTGCAGTACTTGGGGCAGGAATTATGCTCTTAGAATGCTTATTACCATTTGTTTAAGAAGACATATACACTTAACAGGAAAGGGAAAGCGAGGAGCAAGCTGGCAACTGATAGGAAAGTCGAACCGACACATGCACAAATCGATCGAGTTCACTAACGCAATAACGAAATGTATTATATAGTTTTTTCATCAGCATGTTCCTCATCGTGATTGTTCTGTTTATTATTTTAAGTGACAAAAGTAAATAAAAGACTGAGAAGGACGCTGGTAACTGCCTCCGAAAGGGGCCCTACGCCCTCTTCCCTCTTAAAGAATGGAGAGGAAGGGCTCAGTAACCAAAGAGAAATCCCAGACAATAAGAAAAAAAATGGGGAAGACAGGAAAGAGACAATAACTGCACTATAGGCACAGAAAAAGCAATCAATCAGCTTGTGCTCTTCAGAAGCTCGCAACAGTAATTAAATAGACAGTATATTCTTAAATATTGTCAAGTACTATCGTAGTGCTAGCATATAAAAGCAAGTTTATACTGAATGCTCAATGTCTGAAATATTAGGTCATCTCGTTGATTCCAAGGAGAACATAGGGGAAATTACTTGTACTTACGAAGTGAATTAAAGAACTGATAAATTAATCGAAAAGTGGATGGAAAAACAACTTTTCGAAGATGGGGAACTATCCCACGTCTTCGCATTACGCGTGCGATGCTCAATGAGAAGCCGTGGGATCGTTCCCTACCTGCGGCAAGTTGTTTTTTCATCCACTTTAATTTCCATTTATTTATGATTTCTTTAATTCACTTCGTAAGTACAAGTAATTTCCCCTATGCTGTCCTTGGTATCGTTGTTTGTTGGCTTCTTATGACATGAATAATCAAAATCGTGCCCCTCGGTTCCCTTTTTTCTCGTTCGGACGCACGCACGCACGCACGCACGCACGCACACACACACACACACACACACACACACACACACACACACACACACACACACACACACACACACACACACATATATATATATATATATTGTAATGAAGCAGAGGCGCCCCTGGGTATGTGCCGACTAAAGAGGAAGACGAAGGACCGTGCCGTGATCGCTAGAGAACCCCGTGCTACGAACAGCCCTTGCAGTGCCTACCTGTACCTAGCGTTCTTGCGACGTTATCGACGACAATAAACCTCGTCGCATTTGGTGGAGGTTGCTGAGATCCTTCGCCTCGTCCTGGAGCTCCGCACTAGAACCCTACCAACACCAACACGATCGCCCTGCACTATGCCTGATCCAGCCACTTCGTTGCCTGCACCACCAGCTGCCACTGCTTCTGCGCCGGCGTCCCTCTTCAATGCGACCCACCCATTTTCAGTGGAACCGGCGAACACGACGTGGAAGACTGGCTCTCATCGTATGAACGTGTAAGTGCGCATAACAAATGGGACGACCAGTCTAAGCTGTCCCATGTCTCTTTCTACCTCGCCGACGTAGCCAAACTGTGGTTCTTTAACCACGAATCAGACTTTTCAAGCTGGTCAGCATTTAAGACCCTTTTTGCCGAAGTGTTTGATCGCCCCGCTGTGCGTAAGCTACGCGCTGAACAGCCTCTGCGATAGCGCGCACAGCAGCCTGGAGAGACATTCACCAGCTACATTGGGATGTTCTCGATTTGTGCAAGCGGGTAAATCCCACCATGTCAGAGGATGACAAGATCAAGCATATCCTCAAGGGCATAGAGGACGGCGTATTCCAGATGCTGCTGGCAAAAAGCCCGACGAGCGTATCCGTCCTTACTAACCTATGTCAGAGCTTTGACGAGCTGCGCCGCCAACGTTCCATCGCTCGCCAAAACATTCAGTACGCCGATTCCGTCTCGAGCATTGCGGTTTCTGCCGACCTTCTGCCCAACTCGGCCCTATCGCAACATATAAAAGATTTTATTCGTGAAGAGGTGGCCAGGAAGCTATCGCTGCTGCCTCACAGCGACTCACCTTCGGCAGCTTTCACTCCAACGCTATATACAGCCAGCCATCCGGAATCAGATATCGGAAGCGCTGCCTACAGCTCCTACAACCTCCCCACCTTTGAGTGTGCCGCTGCCATATACCGACTTTCCCAATCACCCTACGTCGCTGCCGCTCAGTTACGCAGCCGTGGTTGCTCGGATTCCTCCGCCGCCAGCTTCCTTTTCATCGCCCATGCATCCGGCTTCATTTCCAGTTGGCCGACCAGTCACCGCAGTTTTTTCGTCCAACCTCGGCGTGGCGCACTGAAGACAACCGGCCTATCTGCTTCACCTGCGGAATTGCTTGCCATGTGGCGCGCTTCTGTCGCCGCCGCTCCCCAACAACGCCTACCACCTTTGAAACGCCCACCTACGCACCACAATACGCCGCCGCGTCTCCATTTTCACCGAGACGTCCTGAAACTGATCGCCGATCAGAAACTCCTCGTTCCCCTTCCCCTCGTCGGCGTTCGATTTCGCCCCTGCGTCGTCGAGCTCCAACTGAAGCGGGAAACTGACTGGTGCAGTTCCTGAGGCAAGAACTGCTAATACGTCGACGTTCTCAAGACCTCCATCTTCGCCGCAAAATGTTATTACCGTTTTTGTAGATGGAGTACCCGCAACTGCATGCGCTAGTCGATACCGGAGTCGCCGTTTCCGTCATTCACGAGAACCTTCGTCGCAAACTCCGAAAAGTGACTACAGCTCCCTCTGGCCTGGTGCTCGCCACTACCAGTGCGCAGCGAATTCACCCTTCAGCTGTATGCACGGCCCGTGTTGTCATCAACGAAGTTCTGTACATAATTGAGTGTTTCGTGCTACCATCGTGCTCTCACGACCTCATCCTTGGTGGGGATTTCCTGTCACGTCATCATGCTGTCATTGACTGTTCGCGTGCAGAAGTTTCGCTTTTACCACTATGTGAATCGCTGCTGACTGGCTCTCCTCGCGTTGCCGATAAACTCATTGTTGATGCCGACACAACCATACCCCCTGAGTCGTCGATAGCTGTTGTCCTGTCGTCTGCTGCCGACTCTGACGCCACTGTAGTGTTCACGCCGTCCGATGTGTTTGCTCAGCGCAAGGGCACCGTTCTTCCGTTTGCCGTGCTCACTATAACATCTGGGTCAACTGTTATGCTGGTCACCAACTACTACCAGTACCCGATCAGCCTACTGCGTGGAGAGACCCTAGGATACTTGCAGGCGGTCGACTACGTTGACGATCTCGACGTTCCTACCCACTCCCACCGTTGTTACGTTGACGCCATCGCTTCTGTCTCAGACTCATCGTCTTCAGTGTGTTTTGACAACGCCATCAACCCTGCTCTTTCCCCATCTCATCGCCGCCAACTTCTCGCTCTCCTTCACAAGTTTCTTTCTTCTTTTGACTGTCATCAGACGTCATTGGGCCGTGCCACTGGTGTTTCTCACACCATCGACACCGGTTCCCACTCCCCCTTGCGACAGCGCCCGTATCGTGTATCGAAGACCGAGATGATTTAGACGCCTACTTACAACGTTTTGAGCGAGTGGCGACTAGTCAAGAATGGCGCCGTTCAAAATGGGCACTCTCCCTCAGCCTTTGCCTGACAGGAGAAGCGTTGACGGTCATAGGACGGCTTGATTCAAATTCAGCCCTAGACTACGACCAGCTGAAGGCTACTCTCCTCCAACGGTTTCGGTGCACCGCTGAGGGGTACCAAGAAAAGTTTCGAACCGCAAGGCCCGAAGACCACGAGACTGGCCTGCAATATGCAGGAAGAATATCCGGCTACTTCGACCACTGGGTTGAAATGTCGCATATTGAGAGGACCTACGAATCCCTCAGGGACGCCATGATTGCTGAGCAGTTTTTGGGAAGATGTTCGGCATCGCTGCGAGTGTTCCTGAAAGAAAGAAATTGTAAGACCCTCGATACATTGTCGAAGAATGCCGATTAATTGTTTTAAAGAGGCACATAACCTGACCAATCTAGGAGGAGAGAAGCTCTCGGATGAGTTCGCATTAGACTGTGCTCGCAAGACTGCAACTCCAACAGCGGCGCCGCGGACAACTAATCGGTGCTTCCTTTGTGATAAAGCAGGACATCGAGCTTCAGAGTGCTGGTTGCGGACTAAAGAAAATCCTGATGGTCACGGATGGTCCGGCAGAAAGGAACGAGGTGAACTCTCAAGGAGGAAAAACCAAGGACAAGCTTCGTGTATGCTGGCTCCGTCGCAAACCGAAAAACGGACAGAAGAGCGTGGCGGATACGCATTGCTTGAAGATGGCGAAAGAGTCCCCATAGTCGCCGTGGCTTTAATGCGACCAGGCCCCAAACGTGATGGTGGAAATCTGCCAACGGGAAGAGGCTCCCTCGAATCAAAACCAGTGTCTGTCTTACGAGACACTGGCTGCAATACCGTGGTAGTGCGGCTCTCTTTGGACAAAATGACAGGAACAAAGAGCGCAGTATTCTTGCTTGACCACACAATTCACTACTTGCCGGAAGCAATAGTACACTTAGACACGTCATTCTTTACAGGCGTCGCGCGAGTTAAATGTATGCGAGACCCCCTGTATGACGTGGTACTGGGAAACATTGAGGGTGCCCGCTAACCTAATGACCCGGCCAGTTCATGGTCGCCACAGCGACATAACAGTGACAAGAAGAGTTATCCTGCTATGAGGACATCATTCACCGCTCAGTCAGAGCTACGAGCCATAGAGGACCACACGTTGTCCCAAGCTAAAAACAGAGCCGCCTCCTCGAGACAAACAAAAGACGAGGACGAATCTGGTACAAAGCTCATCGCTGTTTTCAAGGAAAGGAAGACACCGTCGCTTCCCATACTGCCTGTTATGCAAACCGCAAGCTCTAGAATAGAGCAAAGCAAATTAAAAGCTTTGCAGAAGCACGATGGGTCTCTGAGGCGTTGCTTCGAAAAGGTCGGCAAGATGACGATCACGGATGGCCACGAAAGCGAATATTACTTATACGATGGCATTTTATACAGGAAACACAAAGTGTCAAGTGGTAAAATACTCGATAAATTAGTGGTGCCAAGAGATCTTAGGGTGGCCGTAATGAAGTTGGCACATAAAGGGATCCTCGCTGGTCGCCAGGGTGTGAAGAGAACGGTGGATCGGATCGTTGCTGAATATTACTGGCCAGGGATCCAGTCGGAGACGAAACGGTTTGCGAAATCGTGTGACGTCTGTCAACGAACGGTGCCACGTCATTTAGTCGGACGCGCTCCACTAAAGACGACGACTGTAAATGACACTGCACGAAGAGACATTTGTGGGCTTAAAGGAGCCGTTACAGCAGCCTGTACTGGAGGCTCTAGACTTGAGCAACCACTTTTTGCTACGCACGGACGCCTCTTCGAGAAGTCTCGGAGCAGTTGTTTCCCAAGAACACGACGGAAGTTTTCTCCTCGTGTCTTACGCTAGCCGGAAGCTTCTCTCGCGTGAAGCTGCCTATTCCACAAGTGAGAGAGAGTGCGAGTGCTTCGTCATTGTGTTGGCTTTCGATACTCCGCTTCGACACTTTCGATGCTAGAACCCTCCTCGACTTCTTGAACTTCGGGGGAAATGTGATAGGAATAAACTGTTTGAATTGCGCGGCCGAATCTGCGTGACTGTTCTCTTGCGCGATGGACAAGGAAGAAGAAGGGCCGGGGCCAGGCGCTGAAGGGACAGCCATGTCACCAGTCTGAGCTGCTTGGTCTGGGTTTACGTCCCGAACGAGCCGAGCAGTCCACCTACCCCAGGCCGGTGTTCCTGGTTGAGCTGGGAGAGCGGTCCGGGCTGTCGCTGTACCTGGGCTGAGCCTGTGCCCGGTCTGAGCCTTTGCTTGGTCTGGGCTTTCGTCCCGAACGAACCGAGCAGTCCACTTACCCAGGCCGGTGTTCCTGGGTGAGCTGGAAAACAGGTCTGGCTGTTCCTGTGCCTGAATCGGCCGGCTCTGGTGGTCATATGCCGGCGTGTTCCGGTGCAGCCGTGGCGGGCTGACGTCCCGACCCATCTGTCACGCGAGTGGCTCGTCGTGTGACGGGCCTCCTCCTCGGCC
The DNA here is from genome assembly GCF_013339745.2 of Dermacentor silvarum. Lineage (NCBI taxonomy): Eukaryota > Metazoa > Arthropoda > Arachnida > Ixodida > Ixodidae > Dermacentor > Dermacentor silvarum. The sequence continues at coordinate 114,609,316 of NC_051154.1, forward strand.
TCCATCCCCTGCGCCACCGCTGCTAGAGTCATCTCTGCGACTCCTCGTGATGTGAGTGTGTGATACCGACACGCTATTAGACTCCATGCGAAAGTGACGCTGATAAGCGACAGACAACTAGAAGTGAATTCTGTGTGTTATCGTGTTCGTCGTCCTAGTCTCGTCTCCGTGTGATTAAAGCCTCTCTGTGTTCATTGTGCCATCTTTGTGTGTTTGAGGCCTGGGCCCACATCATAACCATCACATATGCTGGTCACCAACTACTACCAGTACCCGATCAGCCTACTGCGTGGAGAGACCCTAGGATACTTGCAGGCGGTCGACTACGTTGACGATCTCGACGTCCCTACCGACTCCCACCGTTGTTACGTTGACGCCATCGCTTCTGTCTCAGACTCATCGTCTTCAGTGTGTTTTGACAACGCCATCGACCCTGCTCTTTCCCATCTCATCGCTGCCAACTTCTCGCTCTCCTTCACAAGTTTCTTTCTTCTTTCGACTGCCATCAGACGTCATTGGGCCGTGCCACCGGTGTTTCTCACACCATCGACACCGGTTCCCACTCACCCTTGCGACAGCGCCCGTATCGTGTATCGGCCAAAAAAGAGCGACGAGTCATCACAGAGCAAGTGGACGACATGCTCAAACGTGAAGTTATCCGTCCTTCTCAAAGTCCTTGGTCGTCACCTGTCGTATCGGTAAGAAAAAAAAAGATGGCTCCATTCGTTTTTGTGTCGACTACAGACGCCTAAACAAGATAACAAGAAAAGACGTTTATCCACTGCCTCGAATCGATGACGCTCTCGACTGCTTGCAAGTCGCAGAATATTTCACTTCCTTGGATCTGCGCTCCGGGTACTGGCAAGTTCCAATGGCCGAACCTGACCGTCCGAAAACCGCATTCGTTACACCCGATGGCCTCTACGAGTTTAACGTCATGCCCTTCGGGTTGTGCAACGCGCCTGCTACATTTGAGCGTATGATCGATGCCATCCTTCGCGGCCACAAATGGAAGACATGTCTATGTTACCTCGACGACATCGTCGTCTTCTCAACCGATTTTCCGACACACCTCGCTCGCCTGCGTGACATTCTGACCTGTCTCGCCTCTGCCGGCCTACAGCTCAACCTCAAAAAGTGCCGTTTTGCTGCAAGCAAGTTAACCATCTTGGGTCACGTAGTTTCAAAGGACGGCGTCCTCCCGGACCCAGACAAGCTCCGCGCCGTTGCCGACTTCCCGACGCCTACGTCTATCAAACCTCTCAGTGACTTATGTTCTTATTTTCGTCGCTTCGTACGCAACTTCGCATCCATCATGGCGCCCTTGACAAGTTTCATCATCATCATCATCATCATCATCAGCCTATATTTATGTCCACTGCAGGACGAAGGCCTCTCCCAGCGATCTCCAATTACCCCTGTCTTGCGCTAGCTGATTCCAACTTGCGCCTGCGAATTTCCTAAATTCATCATCCCACCTGGTTTTCTGCCGTCCTCGACTGCACTTCCCTTCTCTTGGTATCCATTCTGTAACCCTAATGGTCCACCGGTTATCCATCCTACGCATTACATGGCCTGCCCAGCTCCATTTCTTCCGCTTAACGTCAACTAGAATATCGTTTATCCCCGTTTGTTCTCTGATCCACACCGCTCTCTTCCTGTCTCTTAACGTTACTCCTAAGAGTTTACTTGACAAGTTTACTTTCCGACAATAAAGGCATAGCAGTGTGGTCGCCTGAATGTGATGCGGCATTTGAGCAGTTGCACCACTTGTTGACCTCACCACCGATTCTTCGCCACTATGACCCTGCTGCTCCTACGGAAGTTCACACTGACGCCAGCGGAGTTGGCCTTGGTGCGGTCTTAGCGCAACGGAAAGCTGGCTATGATGGATACGTCGTCGCTTATGCTAGCCGTACTCTAAAGAAAGCAGAATTAAATTACTCAGTGACAGAAAAGGGGTGCCTAGCGATCATCTGGGCACTAAGCAAGTTTCATCCATACCTTTATGGCCGTTCTTTCGCCGTAGTTACAGACCACCATGCCCTTTGTTGGCTTTCTTCCTTGAAAGACCCGTCTGGATGCTTAGGACGTTGGGCGCTTCGCTTGCAAGAGTACAACATGCGCGTCATGTACCGCTCCGGTCGCAAGCACTGCGACGCTGATGCGCTCTCCCGCTCCCCACTGACACCTGACTTGGCGTCCTTGTCAGCCTCCACATCCACCTTGTCCCCGTTGACCATGACCGACATGCGCACAGAGCAGCGCAAGGACCCAACACTTGCAATGTTACTTGACTACCTTGCCGCTCCGTCTGATGTCCCTTCGACACGAGCATTGCGTCGCCAAGCAACCCACTTTTCCGTGCGGGACAACATTCTATATCGCCGCAACTATATGCCGGTCGGTCGGAAATGGCTCCTTGCTATATACCTCGTCATATGCGCTCTGACATCTGCGCGTCTTTTCACGCTGATCCCCTAAGCGCTCATGCCGGCATCCTCAAAATTTACACAAGGTTGCGTCAGCGCTATTATTGGCGAGGCATGTACAACTTTGTGCAAAAGTACATTCAGGCTTCTACTACTTGCCAACAGGGCAAGACACCTACACACCGTTTCACAGGACCGTTGCAGCCGCTACCATGCCCGGCTCGTCCGTTCGACCGCGTCGGCATCGACCTCTACGGCCCGCTTCCATGCAGCGGGTGTGGAAATCGGTGGATTATTGTCGGCGTAGATCATCTTACTCGCTACGCTGAGACTGCAGCTCTGCCGGCAGCGACCGCCCGTGAAGTTGGGTTTTCCATCCTTCGCAATTTTGTTCTTCGCCACGGTGCTCCCCGAGAACTACTGAGTGATAGGGGCCGTGTCTTCTTGTCAGGGGGTGTCGAAGCCCTCCTCACTGAGTGCAGAATCATTCACCGAAAATCGACCGCATACCATCCCCAAACCAACGGCCTGACCGAACGGTTCAATTGCACACTTGGCGACATGTTATGGATGTATATTTCATCCGACCACTCCAACTGGAACACCGTACTCCCCTTTGTCACGCTCGCATACAACACCGCGACGCAAGCGACTACCGGCTTTCGCCAGTTTTTCCTTGTGTATGGCCGTGAGCCATCGTGCCCTTTGGACACCATACTGCCGTATACCAACCTGATGCCGCAGAGTACACTCCGCTCTCCGAAGTCGCCAAGTATGCTGAAGATTGCCGTCAGCTGGCACGTTCCTTCACTAGCGAGACTCAAGAACGTCAAAAGACACGACATGACCATACTCATCAACCACCACCCAGATTTGCTCCCGGTTCGCTTGTTTGACTTTGGATACCAGCCCACATTCCTGGCCTCTCTTCCAAACTCCTGGCGCGTTAATTCACGGTCCGTACCGTATCATCAATGCCACTTCACCGGTCAACTACATCGTTGAGCCGCTCACAGTGTCACCAGACTTGCGTCGTCGTGGGCGAGAGACAGTACATGCCAACCGCCTGAAACCGTATTACGACCCACTCATCTTCTCTGCGCCCTGAGTCGCCAGGATGGCTATGTTTCGCTCCCGGGGCATTGTAATGAAGCAGAGGCGCCCCTGGGTATGTGTCGACTGAAGAGGAAGACGAAGGACCGTGCCGTGATCGCGAGAGAACCCCGTGCTACGAACAGCCCTTGCAGTGCCTACCTGTACCTAGCGTTCTTGCAACGTTATCGACGACAATAAACCTCGTCGCAATATATATATATATATATATATATATATATATATATAGTCCTCGTAATTCCACTTGCTCCTCGGCAGCCTTCTATGACATAGCTTTACTGAAGGTTTGGAGAGTGGTTTCGGAGAAGCTCTGAGTCGGGCAGAATAACTGCCGATCCATCTTGCAAGCCTAAAAACAGTGTATTGACAGAAAATCCACCACCACTACTACCACTGACTTCGCTCAGAATTCAATACTTCACGCACGTTAAAATGCAGCACGCGTGGTACGCCTACCCGTCAACTCTTGGCACCGCGTCCCTCTTAAGATCACTTTGTTTCTACTCTTTTCGAGGTATAAAAACGGGACCGAAGCAATGTTTTTATAAATATTTACTTTAGATAACCAGTCGGCACTTCTTGCGCGTTATTATTTTTCCAGCGCGAGAATAAAATGGGGACGGAGTGGCAATACCAAACATCAACATCCGCCACTGTAGTTCAGTGGGTATACGTGGCAACTCGTGTGAAATAGAGAGCAACAACTACGGAAGGAAGACTAGAAAGAAAAGCGCGTCATTCGCAACTAACTTTATTGACTGAAAAGCAGCACAATAAATAGCCATTCCGAACACGCGCAAACCACATCGCCTCTAACGCTCATCAAATTACTCCCGGTAAGAGGATTCCCAGAAACTTTCTAATGTAGTAAAGATTAAAAAAAATCGTATTCGCCGCCACACAGAACCACAGATGTGTCATTGATACACACGTCTCTTTTCTTTGTAATGTAGTATGCGTCCATATGCAGATACAGAAAACATGCAGAAATATGCAGAAAACAAAGGTAATGTTCAATAGCCTGGCAAGAGAACAAGGATCGCCAGTCAGCCTATAGAGTCTGTAAAGGAGTACGTTTATCTAGATCAATTACGAACGGGGCACCCTGATCATGAGAAAGAAATTTACAGAAGAATAAAATTGGGTTGGAGTGCATACAGCACGCATTGCCAAATCCTGACTGGGAGCTTACCACTGTCGTTGAAAAGAAAAGTGTACATTCATTGCATTCTACCGGTGCTAACATAAGCGTAGAAACTTGGAGGTTAACAAAGAAGCTCGAGAACAAGTTAAGGACCGCACAAAGAGCGATGGAACGAAAAATCTTAGGACTAACGTTAAGAGACAGGAAGAGAGCGGTGTGGATCAGAGAACAAACGGGGGTAGACGATATTCTAGTTGACATTAAGCGGAAGAAATGGAGCTGGGCAGGCCATGTAATGCGTAGGATGGATAACCGGTGGACCATTAGGGTTACAGAATGGATACCAAGAGAAGGGAAGCGCAGTCGAGGACGGCAGAAAACTAGGCTAGTTAGGAAATTTGCAGGCGCAAGTTGGAATCAGCTAGCGCAAGACAGGGGTAATTGGAGATCACAGGGGGAGGCCTTCGTCCTGCAGTGGGCATAAATATAGGCTCTTCGTATAGGCTGTTCGTATAGGATCGTATAACATGTATACCTATATATATCAGCGAACCGTCAATCACTCTTCATGACAAGAAAATTCATTACTTCTGCAACTCTCCATTATGCCTAGTTTGTCACCACGGCCTCGATGTATCACTGTGTCTTGCGCATGTCATGGTTTTTTGAATTTGGTATATATGTTAGACGATCCTTCAATAAAATATCAGTTGAGTCAGCGCCGTGTTGTCGATTTTCCTTCCTTTTGTCCGTGTCTTGTTTGCGCTATTACGATCCTTACGATGTATTCCAACCAACTGGCCCAACTTGCCGTGTTGTTGTAGGGCACTTTTGCCCCGTGATAAGTGATCGAAAGTGTCACGGCGAATGTATGCAGCGTCCCTCCAGTTTTGCTTCCACCACTCATTAGGCTGTGTGTTCTGGCGCTGCTGTCTACTCTGCAGAGCTTTAGCGCAGGATGCCTATATAGAATCCATTTCGGGTGTTCAACATCCTAACCTAATCTCAAAACTTCGGCAGATGCATCAGGGCGCTACTGTTGAAACAAAATGTGAAAGCCGAGCCAGAGCAGTCATCCAGCAATTCTTAGCGTTGCCCATTTTTTTTCCCGCCCACTATTCTTGAGAGAGAAGCCAAAGCAGCCCAAACGCACTTCTCTTCTTTCTTGATGTGAAGTCTCAAGAAATTAAGCGACCAACAAAGATTTAGTGACGAAAACAAATTTGGCCAGTTATGACAGGATTTTTATTCCACGAGTTTCACTCAGTCCTTGTAGGTAGCTTCCGGCGTAGAGGACGGGATCGACCGGATGAAAGGGAAAGGCCGACGCTTCCGTTGTTACTGCTATACATCACCGTTCACCTTTGTTCGAGCATCGTTTTATTTCCAGGGAGAGCCACTGATGCAATGAACAGCTTCCGCGACAAAATGCTCTTGATACATGTAGTCGTTGGCTGCCTTATTTTCCTTCTGCAGAGCCAAGCTTTACGAGCGTCGGCTTCCTGATTCGATAAGATACCGCGGTATATACTATCGGCGCCAACGTACAGTACGATCCACTCTTAGAGGGAACACGCGAGCGCGTGGCAGGCGGCCCGCGCGGCGCAAGCTGGCGGCGAGATTTGTAAACGCGGCGCATGCGCATACAGTCGCAAGGGCGGCGCATGCCCCGCTTCGTCTGCTACTTCTCCGCCCCTGCGCTCGACAAGCGCATCCGTTTTTTCGCGGTGGGATTTATCTAGCCGCCACTCTGCCTGCTGCTCATCGGGTAATCAGCAAGCAGAAAAAAAAAAAGAGTTGTTTGTCGCTGCAGTCTCTCGCGAGTTTTAACTCGACTCCGTTCTTGTTCGTTGAAGCAACGTCCACAGAAGCTCCATACTTATAAATTTGTGATATCGATTGGACATGCACTTTTATGAATATTATTCTGTTACACACTCACACGTGTGCGCAATGACGTAAGGTGTGCATAGAATGACACATGAAAGTAAACGTGGAGGAGAAAATTTATGCATTATATTTTTGCGACAAAGGGTGTATGGGGGCAGAACTAGTCACACAACTTTAAAAGGATGCAAAGCTGGTAGTGTGTTGGCACAAGTCCATGCTCTGTTACACGCAAAAAAAGAAACGCACACGTGTGCAAGGGAAATAGGACCAAGCGCTACTCACAGCTGAGAAAATTTACCCGAATAATGTTTGTGAAGCAACCCCTAACTGTGGAATTGTGCAAAAGTGATAACGAAGCCTGTCACTTCCGCAACCTTGTGTCAATGCTAACCGATAAGCTAGTCGTATCTTTTTCACATGCTGCTCGCAGCAACTGGCCACTTTTCATAAGAGACAAAACAAACTGAAGCCCGATGCAGCGAGCATACCAAGTTTGCCCATCCAACCATATAATGCTCGCCTATTCAAAAAGCGGGAGGCAGGGTTGGGATCAGTGCTTCACAGTGCAGAAAAAAAAAAAAAAAAGCCGGATGGGCCAGCGCTTGCTAGCGCTGGGGCGGAGAAGTAGCAGACGACGCAGGGAATGCACCGCCCGAATGAGTCTATGCGCATGCTCCGTGTTTCGAAATCTCGCCAGTAGTTAGCGCTCCGCGGACCACTGGCCATGCGCTCGTGTGTTCCGTCTAAGAGTGGACCGAGCTGTACGTTTCTCGGAGCCAGCAATGATGCTACCTCCTCGCGAAAAACCGATGCAAACCCCCCCCCCCCCCCCAAAAAAAAAAAAAAAAAAAAATAGAAAGGAAAAACTACCTTTTTGTTCTGCTACCTGCGCGTTGCAGGTCTTTCTGCTTAACTTGGACAGTGTGCGCTTAGACCACTGACTGAGCATGGTCGCGTTCACAGAAGATAAGCATACGCGTGGAAGGCAATCAAGCACGTGCATTGCATTTATAACAAGTCTGCTTAAAACCGGCGCCCGATATGCCATTACATTTCTGAGTGGCTGTAAGCGATTATTCCACGCAATTTAAAGTCTTTCTTGATAATATTATTTCTTATGACTTTACTATATTTGGAATTTAGAGCTTTTGTTTTCAATGCAATTAACATTTTTAGGAATGCTTCCCGCAATCTATCTATCTATCTATCTATCTATCTATCTATCTATCTATCTATCTATCTATCTACGCCTCTAACCGTCTTCATGCCAACTAGCAAGGATACCTGGGTAGTCCATGTCGAATGGGTTGGCATTGGGCTGCTATGCTGGGGGAACCGAATTCGAAACCAACCGTCGTACCACTTTGTCTCCATTGGGCATCCATTGGGTATGCAACACTGGGTTTGTGCAGCTCTGCAATGAACCTCTTTGACATCAACTAGTGTAAGTGGGTATGTGCCACGAATGCGCCGCTCTTAAATGACAAAACAAAAATCCTTCAAAATTCAAAATTCCGAGGGAAGCGCGAGATAGTACCGCGGCGGCACACATGATTCATACATGACGCATTTCAGAGGTGGAAATACCAAGGTAAGTACACCTGGTAGCGAAGCTTCCATAGAAGCCCATACGTTCAAAACATGGCGGCTTATAGGCGGTTCATGAGGCTTAGCGCCATCTCTGTGAGAAGGGAATGCTTCCGGTGGAAGGAAAAATAATTTGACGTCATATCCGTTAAAAACAGAAGTGACGTCATTTTGTTCTCAAAGGCACGAAATTTGTTTTCGGAGGCCTGCCATTAGAGCTGTGTATTCAAATGCCCCGCCATTCGAGTTGATGGGCGTTCCGAGCTTTCAGCGCGGAAAGCGCGGAAACCGATGCAGGAAAAGGTCAGCCGTACGGGTGTCGAAATCGCATCGCTGCCCAGAACATACTTTCTTTGGAGGCCGACGAACGCTTTGGGCGTAGAGTGCGTAGAGTGCTCGTCCTTTCGTCGGACGCCAAGCCCGTTGGCCACCGCTGTCGCACGAAAACAACTAAAGTAAACAAGTATTTGACGGTCGGAACTCACTACTTTTGACTGCACAGGTTAAGAAACAATAAAACTACCCGCGTCACCTAATTCAGACGAACGTCGACATGCAAAACAACACAACATGGGAGGGGGGCGTATTGTTACAGATGAACTTTACGAGCGCGCCTTTCCACGCACTCCAAGAGCTGCATTGCATTGCAAGTGATAGCTGCGTGAACGCCCCCCGCTATCGATGGGCGCTCTCACGCTGGGCCCTGAAAAAAGGTATTTATTGATAATGATCAATTAAAATAGGGTTGTAACTTATTTTCTCGCTATGCGTATATAAAATGGATTAGGAATTTTATTTTCCTTGAATGAATCTAACTGCGTCTCGCTGCAATTAAAGAAACGCTTTTTTCTTTCCCAGTGTGTATTCCCTCCAAACATAGTCGCGCTTCTATCGCTGGCCCCATAACCACCCTTGCTGATGTCGGTGACAATTGGTTCTGAACTGCTTTTCGCCCGAAGCTTCGCGACCTATGCGGATCGACCTTGGAAATACAGTGCGTCGCTACATGGCGTCAGTGATAATCGAATTAACATCGACATTCATCGTGATACCGGAGGCTGCCGGAATGTATGGTTATCCAAATACTTGGTATAATATTTTCGGTGTTTATTTACACACACACACACACACACACACACACACACACACACACACACACACACACACACACACACACACACACACACACACACACACACACACACACACACACACGCACACACGCACACACACACACACGCACACACACACACACACACACACACACACACACACACACACACACACACACACACACACACAGATTTTCTTCTTGTAGCGCAAAAAAAAACACACACGGACGTGGTCCGTGTGTTGATCTTGGTCGTCGTTCTTCTACGTCCGTGTTTTTTTTTGCGCTACAAGAAGAAAATCTGCAAACATGTTACACCAACAAGCCCAAATGTCTGCACTGATGGACACACACACACACACACACAGACGCACGCACACAAAAAAGCGCGATGACTGCAAATGCACGGGCGAATGCTTCCCCGACACGTGGCAGTGTAAAGAAAACTCTTGGTTTGCCTTTTTTCTTCTAAATCAGCTACTACAACGCGTCATCAGAGCAGAAAGCACATAACAAGACTTTACAGTTTTTTTGCGATGACCCCTAAAAACATTCTTCAGAGAAAAAGGCATACCTCAGTGGAGCGAAGAACCGTTAAACAATTTGACTCACATATTTATTCACACAAAGTACAATAACGTGCGCAATATAAAGATTGCGGAGTCTGAAAGACTAAAAGGGCAGACCTTTTCTATCTCATTAACGAATACGGTAAGGCAAAACGCAGCCTCTATAAACGATTGAATTGCCCTTTTTCGTTACTTTGAGGGTACGAGGCTGAAAAGAAACATTTAGGGCAGTACGTACCCGCCTGCTTTTCTTTTGCCGAACGTGCTCTTACGAGGAATTCTCTTTCGTTTGCAGCTTCAACTACAAGGCTGTTGCGCAAGGGCGGGCGCGACATTTAGTTTGCGGTGAAGATCATATCAGGTGCCAAAAAGATCCGCAAGATTTCCATACATATTTTTTTTCTTTTGGACTGTTTGGGTACCAAACTATGCAAATATAGTGAATTCGGCTCACAGTTGGGTCTCCTCCTTTCTTGTTGCCGTCATTTCATGCAATGATTTCAAGTATCCATTCATTCTAACTAGGGTAACTGTCACCCTGTACTGCAATAGTAACGAAGGAGCTACGTGCGTAAAAACAAAGAAAATTCCGGCAGAACCCATCTGAGAATGAATGTCAACGGCAATGCGATTAGCAATGACGCAATGTAGCGATGCATCATATATTGCAAAATTCTTCACTTCTGTGTAGGCAACTTCAATTTTCTTTACCGATATCTTCTTCACTTCTCTGTATATCAACCCTCCTCTGCCCAACGCTCTTCCCTCAAAATGGTAATCGCTTTCAAAGCGATTGGTAAGTCAAACAACCATGTGCATGAGAGCTTTTCTGTTCCAGGCAGATCACCCTCTGTGGAGAATGAATTAGAAAATACCCCAGCTGCTCCATGCTGTTCTGTAGCAAAAATATAAACAGAAATTGATACGCAAGAAAAATGTTCACAAAACAGATCTTAAACACATGCTCTTACTTATTTTCATAATCCTATGGAAACGTATGTGCCCTATACGTCAAAGACTGTACTGTTATTGTAGCAATGCAATGCAGAAAGGGCTATTTCAAGCCTATTGTTGAGTTGCGCGCAACAGCAGCCACTCCAAGTCTTTTCTGCTTTCTGCTTTTTCCACGACAATATTCGGGAGGCGAGGCATGTTTTACCACAACTACTCCACAGACAATTATTAAACAAGAATAAAAAAGAACACAAACCTGCAATTTTTTCCCGACCCAGTTCTACAGCACTCGTGTAGGTGTAGCTTCCTACTTAAGATTTACGGTGGCCCAAGTGCTTTATCACAAGCCCCCAACAATCTGTTACCGCTAATGATTTTAACTCTGCCCTATATCTTGCGCTATTTGGATTTTTTTAAGTGGTGCTATCACATTTTCGATTCATTTCAGTGACAAGAAGAACTGCATTCTTTCGCTGCATTGCAGCTATTTTCGCCAAGCTAGTTTTTATTGAATAGCAGCTTACAACGACATGCGAGCAGATGTGTTCAGTTGAATCCTTTTTAGTGGTCACAGAATATCTTGGCTGTTCTCGCGGGATGAACTCTGTAAAGAAGCAATTTGACGGCGTCCTGTAGCCTGATACAATGTGGTATGTTAGAGGAGCATACTATATATATATATATATATATATATATATATATATATAGGACGGAGATATATGAAGTCAACACGATATAATAAAACAAGGACATGAAATAGCTATTTAATAGAAGCACTGAGAATTCAGATGGGAGCAAATTCGCCGCCATCTACTTTCATCGTAATTAATGCCGTATTTGCTTAGCGCTAAAGATGATCAGCAGCCACAAATACTGATAAATATAATAGATCCGCGCATCTCGCAAGATTAATAAAGAAACGAAGTCGATTAAACGAGTTAGGTGAAAATAAGCGAGTTAGTGAAATAGGCCTAGGTGGTAAATGCCAAATGGTATTTACAACAAAAACAGCGCTAACTGGAGAAAGAAGAAAGACAAACACTTTAGGAAGTATCTTGCTTTCGGTATTATAACAGCCAACAATTTAAACGCAAAATTTAAAGACATAACGCTAATGTACGAGACGTTAAAAGAACTCAGTAATGCACATTGTTTTCTTTCAGTGGATACCGGGACTGTGTGCAATGCCGGTATCCACTGAAATGCTGCAGGATGCAGCTGTGTGACAGGCACATCAAGAGGATGTCACTTCCGTACTACCTATAAATAGAACTGAAATACGTTACATTTTAAGAGACACGTATGCCCATAGTAGTAAAAATATGGTTGCACAGAGCTCCTAATACGTCTGATTTTTATAATATTTCCTGACTGAATTCAACATGCCGATAGAGCTCAGCAGGCGTCTAGAAACAGTTCATCTTGAAACTGCAGCGCACACAAGAAACGAGGACACAAGGAAGGTAACACAGCGCCTGTGTGTTATCTTTGCCTTGTGTCCTTGTTTCATGTGCATGCGCTGCAGTTTCAAGATGAAAAGCTACCCACTCGCACAACTTTCACTACTCTTAGAAACAGTTCACTAGGTGAGCACCAGTGCACTAGCTGCACAAAACAGTTTCTATATCACATTGGCAGTTCGGAAACCCTCACCGCGAACACGGCTGCAGTAATGACGAGGATTTAGAATATTTTATTTTTGAATGCTGCAAATAATTAAAGAAGTCCAGTGGTGTCCAAATTGATGAAGCATGATCCAGCATGAATTAAAAGAAGCTGTTGTGCCCATGAACACCAGTTACTCTGCAGAAATGGGCCCTTGTTTCTCCTAAAGAGTTTTCGGAGGTAAGTTATATTGCCGATCGACACTAAGATAACAAATGAACAAATTCAATATGAGTTGCAACATGGTGCCTGTAGTCGAACGGGCTCTCTGATTACACGGAAGTGCCGGCAGACGCAACATTGGAGAGCTAAACTCCGTTCCAGTCACTAGTATTTATTAAACAAATTTATTGAGTATCAGTGCCACCGTGCAGTCTTGGAGACCCTTCAACCATGAGCACCGCGTTGCAGCTCAACTGGAAGGTTACTGCAGATTTTTGGCCGGTGAACATATTTTATGTGTGTGTGTGTGTGTGTGTGTGTGTGTGTGTGTGTGTGTGTGTGTGTGTGTGTGTGTGTGTGTGTGTGTGTGCGTGTGCGTGTGCGTGTGTGTGTGTGTGTGTGTGTGTGTGTGTGTGTGTGTGCCTGCATATATACTCGCCGCGGTGGCTTCGTCAGCAAAGGCGTTGCGCTGCTGAGCACGACATCGCGGGATCGAATACCGGCCGCGGCGGCCGCATTTCGATGAAGGCGAAATGCAAAAACGCCCGTGTGCTTGCGTGTAGTGAACGTTAAAGAACCCCAGGTGGTCTAAATTAATCCGGAGCCCTCCACAACGGCGTGCCTCAAAATCAGAACTGGTTTTGGCACTTAAAACACCAGAAATAAGTGCATGTATGTATGTATGTATGTATGTATGTATGTATGTATGTATGTATGTATGTATGTATGTATGTATGTATGTATGTATGTATGTATGTATGTATGTATGTATGTATGTATGTATGTGTGTGTGTGTGTGTATGTATGTATGTAGATTGTCATCTTTACTGACTCCCGCGCCGCGCTTAGCCGATTACAGCGCGGTCAGATTGATTATCCAGTTGTGCTCAGCATTACTGACTCTATCAACAAAATTGCATCACGTGGGGTATTTCTCGTTGCCCAAAGGACGCCTTAACACGTAGGGATCGCCGGAAATGAAGAGGCTGATCGGCGGACTTCAACTTGCGTCCACAACAACTGTGTCTGCCCTGAACTTTTCTGTAAGCTTCATGAAGCTCGTCTCCTGATTCGTCGCCACCTGTATACTCAAGCAACGTCCAGACCAACGCGTCGCAAATGCAACGTTCCCGCCCCGTGTTCGCGGTCGAGGCTTGCCTGGTCGTGCTAGATCACTACTACTCAAGCTAAGGTTTGGCTTTGCGAAGGTGTGCGAATGCTTATACCGACAAGGACGTATGACCAGTCCATCCTGTAGGTCTTGCGGTTGCTTGCGAGACACTTCAGCACCTGATATTGGAGTGTCCAGATTTCATTACGCAGCGCACGTCGCTAGTGAGGGGCTATCATCTCCTTGGTCTGCGGTGTATATGACCCTCGACGAACGTTTGTACCCCAGCGGTTGTGTGTCTCGACGCGATCAGGCTCATCGCGCTCTCCTCACCTTTCTAGAAGTAACGAACTTATGTTCACGCTTGTAGCCTATTTTTATTTTTACATGACAATAGCTCAGACACTGTTTCTTCTATTTTAACATTCTTCAGTAGCGTGACCTGCAGTGACCAGCCCCACTGTGTGCAACCTGCGCTGTGTGTGTCGTGCTTTATTTTTGAGATTTGTCGTCTTTCTCTTTCTTCCCATCTTCCATATTTTTCTGTCATGTGTATATATGTTTTCAAATCAAATAATAATAATAATAATAATAATAATAATAATAATAATAATAATAATGAGTACATGTATGTATGTATGTATGTATGTATGTATGCTTTCATGTATTTATGTTTTTGTTGTGACATGTAGTTTTTAGTATTATCGTACCGTCGTAAAGTGTTCCTTTTACATTCGGGATGTCTCATGACATGCAATATTTCTCTGTTTCTCATGTGAAAAGCATTAACCGGCACCCTATATTGGTGCCAACATAACCTTACTTAGTCATTTTAATAATAAAACGAACTCGTCAATTATTGGCCCATCGCTTTCGGAACAGCCTGTTTGAAATGTGCACTTCACTAGTCATGAAGATATCAGATAACAAAGGTGCTATTGTACAGGCGCTTTCACCGTTGGCTGACATGTGCTGATAGCCAGTGCGTGTGTGTGTATTGTGTTTCTCTATAATAAAGCGAAGCTTTCTTTGCCTCTTCCTTCGACTTTTCCACTGCTGCTGCTGCTGTCTTGCATGTCACGTCGGGGGATGGTTCAGTGCGTGTATATGCATGGAATGAGCGTGACAGAGAAGAAAGGCGATGCAAGAAACTTGTTTGGTCCTTTCCATCACGTCGCAGATGCACAATGCTCTCTGGAGCTTCCTGCGCATCGCCACATTGGCCTCTTGACAGCTGTAATTGTCCGTGACCCCCGGAAAAGCATTGCAGAAACTGCAGCGCTTACATTTCTAGTAGCGTGCAAGAGGGTAGGAAGATAGAATGGTAGAGGGGCGGTAGGGAGAGGAGGCAGAGCATGGGTAGAACCGACGCAGTCGCGAAACGAGTGCGCCTTGCCACTCTTCGCTCGCAGTTCCCCTGCGGGGGGGGGGGCAGGAGACAGAAACGGTGACATGAGAAGGCAAGAAGACCACACTACTCTACACACGACATCGGTTGCGGGCAAACTGAATTCCCATTATTTATGAAAAACAACAAAAAAAGAATCATGAAAATTTGTCAAGCGGTCAACTGACACAGGGCATGCAGGCGCGAAGCCGCAATAAAGCATCGTATAGGGTCTAGGCGACACTACGGAAGCGGTCGCATGTCAAATCAACACTTCTGTACCCGCCGCGCTAGAACTGCGGCTATGGCATTGCTCGAGGTCGCGGGTTCGATCCCGACCACGGCAGCCGCATATTGATGGGAACAAAGTATAAAAACGCTCGTGCACTTAGATTTATGTGCACGTGCAAGAACACCAGGGTGCCAAGATTAATCCGGAGTCCGCCACTGTGGCATGCCTCATAATCCGATTGTAGTTCTGGCGTGTACAGCCGGCCCCCTAATTAAGTTAAAGTTTAACACTACTGCCACGATGCGCTGTGCCATGTGAGGCAATGACAATGCTGAACCCTATCACAGATATGAACACTGGCCCACAACAATGCCTCAAGCAAACTCGTCACCCTGTGCGTTCTGTGTACCACGCAGACAAACAGCAGTGGTGCACGCAAGGCAACGTTTAACATCAACTCAGCACTCTCGTGTTGGACTAAAAGTTGACGAAATTAAAAATTCACCCTCAACACCATCGCTAATTATCTTCAATCAAAGCAAACAGTGCCGAAAGTTTCTTTTACATCAATTACCACAGTGCATGGGATCCGCATAATTTTTTCTTATTGTCTTTCTATCTCCACATCCCCGCTCCCAGTGTAGGATGGCAAACAGAATTTTCTTGCCTGATTAGCTTACCTGCCTTTCCCTTTTCTTAAGTCTCTTTCGTCCCCCATTCCCGTATATCATGTCGAAAAGAAATGTCTGAAACAACAGCTAAAAAAACATGAGCGCAGCTTGCACTAGTGGTGCAAGGCTGGAGCAAACAGCGGGGCTTGTGATCGACCAAGCTACAGCCCGGGTCACTATACCGATGACGCTGGATAATAAATCGCCGAATCCCGCTTTCTCGTTCTCGTAACTAGGGATCTTCGACTCGACGGCGCCTCTTCTCGGCTGCAGCTTTGGCACAGTATTCCGGATCGGCTCGCCGCTGACGCGCAGATTCTCGCTTGGCTGCACGACACGCTTCAAGACGCGGCCTGGTGAAGCGTTGACATATCTGGGCGAAGCGAGGCACATGTGGTTGCTAGGCGATGCGAAGTGACGTCATGGCTAGACGGAGCAGCCTCGGGGTCGTAGCAGCTCGGCGCGGCGGTGCAGAGCGACGGCGAAGTGAGGCGCGGCTGTGCCAAGTGGTTGCTAGGCAACGCGCGGTGACGTCATCGCCAGGCGCAGTTTCTCGTCTACGCTATATGGGCCAACCTCAGCTTAAACAGCTCCGCAGTCAAAATGTTTGCTCGTACGGAAGTACACGAAGTGTCGTCCATCAAAATGTCCCGCTAACGCGCTCAATATGTCACATGTAGAATAGCTTCACGGTTTCGGCCACTTCGCTTCAAACAACTATGTTCGTGCAACTACGAATGATGTTTTTTGTGTTAAACAGAAATTGCGATATTTCAAGCACCTTGGAACTTTATATAATTTAAGTTGGCATGATCCAATAAATAAAAACTCGTGTTTTCAATAATAATCAAGGGTGCGTGACATTGATCTCAACAACAGTTTCTTATCACAGGCTAAGATACATAACTTTTCTTAGCGTATCATTTTCAAGGCGTTAAATAATTATACCAATGTATAATGTAAACCGCAAGCTACGCCGCAATGTAAATGTTCTCGAGAGATCTCGAAAAGAAGATTGCAAGGAGAGGCAAGGATTGAGCAGTAAATAATTGAATGCATTCCAGGAATGCACACTGCAAGCGCGATCCTTCACCAGTTTTTTGCTAGGGCACCTAGACCGAAAATTGGAAGCCCACTTTTTAGCTCACATGCTGCCCATGTGAGCCAAACAACGCATCGTTCCCGAATTTCAGCGGATAATATCCTTTTGTCTCAGAGGCTTTGCACAGTAAGCGCAGAAAGTGTAATGTGTACCGTGTTCGTTAGGCCTAAACAAAAAGGGCCGTTATGACTGATAGCTACCACCAGTAAACAGGTCCTTCAAGTTCAAACTTCGGGCCCTCCTGCATTGCACCCCTGCTCTTGGCTGGAAAAAAAAAAAACAAGCTTCCTGCGCAATCAGCTGCGTCAGTGGGGTTTCGTCTTTATTCGTCATTGCCTGCGAATGCTAAATTAGTGTATTGATGAATAGTGCTAAATTTTATGAATAATATCTCTGTCATGGCTGTCACCCGTTCGCCGTCGGCCCGAAGTCGATCGACGGGGTATACAAGCTGGTTGGTCGTTCCGTACTCAAGCGAACACAGTGAAAGGGTCAGAGTCGGGGGTAAACAAAAAACAAGATATTTATCGACTGACAATGACACACAAAAATAATAAAATAACGTACTAAAGAAAATGACACAGGACCAACTAACACACCTGGACTTGATATAGCTCAATGATTAAGTCTCACGCTCAATGATGAGACAGAAATATGATGAGCAATTAACAGTAGATATAAGAATGAAACAGGGCGCGGATAAATATCCAAGGATACATTAAACAGTTGTTCACTAAAAGAAAGTTCAAAAGAACACGAAGTTCAAAAGAAAGCAAACGATGTCATGCGCATGGCCGGGTAGCAGCAGCAAGTCCATAAACGGTGAAGTCAGCGCGCGGAGCTTTCCCGAAGAATGCCGGCGAGCCGATCTTGTTGAGGCGGATGCGATTTCTGGGCTGGGTTTTCCGGGAGTCTAGATCTGACGACTTCCCTGAAGCAGGGTGAGCTAACTTGAGGCGAACTACCGTGAGCTTCGTTGCAGACGTTGGTTTGTCGTCTCGTACGTCAACTAGTTACTTGGAGTTCCGACGCGGCTAGGCAGCCCAGGCGATACTGGACGGCACTAGCTCCTTGACTGCTTCTCAGCAAATAACAGGCTCAGCTTCTAGACTGATTAGCAGGGCCTAAAACCTGCGCCTTAATGGCGTCTCCTTTCCCTAGTTCCCTATGTTGGGGAACTGCAGGTATGCAGAATTCACCTAATTATTTCATGACTTCTCCCAAAAGTCTTGGCCGCGCCCCTTTTAATCAGGGGCGAGCGGAACGGTTGATTCACCCCTGGCTGTCCGAGGTCGCGCCTCCCCGCACTGCACCACACAGACACACACGCTCACTTGGGTCCGTTGACCAGCACAGACGCACAGCGGCCGCCAGCCATACGGCGCCTGTTAATCGGCGTGTCGCTATCTCGAAACTATATGCCGCACCGTGAGACCACTACGTTTTTGACGTCCGTTAATCGGCGTGTCGCTACCTCGAAACTATATACCGCACCGTGAGACCACTACGTTTTTGGCGCCCGTTAATCGGCGTGTCGCTATCTCGAAACTATATGCCGCACCGTGAGACCACTACGTTTTTAACGTCCGTTAATCGGCGTGTCGCTACCTCGAAACTATATACCGCACCGTGAGACCACTACGTTTTTGGCGCCCGTTAATCGGCGTGTCGAGGACTCGAAACTATGCCGCTCCGTGACAATCTCGGAACAGAAACGCTTTAGAAGTGTCAAATAAAATGGAACTGTCTTGGAATATGCTTGTCCTCAAGTTTCTAATACAGAGTGTTCTTTTAGATTATATATATATATATATATATATATATATACATATATACATATATATATAAAGCCTATAAGCGCAGCGAACATGGCGTTTTTGCAAACGAGTTCCTAGGCGAAGCGGACATACCTTGACGCTAATAACGTGAGCTTCAGAATAATAATTAACAAAAAATATTCATTAACTTGTTTTAGTGCCTTAGGAGCAGCTTTTTAAATGACGAAATTGGATGCAGTAACATTTTAATGCACTCTAATTTTTTAAATCTTGAAAGTTGCTCCTAATTAGAGATATCTATCATTGATTTTCACCGTTAAATTGAGACAATATCGACACCGAGCACCGCGGGAGTGCATAAAAGGCAACCCCGCTACCATATACTGAAACGCCCCGTGACAACTAGCGCGAGGAGGTTGGAAACCGAACCATAGAGTAACATAGTAAAGGTAAAGTGTGGACACTCCCGTAGGTCCCTGCGGCCGACTTCGGCTCTCAGCACACCTAGCGGAATCGGCAAAACGCACCAACCTGCAAGATGGCCGCCGCATGCCTCCGAAGCTCGGAGGACATTATTGCATTTTCGTTTCTTTGATTATTTTTTTGTGACAAGTAACGTTGCATACATCGAGTGAGTTTATGCAGGCGCTTGTGCTGCTGTTCATATGCTGCGACACGAGCGCACAAAAGTGTTGTTTCACTTTATGTTAGTTTTATTTAAATTCATATTCTTTATGTTTCAAGCTGTAACTTAGCACAACAATCATGCCAACTGTTAATGATGAAGTAGAACTTTCTCGTTTGTGATATTGTACTTATAATAACTGACACCAAAAGCAGTATCGTAAATACATGTGCCATGTTCCTTCAATATCAATCAGTTTGCTGGACATCCAAGAACACGAAAATAGCAGACAATTCATTGCAGCAAGATTGCGAGAAAAAGTGGCAGACACATGAAAACGGGAAGAAACTGCGAAATCCAAGTGATGGGGAATAGTCGGACATCATTGGCGTCATGGCAATAAACTTTAGACAAGCATGACAACACAGACAAGACGTGTTGCAAGTATCCAGATAATGAAAAAAAAAACTACACAGGCAAGCCACCACTTAATTTACTAGAAATGTGATTGTTTTAGAAGGAATGAATGACGCGTTTTCTTTTACTTCTACGAAGGAGGGTAAATTTAGGTAGCAAAATTATGTGAATGGTTGCGTGCCAAAATAAAATGGCTACGTCAACCGTTGGGCACGTACCAACATCATCATCTCGAATGTGTAATCCAGTGAGTCCCTGGTTAAGCTTTTGGCATCTCAGCCAATTAAGCACTTCGACTGTGTTGGGGGTCTTCACATGCTGTCTTCGAGGCCTTGCAATCGTTTTCTGATACTTGGAAATTTGCCCTTGAATATTCATGATGTCCTTTGGCTGTAGAGTGTATTTTGAGGAAGGAATAGTGGAGATTCCTGCAATGCGTAGAATGACAGAGGCAGAGGGTCAGCAATACTGGGGCCTTCAAAGCTCTTGAATGTAGGTGCTACTTTCCTTCGTGTAAGCAATACTGGAGCCTTCAAACTTTTGAATGGAGATGCTACGTTCCTTGGTGCAATGCGTATTTTTCTGATCTAACACAGCGACGGTCTGTGGTATTAATGTATGTCATCAAAAAGCATGGCTGTCAGGGGAACGCTGTTACAAATGCTAAGAAACACGAAACTTTCTACGGTAAAGATTCCATACACAATTAAAACATGAAAACACCCATGTATAGCCTAATGCAAAACAGCTAACAACGCTCGAGGGCACATAGCCTGGTACAGAAGTTGAGAAAAAGAGTTGATTATTGCCATACTGAATATATTGAACGTGTGCGGCTTTAGAAATAGCCATATTTCTATGGCAAAACTGGCGCACCATATTTTTGCAGAAGCCGCTGCGCGCAACCTTTTTGAATAAATCAGCATAAAGCCCTCTGCCCCGAACGGCATGTGGTCATAGGCCGCATTTCTTAACGAACCATTTTACTTTTCTTTTCGAACTTCGCCATTGTTTCAAGCGTGCCTCCCAGCTTTGACGCTGCCGCGTTGCTGTTAGCGCTGGCATCAGCACTCAATGCTGCGCAAATTCAACGTTACAAATTCGCAGCAGCTGTTTATGGCTTCAAGGCCGCCACGCCGCCCTCCGTCACTCGTTTATGCGGCTAACGGTGACACAACGAAATACGAAGATAATAAGTCTTTCACAACGTGCAAAGGAACTTCCTGTGGCCTTACCATGAAACGGCGACGAAGCAGTAGTGTCAGAGGCTGGTAGAAGAACCCAACAACGATCCTTGGGTGCATTTTACAGATAACAACGCCGCGAGCCCGGCGACGGGGTGACGCGGCCTGACTGGGCTTCGCACGTGCCGGGTCGTGCCGCCTGTCAAGCTGCTAGCCACGGCCGCAGCCGCAGCCACATTTTCTTGATGTGCTCTGCCACCTAGCGGAATCGGCGAACCGCCGTAGCTCGGCGGCGAAACGGCTCGAGTGTCCGCTCTTGTCGCTTACTATGTTACTCTATGACCGAATGTATCGGCCAGTCGAGGCCGATACTGATGCTGCACGCTTTGCTTGGCAAGCGTGTGTGGTTTGTGTGTCGGGTGAGGATTTTCTCAGGCATGCTATCATTGAAACTTCACCCCACATTTCTTAACGGGCCGTTGCGCTCTGACGAGCAGCGGGACACGCTCAGTCGAGATATTGACTCGACTGATATTAAGAATTGGATGATGAATATCTCGAATTAGGTGCAATTTTCAAGTTTCTTAAAAGATAGGTGTGCATAAAAAGGCCCCGGCCTTCAAATTAGACATCTAGAGAACTGCCCCCAGGGCACTAATAAAAGATGTAAGTAATGAATTTTTGGTAATTAGCCTTCTGAACCTCACGTTATTAACGGCAAAGTATGCACCTCGTCTAGGAACTCGGTCGCAAAAACGCCATGTTCGCTGCGCTCATAACTTTGTTATAAGAATCTGTATTCTTTAAAAAAAAAGACGACCTGTATAAACATATCCTTACCACAATCGCGAAATTTGAAAATGGTAGTTTACAATATTTTTAATTATGTACATGTTGACTCTACTTGTTCGCGAACATTTCGTCCACCAAGGCGCATAAATCAGCTGTGCCAGGAGCATGTGCGTAGTTAGCGTAGCCTTTTTATTAAAACTACTGATAGTTGAAATTCGAGGACCCCGCACATGCCTGGCAGGACAGATCCATGTTGCCCTGATTGTTGTGCTACCGAGAAAACATCGTTCGGAACTGTGCAAGTGAATGTAATTAATGACCATTTATTTCGGAACGATATTTCGCTGCCGGCCATATTTAAACAGGTATTACGCTGTCACATTCTGGCGAAAACTTTAAATATCGTCGAGTTCTTTGATTGGTCGTTCATTTCCTGTCATTTCCTGTCATTACCTGCCGCTCCCTAGCTTCTGGGCGGTGCAGAAGCAGACTGTTTGCGTCGAAGTGCAAGTGACACTTGAGTTACGCGCTAATTTCTCTTCACTTACTCCCCGAAAATTTGGGATCCGCGTAGTTGAGGGCGAACCCTTGCAGTAAACTTCCGTTTTAGTGCTCGATGTCCCGCTTTTTGATTGAGATTAGTATGTAAAGATTTGACGTGCCTTTTCATGCCTCGCTCGGCTTACCCCTGAGGGCCGATTTGAGCGTAAGAGAACGTTCGCCTTTATTGGGAAAGCGGTCTCGTAGAGTGTTAATTAGCCTTCTGCGGGTCCCGCTTTTTCCTCAGAAGCACACTCAGCATGATAAAACTTGATATAAGAGAGCAGGTAATTAATTCTTGGTTCCATTGTACCACTGAAGAAAAAAACTTTACCATGTTGCGTGGCTTCTGAAGCTTCTGCAGGAAGACGAAGGGGAACAAACACTAAAGCGGCGTAATCGTTTGACATTCATTGTTGAACACATCTCCTAGTCTATATATTGAGAGATATCCTTAATTCTGCTATGCAAAAATTCACAGTAATGTGCATCTCGCTGACTTAGCATGCTTATCGTTGTATGCATGACTTGTTATATAGCATTACAACATTAAGGGGTTTTGTCATGTTTGTACGTACTTTTGTATTTCGTGAGCGTTTTGACTACACATGCCTGTACCTTTGCAACGAACGACATAAAAGAACATTTTCCAGAGGACGAAAAACACGCGAATCTTTCTTTTCGTCTACATAAGGAAACAACGGTGCGCTGTGATCATTTCTTGCATCTGAAAGAAACCTAATTACCTCTCCATAAGTCATGTATTCACCAATGCAGGAATAAAACGTTTATGCCCATGTTGGTTTGATCCACTTCAGCGCTAGGTTTTAATGGATCGTCCCATCATTGGTTTCCTTTTGCATACTCTCTCATAGTGTTCATAACGCGATACGATTCTACCTTTACTGCGTGTCATAGCTTTCGAAATTAACAACCGTTTTAAATCTACGTTGAAAATTTTCTTTCTCCACAGCCCCCAGACCCAATACACATGCAAACGCACATAGGCACATACTCAAGAAAAGTAATTATCGTTTACACAATGTTCACAACGTAATATAATACGAAAAGCCACAAGTTGATGAGCTGGCTTTGCTGAACGAAACTGCAGGAATATTTTAGTGCGCTTCGGTGCAGCTCCGCTTGTCGATGTACGCGCACGGCTTAATTAATTTCTGGTTGCACAACTTTTCGTCGCCGCACATTCATCTATGCACACAGAAATATTGAACACTCTAAAGAAACATGTAGGCCCACGCAGGATCCAGCAGCATCTAAGGAAGCACGCAGGATCAGGGCCCGTAGTAACAAACGTTCTCTTTCGTGTCATCTACCCGCCATGGTAGCCAAGTGGCTGTGGCATTGGGCTGCACTGTTCGAGTTCGCGGGTTCAATTGTGGCTGCACGGCGGCCGCATTCAATTGGGGGTGGAATGCAAAAACAATCGTGTACTGTGCATTGAGTGCACTGTAAAGAACCTCAGGTGGTCAAAATTAATGAGGAGCTCCAGACTATGGTGTGCCTCATGGTTAGATTGTGGTCTTGACACGTAAAACTCCAGAATAACAATTTTTTTGAAGTATGATCCGCTTTTGGCTGCTGACGCGGCGCTGGTCCAGGCCACGAGTTTGTAGGCATGCCTTCCTCTTGCCACTGTGCTCATCCGCCGCTCACGCTCGGCTGAGTCCATTGATAACGCCGGCTGAGTGTCACTATAGCCACTGACGAACCGCAAAGAATGCGGAAAGAAATAGCATAGGAAAAGGCATCGCCAAAAATCGCCACGTCGCTATATTAAGCGGCGCGAGCTGCCCGAATGCCTGCTTGTGAAAACGGGCCGTGGTGAATCCCGGATACGGTTGATTTCCTCTTCCCGCGTCAGTTCAAAGTATATGCGCGCGAATGACTTGTCGTTGAGGTTACTTATTCTTTGGTGCCAAAGTTTCATTCTGGGGTTTGGGAGAATAATAAAGTTGATGATGTTTCACTCTATTTGATGACATGAACATTATTTTCAGCGCTTGCCGTGTCGAATTAACGGGTCCGTGATTCACCTGAGAGTAACGCTGAGACAGAGAGTATCTCTCACAAAATATTTAGTTACGAAAATTTCTGGACAGTGCGCTATAATAAAAGAGCTACAAAGAGCTAGATGTTACCCTCCTCTCAAGCCGCGGCATTCCTCTCGAATCGTAATCCTTGTGGCAATTCTTATGCCCCGCCTTCTTGGGCACAAGCGCCGTGCTTTGACGCAGGTGTTGTACTTCTGGTTCAGTAAACTGAGCATGAAGTTGTGCATAGACTTGTACCTGAACGTCGAAAGCGGTTGGAATTATTATTATTATTATTATTATTATTATTATTATTATTATTATTATTATTATTATTATTATTATTATTATTATTATTGGATATGAAAACAGACACATATAATGGCAGAGAGGGAAATAGGGAGGGAGAAGGCTGGCAACGGCCACCGAGAGGGGTATGATGCCGGCCTACTCTTTAGGCAGGAGTGATTAGAAAAAGTAGTTGAAGATAGGCAGAAGGCAAGTTTGTACTTATTCCGAAAAAATCTGCGTTCTTCGATGAAACACCGTTTCTCTCTATACAATCCACAGGTTCTATTGGTGCAAGCCCAACTAGAACCATTAAATGTTCAGGGGTCGAATTCACAAATTTTTCGTTCGTAAGAGCAGTTTGCAATTGGCCAGCCGTCTTCACTATACTCGCGGACAACTTTCTGTGGCAATGAAGGGAAAGCTACGGGCGCGTGGATGCTGCACATGTGTTACCGCGCCAAGTAGTCCGGCAGCGTTTGACAGTGCTTTTGGTTGCTCGGAACAGACGCTGAATCGACGCAGCTTCCACTGCGTCTGTTTCGCGTTTGCCCAGACGCGGAAGATAAAAGGAGCAAAATAAGTGAACCTTTACACTAGTGGTGTGTTCTGCCTTATTTAGCTGTTGCTAATAAGCAGTTTATGTTTTCTCTTCCCCAGCATAAGCCAACGTGGATTAAAACACGGGATTCTTTTCAAAAGCGCTCTCACTTGTGCGCGCTTTGCCTCTGTAGCTTTCTTTCCCTTCATTGCTACAGAAAGTTGTCCGCGAGTATACTAATATGTCCAACGTCAGGATGGGATGCTATTTGCTCTTACGAACAATGCTAGTGTGAGTGCTTTTTGTGAATATGGGCCCAGATACGGAAGATCGGCCTCCAAGAAAAAACCTGTAACTACTATTAAGATTGAATTTGATGATATATTTCCTTCCAATGCTAAACTCCTAGGAGCCCACTAGATATTTAAGCGGCCTATTACAAGATGATTTAGCGCAACTGAAAATCAATAATGTCATAGCGACGGATGCACCAATGAGGAAAGAGAAAGCCAGTGCAGGCGTTTTTTCCGAGGTGCTACCCTGGTCTTGTTTATTGCGACTTCCTTATTTTACACCGATATTTGGGGTAGAATTATTAGCACTTATTTTAGCTCTTAGAAAACTTCCTGTAAGTTCTTCGACAGCTCTAATAGTAGACAGTTTTAGTTTAGCGTCTGCAAGTAAACGTAAACGCATTACGTACGTAAAAAATAACGTTGTCATCACTGCGCATGCTTTGAACGTTATTAGACAGTTTTAGTTTAGCGTTTGTAAGCAAACGTAAACGCATTACGTACGTAAAAAATAGCGTCGTCTTCACTGCGCATGCTCAGAACGTTATTCTGTTTCTGCAGGTTTACGTGCGCTATGATAACGTAAGTTATTTGGCAAGTTTAACATTCGTAATGTTTACGGACGCTAAAGAAATAACGTTGTCAAACATGGCGGCACATCTGGCTCCCGCTTCAGCATGAATTCTCGTGATTGTTGCACTCTCACTCGCATAGATCACCAGTAACTATAGAAATGAGCTTTCGCTTTCTCTAAACTCTCCTGAAACGTTAGTTTTGAGCGCACAGCACGCCCAATTTGTGAGATCGTTCGGCGATTCCGGAGACCCTAGGCCTAACCGCGACGCGTCCTTATACGTTGCTGCATAGCAACACCAGGATGGATGCTAATGGTTGTCTTGTCTTCGACGGGTTTGGCAAACCTCAAAATCGCGGGTGGTGCCATAGTAAGGCGAGTTTCTTCTTGGAAAACAGCCTAGAAAATGGAGGCTGTACCGGCAACAGGTGTGACACGCTTGCGCTTCACCGAGAAATACCATTTAGCTTTTTTCCGTGAAGTGAATGCTTCCAACTCGCTTCGAAATCTATCAAAAGGGCAAGAGACTGCGAAAAACATGGAACTTGCGACGAAGAAGGTGTTCAGTGGAAGAACACTGCGTGAGAGATGCAAGCTTCTGCTAGCGCATTTCGCTAAGAACTGTAACCTAGCATGTCTTTGAAAGTAAGTTGGCAGCCTCGATTCTGCAGAATGCAAACACACAAACAAACAAAAAAAAAAAACGTTACGCTGTCTACATGGGTAGGTGTGCCGACTGGCCCGTCTGGAGTGCAGTCCGCGTCATGACGCAAAATTGGTGCTGCGGTCAGTATAACGGTTCCGCAGCGCACGTCGTCTGCTACAGGTGACATACGTGAGCAAAAAATAAACCCCATATTGGAATAGTAGTATGTCGTCTGTTCGTGTCAGCTTGAAAGGTGAGTAGCTCTGAGTCTCTTACTGTTTCAAAGTTCCTAAAATATGTGAAATGTGGAACATCATTTTGTTCGACACACTTGCAATGACGCTGTTGTGGCGACCAAAGAAGTCTTGTAAGTCGTTCAGGCGGTTCGGGTAGGCCAGGCGACGCAAGCACATGCACAGGGCTTCCTGGGAAGACACTCTTCCTCCTTGAGCGCTTGTCCCGTAGTCCGGCACTTGCGACGCTTTCACAAGAACAGGGAAGTCTTGTTTTTCAAACCGGAATTGGCGACGGCACGTGCGGTTTGGAATGGCATCAATGTTGAGGAGCCCATTCCTGGCTGCATACAACATAGGCCTTGGTTCGCGCTCGCGTATCGTAATTGCTTCAGCGTTGTGCCAGCTTAGGTAAGCCATGCAAAAAGGGTCTCAAAGCACACTTGAGCTCTCCATGAGTTTGGGAACAGGAACAGGACGTGCGACGCAGAACCTGCTGCTGAATCGTTTTCGCGACGTTCTCGCGCACACATAAACGGATTGGCCACTTTCTCGGCTACATGTGACTCGCTTGTAGCCAAGACAGGAATTGATTGTTGATTTAGGCAAGAGATGGCGCTACGTCCGCTTACGTGTTTTATTACGTTTACGTTATCCAACGTTAAACTAAAACTACTTAAGCGACGCACACCCTAACGTCACGCAAAGTGTTTGCGTTTAGCGTACGTAAGTCGAGAAACGCTGAACTAAAACTGTCTAGTGACCGATTCATTGTCAGTGTGCAAAGCACACACACACCTCATTCTCAAACAATACAGTTTTGAACGTACTACAAACAATAATCCCACAATAATCCCTTCGACCTTGCGTCTGGTGCGCTTGATATGGATACCCTGCAGGTCATCGGTGTTTGTTTTTATGTGAAATGGCCGACACACTTTCGTGTACTTCTCTAGACGTACCAGTCAAGTCTGTTCTGCTAACTTCTGCTTATATCACTGCGGATAGATCTAGAAAATTTGCTCTTTTAATATACTCTGCAAAACATAGATTCCAAATAACAGGCTTGAACCATTTGTTTTTCTCTTGGGATAATCAATGGTGTCCTACACGTAAATTGGTAATCGCCCTCACAAAATTACGATGCCGTATTGTACCATTACATTTTTATTTACATTGGTCTGGTCTGACACTGTTCCCTTTAGGCCCTATCTGCAAAGAATCTGAAACCATTGATCATATTTTATTAACTTGCCGTCGATTTACAATTCAGAGGAAAAGGTTCTTCAAAATTCCATTCCAAAAATTAGGTATTGCTGTAAACATTGAAAATAGTCTCTCCTTTGGGGCATCTGCATTGGGGTTTCGCCACAGGAACGTACGCATGGCCGTTTACGAGATAGTTTGTGACACAAGGAGGATACCTGGTTAATTACTGATTTATTAATTGATATTGCGCAAAATTCGAATTAAAATAGATTAAAATTTATTCCCTTCAAATTTGCTATTCTTTCAAAAGCACACGTTTCCCGCTAAAGAAAGAAAATGTATCTAACAAAAGTTCAACTACTTTAATTCCTTGAACAATGTCAACGTTACCGTGACTTATGCTTTTTCACTGAAGTTTTCCATCTCCCAACCCGTTTAACCGGCGGCTTCACGGCCAATCGCCCGTAGTAGGTACGCGCCATAATATAGGAAGCAAGCAAGCAAGTAAAGCGGAAACAGCAAGAAGACAGGCTACATAGAAGGAAGCAGCAATACAACACTTAATAGCACATACACAGCTGGTCTTGGTTAAATAAATATTGAAGAGTTTTACGAGCCAAAACTACGATCTGATTATGAGGCGCGCCGTAGTGGGGGACACCGGATTAATTTTGACTACCTGTTTTTTTTTAAGTACACCTAAATCTAAGCACACGAGAATTTTTGCACTCCGCCCCAGTCGGAATGCGGCTGCCGCGGCCGGGATTGAACACATAACCTCGAGCTCAGCAACGCAACGCCATAGCCATTCAGCTACATCGACGGATTGGTGTTCGTTGCACTCCCCACTTTTCTATTTACGGACAGTCCATGGTTACCTGTGGATCAAGTAGTAAGGTTATTGGAATGAGTAAACGAACCATGTCGGAGGCTCGAATAACTTCGTTATAAGAGCGTTCGAATTCATTTGTTAACGAATCACCGAAAAATCGCTCAATGATCGGGGGTTCCAATGCTGCAAGCTGTCAGCGTCCTGGGTAATGAGCCAGGAAACTTTCTCCTGCTGCGAAAGGGACAAACATCTGTAACGGCTCGACAGAGGGAAACGATAAGATTGACAGCCTTGGAAACAATAACTTCTTCGTTTGGCAGTTGTCATGCGAAAACAGCATGAGTTTCCCCACTCACGCCCGCCGCCCGCTGTTTGAGCAGAATATTCGATGGCATTAGCGGTCGTTGCTGAGGTTGCTCTCACGACGTAATTGCAAGTAAAAACTCTCGCTTGTGGTTAACCCACTCACTTCAACGAGGCCTCGACGCAAGCCAGCCGCGGAGCATCTACAGATGTCGAAATTGATCTCGCAGTTTCATTCAGCTTTTCGCTGTTTGCTACCACAAAGAAACAAAGATGAGTTGAAAAAACTTCCCTGATATTGCGTTTTGGACTGAGATCATCTAACCATCTAGTAAAAACTTAATTTCGCTCATGCGAGCGCACTGCCTTCATGAAAAACAAGTAAAACAGAAAACGCCGTTTCACCTGAAGTTCCCAGCTCAATTTTATGAGTCAGCCCCGGAACATCTCTTTACGTTACAAGCAAGAGTCAGGAATGTTTGCCCTCTGTGTCGCTAACCATTTGAGGTATATATCTAACCATAGGGTCTTTATGCGTAAATGTGGAAGGGATGACTACTTTCAAACTATGAATTCTTGTGGACATATCACTGGCCTTTGTTTAGAATCTTGTTTGTGGTCAAGATTCATGATGTCCCGTTCGGGCGCGAGCGGCTGGAATGTGCGACTGAGACTGCAGAGCACGGCATATGCCGGTCACGGGCAAAATTAACCTGCTTCTGACTCGACAAAAAAAAAAAAAAAAAACAAGCGCCATCGTCCATTTTCAGAAGATGCACACACATCGCAAACGTTCTTTATTCACGCAAATAATGAACTAAAGACTGTTTTAGAACCAGCCATTCCTCCTAACTGCTCCTTGCAGGACTTAGATGCTACGGTCACCCTGTGGTACTATAGGGAAAGTGCGAACTACAAAGATCAAAGAACCTGCTTTTGATCCTTGAACACACGGAATTACGCCGCGAACAAAAATGTCTCTCAGTTAGCCACCCCAAGACGGCGACGAATTGCCTTGTGCCGAGCTTCCGCAACTTACCACATGAATGTGCGACTCACGCCCACCTTACCGTGTCGCACATCGTTGGCGGCACTCTCTTCATCTTCATACGCCTTTCGCCTTTCTCACAGAGGTTCTGCGTTGCGGCGAGGCCTGTGTGACTGCTGTTCTGGACGAAAATCACAAGAGATGTTGCCCGTCGCGGGACACTCAAGGTGGCAGCGATAAACTCTCTGCGCTCCAGTGCGCCCTAATGGCACCATTAAGGAAGCTAACGCCACATAGCGTTGATGCTACGCGGAGGAGTCCACACTGGTTATGAATGACAGCTCCACCCGAGGCACGCTCCCGATAGAAGGGAAGCCGGTGACCTTTTAGTTTATAGTTATTGCTGGTTAGCATTGAAGTTTCTAGCAAACGCGATTGTCACGCCCCGTTGGGTGGTCGCTAATTCTGGGCTATAAAGGTATCGTGATATGCAAATGTTTTGCGAACATTGAAATCTCCACAAAAGGGAAGAGAGTAGCATATTATAAGCGCCTCCTTGGCGTACTGAGGGTGTCAATCCAACCAGGGCCGGGTGGCGCGTTCATTTTCGATTGTGTGATGATGTTGCTCAAATATAAATAGGAGGAAATGAATTTAATACAAATACCGATTATAGCTGATACCACGCAATAATTGTTATCGGTATCGTGAGAACGAATTTATTGCCGACCGTAAAATTGACGCTCCTAAGACATCCAGCCCAATGACGAAAATAGATTGGAAATATATTGACGTTTATATGCGAGCACAATCCTAGAAAAAGGAGAAAAAAAAAAGCCTACTTCAGGGCAGCATGTAAACAATAGCGTCCATCTAGTTACAATTTAGAAACTACATACACAATTATCATCACAGCAGCCAGTCACAAAAGCGTGAACTGTCTCAACAGCGCACGATAACAAAAACATCACTTGTCATTTAATTATAGCACAATTTAAAGACGCATGTCTTTGGTGAACAACGCCGTTATGTTCTGATGCAAAATATAAATTGTTTGCTTTGTTGTATTGTTTTTAAAAAGCGTCACAATATTGGTAATGTCATCGCCATTTTTTAGGCAAGGCTGCCATTGCGACAATGCCTTATAGTTAAAATCTGCCTTTTTTTTCTTTTCTTTCCCGCGCGCGATCGGGATTTGACGTTACTGCTAGGACGGATAGCTTCGGATTCGTTGCGATCTTGCTCCATCCTTTATGGGCCGTAGCGTAAGTCAGGTTCATTGCCCTCGTCTTTTCGTTTTATTTTTTGTTTTCGTGTTCCGGCGGTATAGTTTTAATGAAAACACCGGAGAGAACCTTGCTGCTCAATCTAAGGGTGGTAATGGTATATCTACATGTAATCTGTACTGCGTGTTATTTCGAGTTACCTTTTTCCGCTAAGATCAATATCGGAGTATGATTCACCGCACAATAAATAGACCTGCATGTTCAATATTTCAGTCTTATCAGACTTGATAAGTTGTGTGATGTTAAACATAAGTTCGTACGCGTACAGCAGTCTCCCAGATCAGCTGTCTCGTTGTTTAAAATTCTAATCGTTAATGGGCTATTTTCCTTTTATCATTACGCTCTTGGACGTTTGTGCGGTAAGCTTCCAATTATGTCGCGCATTATGGCTGATTTCATTTTCATGAACTTCGACTATGCTTCCCTACAAGAAGATAACAATATCAAAGAATAAGATAGAAAAATATTATGCAAATGCATGTCCGAAAAAAGAGGGACACAAAACGCTCTCACAAATTGTCGGCTAAGCTTAACGACACAAAGAAACCGGCAGTGTAATTTAGACGCCTCGAGTGCTCTGCAGAATTTAGGTGACCATTGTTTTCTACAACTGGACGTCTCTCATAGTTCATGCGTAGATAAGTGACATAAAGTTACACAACCAACACTCCTGGTTATTCCTACATCACAGGGCGACTATCAAGTCGGACTGGCATGCATGTTAAGATTTAGTAAGTGATTTATGGAGTATAGAAGAGAGAGAAATAGAGACGAAAGGCAGGGAGGTTAACCAGATGCACGTCCAGTTTGCCACCCTGCGCAGGGGGAAGGGGGAATAGAGATGGAAAGAGAGAGAGAGGAGATAGAGCGAGCGCAGTTTCGAGCCCATTTGAAAATCTGCACCGAGTCATGACCAGTTAACTTGATGTTGATGATGATGAGGAAAGAGTAGATGGTGGTACATTTTCTATATAGGGACTTTACTTGGACCGCGTGCGTGGCCATCTGTTGGCAAGCGGCTATCCCACGTCGTTTTTGAATGCTGTGGAATGCCGCCTGTCCAATTCCGTCCGACCGGGTAATCCCCGACCAAGAAAACGTGCTGCCATATCCTACGTTCCTGGGATAAGCGAAACCTTGTCTCGTGTTCTGCGCAGTTATGACGTTGAGGTAGCACACGTGCCTGTGTGTAAGCTGAGGCACGCCCTCCTGGGCGGTAAGGACAAGCTTCCGAGAGAATCGTTTCCTGGCGTGGTCTACAAAATACCCTGCGCAGATTGCGACTACGCATACATCGGTGAATCGGGCAACTTTAGACACAGACTAAGGGAGCATCAGAACGATGTCGAAAAGAAACGTACAGTTTCGAATGCCCTTGCCGAGCATACGGATGCAACGGGCCACAAGATTGGCTGGGAAGGTCAAGAATTATCGGCCATGAAAGAAACTTGAAATGACGGCTCTATCTGGAGTTGTTGAAAATACAAAAAAACACGTCACACGCTCAATCGAAGTGAGGGAACCCTCCCCCCGTCATACACGCACTGTTTGCGTCACGTGCTGAAGAATACATAAGCTTCCACGAATTTTCCTTCCCCCCATTGTGAACAAGGCTTCCGTAGCGAAGCCGAAACATCTTTTATTCAATTTTTAGCTTTTCTTTTGGTCGGTGCCTTCGTTTTATTGCTTCTACCCTATCTATTCACGTGGGAAGCATGCATGATCGTTATTAAGTGCGCTACAAGTAAACTATCCTGAGTTACAGACGATCAATGGATACCAACTCGCCCAATTTTCAGTACTTTTACAGACGGCTTTGTAGCAATTGCACAGCCACGCGCGAAATTCTAATGGTATTTACTGTCATATGAATGCCGTGGAAGATTGCAGCGGATAGTTGATACTTCCATTTTGCTTAAACCGGCAAGACAGCTGCTAATGCGAAATTTTAGTTACTCAACGCTGTAAGTCTCGCCAAAACTTTCAAGGAAAGTAGAGCGCAAAGCCGAGATAAATGACTCGCTGCGGTAGTTTCGCGAAGAAAATTAATGAACTTATGTCCACTTTCGTGCACAAAGAAAGTTTACAAGCAATTGTTATTGATGCGTTTTTCAGTTACGTCGGAGCATGACAGGCCACCAACTTGCAGACGGGTGAACAAATATGAAATGTAAAGGTCAGAGTGACGGCCTCAGCACGCTGGAAATTAAAGAACTGCTGCCCCACTGACGTATGGCCCTGTCGGTTTACAGTTAATTAAGTTTAAACGTCAGTATCAATTGATACACATCCCTTTGAGCATGAAAAGCTAAGAGGCGTCAATCAAGTCGGCGCTGGCTATATCTCTCCCCGTTCTTTTTTATTTTTCGTAAACCGGGTTCAGAGAAAGCTATTGTTTATTTTGTTTGTTTTATTCGTTATCAGCAAAAAATGAAAGAATCTTATGTGCATTTTGCTCACGAGAAGCTTCCATTAGGTAAATCGGGAGAGATACGTAATCATTCGTCATTCTTTTTCATCAATTTAGCTCTATTTTTATCCTTTGCCACACTGAGTGCTTAGGTTATATTGATAACATCAACATGGTGCCACTCCAGCCGATTACCGAGCGGTAAGAAAGTGCTTAGTATTATTATTATAGTTAACACATTCTTTGCGTAATACTACGCACTTTGAGGTAGGCAGCTAGGTTCCTATGTCGGCTTGTTTCGGGCTCCCTAAAAAAAAAGTTTGTGAGATCAGTGCTCTTTTTGTAAAGAAAGATACAAACAACGCATCTTATTGCTTGTCAATTTGTCTTATGTAATCTCAGTCTGTTACTGGACACCAGAAGTTCTTCCGCTCTGTCCTATTCCCTGGAGAATAGCACGTATAGGCGAACATACGTCGGCTAACAACTCTGCTTCTCAGTAAACAGCGTTCTCTTTCTCTCTCTATCTCGACGCGCAAAGGTTGTTCTGATATTCCTCTTAAGGCTTGTTCCCATTGTGTTCAACAGTTTGGTACTACTGCATGAATTTTCACTGTCAATTCAGCGAATACTAACAAGGATATGAGGCCCTATTTAGAGCATATCATGAAGCTCCAATAAGAATTCAGTACAAGGGAGGTTAACCGGGTGATAGATATCCAGTTTGCTACCGTAGAGACTGAAATAGAAACACACACGCACGCACGCACGCACGCACGCACGCACACGCACGCACGCACGCACGCACGCACACGCACGCACGCACGCACACGCACACGCACGCACGCACGCACGCGCACGCACACGCACACGCACGCACGCGCACGCACACGCACGCGCACGCACACACACACACACACACACACACACACACACACACACACAC
Organism: Dermacentor silvarum; assembly: GCF_013339745.2. Classification (NCBI taxonomy): domain Eukaryota; kingdom Metazoa; phylum Arthropoda; class Arachnida; order Ixodida; family Ixodidae; genus Dermacentor; species Dermacentor silvarum. The sequence continues at coordinate 114,644,382 of NC_051154.1, forward strand.
ACACACACACACACACACACACACACACACACACACACACACACACACACACACACACACACACACACACACACACACACACACACACACACACACACACACACACACACACAAGGAACTCAGGAGTGTCGGACTTCAAAACAACGCATTCAGGGGACCAACACATATGGGGCCCAAGGTGAGCATGCTCTTCGACGGTTAATTTCCCTCATTTTTTAAGCGAAGCTTTATAGGCTCACAAGTGTCGGCGGTGGTGGTGGTGTCACGCTGAAAAGTGGGCCGATCCGGGCGATTGTGCAGAAAGGGCCCGCGGCTCCTCCGGGCTTCCCTCACCTCCGATTAGTTTCGGCGAACAGATGGGAAGGCCACGCGTGGTGCGCTCTGCAACGGAGCAAGCTACGTTTGATGAACGCCGGCGTGAACTCACTCGGGAAAGAGCTCGTCGTCGACGTGCCAATTCTAGCGTGAGGCCTTCCGTAGCCGAGGCTCGCCGTCAGCGAAGAGCCGACGATCCCGAGGCGAGGGCTTCCGAAGCCGAGGCCCGCCGTCAGCGACGAGCAAAGTATCCCGAGGTGAGGGCTTCCGAAGCCGAGGCCCGCCATCAGCAACGATCAGAGAATCCCGAGGCGACGGCTTCAGAACGTTACTGAGACGAAGGTCAGATACACACACGACAAGCTTCGCTTACACCCATTTTCTCTACAGTGGAAGGGCTGGTGATTTTTTATCCAACATTCATCCATACTGCGAACTGCGATGTTGTCTTGGAAATGACAATTCAGAATAGACCGGCGTGCTCCTCATTCTGGTTTTCGAAATGCTTTTCTTTGGTGACTCTACTGTAGCCAATATGTCTGCTGTTTTATCGTATTATGTCACCTAGAATTCAGACGGCAGATTCATGTTTTGTTGTGTTGTTTTGTTTTGCAAGCCATAGGTCTCGTTACGATTTGATTATAAAACTTTGTTATACAGGACTAGTTGTGGCGTGTAGGACTATTTGAACGTGCTGTCTCTTTCTGGTTCCGTGTTGAATTTGTTGTCATTATTGTACTATGTTGCTTCTATCACAAGCTTATCTTCTATACAAAACTCGTACATAGCTGTATCTGTTTTATTTGACGGCACTTAGTGGTCTTACCTTGCTTTTGTTTACATACGGTACATATAGTGGCGTAGCCACAAATTTTGTTCGGGTGGGGGGCTCACGTTGCAGCACGGCCTCCTCCTAATATAATTTGTCGAGGGATCAAATACATGAATAATAACTGTATTGCCAATGCCAATGCCGCTGTATGTTAGATGCTGCAAACGAATTATTGAACACTACGCACTGTCAAATAAAATATGTATTTTTAATAAAAGAATATATTCATATGTCCCAAAAACTGTGGCCGAAATAACTGAAATCAATGCTTCCGCGTTTTTTGTCTATTTAATAAGCAAAGAAAATATCACACAAACTTTAGAACAATATCAGTTCGAAACCAGCAAAGCAGTGCATGCAGCTGTTATGAAATATGTAAAGATCATGAAATGAACAAGCTGAGGACAAATATTATGATGATTCGTTGTCTTTCAAGAACCTTGTTTACATTTTTGTACATATGCAACGGCCAGGGAAAAACCTCAATAGTGCTGTTACCTGTTACCGGTCGTGTATTGCAATTACAGCGAGATTATAGTCGCAACAGTGAGTACATATAAAAACCGAAGTTCTGCAAAATATGCATTCAAATGCGAAGCTGGAATGGAATATACAAATCGAAGGTACAACTTGATAAAGGGCAAAAGAGTGTAGCTGGAAACAAAGTTCACTGCTTGTATATATACACAAAACCTTGCAACAAGGTATTTAAATATACGTATAGGTCTCCAATAAATCTACGTATTTAAGCAAACGTCACTGTATATAATGCGTCAAACAAGAGAAATAAACATGTTGTGCCGTCACAGATAGTAAACTTTACGCATAGAAAGAGAGACCATCCAGGCAAGAACAAAAGAATGATCGCAGAAATCGTGATATGTACTTGGGCCATGCGGCGGTCGTGATAGAACCATATGGGTAGAATAATAGAGGAATAACGCAGAAATTGGTACGAAAATGTGTAATTTAACTGCCTGCAGAGCGGCAACAAATATTCTGCACCCAAAATTAAAGAAGGGTATTGCTTCGGTTCAAAAAAAGAATAGCAGGTAGCTAAAAAGGAAAGAAAAGGACAAACGAAAGCCACAGATGATGCGGCAAGTTGAACTACCCAATATTCGAGCGTGTTTGTTGGGAAACGCTGCGTGGGCAGGGCTTTCAATGAGCGAGGTCCGTCAAAATCGGTTATTTATGTCCTCGTAATTTTCGTATTCGCATGATTATTTTGATCATGAGGCTAACTGTTAGAATAAACGGCGAAAATTTCTGCTGCTTTAAAAGCTAATGAATAGTCACACGTTTTATAATTACGAGTTTATGAACCTGAAGGAATAGAGCTTTTTACTTGCTTGGATTTTTGCGGCTTTGCTATCTAAACGACAAACTTCACTCAGCGGGGAAGTTTAGCGAAGCGGTCAATGACTTCAGACACGTTGATGCCGACGTCTCTGTATGCGTATAGAAACGCCAGCCTAACCATGGGTTCCTCAGACATTGTAGAGCGCAAGTAGTTTTTCAGTAATATCATGTTAAGAAATATTCTCTCTGCGCAGGCAGTGGTGACTGGAAGGGTGACTAGAATCTGAAGCAGTTTGTACACATTTACATAGAAACTGCAGTGGAAACGAGAAAGGGTATCTATTCCGGTGCTAAAACCTAAAAACACTCCTTCGATGTCATTGGCATCCTTCTTTAGGTACCTTGCACAAACGGTAAGCTGTTCGATTCCGGCAATATCCGTCGTTTCGTCAGCAAGTATGGAGAAGCAGCCTGCAGCATTTACTTTTGTATCTAGGCTTTCTTTGATAATTTCACCACAAATTTCTATAATTATTTGGTTTTGTACATCTGGACTTAAATACGAGGCATTACTGGGCAACATTCCCAATGGTCCTTCAGATATGTATCTCCACAATCAGCTCGTATGCGAAGGAGCGCTCTGAAAATACCAGTATTTTCAGCGGGGGCTTTTCTTAAATCCATAGGGCCACTGTCCCTATGGCCAGGGAGAGCCAGAACTTATCGCCCGAAAAAAAGAACTGCCTCTATAATAGGCCGTTAGCTTTCTTCTGTTTTCTCTTATTTTACTTTCCCTGCCCTGGTCCAGCTGATCGATCACACTGGGCGCGCTTCATGGAAATATTTGGAGAATATTATCAGCTGCCAGCTGACAGTCACGGTGATATTTAGTATTTTCGTGTGTGTGGAAGATTGCGAGCGCGTGCTTCCATTTCTGGAACCGCTTGGACACGATCGAGGGCTTCAGTGCGCGCATGTTGGCCCAAGTTTATAAGAACATTAAACCCATAAAGCTCCAGAATTGAAAATTTTGAGCACGCCTTCGAAAATGTCAGTGCACTTTTTGCGTCAAACGTTTATGAGAACTTCATACCCATAAAGTTTTGGAATTGAAATCCACGCGCACCGTAGATTCCGCGGCCGCTGTGAGATGCCGCAACGCGCCCGCTCGCTATCGAAAAGCCACTGAAAGCTTGTGCTCGGATGGGGCTCCTTGCGTTATGTGACTCCAGGTGCAAGGGCGTTGCCACGAAATCCAGCCCGATCGAGTTCGCAATGTTCGTGCCGAAAGGGCTTGTCGAGCATGAAAAAGACACTGTAGACAAAATCCAGAATGATTCCCGGCGCCGGTGGTTGTTGTTTTGGTCGGCGGTTCATGCCAGCACGAAAAAATTGCGGAGGGGGGGGGGGAGGGAAGGGGGGGGGGCTGAAGCCCCATAAGCATCCCCCCCCCCCCCCTTGGCTACACCTCTGAGTACATTGTCATAATCGCCTCATATATTTTTACATGTTGTGTGAAATGCGCTGCTACCAATATGAATAGCTTGTTTGTGGGTGCCCCATAAACATTTATTGTTTCCTAATTCATCATTATCTCTACCATAATTATTATCACGGGCCAGAAATATCTGATTGCCGTTGTTTAGTCATACTACAACAGCATAACCAGGCGAATCCGAGCTATCAAGTGGAATAGCCACCAAGAACTTAGCGGACATTTTCATTTAAGTATGTAGGTCTTGTATCTACCATTTCACAACATATTTTAGGGGATGGCTGAATTCGTTGTACATATTGAGGGAATACTGCGAGTAACGGGTGGTCATGATTTATTACAACACCCCATGGCATTAGAGAACAACCGTTTTAAAAGATGTCTGTGCCTTTTCCGGCGGGCTACACACCTGAGGTGTACAGTCGCGAGCAAGATTTAAAGGTTGGAAACCAATAGCGCCATAAAATATTTCTCCATACCAACAGAAATAATGTGGCCCAGCCTATACGTGCGCGTGAACGACCAATGCAATGTACTGAAGTGATTTCATGTTGCTGAGCTGACCAAGAAGAATTTAAAATTTTTTGTCAATGCCGTTGTGTCCAAACCTTCGCTCGCAAGTTCACCTAACAATGCATTTATTGTTTTACACAGGCCTTTATTAGGTCCTGTAAGATTTACTCCTTTCTATAGGGCTGGGCATCGACAGAAATGTTTTGACTGAATTAATCGCAAATTTAGGTTGATTATTGCAATGATAATTAATATTTGTGAATTCACTTGCACCACTGGGGCCTTATTTCGGAAGATACGTTTTTGTCCGATTCTAATATTTTTTATCATTAAACTCCGCTGAGTGGCCGATCCGGGTGATACCGTGGGGCAGTAGATTCGTGCGAGCCAATGACGAAGGAAAAAAGAGAGTGGAAAATCAAAAGAATTATTACAATGGCTCTGGTGTTTTATGCAAATAAACTTTGCAAAAGACAAACTGTGCAATTTGAATCGCCAGTTACCTGCCACGGAAAGGTTGCGTGAGTGGACATAGTGTCAATTATGCTCACTTGGGTGCCACAGAAGGTCCAGCTGCGGATGCAAACGAGCTAGTTAAAGTTCTCGATAGAGAGGCCCTTTGCTTAATAAGGTAATGCCAGATACATTAAAGACGAGCTCGCATGTCACTGGATTTTCGCTCCCCTGGCTCGACGTGCAGGAAGCATGTGTGGATTCTGTTCTCGTAGACCCACAGGCACCGTCCCCTCTCGCCATCTTCATTCGAACATTTAAGCTCAATTTGTCGTCCTCTTCCTTGCTCTTGAGCAAGCAAAGCGTCGGCGCCGGCGACGAAGTTTGTCTGATTTCACCCGCGACCTCAACCAATTGACCACGATCAAAAACGTAATCTTTCTCATTTACATTAATGATTTGCCATCCTGCGCTTCCTGTCATATTCATTTGCTGACGACTGTGTAATCTTCCGGGAAATATCAACTGCGAACGATATAACCATTCTACAGAATGATCTTAATACTGTTTCAAGTTGGTGCAAGACATGGTGTATGGAACTAAACATTAACAAGTGCAAATTTATGTGTGTATCCCGAAGCAATCATGCCCCACGCACTGACCTTCTTAACAACGTTCCCCTAGACCCCGTGACTAGCTACAAATACCTTGGCGTGCACATTAGCTGCAACATTGCCTGGACTACTCACTGCGCTCACGTCGTACCATTATCATAACGGCCATGAAATCAAGTTTGAACTTACCTTCTCTCGCATCACGTCGCAAACAACTTCGTCTCGGTCTCTTTCAGAAAATATTTCATCACGCCGAATTACACAAGGAACTGCTTCAGTCACCACAATACATATCCCGAAGACTAGATCATACTAACAAGGTCGACATACATTCTTTCAGAACTAATTCCTTTTCACTTTCATTTCTCCCACGCACATCTGACGTGTGGAATCGCCTCCCGAAAATGTTGCTACAATTCTGAACCATGAAGTCGTTAAAAACGCCATAGCTAATATTGTTTAAATAGATCCCTTTTTGTACCTGCTACTTTTATGTTAACAATCTTAATATTGCATTATAGTGTTTTGCTTTATTCTTTGTTTCATATAGCTAACTTGTATGATAGAACCAATTTTTGTACCTGCTACTTTTCTAATAACCATGTTAATCATGCTTGATTTCCTATGTTTCACATGCTGCTTTTTATATCTATTTTGTACTTATATTTCTTGTTTCCCACTCCCCTCTGTAATGCTTCGGCCCTGAGGGTATATCAAATAAATAAATAAATAAATAAATAAATAAATAAATAAATAAATAAATAAATAAATAAATAAATAAATAAATAAATAAATAAATAAATCGGTCAATTAGTACGTTCAATTCAATTCAAATATGGGGTTATACGTGCCAAAACCACCATCTGATTATGAGGCACGCCGTAGTGGGAGACTCCGGAAAATTTGGACCACCTGGGGTTCTTTAACGTGCACCTATATCTAAGTAGTACATGGATGTTTACGCATTCCGCCCCCATCGAAATGCGGCCGCCGTGGCCGGGATTCGACCCCGCTACCTCGTGCTAAGCAGCCCAACAACATAGCCACTATGAAACCATGGTGGGTTCTGTTAGCGAAGAGCTGTTCCACTGTGACAAGAATTACGTTGTTCACCATCATGACCGCGACCTAAAATCAGGTGGGGGTGTATTAATTGCCGTCGCCGACAATAAAGTGTCTTATAGGATTTCACTTTTGTCGTCTTTAGAATTGGTTTGTGTTCGTATTGTTATAAACCATCAAAACATATTGCGTTGTGCGTGTTAGCGGTCGCCAAGTGCGCCATCTACTTTTTGCGATGAACTGCATGACACTCTGAGTTTTCTCGTCTCAGAATTTCCACACTAACTGTTATTCCTTTTAGGCGCTTTTAATTTCCCTAAAATAAGGAGGACTTCGCTATCGCCCTTCGTTGTCGGTACATCCGCCGAAAGTCAATCTTTCCTTAACTTGTGCCTAAATTTTAATATTACGCAACTTGTTTCTGGGCCTACTAGAGCTGGCACTACTTCATCTAACACTCTAGACTTGATCCTTGTCACTGAACCAAACTAAGTACATTCTTTAACTTGTTTCCCCAGACTAAGCGATCACTGTTTTTAAATTTTTTTGTAACAGACCCCGTTAGATCTGAGAAGAACAATCCAAAATTTATCAGAGATTATGCGAGTGATGATTACACTGCAATTAATAATGAGTTTGCCGTATTCATTGACGACTGTATACCAGAATTTTTCAGCCGTACCGTATAAGAAAATTGGAACTTGTTTAAAAAGAAAGCCATGTCACTTGTCGCTAAATACGTGCCACTGCGCAGACTTTCCGGAAAAAAACGCTCTCCTTGGTTTACCACGATATTAAAAAGATAGTCAAACAAGAAAAAACACCTTTTCCGTCTTGCAAAACGCAGTAGAACATCTACTCGTTGGAATGATTATCATAATGCGCTGCATGCTTATCGTACCACGTTAAAAGAAGCGAAGGATGTTTTTTTAATACCCATCTTCCCTCACTTCTTTCTACAAATCCATCAAAATTTTGGAGCACTGTTCAAATAAAAAAGAAAAATAGTATATCTCTTACAGATAATGATGGTAACACCATGAGCAATGCAGAATGTTGCAATGTCCTAAATGATACTTTCGCGAAATCATTTTCTGTTTGCTGTATTGATACAGAGCCACACATGCGCAAAGATGATGTCTTTCCCATGGATCCACTTGTTGTCGATTTTGTGGCGATATAGAAGTTAATTCAAGATTTAAAACTATCGTCTTCTTGTGGTGCCGACGAAATTAATTCGAAATTTTTGAAGAATACTGCTGTCTACTCCTCTATATTTTTATGTACCCTTTCACCCAATCTATTGAGTGCTCAACTTTGCCCGCAGACTGGAAGGTGGGGAAGGTGGTCCCTCTGTTGAAATCAGGTAACCCGCATTCTCCTCTCAATTACAGACCCATTTCACTTACCAGCGTACCTTGCAAAATCCTTGAACACGTAATATTTTGCAATCTTGTCTCATTTATGGAGTCCAACTCTTTCTTCACTTCATCTCAGCATGGGTTTCGCAAAAACTACTCCTGCGAAACGCAACTAATATCGTTTATACACTACAATTCTTCCTGTTTAGACGAAGGCCAGGTCATTGACTATATCTTTCTAGAATTTGCGAAAGCGTTTGACAAGGTGTCTCATCGCTTATTGGTTCTTAAACTTAGTACTCTTAATATTGATCCTAATATTCTGAAATGGATAGAATGTCTTCTAAACAACCGTACCCAGTTTGTAACAGCTAACGATTCTGCATCCCCGCACTGCGCCGTGAAGTCAGGTGTTCCTCAAGGCTTTGTCTTGGGACCTTTACTATTCCTAATTTATATAAACGACTTACCTGCCGTAATTAATAGTTCTATTAAACTTTTTGCCAACGATTGCGTTCTATACCGTGAAATAACTAATCAGCATGATAACCTTATGCTTCAGTCAGATCTAGATAACATTTCAAGGTGGTGCTCACAATAGCTAATGTTCTTAAATTCGACTAAATGCAAAATTATGTCTGTCTCGCGTCGCTCAAACTCACCCACTCCTTTCGGCTATATTATCAATGAAACCAACCTTGAGCACGTGACTTCCTATAAATATCTTGGAATTAAGCTAAACAGTAACCTTTCGTGGCATGCGCACATTGAACACATCACTAACAATGCAAACAGATCTCTTGGCTACATTCGCAGGAATTTTTCTAAAGCCCTACCCCATTTGAAGTTACTGCTCTACAAAACACTAATTGGACCGAAGCTAGAGTATGCGTCATCTGTCTGGGACGCTGGTCAAAAAACATTAGCAGACACCATTCAGTCAGTTCAGAACAGGTCAGCACGTTTCATCCTATCAAACTATTCTCGCACAGCTAGCGTTTCTTTAATGAAGTCAAACCTTGGCCTTGTTAATTTGCAGTTTCGAAGAAAGATTTCCCGTCTCTGCCTTTTTCAAAAAATTCTTTATCAATATAACTCACTTAAACAAGAATTTATTTCAGAACCTTCGTACATGTCGTCTCGTCTTGATCATCGGTTTAAAGTGTTCATTCCTTTCTGTCTCACAAATGTTTTCTCCGATGCATTTCTGCCAAAAACCAGTGCCGAGTGGAACTGCCTTCCCCCCTCCATCGCCTGCATCGAGGAGGCATTATCTTTCAAGATTGCAATAACTGATCATATTTTGAGTTTGTCACTCTAAATACTACTAATTGTTTGACCATCTTGGTTTGTTATCATTTATTGTACCCACCCCCTCTGTAACGCCCTTCTGGGCCCTGAGGGTACTGTAAATAAACAAATTAATTAGTATGTTACCACTTATTTGTAAAATTTTGATGCACATCTTTATTTTAATTTCATTTGCACCCTAATCATCTGGAGTAGCAAGTCAGACACTTCGCTCTCCTTTGTCTCTCTCTCGCTATAGGCTAACATCTCAAAAAGTTGGGCTGTGCAAACATTTATCCACTTTTCATGAGGCACCCAGTTCTATTCATTCATCTGTGGTCTGTAAACTTTATTTATATTTGTATGAGTTACACCGATTCACCGCACTCTAAAATGTATACTTGTGTTAGTGCGAATGGCTGGTTTCTTAATCAACTCTTACTAAACTTGGTGTCATGACGCCTCTCAGAATGTACATGGTTTGACTGATTTGTGTTCACCATTTAACTGTCGTAAAATATGGCATCATGGTTAGTTTCCTAAATCAGTTTTTTTTTTCTCTTTACTATGTAGAACGCACCTTTAACCATAAAGAGTTTATTTAACATTCCAGGAACGGCCGCAAGGTGTGAATGCAGGTGCTCAACAAACCACACAATTTTGCACCCGTTCTATTACTCCACTATCTCTCTCGGTTTACTTTAGATCTTTCGCATTTTATACAAGTTGAAGATCAGCAAAGAATCCAGCTGTTCAAAGAAATTTTACAGAAATAAATGAACTGGAACGAGCTAAATTCAACGAGTAAAAACATACTGGACGTACCAGGCACCTTCCCACTGACAAACTTTTTAATGCGTCATTTTACTTAGAAGTTGCTGTGAAGACCGAAAGGCCATGTGCATGGAGCGGCGCGAATATTTCGGCAAGTCGCAAAGGAAATCACAGTCCTTGGCCATTCAATCTGCAACTTCTATACAGGCGCTACGCATTCTGCAGCAACCTGGTTATGTTGGTCGCCAGCGCCGAAGTCCTCTCATGAAGCGCGCTCTGACGACGTTGCGCCATTTACCTAGAGTACGTTGAAGTGGCATAATTTACTACAGCGCGGAAGGACTCCCAAGATGCAGGTGCCAATTACAGGTGTTCCTCAGGGGCCGTGCTCCGCTACCGTATCGTAAGAGCGGCGTATGGTAGCCACGCCTGCGTGCATCCCGCGTCACATACGGCATGACGCCTAATTGAGGGCGCCTCACCGTCGTCGCAACAGCTATGCCCTTTATTAGAGCACGACGACGGCTTTATATGTCGCCATAACGACTCTCGCCTTTGAAAAAGGGGGCGTGTGTTTTAACTGCGAATCCCGCCTGTGTAATTTAAATACTATGGCAGCGTGCCACACACTTTAGTCCGGTTCAGAAAAGCCGAATAAAGCGACCGAACGCGTGCTGTTTTGAGCGTCTTGATCTGATTCCCCCAGTTAAACTACAGGATTGACAGTGATGACGAGGGAAGTAGCGAGCACTGTAAAAGCACTTCTTGCATAGACTCGCTGGACGCGAGAAAGACACGCGGGCAAGCGCTCAATCTCAGCTATTTCAAACCGCGGAAAAAGCCACCAAGAATTATACAGAAGCACTTGACGCTACGGAAAAAAATACAAGGGACACGTAATTAGCGCCATTTGCAGCGATAAAGCGCATCGCTGATGGGCCTTGCTTTGCCTGCGTAGAAAAAAAGTAGGTACTAAAAAGAAACGCATTAGAACAAGTGAGCGTGGCCTGAACGAGGAATGTACTATACGCTATTGCATTAAAGGGGGCCTCAACCACCCGGAACATTATACGGTGCTGAAAAAAAATTTTTTTTTCAAAATGATAGAAAGAAGTATGGTAGTGTCCTTTAACAAAGAATTATATCCTTCAGATCGGCGTAGCAACTCGCTCGAAGATTACATATAAAGCGACACACCACAGTTAAACATCGTAGTATGATTGCGTGTCAATGTGAAGTCACACATACATGTGCCTTAGTTGCTGCCAAGCACAGTCCACTTGTAATAGGAAATGACTCCCTTGTTAGCGATGAAACTTCTGACCCTTTATTTTTTTCTCCTTTTAATTTCTTTGTTTTTTTGTGTGAAGTACGGATATCTTTTTGTTGAATAGTGGCTCTGCTCGAGCTTCACGCATCGATACATCAGCTGCTATATACTTACGGCCTGTCCACAGTCTACCTGGCCCTCATGCCATGTCCATTTCTTTTCACCCTTTCGGCTTGCTCGAGGAGTGTCGCTTGTCCCCTCTAGCCTTGTTCGTTTCCTTTGTGCTCCTGTCGCGGTGGCGCCGGCCTCCCGTGAGCATCCCTGTCGGCTGTCCTAAAAGGGAGCAGTGATGAACTTGGAATGCCTGATAAAAATAAAGCCGAAGAGAAAGTAAGCTGACTGCTTGTTGAATGAGGAGTATTGCTGAAGTGCCGTAATCACGCAGCCCGAAAACAGAAACATTGCCTCTCGAGATGTCGAAGACGCACTCGTTCAGAGTTGTTCTTATGCGGCATCTTATCGTCATCGCTCTGTTAGCTTGTGGTCCGTGTTCGTACATTTATAATCGATAAAGCGCGCATATTCAAATGTTCTGTTTAGACAAACTTCCGAGGGTTTACAGAAAAAAAACACTGCGTATATGGACAGTTTATGAAGTGACCTTACCATAGTACCACAAAAAATTGGGATAAAAAATCGGTACATGGTGCCTTCAGGATGCGACATTATATGTACTATACTTATTAATATTTCATGCTAAATTTAGTCTGCTGAAAATTGAAACTGGTCAATAACGAAATAGGGCCGATATATTGCAAAATTTCCACTAGCTCGATTCACTCGTTTCTTTTGATTCACTGATAACTAGGCGATCCAAAAGACAACGTACGTTGAGCGCTCCTTGGACCATCGATTAAGAGCGAAAAGGAAATTCTTGAAAATAAAATTTCTACATTACACTGGCCCAAGATTAATGGCATATCGTGTGGAATGGGCGCTCCTACTTCATGTTGTCTTATGCGCTCGCCTTCTCATTTTTACTAAGCTTGGACCAACCATAACCATAATTTCAGCGAAGCCGTACGCATTTAAATTTTGCGTTCAATAGTTCCTTAACTTTTTTTCATTATCCTCTTGAGAAGCAAATTTACATTGTTTCTCGAAATTTTCATTTCAACATGTTTCCTTCATCTTCAGCGTCATTGATAACGTGCAGCAGCAGACCGTATTAAGATTCTTAATTGGGAACTCGACGTCTAAAAAATACTTCACGTATGGAGTTGCAGTGAACTACTTCACGTGCAACATGAAAAACGCTCCGCCACTCAGAAATGGGACTCATATAAATAACTATCGGCAAAAGGGCGAAAGAAGAAGACTCACTACACAAGGCCACATGATGGCTTTACGAACTGACGTCTGTGCTCCTACAGTTTCCTCAGCACACTTTTCAGTTTGGAAACATAGATCGAATCACAAGTGTTTTAAAATGTTCATGCAGCACGTCTTGAACGTCATTATTTTAATTAGCAATTTTAACTTTGAGGCATCATTTTGGCATGTAAAATTGTAAACACGGCGCCAGAAGTGGTTCCAAAAGAAAGCAGATTCAAAGCCATCTGTGAAGAAAACTGCGTGCAAAAACACTGAAAAAAATTGGGAGGACGCTTAAGCTTCGCTTGTAATTAGAGTAGAACGCAATAGCATTCAAAGATCCCCGACTGCTACTCATGGTTCCCGACGACTGCAGCTTATACAACCGTAATGGTTACGCAAACACTGGCGGCGAACGCTATGCACGTAAGCGATCTTTCTGGTGTAAACGCGGCCTCTTGCGTGGGCTGAACCCGGAGATAGTGCACAACCGCGCCAAAGAAATTACATAATTTTCAGGTTTCCGTATTTGTTTCGCACTTTTAATATTTCAGTCTGAGACGATTTAACATAAAAGGCATGCGCTGTGGGTGTTTTGTTTTATGACATTTGTTTGTGGATTGTCATTCTCAAAATTCCGAGGGATAGCTTTGCCAAGAATGCAAGACAAGGTATGAGCAACATTAATGATAGAATGGTGTGGCACACCTAAACGTGGTTGGGGATGATTTTCTCGGCCGTAGGCGCCAATGCCGACGCCGACGCCGGATTTTCTGCAACATGGGGCCCTAAACGCTATCGCGCTAATAACAGAGGTAACGAAGGCGAGTGCAGAAATGGGCAACGTTTACTGTAATGCCACGTAGCATCCGAACATTGTATCTTTCAGAAGAAATACAGTATTTGGACAGTTACAAGGGGAAGAACAAAAAAAAAAAGCTATTAATCTATGTGGTCGAGGACATTGTTCGTAATACGTAACACAAGTTTGACACACTTCTTTTTTCTAATCGTGCAATACCTGTGGCCAGTGTTAGCACCCGATAATAAAAACGAGCTGGAGATAATCTTACATTAAAATTCAGCAGCTCCCTTCCTGCGATGAAGGAGGCGGCACAGCGGTTGCCCACAAACCAGCAATACTCCATCGCTTGGGATGTACTGGACAAGAAGTGCTTTTCCTGCTATGAATTAAGGCTGGACCTCCGCGCCCTTTCTCCGGGTGTTTTAAAATTGAAACGCGTCGCAGTGCTTTTTTTTTCTCCGTAGCGCGACTAGCAGCTTAGTCTCGAAAAAAAAAAGAACAAAAAACAAAGAGACCAGAGTTTCTCTGAAAATAAGAGTAAATAAAAGGATCACTCGCTAGATTACAGGTACTTGAAATGCAGAAGAAAGCATTTCGGAAAATATGTTTCAACGTCGCACATGTAAATCATTATAATCTTCGAGCGAAAGTAAAAAAATAAAATTAAAATAACAGTATCTTGTTGCTCGTCCGCACAAGACCACATTTTACACTTCTTTTTTTAACATGTGGGCACCCCAATGACAGAAAGCTTAGTCTGCAGCCGTCAAATGGACACATTCTTTTTGTTACTTGTCCACATTAGGAAATCACTTCGATGCTACCCTGAATTTGTGCTATCCCGAATAAATAAATAATGGGTAGCCAGTGGCAGCCTTCTAGCCCCTGTTGCCTTACCGTAAGGAGACGAACAAAAAGCAAGAAACGTCTCATTAAAGAATATCGAGCGCCACAGCGTTTTAATCGCCACACGAAACGTGAACAGCATCTCTCGAAAGCCTTTTCGTCATCGCGCGCCGCGGCCTCTAAGCCGCTTGTCTCTGGTGATCACTCGGAAACAGCTCCTGTATGCGACAATGAGCGCCAGTAACGGTTCCAATATAAAGAGGAAAAGAGGGGGGAAAAAGAAAGAAGAAAAAAAAGAAGAAAGCCAGTTTTTATTTCACTTACACGCTACAAAGACGGCGGCGACATTGGACCGCCGGCAGGGCATGTCGGGAGGCGTGCCACCCCAATCAATATTTATCAGCCACCATTTCCCCAGGAAGCAGGGGGTTTGGCCGTCCTCACTGGGGAGCCTAGAGCACAAGCAAAAGCGGCCGCTGTCGCAGGAAATTGGTGTGCGTGCGGCGCGCGTCTCCACGGCCAAGTCGCGCGCGTTGAATTGCACCGCAGCAGAAACTCATCACAAGTCTCGCGAACGCAACTTGAGAAATGGCGGCCCAAGCCAAAGAAGCGAGAACGCCAAGAAATCCGCAGCTCCGCTCGTCGTTGGCGGGTGAAGGGCGAGAATGTGGGAAGCTGGCGCAGGAGAGGCGGAGGGAGGGCACAGCCAAGACGACCGTGGTGCAAGGACACGTGTCGCAATATAGCCCGGCTGGCGGCCTCTGCTGAGGAGCTGGCTGGCTCGCGTTTTGGGAAGCGTGGGGTTTATCCCCCCGGACGAAGGGAAGAGCAGGTACTTTAGCTTCGACCTAGAGCCCGGTGACCGACCGGCCTTAATAGCCCGCCGGCGAATTCGTCGGCCAGGCAAGCGCCCCTTCTCTGCTTTTTCGTCTCGTCTCCTGACTCTCGCAGGCGTTAAAGGACCGGGCTGTGAACTGCAGTACGCACACAGCGAATTTACGTCCGAAAAAGGAAACTCGAAATACATTTTTTTTAGCTTGTGTCTCCTCTGATGCGACGCACATAATAGTAACTACCAAGGAAGAAGAAATAGCGACATAAAATACATTGCGGCGGAAATTTGGGGACGCTCGGTTTGCTTGCAGATGCCTGATTCGCCAAATCTGTCGGCACAGCACCGCTACCACTATGGCGACACTTCGGCGCTCTTCACGATGCCTCGGGGATCATTTGTCACGTCGCGGAAACAGCTTTCGCGAGATATCATATATATGAGACCAGAATCCGGAACCAGTCCATTTACTAGTAGGGGTGAAACGGCCGTGCGAACAGCTGCGTTGATTTAGAGCGTAGACTGAAATTTAGATCGATTGTACGAAGTCCCGCGTGCCATGCCGGCTTGACCGATGGACTAAAATGGTTCAGTTATCTGAGAAGCAAGAGAGCTACATAAAAGAAAGGCTAAGCAGTTGACCTAGACATAGTAAAAGCCCCAATAAAAGCCTTGAAAGGCAGGAAGGCATAGTTCGCCCACATTGTGTGACCTTGAAACAATATTGAAGAAGAAGAAAAAAGACGGCGCAGAAAAGACGGCACCAGCAATGAATGAGCGAATGCCAGGTTTCGTGTGGGCCTCCTTTCCTTAGTTCTTTACCTATCGAAGCATGATATTGTACACTGGCCCACGCATGCACTTGGGAATCACACAAATAAATAAATACAAGCACGCGTGCATACTCCGTCTCAAGAGTGAAGCCATCCCCGCAAACCCAGCTATTGGAGCAATATATGCATATTTTGCAGAGTTACAAATGACATAATAAATTTTAAGCGACGCATACCAAGTACGTTGCGTGGATAACTTTCCGAACGCAATATTTCGAAGTATAAAGAAGGGGGTTAAACTAAATAAGTACACAAAAATCGGATTTGGCGCGCCCACTGCCGCAAATATTCACCTTATTGCACATGCCTTTCCGAAGACGAGAAAAACGCGTTTCACATGTGCGCCCAGAGAAAAATTTATGCAGCAGACTGTTCGACACGATCATCTATCCAGGCTGTAGTTTTTGTGCGGTTTCTTGTTCTGTTGCTGAAGAAATGTCTGTTGATAGGCAAGATTATGTAATCGCGACCCAGTGCTCCTCATGTAGCTTGGGCATGCCGGAAGCTTGTTCAGGCCTGATCACCAGAGCCAAGCGGCAAAACTACCCTCCATCGACCAGAGGCGTTGCAGTAAATTCCACTCTTTGTAAAAGTTAAGATCTGAGATCGCTCCGATGTTCGCGCGAGTGCCACCGAAATAAAGAAATATAGACATTTCAGTACAGCGGCAGGCATCCGGTCAGACACCCTTTTTTTCGGGGCACACACTGTGCTTGCTTCACTGCGTGCACTGTTGCTAAGCGCCCTCTTCCCCGAGGCTTGGATGGGTGCGCCTGCTCCAAGAAACAATTGCCCCTTTTTTGAGCCTGAACAGTGTGACATTAAAGGTGTAAAAGGAGAATTGTAAGGAGGGCGATAAAGAATTCATTCCTGGAATCAATTAGATATTTATCTTCAAGGCAAAATATTTTACTTAGGATTCGTACTCTTGAATTTCCCATATGTCACACGAATAGTGACAAGCCCTCCCGCTATTGCGTTTCGGCAGTGACAGATAGGCAGACAAATAGCATCCGAAAGTTGCCGTACGAGTGCCCTCATACAGTAGAAGAGAGAGAGAAACGGGGTGGGAAAGGCAGGGAGGTTAACCCGAAAAGATTCTGGTTAGCTACCCTGCACTGGGGGAAGAGGAAGGGGAAATGAAAGGTGGAAAGAATAGGGAAGAGAAAAAGCAGTCACAAAAAAAATACAAGGAAAAAAATAGAGGAGGTTGGAAACGTCTGTGAGAGCTATAGCCTGTCAGAAAGTCCACTCGATAGTAAAAACTTCAAGAGTGTCTTGACTGACTTGTTGTGTGACGACTGTATAGGCCGGCGTTCCAGGGCTGTCTGCTCTGAAAGCGGCCGGTCGTCAACACGCGCCAGCGGGGTCGCCAGTGACTATGTGCGCTGTATTGGGGACAATGACAAAGTACGGGCTCGATAGTTTCCTCGTCGCCGCAGTGGTCACACGCAGCACTATCCTCCCATCCGATGCGGAAAACCAACGACTTTGTAAATGCGACACCAAGCCACAATCAGCAAAGTACCGTTGTTTCGGGTCGGGATAGTCCAGGTGGAGGTCGAAGTCGAAGGCAGGGGTCCAGTCGATGCAGATGTGTGTGCTGCAAACTAGGTGTGTTCCACAACCATTGTGTGTTATCGTTTGCAAGCACTCGAAGTTTCGCTGCTGCATCTGTTCTTTACAGCGGGATTGGTTCCTGAGCGCCCTCTTCATGAGCAGATCAAGCAGCTTCATTGGCATATTCGTTGCCCATTACGCCACAGTGGCTAGGGAGTCACTGAAAAGTGACGTCGTGTCCTTGCTCGACGAGGCAATAAGGGAGCTCTCGGAATTCGAGAACTAGTTGTTCGTAGGGTCCACGGCGTAAGGCGGAAAGCAAGCAATGTAGAGCTGCCTTGGAGTCACTGAAAACACTTCATTTGTTAGGTGGTTCCTCACGAATTATGCGAAGTGCGCTACGAAGAGCAGCAAGCTCCGCGGCTGTCGATGTCGTCTGGTGTGATGTTTTGAACTTCAAGGTGGAGACTTTCGCAGGAAAAAACACTGATCCTGCAGAACCGTCCATGGTGGTTTAACCATCAGTGTATAGATGGGTATGATCACTGTATTTTTCGTACAGCAAGATCAGCGAAAGTTGCTTGAGAGCTGGTGATGAGAGTTCGGCCTACGTTCGAATTCCTGGCACTGTCAGTCGAACTTGTTCATACAGTAGAACATTCTTCAGTAGCCGCTGGCTATGCACACGTCTTACTACTGTTATGATCGACCTAATATTCAATCGGGCAATGCAACCAGCTGACGTTCAAGGCTAATTGACCTCAGCCGTGAGAGAGTCGCATCACTCCGACTTCCAGGCCCGGCGTGCGACATTACAATGTTCGCAGTGAAGCTATCACCAGCAGTAAGGCTCTTTATGGATACTCTTTGAGCGGGATCATTGACCCTACCGTGAGACGGACGGAGTGTTTCTGTTCCCAGCGACGGTGAGTGCGCCTACCAGGATTATTATGAAATTAGCGACACGATGCCTCGTCGTACTATCATTGTGCGCAACCACAGCAACTCCTGTGAGATGGCCCGAGCAGAGATGTGCAACATGTATACAGCGGCTGGTCATCGACGTCGCGGACCAACGAATGGCCGTGCCCACTCCTTGGTGACCCTGCCTTCGGACCTCTCCGCTGATGGGCCCTGCTACGCACGGGACCTTATTCAAGACCCGCATGGTCCAACTGTTAGAGCAGAATGACTCGATACTCTAATGGCGAATTCTATTGGGAGAGCAGAGGCACTCAAAAGCACGCTGGAAGTGCTCTTTCCAGAGGAGGCGTGTTTCAGTGGTCGAACAGGAGCTGGAGCGCCGTCATCCAGTGGTAGAACACGAGCAGTTTCACTGCGCCGAGAGCAGCCGGGAGTATTCCGAAATGCTGTCGCCTGAAAAGCGGAGTACGGAGTAAGTCACGAGACTTAATCAGTCATATCCTCTTCTTCTGTTTTCATTTTGCTTCAGCCGGCGAGCGCGGCGGTTATGGTGGCAGCCAAGCGTGGTTGGTGTTTTTATCCCCGGTGATTTTTACGTCGGTGATACGAGCGAGCTTCGCAGTGATTCAGCGACAGATCCTGGCATTTCTAGTCCGCCTTTCTGAAGTACTTGACACGCTCGACGGTGACAGCAGCGAAAGCTGCTGGAGCTCAATTTCAGATTCAAGTTGCAGTTTCGATAATCTTCGCAGGCGGAAACGTTGTGGGATGCGTCGGCGTTACACAAAAGTATGTAGCACGTGGCCGCAAACGGTGACAGCGTTATGCCCGACAGATCACAACACGATCACGCATGTTTTGACCATTTTGCCGTTCTTACGCAGAGAATGCTGGGACGTCGATTGCTTTAGTCACATGGTACATTTCTCCTCACACATCCCCCTCCTACCTGCTCTCCGGATGCACGCCGCATCCCAATGGCGGGTTGAGTGTCCCTGCTCTCACTACGCTGCCACTCGACTCCACACTCCACGGCGCCCTGCTCCTGTTCCCCCAATGGAATTCCCCAAGAGGCTCTTACCATGTTAATAACACGTACGTCCATTTTTCTTGTTTTTAGGCTTCATGATGCCCGCCTTCGTCGTCGTCTCCTGAATCCTGCAGTGAAATTCACCTTGCCAAGACGTGGGCGTATCACTATAATCGTCGGGCCCCCTTATGAGGCGGCCTCGCGAGGGCGTCCTCACTCTCTTCAGTGCTCAACTCTGACTCATTTAGGGGGTGGTGAGGTGAGGAATGGCTCGAAACGTCGGTGAGGATGGCGGAAGGCGATAGGGTTGATGTAAAGCTAAATATAGAAGTCGGAATTAGTGCAATCTGATGATCTCGGTGGCGCAAAGGTTAGGCAGCATTGCTTTTTTATATAGCTGGAGGGCTGGGGCACAGCGTGCCGCTGGTGGCTGTTCCTGCTTCATCCTGCACACGTAGCCAAGACAACAATCACTCTTCGGTGATCTCGCCACGCTCATATCAAACCGACGGTGCCTCCACCCACGTCTCCTCTCCTAGTTCCTTTCACTCGCATGACCAACTCGATGCTTAAAAGATCGTCCAATTTGTTTTTCCGCTATTCCGTGAAACTCGTGTACCGGATATGGAGGTGGGACACTAGTACTCTACTCATTATGCAATACGAACGAGCTCGTTCTGAAGACTTACGCATCAGATCTTATGGATGTGTCATCTTCCAAGAGAGAGAGAGAGATAGAAAGAAAGGGAAAGAAAGACAAGGAGGTTAGTCAGTGAAAAATACCGGCTTGCTACCCTGTACTGGGGAAAGGGGTAAAGGGAATGAAAGGTGATAGAAGAAACAAAAAAAATTAAGAAAGATAAATAAAAAATAAAATAAAATAAAATAAAATAAATAAATAAAATAAAATAAAATTCGCGCAATAACGTGACCAAAGCCTCCACTGCTAGATGCCACCTCCCTGTCCGACCCCAAAATCCTGGGTGGCTGACTGCGGCCACCACACTTCAGGGCCAAGAAAGCCTGGCAGCGTAAATGAAATCCGCTCTGGAATACGCTGAATGAGGAAGCCTGGACGAAGGCGGGGCCTGCGCATCAACCGTTCACTGAGTAACAATGAAGTTTTATCTTTCTCTCCCAGGGTTAGTAGGGAAAAGCGACCGTCGAAGTTTTCTCACACGTTAGCCGATGGCGGTGACGTCTGGAAGTTTAAGTAGCGCTCTCTTTCCTTTAGGCGAAGAGCACCTTCTTCTTACAGCCCGTTTGTCAACAAACAAAACGAACCGGCTCGAAAAAGAGAACCAGTGAACTTTGGCCGCCACCGTCCCACGGGACCAGGCTACTTTGTCGCTCGCTCACCTCACGCGCAAAAAAGATTTGGCTCCGCGAGCTGCGTCGAAGGCTGAGCAGCGCGCATGTGCGTTTGTCTGTTTCTCTTCCTTCCTACAAATGCGTGTCTAAATCATGCCTTGGCTGTGTTCGCTTCTCCAGCTGCGGTGCAGTGCCCGTTGTTTCCGACGCTAATTGCGCGAGACAAGGCGGAAGTTTATTTACTCAACACTCGCTGGGAGGAAAGCCGCGCACGCGTCCCATGGGTGACATTCTCGAGGCCACACACGGGCCCGACGAGTGTGCTCGGGATGTACGGCGCGCCATTAAGAAACGCCAGCCCGTCGGCCAACTTTCCGCGATATTATGCAAACGAGCTAAAGTAGTTGGTGTTCGGGGAAAAGGAAATTTGTGCTTTTTTTGTGTGTGATGGAAGCGCGTAGCAGCCCAATGTTTTCTTGGGCAACCTGAGCTTGGAGAGCGCATTCAGAAAATACAGTGATTTCGTGCTACTTTGCCTGCTGTTGACTTCTCGGCCTACGTTCGCTATGATAAAGGAGACCCCAGCCAAATATAAGTTCAGATTCACAAACGTTTTGCTCTTGAAATTTGTTTGTCGTTTGCCGACGAGTGTTCTCGCTATCACCTCGTTCTCAGCGACGATTGGGCACACAAGTTCTTGAAATATGGTTTGGAGAGAGAAAAGCATTGTAAATTCAACTTGCGTGTGGTTTAATCGTGTTTTCGCTTTCCGAAAAAAAAAACATTGAAAAGTCCAAAAGCTATAGTATTATCGAAAGTAAATCTTACACGAGGAAGCTGGACGTACAAAAGTACCTGTGCGTAAACCAGCTTTTTTGTTAATCCTAATGATAATTGATGGGATCTGACGGGTTAAAGCCACAGCTTGGCTATGTATGAACATGCCGTAATGGTGGAGCTTCAGACCAACTTTAACCACCCGGGGTTCTCGAACGTGCACCCAGAGCTCCCCCGGTTTACGAGATTCTTTGCATTCTGCGCCCGCGCCCATTTACAATAGTTCTGCCTGAATAAGCAATTTGAACCTTTTATTTTTTTTTAATTTTTGGTACATGGAGAGGTATGCCGAACTTGTTTAGAATAGTGCATCTGAAGTAGATAACGGTATTTGTGCTTATAGGTCCTGGAATGAATTGTAGACGATTCAAAAATTAAGTTTATAGTTAACAGCACTTTCTCTTCGCATAATGACAATGACTTCTATGACTAAAGAATATTCTATAAGATCTATATACACGGTGTTTCAGCGAACACTTTCAAAATATATTTAAGGTTGCCTGCGGCAGATAGCCCAATTCTAGTTAATGAGCTGGTCTACTCGAAGAGGCGGACATTACTTGCACAAGAAATTGAAAATCATAATTGAATATTTAACATAAATACACTAATTAAGTTTTTAGCTAATTACCTGATGGCCCATATTGCAATTTACAAATTGTAGCCGTGGAGTTCGCAGGGCGGATCCACTTAGAATTAATTCTCAGGATGACACCAGTTTCGAGATATCTATTCCCGAACCTTGCGAAGAAATGCATTGGCGTTCCAGTTAATTTTGTGCTTCAGTGCAAAAAGCGACGTTTTGTTAAGAACCTAACTGGAACGCCAATGCATTTCTCCGCAAAGTTCGGGAATTAATATCTTGAAACTGGTGTCATCCCGAGAATTCGTTACAAGTGTATCCGCCTTGCGAACTGCACGGCTACAATTTGGAATTTGCAATATGGGCCATCAGGTAATTAGTTAAAAACTTAATTAGTGAATTTATGTTAATTATTCAATTATTCATTTCAATTTCTTGTGCAAGTAATGTCCGCCTCTTCGAGTAGACCAGATCATGAACTAGAATTGTACTATCTGCCACAGGCAACCTTTAAGAATTTTTGAAAGTGTTCGCTGAAACACCCTGTATATCGCTTTCACTGTGGTCGTTTCAGATTTCCAGATGTTCACAATTTGCTAATGCGATTATTTTCTGCACCCAGCTTATTTCTTATTTGCTAGAGCGCGCGGCGGAACAAGAAAAAAAAACGACAGAGAAATAGAATAAAATTTCTTGCACATTTCACCTTTCCTGACTATGCTGAGAATGCGGTAGCATTCACTGTTACCTTGCATCATGACACGATTCACGTTGTATAATATTTATTGTGATCTGCTTAGTTTGGTCGAATCTGACGATCCACTGCCCATGAAAATCCCTTCCAGATGGCTGCCGCTGGTGAACTGGTACTCGCCCATGATGTTCTTCGGCTGTTAAATTGGTATAGCGGAATCTCCCTGTAGCGGAAGCTTGTTCTTTCCGCTCTGCGATCTCTTCCCGCGGGTGATCTTTTCTCCTTGGGGGCACTGAAACTACTCAGGTGGCTTTCCGTCGTGCAGTTTTGTATATGGCATGTGATGACGTACAAATATAACGCCACTCTAAGCACGCACCGCTTATAGAGGACAGACGAATCGATAAATTCGTGAAAGCGGGTGGTGGTGACAAAAAGTCACATGCCTGCGCGGCACACACAGCACAGTCACAGCGTAAGCTGGTGGAGCGGCTCAAGAGTAGCTCCAATTTGGGCACCACGCACAACAGGGTCTTCGTGGCAATCTCTTCGCCTCGTTTTGACGAGAACAATCTGAACTGTCCGCACAGCGTCGACGGCGAGCTGCGGCTTGTAATGCTCTCTGCAGCGCAGTCTGCTGAGCCGGATCAAGCCTTACAACTGCAACGTACACCCGTGAGCAAAAGTATACGGACCACAGGGTCGCCGAAAAACTGAATTTCTTCGTAATTAATAAGCATAAACTGGAATCAATGGGTAAACTGTAAAGTTCGCAATGCCAAGTTTGGACTGCAGTCCTCAATTTCAAGTTGCGTTCAAAGGCAGAGGAAAAAATCGGCTTTACCGCGCAACCCCTGGTACGTATACTTTTGCTCACGGGTGTACATGTCGGGCACGCTGCGTTTGCAGGCACCTTAACTAGATGGCGCCACCATACTGGTGGACGCTGGGGATCGCGTTTTTTTTTTATTGCGCGCCTCGTCTGAATCGCATCTCGTCGTCTGCGCCTGTGCATGCTGCGTTTGCAGGCGTCTTACGTAGATGGCGCCACCATACTGGCGGAGGTTTGGGTCATCTGCGCCTGCGCGTCTGCATAGGGAGCGTTTATAGGGCATTTTTCCGCTGCCCGACAGCGAGCGCTTGCGTGGCTCATTGGTAGAGTATCTGGTTTCCACGCAGCGGGCGCGGGTTCGATCCCGGCGGTAACCGGGTATTTTTTTTTTTTTTGCATTTCCGGTGATGGCGGTTACGGCGGCGGACGCCATCGGCGGCCGACACCATCACGAACCGAAATGGCTATTGGAATGAGCCCATAGCAGCTTACGCTGTAAAAAATTGATAATTACGTGAATTTGCCGACTTGTTATTAACGCCGTGAATGACTGTTCCCGGCCAGAAGGCGTGCCGAATGCGGGCTGATTGGCTGCTCTACACATGGTGACGTGGCTTCCATCATATTACGGATGTGTTTCATCCTGCCAAAGGAGACCAGGCAAGAGAGAGGGGGGATATTAGGAAGGCAGGGGTTTTAACCAGTCAAGAGTAAGGTTGGCTACCCAACGCTGGGGGAAGTCAAACGGGGAAGTGAAAAAACGGAGTCAGAGAGAGGGGTATGAATACGTGCACAGACCGTACTACAGAGTCAAAGGCGCTCGTACAAAGCAGATGCTCTCAGACAGCACAAAAGTGCCTCCACTGCCTTCTGAGCCGATGATCGCTGGGCATGGTGTTCTAGTATCGTCTGTTCACTCTGAGGATGATCATCTAGTTTCCTGAATGCGTTGAAAAAAGATTGTCTTTCTGCTCCAAATTGAGGACAACGACACCATAAGTGGTCAGTGTTTCTCGCATCCGCAGACATCACATGCAGGACTGTCAGCCATTCCAATTAGTGCTGAATAAGCTTTCGTAAAGGCAACTCCCAACCACAACTGACACAGAAGAGACGCTTCGCGTCGGCGCAGTCCGGGCGTCGGCGCAGTCCGAGTTGCAGCGAAGGGTTTAGTCTGTGTAGTCTGGTGCGCCTTTATGCGCAGTATTCCACTCAGCTAACGAGAGTGTGCGTGCTAGAATGCGAAGCTGTCTCGCCGCGTCGGTCCTTGAAAGAGGAATGGGCACGCGGCGGTCTTCTTGGTTTGACGTCCGAGCTGCCTAATCTGCGTCATCATTTCCAATTATACCACAATGGCCTGCTATTCATTGAAAAGAGTTATCGTGGCCTATTTTCCTCAAATGATGGATAAGCGCCACAATTTCGCACGTCAGCTGATCTTGAGCTCCATGTCAGAGAAACGACTAAGCTCCATATCGGAGAAACGGCTAGGCAGTTGACCTAGACATAGTAAAGCCCCAAGAAAAGCCATGAAAGGGAGGAAGGCATAGCTCGCCCACATTGTGCCACCTTGAAACAACATTGAAAAAAAAAAAAACGGCGCAGAAGAGCACCAGCAATGAAAGAGCGAATGCCAGGTTTCGTGTGGGCCTCCTTTCCTTAGTTCTTTAACTCTCGAAGCATGATATTGCACACTGGCCCACGCACGCATTCACACAAGTAAATCACACAAGTAAATAAATACAAGCACGCGTGCATACTCCGTCTCAAGAGTGAAGCCATCGCCGCAAACCCAGCTATTGGAGCAATATATGCATATTTTGCAAAGTTACAAATGACATAATAAATTTTAAGCGACGCATACCAAGTACGTTGCGTGGATAACTTTCCCGAACGCAATATTTCGAAGTATAAAGAAGGGGGTTAAACTAAGTAAGTACACAAAAATCGGATTTGGCACGCCCACTGCCGCAAATATTCACCTTATTGCACATGCCTTTCCGAAGACGAGAAAACCGCGTTTCACATGTGCTCCCAGAGAAAAAATTGTGCAGCAATCTGTTCGACACAATCATCATGCCCAGGCTATAATTTTTGTGTGGCTTCTTGTTCTGTTTCTGAAGCAATGTCTGTTGATAGGCAACATTATGTAATCGCGAGGTACACTTTGTAAGGCCGGCTTTAATTTTTCTTTATTACGTAGTGCAGCCCTGTTAGGGCTATGGCAGGAGTGGGGAATTATACAGCTGTAGAGCGTACACAAATTGCAAATATAAGCAGCACGAGAGCAAGAAACATTAACAACACAAAAGATTGATCAATAACAGTCAAGCTCAAGCAAGAAATCGTCCAATGGAAGGGAATGAATGACACCAGGCAGAGAGTTCCAATAATCAATGGTTAAAGGAACAAAACTATATTTAAACGCATCTGTTCGTGACCGATATGGTACACTATTAAGATGGTCCAGAAGACGGCCCCTTTTCCAGGACTCTTCGTAGTTATCACATGAAGCGCACCGTGGAGATCCGCGAGCTTTGCGTCTGTAGACGTATAGTGATATGGGAAGTTTTGAACCGTTGAGTTATTCACATTGGTGGTATAACTACAGCGCCACCGGAATTGGTTGATATAGTTGAGCCGTCAGTGTAGACATGTGTGCAGTCGCTTTATTTCTCGCACAAGAGGGGGAGTTGAAATTTCTTTTATACGAACTGTAGATCTAACTTAGGGTGAGGATCATAACCGAGACAAATATAATTGATTCCTAATAAAGAAATCAAAGTGGAATAACCTTTCAAACCCAGGCTTTACATTGTACGTGAATGTAAGAGGAAGCAACTGGGCAAAACACCTCGTATATGCTGCCTCACACCAGCAAGGCTACCAGTCAAGCCGGTCAAGCTACAAGTCACTAACTACGCCATGAGCGAGAGAAATTAGGGGTTACGGGTGCGGCTTTCACTGACGGCAAGTTATCTTTTCTTCCATTTTCACTTCTGTTATTCTTGCGTAGAAATCTGAAGGTTATCGTAAATGTAACCGCATTACATAATTCATTCTAGAGTTCAATTAAAGAAGAGTTCATTTCCCAGGTGCTTTCCTATAGGCTCCATGGTGAATGTGACGAAAGCTCACGGCCCCTTGGTTCTCTTAATTGTTCTCGGTGAAGTGTTTTATCTGTGTGATAAAATCACACACACACACACACACACACACACACACACACACACACACACACACACACACACACACACACACACACACACACACACACACACACACACACACACACACACACACACACACACACACACACACACACACACACACACACACACACACACACACACACACACACACACACACACACACACACACACACACACACACACACCACACACACACACACACACACACACACACACACACACACACACACACACACACACACACACACACACACACACACACACACACACACACACACACACACACACACACACACACACACACACACACACACACACACACACACACACACACACACACACACACACACACACACACACACACACACACACACACACACACACACACACACACACACACACACACACACCACGACGCACGCACGCACGCACGCACGCACGCACGCACGCACGCACGCACGCACGCACGCACGCACGCACGCACGCACGCACGCACGCACGCACGCACGCACGCACGCAAGCACACACACACGCACACACACCAACAAATAAAGTGCAGAGAAAAAAATTAAATTATGGGGTTTTACGTGCCACAACCACGATATGATTATGAGACATGCCGTAGTGGGGGACTCCGGAAATCTCGACCACCTGGGGTTCTTTAACGTGCACCTAAATCTAAGTACACGGGTGTTTTCGCATTTCGCCCCCATCGAAATGCGGCCGCCGAAATTGCAGACAGCACCACATCCCACCTCAATTGCGCTTGCTCATCTCATGGGTTTTCAAATATGCTTTCTGAAAGGTTTCATTGCCCTTTTGAACGCTTGAACATCAAATATACCCCACTGCAAGGCAATTAACAGTTTTCTTTGCACTGATGATTGTTGGCGTCAGAGAGTGGTCACTGTCGGGCCCTGTCGGCTCAGTGGCTGTATAGGTATAAAATGCTGCGGGTGACATGCAATGCGTATCGCTTCCGCTCACTAAAGTTAACAAACTACCCTTGACGGAGTCACCTACACATTTCGACATGCTGTTCAAAACGGGAAAATTAGGTTGGAGAAGCAATCGTAACTAATCTCGGGCTTTCTAAATCAAAAAGAAAGATAGGGCTTCTTCTCCAGACTTTGGCAGAGTTAATGAACTTTTTTTGCGACATTAGCTGTGTTCACATAATGCGACTGGAGCATATGGAGTTGCAACGTAAGGTCAGGAACGCTTGTGTGAAAGCATGCAGTTCGTACCAAATAAACACCTCCTAGGTAAGAGGTTCTAGGTAAGGTCCACCTTCATTTACGAAGGTATACACTCTCCCATTGAAATCTGTACTTAGGAAAAAAAAGTCTGATCACACTAAGCGTTTCCACTGTTCCATATCGAAATGTATTGACTGACAGTCTGTCCTCATGGCATCAAGGCTCAAAGCACTCTGCTATTCCTTGCTCGCCCCCTGCTATCGTAGCCCTTCACAGGAGACCACGATTGCAAGTTTCCCCACAAAAAAAGCGACAGTCAAACGTCTTGAGCTGCTGTCACAACCCAAATATGACCTATCTCAGAGCTGGCTTACATTACAGTGTACGGCAGACCATTTCCTTCTTGTTTATGGGCGCTCACCGTTGACGTAGACGTGTTATCGGTGCCCGTCTGGACCGCGTCTTCTTTCCTGGCTCTTTGTGACTCAACCCATGTGTAACTGCTCGATATGGGTTCCACGCCACCCATTTATGCAGCCATGACTTGACAGTCTCCTATCCGAGAAAGTCATCTTCGGGCATTACTGAAACAAAGCTCAGAAAAAGAAGGAAAACACTTTCATAAGATACAGAAAATTTTTATAAGCAAATCGTCTTCAATTTTGGCCTTTAGAAGGTTTATATCAATAGAAGGCTTTATATCAAAAGTAAAGTTGTGTGTCGGAGTGTTCAGTAAACGCTATAGGTTTTCCCCAGCCGTCGCTTCTCACGCATCAACTCCCTGTCGAGATAAAGCGAAATAATAGAAAAGGACAGACAGGCGTGTTAGAGTTGGTTGCAAGATTTCACTAGCCAAAGCACCCGGGGGCGCCAGCATTCATGCTACCTTGAAGAACGAACCTGTGTCGCAATGAAGGTGCATATATTGCACATTCTCTGTACCATCCTATGTACCACTTCCAAAAACAAGTGTTGTACACCCCCGCGCGACAAAGGACTGTTCTATACAATGGCCCACGCACACCATTTTTTTTAAGGCAAAAGCCTTATATGTATCGTTTTGCGGTGAACTTGTAAAGGTGGTTCGAAAAATCAGAAAATTATATACAAAAATGAATAACTGATTAACATAATTACAAACAGCATAATATTATATATCAATAGATAGTAATTACATGACGAATATCAATATGAATAAATGATCATGATAGTCAATAAATTAATTAAAATAATTAGCATGACAAAGCAGACAAATGGGTCGAAAACCCCGGAAAGTGGACAAGAACCGAGAATTAATTATAGTAATGGGTGTAAGTATGGCTATGACGGTAATGATAATGATGGTAGAATATAGTAATGACTAAATAACGACTATGACTCAGCAAAAAGGACTATGGCTCAACGTAAAAAGATTAACACTCAAACGCCGGTGGAATGGGTACGGAAGCGTATATTACTGAACTGACTTCAAATACCTGGGTGTTATCTTCTCACATAACTTAAAATAGTATGCTCATAATAACCACATCTCGGGGAGAGCACTTCGGAAACTGGGTTACCTTTAACGAACTTTAAAAAATGCAACAATGGAATGTAAACTAACTGCTTACAAATCGCTAGTTCTCCCGATGCTGGAATACGCTTCAACTGTTTGGTCCCCTCACTGTGCTTGTGACATTGACCTTTTTGAATCAGTATAGACAAAAGCAATCAGATTCATCTACGGTCGTTATGATCGCAACTTTTCACCTTCATCCCATGTTCACACCTTATCATTTCAGACTTTGAAACAGGCGCACACGTGAACGAATCATCTTGCTTCACAAGATCATTCACACGTAACCCGGCATTCAGGCACCCTTCTTTTTAAGATCTCCTAGCCCACGCGCAACCCGACATAGCCACGTACTAAACATCGTTTCTTTCAGGACACATATAGACTGTTTAAAATTTTCTTTTTTGAAATTTGAAGTTGAAATTTGGATCAACTTGGATGGTTCGCTACGCGCATCGCCTTTTGCAGAGTTCATTGAGCAATTACCTGACCATATCGCCTGTTAATCTGTTTGTATAATCTCAGTGTTTGTTCTTTTGTTTGTACTAAAATCTTGTACCCACTCCTGCTATGTCTCGAAATAGAGACAGCAGTATTTGTAAATACATAAAAAAGCGGGTACTAAGTGAACGAAACGCTTAAGGATGGTGGTAAAGGTCATAGTCATGACCATGACTAAGCAAAAATGACAATGACTCAACGAAAATAGATTATGACGATGACTCAACTGAATTAAGAGCAAATCAAGGGGTTATGGAGTGGGGGAGTGACTTGCAAAAAATGTATGTAAGATTTGAGGGTCCAAGTGAGAGTGACACAAAAAAAAGTGCTGAATCCCGGTTCGAGTTTGGTGAATCATAGGAAGGGTGACTTGCAAAAAAACATGATGACGTGAAAAATTGGCTGTAAATTGTGGTTTCAGAATGATGAAGACTCAGCAAAAAAAAAAGTGCTGAGTCATGGTCCTAGTTTGGTGAAATAAGAATGACTTGCAAAAATGACCTTGCAAAATGTGTAACAAATGTGAATAAAAAAAGTAAAGGAGATGTCGAAAGGGAGATGTCGAAAGAAATTTCACAAAGCGTAAAAAGTGCTCGTCGTGTCATTGAGTTAGCGGCGCTCGGGCTTTCGCCTTCAAGTCACCTTAGTTGTCGCATAAGAGATCCCTACTAACTTTTTTTAAATGGAATTAGCATTCTTTGGAAACTTCACCCAGTTTGCGCTATGTATGTCTGTCTGCTGTTCATTTGTTCGAGCCTAAAGGCTCATTCACACCGGCGACTGACAGTGGTCGCGCGACCATTTGCGACTCGCGAACAAAAAGCGACCGAAGGCGACTGATGTTCACACCGGCAAGCCCGGCTGAGCGTGACCTGCAAGTCGCAATCCCGGACATTCTCGTTCTTCAGCGAGAATTCTAGGTATCTACGCAGTTAGCGCGCACTTCGCTGGTACTGTGTAAATTGGTTTCGCGTTCCGGCAACAGCCATGGATTTTGATTCGAGCGATGGCTGCATTTTGATTCGAGCTAACAGGAAGACGTCGTCCCTGTGCTGATGCGCTCCGCCGGGTTGTCAGCTGTGGTAGCGCGGAAGCCTCCGAAGAAAACGCGACGCTCGTGGGTGCGCCCGTGCGTATACGCTAGCGTGAAGTGGCCGGCCACGCAAGCCGCCTCCTGCCCGAACTTGTGCACATGAGAACGAGTATTATCGAGAGCGAGTTGTAATTTCTAGTTCGCATTGCGTGGGATTCGGTGCATAATATTAAAGCAAAGCTGTTCACCCGCTGTTCACCTTTGGGTGGCGTGCTCATCCAACGAACGGCAGCTGGAAAAACGGTTTGTGCTGTGCTTTCTTTTCCTGCTGTTTACCTTCCAGCGAATGCGACCGCGTACATTCGACTCGTTGCTGCAACTGCTGCGTCCTAGCATCACAATACACCTGTAGTCTGCATATGGTTGCGTGGACATTGCATTTAGCGTGGAGGACGCCGGATAAAAACACATAACATCACTTTCGGCGCGGCGCTGATTGGTTGAGCAGCTTTGCGACCACGGTCGCGCGACTGAAAGATCGAGCAGTGAAGGCTCATTCACACCAGCGACTGACAGTGGTCGCAAAGCGACCAGTCGAAAATGGTCGCAAATGGTCGCTTTTCTCGAAAAGCGACCATTTTGGGCCAGTTGCTCACTGCGCGATTTTTCAGTCGCGCGACCGTGGTCGCAAAGCTGCTCAACCAATCAGCGCCGCGCCGAAAGTGATGTGTGTCGTCGTCCACGCCAAATGCAATGCCCGCGTCACGATATGCAGACTACAGGCCGGTAATTGGTGTCTTCTCTTGTGATTCTGGGACGCAGCAGTTGCAGCAACGTGTCGAATGTACGCGGTCGCATTCGCTGGAAGCTAAACAGCAGGAAAAGAAAGCACAACACAAACCCTTTTTCCAGCTGCCGTTCGTTAGATGAGCACGCCACCCAAAGGTGAACAGTG
This sequence comes from Dermacentor silvarum, assembly GCF_013339745.2. NCBI lineage: Eukaryota > Metazoa > Arthropoda > Arachnida > Ixodida > Ixodidae > Dermacentor > Dermacentor silvarum. The sequence goes on from NC_051154.1 coordinate 114,676,579, forward strand.
GGCGAACAGCTTTGCTTTAATATTATGCACCGAATAACACGCAATGCGAACTAGAAATTACAACTTGCTCTCTCTTGATAATACTCGTTGTCATGCGCACAAAGTTCGGGCAGGAGGCGGCTTGCGTGGCCGGTCACTTCACACGAGCGGAGGCACGGGCGCACCCACGAGCGTCGCGTTTTCTTCGGAGGCTTCCGCGCTGCCACAGCTGACACCCCGGCGGAGCACATCAGCACAGGGACGGAGTCTTCCTGTTCGCTCGAATCAAAATCCAGCCATCGCTCGAATCAAAATGCATGGCTGCCGCCGGAACGCGAAACCGATTTACACAGTGCCAGCGAAGTGCGCGCTGACTGCGTAGATCCCTAGAATTCCTGCTGAAGAACGAGAATGTCCGGGATTGCGACTTGCAGGTCGCGCTCAGCCGGGCTTGCCGGTGTGAACATCAGTCGCCTTCGGTCGCTTTTTGTTCGCGAGTCGCAAATGGTCGCGCGACCTCCTCAAGTCGCCGGTGTGAATGAGCCTTGAGCGAGTGGTCCAAAATAGTCGCTTTTCTTGAAAAGCGACCATTTGCGACTATTTGCGACTGGTCGCTTTGCGACCAACTTGGTCGCGCGACCACTGTAAGTCGCCGGTATGAATGAGCCTTAACCGTTTTCCCACCGACTTGGGGTCTCTGGCTGCATGGTCTAACATGTAGAGCATTGGGATGCTGCGCCCACGGAATCGGGTTCGAAAGTAACTGTTGGACCATAGAGTTTCACAATATTGCCTAGAGAGAAATCTGGCGCTGCTGCGCTGTGATATGCATGGGAATGCCGGTATATTGTGACTTCGGATTGGAATCGCTCTCGGAGAGCCAGAAAGCCTTGAAAACGCGCCTGGCTAGCACCATTCCGTCTGTCACAATGATTCATTTCCTGCTAAAACAGCACGTAAAAAGCTGCTTTAGCTTTTATTATTACAGAAAAACATGTTTTGTTTAATTTTGAGGACTTACTATTGGATGTACAATTCTATGAAACGTAAAAAAGCATCAGCTGGCCGCTAAAGTTGGAGGGCCGACGGCAAGATTCTCGCTTGCTTTCAAACAACTTGTCGTCTGTTCTTGCCTTTCTTCGCCTGATTCTGCATTGTAGGTGAGTAAACTTTATTGAGAGATGTAATATGGGTGAATGAAAGCATTTTATGTAGATTTTATTTTAAAAACGCGTTATTCGTGTAGCCATATCCACGTTTTAGACGAAGCCTCGTACAACACCAGCCAACACAAGCCTCGCAGACACATATCCCGTCATTCCCATGACGGCACAGCACCCTTTAAGAAACTCGCATAGATGGTGGCGCCAGATTACCCTCTAGGTGTTATAGTGAGAAACTCAATGTGTTGGACCAACTTGGGTCCCTGGGTATGCAACATTGGGTATGCGCCGCTCTTCAATGAACCTCTTTGACGACAACTTGGGGCACTGCTGTCCGCAAGCAGCATTGGGAACTCGAAGAGGGAGGCAACTAGTGGTCGACACTTTAACGCAATTAGCAATTACACATAATCACATTCATCTGCTCAGCAGATCGTGCTCAGTTCAGTTCAGTTCAGTTATATTCCTTAAAGGCACCTTTTTGGGGGGCATTACATAAGGGGTGGGATTTAATTTATATTAACAAACAAGCAGTGAAAATTGTTTTAGTATTGTAGGTGATCACTAATACAGTCTTGAAAAGTAGATGATGAAGCGATGGTGACGATGTCCCGGGGCAGGCCGTTCCAGTCTGTAGCTGCTCGAAGTGAAGAATGAGGCAGCAAAAGTAGTAGTGCGCGATGGTGGGCGGGTAACCTGAAGTGGATGACTCGTGCGGTGAGATATGCGTGCTGTGCCTCTTATATAAGGTGGCTGATTCAGAGAAGAATGAAATAATTTATGATAAAGGACGAGACTTGCAATGCGGCGACGAAAAGAAAGGGGCGGTAGGCTGGATTTCGCTTTCACGTATGAAACGCTGACGTCGTATGAATAGGCAGAGTAAATGAATCTAGCGGCACGATTTTTGACGGCTTTTAATGCATTGAATAAATACGCTTGGTGCGTGCTCCATTAGGCAGATTCATATTCTAATTTTGGTCTAATAAGTGATTTATATGCTAATAATATTACATGTGGGGGGGGGGGGGGCAAGACGGAGACGGGGCTTGGGAAAACCGAGTGTTTTATTCGATGCTGAAATGATGTTGCCAATATGGGTTCGCTATGATAAATTGTAAGACAAGGTTAATCCTAGATATTTATAAGATGGTACTAATTCAATTGGGGTGTTAACGATAGAATATTGGAAACGATGTGGGCTGTGGCGACGCGAGAAGGAGACGAGTTTGCATTTAGTAGTGTTGAGGGACATTAGCCAGTTGTTACACCAATTCAGCACGTTGTTAAGATTTGCTTGAAGATCAAGTTGATCATGAACCTTACTGATGGTGTGGTAAATGACGCAGTCGTCGGCGAACATTCGAATGCTCCAGAAAACATGCTCGGGTAAATTGTTAATATATATATCAGGAATAGAAGAGGGCCGAGTACAGATCCTTGCGGAACGCCTGAAGTGACTGGGAGAGTGTTAGACAGGTGACCATTAACAAAGACTCACTAAGAATGATTAGTTAGAAACTGTTCAATCCATTGAAGAATGTTAGGATATAGGTTCAGTTGTGAAAGCTTTAGTAAAAGACGGCGGTGAGCAACTTTATCAAAAACTTTCGCAAAGTCTAGAAAGATGACATCAGTCTGCATGTTACGGTCAAGATTAGTGTCTAGGTTGCGAAGGAAGAGCGCTAACTGTGTTTCGCAGGAGAGGCCTTTACGAAAACCGTGTTGTGAAGGATGGAAGAAATGGCATGAGTCCAAGAAACTTATAATGTGAGAGTAGATGACGTGTTCCATGATTTTGCAGGGCACACTAGTTAATGAAATGGGGCGGTAATTCAGGGGTGAGTCTCTGTTACCTGATTTAAAAACGAGAACGACGTTCCCCATTTTCCAGTCATCTGGAATGATTCCTGAGGAGAGTGACTGTGAAAAGATTAAGGATAAATATGCGGCACAAATTGATGTAAAGTTTTTCAGAAGTTTTGAATTAATCGAGCCCGAACCGGCTGATGAAGAAAGTTTCATGTTATCAAGTATGGATGCAATGCCTTCCTTGAAAAATGTGATAGCTGGCATAAATGCTTCTCTGTTAAGTAATGGTAACTGTAAAGGCGCGTCAAGTTCTTTAGTAAACACAGATGCAAATGCATAATTAAATATTTCCCCACACTCATGGTCAGTGACAGGTTCGTGCGAGTCATTAGTAAGTGTAATATCATGAATGTGTCTAGGATTTAGAGCTTACCAAAATTGTCTGGGATTGCTGATTAGTAGGTATGGTAGGTCATTGTGATAAAATGAGTGCTTGGCGTTCTGGATCACAAGTAAGTATGATTTTTCAGCTTCGAGGTATTTTTGCCAACCGGTCTGAGTACCGCTGCGTTTGGATGAACGAAACAAGGGTTTATTTTTGTTTTATAGTCGTTTTAGATGTGAAGTAAACCACGGCTTGTTGTGATTAGTATAAAAATTTGTCGCAGTTTCACCCGGAAGGCGAAACATCAATTGCGATAGCAAATTAGTAGAGAGCTGTACGGAGTAAGGATAGTAGTTTTATAAGCTGTATAAACTTGGACATGCAGCAGCACCAGCAATGCGCAGAACTGTTGTCGACGCCGTCGGCGTTTTGCCCGCGTTCGCACCGAACGCGCGCGGCGTTAGTGACTGTTGCCGGTGCCTCTGGGGGCGGCTCGGAGGTTTTCGACGAGATCAGAATGGGACAGTCATCGAGCAGCGTCGAAAATCTTAGCCACCTTCTCGCCTCACAACGTTTTTATATAAATACGCATTTGGTGCCGCAGCTAAACGTCGCCTCCCCTCCCTCCCTCCCTCCTTCGCGTCCCCCCACGGCCTTTCGCGCGACGGAAGAAGTCGCGTTTGCTCTTTATATATAGTGATTGTAAAGGAGGAAAGAGGCGCTTAATTCTGTAGCCCTTCAGGGAGCACGGTGCAGAACGCACGTTTGCTCTCCGACGTGCGTTCGTTCCCCATGAAAGCGCGCGTCCCTCGAGCCCTTTCACTCGCACATACAGCGTCAGAAGCGCGGCGACGATTTCATCGCCGTTGACGTCATACGGAACCTCACGGCGACGGCAGAAGTCCGCTTTGGAGTGTCCATATAATTGCTATCGCAATAAAAGGTGGCCCTTGGGATAAACGTGTTAGTGAGCAGATTTAACTTATTTTTGAATATCGACCAGTTTTCATGAATAGTGCGAGTGTGAAACAGGGATTTGTACTCTGAAAAAAAAAAAACGTTTAAGATCTTCCGTTATTACAATATAGTTCCCCTTATCGTAAAGACATATTGTTTTTGCGGATGTGTGATTTGGGGCGGAATTAAATGAGAATAGGGCATGTATGATTTTATAGTCGCTTATTTCCGGGAGGTAACTGTTTGATGATAGATTCCCAGGGGTATTAGTTAGTATTAGGTCTAGGGTGTTGGCTGTTTCTTGCGTAATGCGAGTTGGTTCTGAGACCAATTGACTGAGGTTAAAGTTTAAACATACATCAATGAAGTTTTTTGCTTCTAAATGACATCTTAATGAGGAAGTACCTAGATTCTGGCAATCAATGTCCTTATAATTAAAATCACCGAAAAGGAGAATGTGTGCATCTGGGTGTCAAAAAGTTTCTTTAGGCAATTGTTCAGATGTCGACAGTAATCTGGATTAGTCTGGGGTGGTCTATAGCAAACACCAAGAAGCACTGTTACGGTGGGTGTGTGACAGATCAGCCATAATGATTCAATGTCGGATATGACGCATACAACAGAGCATGGTATACCTCGGTGAATTGCGACAAGTACACCATCCCCCCGCGACCCTCTTCGGTCGTTACGGTACACGTGGAATTCGGGTAAATCAGATAGAATTTCAGCATCTGAAATGTTATCGTTCAACCAAGTTTCAGTTAGTATCAGTATGTTGCTCCAGGACGATGAAGTTATGTTCGATATGAGTTCACGCTTTAAAAGGCAACTGCGGATGTTAGTAAATATCACGGAAAACGAGAGAAGATTGGAAAGGGATGCGCGTTGGCGTTTGGTTGGAGCATGGTGACGGAGTGATTGCTATGCGATTTCTTTAACGGTGTTGGATGGGGTATCAAAAACTTAACGTTTCGTGCCGATGGGCTGTCACCTTTGCTTGGGAGTGCGGAGAGTTGCGTACATGCGCTACTCTCGATGGAGGAGAGACACGACCGGTGGCACAGCAAACGAGGATTTAATATGTACAGGGACGGTGAACGCACGTGACACACAACACTAAAACCGAAAGTCAAAACTAAAGGCACGCGAAACTAAAATTGATTCAACAAAAGTCTTCACTGGAACTCAAACAGCAAACTCAGATTAACTACAAACTACTTAAACAGAACTATCTCAGTTTCGGAGCCTCGCTCCGCCTTAAAGTCTCTCGGTCACAGTCTTAGCGCGGATTCATCAGAGTCTAGCCACCCTGCCTTCGGCCTAACTGCGTCGCAAAGAAAAACGTGGGCTCTTACGGACCGCTGACTTGCAGTTCCTTACGTCGGGTCCAAGTCGTATTCCTTCGGGTGACGATGCTGCCGTAGATGCCGACGACTCACGTTCTCTTTTGTCGGTGGTGAGCTCGTCGGTACTGCGTTGGTGATAAGCTCGTTAGCTCGTCAGCGATGGCGCTCGGCGTTGCTGAGGCCCACCTGGATAGGCCTAGTGTCGGGATGCGTGAGTGCCGACGTGGCGTCCCGAGGAGAATCGAGCGTGCCGGTCTGCCGCGGAAGGGGGATCCTCTCTGGGGTGCCCGGTCCTGCCGTGAGAGGCTGCGGGCAGTCCAGGAGCCTCGCTCGAACTTGCCGAGGTCGACGGCCACACCTTGGACGGCCAACGTCACGGACTCGGCCAGACCCCCAAGTCTCCCGTCGCCAGAGCGTAGCTGGAGATGCGACCTTCCTGGCCCAGAGCCACGTCGATAATCCACGGACAGCGCCGTTCACCCCTTGATTATGCCTCGGCACACGCGTCTCGAGAGCTCGTGCCGTTACGAAAACCGGGAATCGCGTGCTCCTCTTCCTTTTCGCGCCACAGGCAGCCTCTTACATATGACATGGGCCCCCTTTTTGAGAGTTTTTTTCCAAAAAACTGCTTACTCCCGATTTGTGGGGGGAGGGGGGTGACGTTCAGGTGATGACTGTGACTCCTCGTAGTGACATTGGTGCTGGTTCGTGTGAAGACTTGATGCACTACACAACACCACACTGTGACGGACATTTCACCAGCTGCACTGTTCACCACGTTTAAGAGTTCACTTAATGTACATTTCACTTATGTATTCACCTTAGTCCCGTCCGCGTTATGTTTCACAGTCTCAATTCTCAATCGCCCTACTCATGAAGTCCGCTCCCACATTCTGTCTGCCTTTGATATATTGTATGTGGAAGCAATACTCTTGTAAGGTGAGGCTCCATCTCATTAACCTACCATTTGTCAGTTTAGCTTTGCTCAAAAACTGTAGGGGTTGGTGATCTGTTTGCACCCGAAATTGTTTGCCGAATAATTATATGTGAAACTTTTTCACAGCCCAAACAAGAGCTAGGCATTCGTTTTCTACTGTAGAATAATTTTGTTCAGCCTTTTTTAGTCGCCTACTAGCAAAAAACACGGGATGGAGCTTTTCTTCTTTTTCTTGCAAGAGTACTGCTCCTAACGCCTTGTCTGATGCGTCTGTGCGAAGCACTAACTCTCTCTGTGTATCCGGTGCTAGAAGAACAGGCGGATGTGCCAAACTGTTCTTTAACATCTCAAAGGCCTTCTGATGTCTATCTTCCCATTCTACTATGTTGCTCGCTCCCTTCTTTGTTAATTCTATCAGAGGGCCTTCCACTTCAGCGTAATGTGGGATGTACTCTCTATAGAACGCTGTCAATCCTAGAAACGATTGCACCTGTTTCTTAGTCCGGGGTCTACATACCGCTTGGATCTTCTCCAGCGTATCCTCCCTAGGTTCGACCATGCCCATTCCTAACTTGTGCCCTAAGAATTCTACAGCAGCATAACCTAACTCACATTTGGTGGGTTTGATTGTCAACCCTGCATCCTTTATTCTTATTAATAACTGTTCTAGGGCTAGTAAATGCTCTTCCCACGTGTCTGTGGCAACTAGAATGTCGTCAATATAATGCCCGACATGCGGCACACCATTCAACACTTGTCTCATCAACCTCGTAAACACAGCTGCTGCAGTTTTCAATCCGAACTGCATATATATAAATTGGAATAATCCCTTCGAACACGAGAATGCAGTTTTCCGTTTTGGACGTTTCTTCCATCGGTATTTGCCAATACCCTTTTGCCAGGTCGAACTTTGAGAAATATTTATTCTTCGCTACCCTTGCCACCACTACATCTATTCTGGGTATTGGTTCCGCGTCAGTTTCTAGCACGTTATTCAGGCGCCTGAAATCCACGCATACTCTATTGGAGCCATCTGCTTTTTTGACCACCACTAGAGGCGCGTTATAGGGAGAGTTTGCCCTTTCAATGATGCCTTGTTTCAGCATCTCTTCAACCTCCCTCTCTATAGTTTCCCGCATTGCCAGCCGTAGAGGGTATTGCTTTACATGTACTGGCTCTTCTGTAGAACACTGTAGCCCACACTGTACTACATTCGTCCACCCCGGTAAATCTGAAAACACTGCTTCAGCGTTGTGTATTAGCGCTTTCAGCTCTTTTGTTTGTTTGTTTGTTAGGGCTGGATTTAACTTGACGCTCTCCACGCCCTTAGTCTTCTTATCAACATACGTTTGTACCTCGCCATGGTCATTCTCCTCTGCGATTACCATACAAACTTTAGCCCCTGCCTCATCCTCCCCTTTTCCAGTTTCTTCTCTATCTTCATATTTCTTCAGCATGTTAATATGAAACACCTTTCTATGACCCTACACCTCAATATCATAATCCAACTCATTCTTCTTCTGCGTCACCATGAAAGGTCCCTTCCACTGCATCAAATTTTATTATGGTCTGTGGGGAGCAGCACTAACACCTTATCTCCCGCTTCTAATCTCCTAGACACTGATTTGCGGTCATAATAGATCTTCTGAATTTGTTTAGCCTGTGCTAACTTCTCATAGGCCAACTTACATGTCTCCTCCAACCTGTTCCTCAGCTCCAATACATAGGGTGTAGGTTGTCTTTTCCTCACTACCCAGTTCTTCTTTAGTCCACAACTCCTTAAGAATAGTTGGCGGCCCTCTGACTGCCCTGCCATAAATCATCTCGAATGGAGAAAACCCTATGCTGGCTTGTGGTACCTCTCGGTACGCGAACTAGAGTGCTGGCAAGTATCTATCCCAGTCTTTTGGCCTCTCCTGACACATCCTCCTGATCATTTTTTTGAGGAGGAAACACTTTATTAAAGACCCGAAATGAATGCGCAAAACACTGTTTGGACCGATAGCTTAATCGCTAGTAGCCGGTCCAATATTGACTTTGCATACAGGTTATGTACAAGGAGAAAAACAAGCAACGCTCACATGTAACATGTCCTTGAAATGTAAGCATAAAGTGTTACTTAAAAACACACTATACCAAATTCTAACAACCACAGATTCATACTTATGCAATTGAACAATTCTCTGAGGGAAACAAACATTTCACATCCCAAATCAAAGGGGAAAAACAACTAAAAACAAAAATACAATAAAGAAAGAACAATCACGCAGCAGTAACACGACATTTCACCGTTCTGTTTGATTAGATAAGTAATACAGTTTGCAACTCATCTCAAAATCTCTAGCTACTTTTATTTCTATTGGTAGCTCATTCCAAACTTTGGCGCCGGCAAACTGAATTAGCCGTTCACCGTACAAGTTACTACATTTTGGTAGGTTAAAATTGAGATTAAAAGCATGCCTAGTATCACGGTTTGGGAAAAAGAAAATGCTCCACGGTAATGGAGAATTAGTTTGAATAATGTTGTTTATCGTGATGCAGATCTTATAACTTCGCAATGACATAAAAGATAAAATACGAAGCTCTTCAAAAAAACTTGTGCTTGATAGGCAGAATGCGCTGGAGCTAATTATCCGTAATGCCCGTTTTTGAAGACGCAGTAAAGGCGATAAGTATGTCACATATGCAAGTCCCCAAGATTCAATGCAATAGCTAATGTGAGAGTGACAGAACGAAAAGTATAGAGATCTAAGCACGGAAGATGGAAAATACTGCTTGGCTTTTATCAGAGTGTAGCACCCGAACGCTAATTTCTTACATACATTGTTGACGTGGTCCTTCCAATGTAAATGATTATCGAAAAGAACCCCTAAGTATTTAAACGAGAATACTTGCTCAATTAAAGTGGCGTCTAACGAAAGAGAAATTAAACTGTAGTCCAGTGTCTTTTGTCTAGAATGAAAAATTACATATTTTGTTTTTGCTACATTCAGCGTCAATCGATTACCTGAAAACCAGGAAGACAGAGCTGACAGTTCCACCATTACACGGTTCTGCACCGTTATAAGCGATTTACCAGTAAATGTAAGTGCCGTGTCATCTGCCATACATCAGAATTTCTGAGAAGTGCAGTGCCTGAGGAAGATCATTTATGTAAAGAGAAAATAATAAAGGACCCAGAACGGATCCCTGTGGGACGCCGCATGATATATATTTAACTTCAGATATGAAATCATTAATTACCACATATTGTTTACGAAATGATAAATAACTGGAAAAAATTTCAGTACGTTATTAGTAAAGCCATAGCCTTCTAATTTGCGCAATAGTATAGTGTGGCAAACTGTGTCGAATGTCTTCTTGATGTCTAAAAACAGCTCAACTGCAATTTCATCTTGGTGCATGGCAGAATAAATGTGCTGTGAAAGGCTTAATACGGCTGTAGATGTTGATTTGTTTGAAACAAATCCATGTTGTTGTGGAACTATAATATTATTCTCGGTAATAAATTCCTTTAATTGTTGCGCAACTAATTTTTCAAAAAGGGTGTTAATGACACTTAAAACTGATATCGGCCTATAACTACATGGTGTGTTCTGATCTCCAGATTTATATATGGGAACGACTTTAGCAATTTTTAGTATGTCTGGGTAGCAACTATTCTCTAGTGAATGATTAAAGAGGTGGCATAAATGTGGGCTTAGAGTATTGATATTTTCCTTAAGCACTCTTGTCTGGATAGAATCATGGCCGGCTGCTTTATTAACCGACATCTTACTGACAACCGATTTAATCTCATCGATCGTAATGACGTGAAACTGAAAACTACAGCCGACAGCCATGCGTACACTACCGATTGGTGTCAACAATGGAAATTTTTTCGCGAGGTTTAAACCAATGTTGATAAAAAAATTGTTAAATTCATTGGCCACCTGCGGGGAGATACTACTCGGGGTTACTCGCCTTTCTTGATTCAACCCCGTTGCATCCTTCACGATATTCCACTGTTGTCTTGTATCACCTTTGTTTCGTGTGATAAGCCTAGTCAGGTATTCTTTCTTTATTTTCTTAACATTGCAACCGATTTATTCCTGTAGTACTTAAACTGGTCATGGTAATATTTGTTCGATCTGTTCTTTTTCCATTTATTGTAGTATGAGTCCTTTCTTTTTAATATGCCAAGAATCTCTTGTGTCATCCACGGACACACGGGTACTTCATAATTGTGCTTTGAGTACGTATGTGTACATTGGGTTAATATCTGTTTAATATGAGTGACAAAATTCTGAAACTCAACGTTTACATCCACGTTTTGCAAGACTGCGAAATCAGTACATTGAAGCAGTGATTTAACACTCGCATAGTCTACGCGGACAAATTCATTTGGACGCCTTTGATACAGAGGTAACATACAAGCCCGCGGCAACAACAGAAATATAGGACAATGGTCCGCAATGGCAACATCACAAACGCCTGCACGTAACGCGATGTCTTGATTGAATAGCGTGTGGTCTATTAAAGACGCAGTTTGGCTGCTAATTCGAGTGGGAGTCGTGATAACATTTCTAAGGTTGAATGACTGGAGAAAAAATACATAATCACTGCAATCATTACCCAATAAATCAATATTAAAATCGCCACAGATAACAATAGGACCATTTTGTATTGTGAACGGCAGCAAAATAGCCTCCATTTCTGCAATAAATTCGTTCTTACACGAGCTGGGAGGCCAGTAAATGACGCCCATTAGAAGACCACAACTGAACCGAACAAAAAGTGTCTCAATTGTTTTTGTGCTGTGGTTCTGAACATCGCAGCAGCGGAATCCCAGCCCGTTCCTGGTAAACAATGCAACGGCGCCGCCACGTGAAGAGCTACATCTAGGCAGCGAGATTACTTCGTATCCCGGTATATGGGCGGATTCACTTTCTTTTAGCCATGTTTCCGTGACGCCAGTAATGTCGTAGCGAAAAGAGTGCTGCGACAAGTAAGCGAGGAGGTTATCTGAATTTTTTCGGATGCTTCTTATGTTGATATGAAGAATAGATAAGTCATCACTGCCTAGTTTTGCTTGTTCAATTTGTGATACACTATTATAAGCCATAGGATTACACTACTTGTGTCAGATCTTCTGCGCATTTAACATGCAGCACTTTGGTTTGTTCAGCCTTCCGCATCAGGATTTTTCCTGCAGACACCCATGTGAAACGCCAGTTTTTTTCCCTTTTGGCTGCCAAGGCCTTTCCTAGGAGCACCTTGTTCGCTGGACAGAGGTGCTCATTTATATATACAGGATCACTGTCCTCGAAGCCGAGGGCAGAAGTATTTATTCTGCATTTCCTAGCTGCCTTCAAGACTCGGTCTCTTGCTCTGAGTGACGCGAACTTGACAACGATGTTTGGTTTATTTTTATCTTTTGACGGTACACGATGGACCGTTTCTACGTCTGATTCACTGATTTCTGATTTCAAAGAAGAACAAATGGTCTGTATGATCACGAAAGGGTTTCCATTTTGTCGCAAAGGGAGGCCTTTGATTTCCAAATTGTTCTTTCTACTGTATTGCTGTAGGTCGACTACATCTCTCCTGAGTTCTTTCCGTTCATTCACAAGACGACTGTTTTCCTTTCTAAGTTCCCGATTTTCAGTTTTGACACAAGCAACGTCCTTCCTTATGGTCACCACCTCGGCCTTGAACTGCTCAAATTTCTCGTTCATAACATCCATTGATGCCTTCACAGTTTCTAGTTCTCTTTCTATAAGCCCTCCTAACTCCTTTTTCAGTTCTACCTGTGCAAGAGTAAACCGATCCGCTAGGTCAGCAAAGGCTTTCCCCAGCTCTTTTACTGTAGACGGTACCTTGTCTCCCATATTGATAGCACAGAAGCATGCACACTTGGAGCAAACCAGGAGCTAGAAGACAGTTCGTAAGAAGGTTCTATGAGAGAACGTACCTGCGTGGAAGCAGAACAATACGCAGGTGAATAGCTGTTCGATTCCAGCGGCTGCCTGGCTTGCTCCAAAGTGATGCCCGTCCGCCGTCGATTCTGCTTCTTATAGGGGCCGCATGACGTCACAGGTCAGTACCACGCAGGCGTGGTTCATTGCAGGCTTGTGGCGAAAGCGTTGACGCATGTGGCATTCCGTGAAGTTCAAAATGCAAGAATGGTGTAGCTGGAACAAGCGTCGATGTGGCCACCAAGCGCCTGACCGCAGGAAAAACTGCGTGGAAGCAGAACAATACGCAGGTGAATAGTTGTTCGATTTCAGCGGCTGCCTGGCTTGTGCAAGAACTTATGCAAACTTATGCTGTTTTCAATGTCCCGTTAAACCTTTCCACTAACCCATTGGTCATTGGATGATATGGGGTAGTTAGCTTTTGATCTATGGGTAGCAGCCTGTTTATCTCCTTCATAACTTCCGATGTAAAGTTAGAGCCCCTGTCACTTAAAATCTCCTTTGGAACGCCGTACCGGGAAAACATCTCTAATAATGCTTCGGCCACCTGAATAGTGTCTACCGTCTTAAGTGCTACCGCGTCAGGATACCTAGTGGCAACATTCACTAACGTGAGCACATATCTGTTACCTTTCCCGGACGTAGGACTAATGGGTCCTACAATATCAATCGCTACACGGTGGAATGGTAGCTCAACAATGGGCATCTTTCCTAGCGGTGCCTTTCCTACACGACCCTTCGCCACCGTCTTTTGACATATATCACAGGACCTGACGTATCTCTTCACATCGCTCTGTACCCCAATCCAGAAGAACTCCTCTGTAATTCTCGCCAACACGCTCCCTATCCCTTGATGTCCTGCCATCACACTGTCATGTCCTATCTTCATTACTGTCTCTCTCAGTTCCTTTGGGACCATCAACTGCTGAACCTCTCTTCCCGAATTGAACACACACCTCCGGTATAATAAGTCGTTCTTCTTGAAAAACTCCACCACGTTTCGACTTCTTTTCCTTCGTACTGTTTCTCCTATCTTCTGTACGCACTTCTGCAACAACTCATCTTTCTCCTGTAATTCCTTGAATTGAGCCGCCGTTATGCTCAACCCCTTAATGTTCGTGACCGGTAATGGTTTTAAGGGTTTAGTACTCTTACTCCTGGCTCGCGTTTGTACTGCCGCTGCTACCTCTACTTCAGGTGTCTCGTCTTCTAGCGCTTCTGGCTTTTCCCTCTTCTCTAAATCCTCTGTCCTCCTCCAGTTAGGGTCTGGGTCTTCGGCCCTTCTCACCCCTGATACATTCCCCAAAATCAAGTCAAACAGAGGATCTTCTACACACCTAGCTGTGACCAATCCCGTAAAAAATGGTGTCGAAACTTGAATTTGCGCCTCTGGCAAATACTTAACAGACCTGTCCGCCAAAATGACTGGTTTGAAGTATCCGGTCATGTTCTCAGATGGTACCAGAGTCTCCCTTACTAAGACTGTGTTCACCCCCGTGTCTCTCAGTACCGTGGCCCTGCGTCCTTGAACTTCTCCCTCCACCACGGGCATGTTCTTTTCTCTCGGCCCATCATCTTTACCTTTCATCATACATGCAGCTTTGTCCACGTATCCTGATCTGCATTCGTGCGCCCCATGACCTCTCTTTTGACATAGCTGGCAAACCACTGGTGGACCACGTCGACTATCCTTCACCCGACAGTTCATTGCTACATGTCCCAGCCGGTTACAAAGGAAACAACTTTGGGGCGTCCCTTGCCTGTTCATCGGACCCCGATTCCTCGTCTCCCCTACTGCTGCCGTCGGCGCGTCCTTGCCACTCTTTCCTAAATTCCTTAGTCCCTGCGCCTCTACGAACTGATCTGAATACGCCGCCATTTCCTCTACTGTTTTTAATTTCCTCTCCTTGAGGAATATCGCCAGACTGTCGCTGCACCTGGCGAGGAATTGTTCTCCTACGACCTTGTCTCGCACCCCTTCATATGTCTTGTTGGCCTCTGACAACTACATCCATCTCTCAAAGTAGTTTGTCAATCTACATGCTAACTGTTTTCCAGTTTCCGCGTCTTCCGGCTTGCATGACCTGAACTTTTCGTGGAAACCCTCAGCGGTTAGCCGGAATCTTTGCAATAAAGTGTTTTTCACCTTATCGTAGTCTAAACTCTCTTCGGCGGGCATCCGTCCAAACACACTTAAAGCTTCACCAACTAGACACAGGCTTAAGGCGCTAGCCCACTCATTCCTTGCCCAGCCTTGCCCGACCGCTATTCTTTCAAAGCGATGCAAATACGCATCTAAATCGTCTCTACGCTCATCAAATGGAGCCATCAACTTCCTGGGGCAAATCTGCTTTGGCCTGGGCGAAGTAGAGTCGGATGACGCCGACCTAGGGGAAATCGACCCCTCGCGAGACCTGGCGTTCATCTCCGCCAACCTTAGCTTCAATTCCAAAATTTCCTTTTCACTTTTGTGCTGTTGTTCCTGCTCCACGCGTGCTCGTTCGTGCTTCTCGCGCTCTCGTTTGTGTTATTTTTCTTTTTCTTGCTGCGTGTATTCAAAAAACGCCATCGTCTCCTCCTTCGACATATTTAAATCCTTCGCTACCGCCGCCAAGTGTTCCCACTCCATCTTTACAACTCCCGACTATCGGTGACTGGGCCGTATCAATCCTGGCGGGCTCGCCAATATTTTGTCACCTTTACTTGGGAGTGCGGAGAGTTGCGTACATGCGCTACTCTCGATGGAGGAGAGACACGACCGGCGGCACAGCAAACAAGGATTTAACATTGTCACGCGCTAAGGCAAGATCAATCAACAGTACTAGCAGCCAGACCCGAAGAATGCCAGACACGAAAAGACGGTTCTCCAGCTGGCGCGGGATCTTCGACTTCGTCGTCTTCTTCGCCGTTCTTGCTGGGCACGCAATGCTGATCGTTTGCTGGCTCAAAACACCAGGTGGCATTATTCCCCCTCCCAATGAAGCATCGACTCGATGCTCAACCACAAGACGTACACGGAAAGTACATAAATTAGGTAAGACACACACAAAAAAAATGGAAACGCGCTAGCCCACATACGGACATGAACACGAGGCGAAAAATGCGTTCTGTGGTCGGGAACAAAAAAACAATCGCTTCGCAGTTCTTCGGAGGACGTCGCGACTACAGCAAAAAAAGAAAAAAAAGTTTGTTCACCACTACACTGTATGAACATCACCGTGTGAAATACGGCTTGAGGCGGACGACATGTACAATCTCTGGGCGTGGTATTCGGCGCTTGGGTGATGACAAGTCTCCGTCTGGAATCACTTCATAGTTCACGTCACTGACACGCCTTAATACTCTGTACGGTCCGAAGTACTTGCTCAGGAGTTTCTCGCTGAGGCCTCGCCGTCTAATGGGGGTCCAAACCCAAACTTGGTCACCGGGCTCATAGGTAACTTGTCGATGGTGGAGATTGTACCTTATTGCATCTGTACAGTGCTGCTGTCTTATGTGCACACGAGCCAGTTGACGTGCTTCCTCGGCGCGCTGAATGTACTCCTCGACGTCAGGGGCTAACTGGTCGGGCTGATCGATGTCGTCATACGGAATCATGGCGTCGAGCATAGTTTGAACATCTCGACCATAAACGAGGCGAAACGGCGTGAATCGTGTAGTTTCCTGCGTGGCAGTGTTGTACGCAAACGTTACGTACGGCAGGATTTCGTCCCACGTTTTGTGCTGCACATCCACGTACATAGAGATCATGTCTGCCAGTGTTCTGTTTAGTCTTTCTGTCAAGCCGTTAGTCTGAGGGTGGTATGCAGTGGCCTTTCGATGACTCGTGTAACTCAACTTAAAGATGTCGTCCAGAAGCTTCGCCGTAAACGCCGTCCCTCGGTCAGTGATGATGAATGACGGTGCGCCATGCCGAAGCACAATGTGATGCATAAAAAACTGGGCAACCTCAGATGCTGTCCCGCGTGGTAGTGCCTTCGTCTCAGCGTAAAGCGTCAAGTAATCGGTTGCGACAATGATCCACTTATTGCCGGAGGAAGACAAGGGAAATGGGCCAAGAAGGTCCATTCCAACTTGATCAAACGGCGTACGCGGGGGGTCGATGGGTTGTAGAAGGCCTGCAGGCTTGAAGGGTGGTGACTTGCGGCGCTCGCATTCACGACATCCTTTCACGTAGCGTTTGACGCAAGCAGTCAGTCTAGGCCAGTAGTACAGTTGTCGTACCCTGTCCAGAGTCCTTGAGTAGCCCAAGTGACCAGATGTCGGCTCGTCGTGGCAGGCTAATAGGATGTCGTCGCGAAGGTCTTGAGGCACTACTAGAAGATGTGGTTTGTCGCCGGCACCTGTGTTTCTTTTGTATAAGATGCCCTCTCGTAGGCAAAATGACGACAACCGTCGCGAAATAGGGCGAGGAATGGACGCGATGTCACCTTCTAAGTGATCGATGATGGGCCTTAACTCAGCGTCCGATCGCTGTTTAGCGAGCAGATCCGGACGGCTGAGGGCTCCCAGGAAGGCGCTGTCATCTTCCTCGTCAGGATTCTGGGATTCAACAGGTGCTCGTGATAGCGTGTCAGCATCTTCATGTTTTCTGCCAGACTTGTATACGATGGTGATGTTAAATTCCTGGAGTCGCAGACTCCAACGTGCCAATCGTCCAGAAGGGTCTCGTAGGTTGGCCAACCAGCACAAAGCGTGATGATCGGTCCCAACTTTAAATGGCCGCCCGTAGAGATACGGCCTAAACTTTGTAGTAGCCCAAATGACCGCGAGGCACTCCTTCTCTGTGGTGGAATAATTGGACTCGGCGCGGGACAGAGTGCGGCTCGCGTAAGCTATAACTCGTTCAGTCCCGTCTTGCCTTTGCACCAGGATAGCTCCGAGACCAATATTGCTGGCGTCAGTGCGTACTTCTGTGTCAGCGTCCTCATCGAAATGACCGAGCACGGGAGGAGAAGACAATCGACTTTGTAGCTCGGCAAAGGCGGTCTGTTGTTCATCAGTCCAGAGGAATGGCGAGTCGTCACGCGTAAGGCGAAATAGCGGCTCTGCAATCTTCGAAAAATTTTCAATGAAGCGTCGATAATATGCGCACAAGCCCAAAAATCGTCTGACACTTTTCTTGTCGGTTGGAGCTGGAAAAGCAGCTACGGCAGCAGTCTTCTCGGGATCGGGCCGAACACCTGCCGCGCTCACGACGTGACCGAGAAACTTCAGTTCCTCGTAACCGAAATGGCATTTCTCTGGCTTGAGGGTAAGGTCAGCCGATCGAATGGCTTCGAGTACGTTCCGAAGCCGTCGAAGGTGCTCGTCAAAAGTTTCCGAAAAGACAACGACATCATCGAGATAGACGAGGCAGCTTTTCCATTTGAGGTCAGCGAGAACGGTATCCATCATTCGCTGGAATGTGGCTGGAGCGGAACAGAGGTCGAAAGGAAGTACTCTAAATTCGTAAAGGCCGTCCGGAGTCACAAAGGCAGTTTTCTCGCGGTCCCGCTCATCTACTTCAATTTGCCAGTAGCCACTTTTCAGATCAATAGAGGAGAAATACTTCGCGCGCCTCAGCCTGTCCAGAGAATCGTCGACACGAGGCAACGGGTATACGTCTTTCTTTGTGACATTGTTTAGCTTCCGGTAGTCAACACAAAACCGAAGCGTGCCATCTTTCTTTTTAACAAGCACGACAGGCGACGACCAGGGACTGCATGAAGGCTGTATTACGCCGTCTTGAAGCATTTCCTTCACCTGCGTTTGAATGGCATGTCGTTCGGTCGGGGAAACACGATAAGGCTGCTGCCGTATGGGGTGCGCGTCGTCATAGGTGATGATACGGTGTTTAGTAATCGACGTTTGACGTATCTTCGACGACCGTGCAAAGCAAGAGTGGAATTCGAGCAACAGGTCACGCAGGGGTTGTTTGTTGTCTTCAGAAAGCGTTGCACTAATGTCGACGTTGCTTAGAGGTGCTTTAGTAGTGCCGATTGCCTGGGAAGCAAAACATTCAGTGACGTCGGCGATCGGGTCGGCGTAGGCGATGACAGTACCAGGGAAAAGGTGGCGGTGTTCGTAGCTGAAGTTCGTGACAAGAACGTCACAGTGACCATCATGGAGATCAATAAGGCTTCTTGCTACGCAAACACCTTGAGAAAGCAGGAGAGAGTGATTGCTTTCTGCGACCGCTTCACCGTGTAAGAGTCTGTCACATGCCACTTGAACCACGATACCTGCACGCGGTGGTAACGTGACAGCGTCGTCGATGACACGAAGAGGTGCTCGAGCGTGGATGGTGTTGGTCGTCGCAGCGGCGCTCTTTGTCGAGAAAGTGACGAGGCGTTGTCGAATGTCGATGATAGCTCCGTGCTCCCTGAGAAAGTCCATGCCGATGATTAGGTCACGAGAACACTGAGGGAGAATGCTCAAGCTGGCAACAAACGTAGAGCCGCGAATCTGTATTCGTGCCGTGCACATGCCGAGTGGTGTGACGATGTGCCCGCCAGCTGTACGAACTGGCGTTTGATTCCAAGGCGTCGTCACTTTCTTCAGAAGGGTGGCCAGTTTTTCGCTGATTATCGAATAATCTGCTCCAGTGTCCACTAAAGCAGTCACGTCACGACCGTCGAGCAATACAGGAATGTCCAAGGAAATTCGTCGTCTGTAATCAGCAGGTACTGTCGTCGTCGATGTATCGTCGGGTCGCGTACGGGTCAGCAGGGGTCCTTGAGTACGTCCAGACAGAGCAGCCTCGCCCCCGAAGGCCGCTGTGGTTAGTTTTCCCGGCGCGGACTGGGCGACCGACCCTGCACCACGCTCGAATACGTACGGCGAGTCGGAGAAAATCGCCGCGGCGAAGGGGAGCGTGACTGGTGTCGAGCTGATGAGGATCCGCGCTGCTGGGCAACGTATTCTTCAATCGCAGGAGGACGCTGGCCGAACCTAGGTCGCGGCGAGTTTGCCGAGAATCCGCGTAATCCGAGCTCTCGATAAGAGCACTGTCGGTAGACATGCCCAGCTTCACCACAGTGAAAGCAAAGCGGACGGCGATCAGGTGCCCGCCACACGTCTGATTTCCTTGGGGCCTGTCGGTGGTCGTGGTAATAAGAGGTCGCTTGGTCGGACTGTAGTATGGCCGGAGACGCGGTCCGAAGCGGGAAGGAAGGTGGGGCAGGTTGCCGCAAAGCTTGCGAATATGACATACGGGTGCTGTCAGTTCTTAGCGGTTGAGCGTCTGTGCTGAAGGGTGGTTCTCTTAACGCATGATGCACTTCGTCACGGACAACGCTGGACAAAGAGCTGAGCGTCGGCTGTGAGGGTACCGACAGTTTCTGCAGTTCTTCGCGGATAACGGACCGGATGAGCTCTCGAAAGAAATCGACGTGGCCCCCGAGAGCTCCGAAGAAGTCCGTAGGTGAGGCAGCGTTCACTTGGCGTTCGTATGATGGTGCCCGCTGCCGAAGAGTCTGTTCCATGGTGACGGCCTCGGAAAGAAATTCTGACACAGTCTTTGGAGGACTGCGCACGAGACCGCCGAACAGCTGCTCTTTCACTCCGCGCATCAGGTACCGCACCTTCTTTTCTTCCGACATGCTGGGGTCGGCTCGTCGAAAGAGACGTGTCATGTCCTCGACGTACATTGCGACACCTTCATTCGGCATTTGTATACGGGACTGGAGATCACGCTCAGCTCGTTCTCGGCGATCAGGGCTCGCATACGTCTCAAAAAGACGGCGTTTGAATTCTTCCCAAGAAGTTAGGGCATCTGCACGGTTCTCATACCAAACACGTGCGCCATCGTTAAGGCTGAAATATACGTTTTTCAGTTTGTCTGCATCGTTCCACTTGTTGTACGAGGCAACACGTTCATAGTGCACCAGCCAATCTTCAACATCCTCATGCATGGCACCGTGGAAAGGATTCGGCGTTCGCGGACTAAGTAGCGTGCAATGAATCGGCGTAGTGCCTTCCATACCGGTTGGGGTGGTCGGAGCTGCCATTGTCTCTGGGAGGAGTCCAAACTTAGGGGCTTGTCCACGGATCCTTCTGCTGGTGCGGTGTACAGGCGTAACCACCGGTACAGGACTGGAGCTCCTGCTGCTCGGAGGGGTTTGGTGCATAGATTAGATTACCCAGCACCTCCACCAGTTTGTCACGCGCTAAGGCAAGATCAATCAACAGTACTAGCAGCCAGACCCGAAGAATGCCAGACACGAAAAGACGGTTCTCCAGCTGGCGCGGGATCTTCGACTTCGTCGTCTTCTTCGCCGTTCTTGCTGGGCACGCAATGCTGATCGTTTGCTGGCTCAAAACACCAGGTGGCAATATGTACAGGGACGGTGAACGCACGCGACGCACAACACTAATACCGAAAGTCAAAACTAAAGGCACGCGAAACTAAAATTGATTCAACAAAAGGCTTCACTGGAACTCAAACAGCAAACTCAGATTAACTACAAACTACTTAAACAGAACTATCTCAGTTTCGGAGCCTCGCTCCGCCTTAAAGTCTCTCGGTCAGTCTTAGCGCGGATTCATCAGAGTCTAGCCACCCTGCCTTCGGCCTAACTGCGTCGCAAACAAGAACATGGGCTCTTACGGACCGCTGACTTGCAGTTCCTTACGTCGGGTCCAAGTCGTATTCCTTCGGGTGACGATGCTGCCGTAGATGCCGACGACTCGCGTTCTCTTTTGTCGGTGGTGAGCTCGTCGGTGCTTCGTTGGTGATGAGCTCGTCAGCTCGTCAGCGATGGCGCTCGGCGTTGCTTAGGCCCACCTGGATAGGCCTAGTGTCGGGATGCGTCGCAATCTCTTCGTGAGTGCCGACGTGGCGCCCCGAGGAGAATCGAGCGTGCCGGTCTGCCGCGGAAGGGGGATCCTCTCTGGGGTGCCCGGTCCTGCCGTGAGAGGCTGCGGCCAGTCCAGGAGCCTCGCTCGAACTTGCCGAGGTCGACGGCCACACCTTGGATGGCCAACGTCACGGACTCGGCCAGACCCCCAAGTCTCTTGTCGCCAGAGCTTAGCTGGAGATGCGACCTTCCTGGCCCGGAGCCACGTCGATAATCCACGGACAGCGCCGTTCACCCCTCGATTATGCCTCGGCACACGCGTCTCGAGAGCTCGTGCCGTTCCGAACACCGGGCATCGCGTGCTCCTCTTCTTTTTCGCGCCACAGGCGGCCTCTTACATATGACATGGGCAAGGTTTTGAATCGCAAGGAAAACTTTGCAGATCTACCTTTCGCAAAAGCAACTAGTTGTTTCTGCGCGTGTCGAACGGGGTGAGAGAAGTCCTCGTCAATGCCAAAGTCAGTATTTTTTTACGTCCATTTGATATAATTGCGTCTTTGGTTTTTGAACGCGTGAATTTCGCGATTATGGGACGTTTTTTACCAACGGAATGACGACCGAGGCGATCAGCTCTTTCTAAGTCAGGAGGTTCCACAGTTATTCCGAGATTATTACGGCAGAAGTCAGTGATTACTTTTTCATATTTGGCCCATGTTTCGCTGTTAGTAGGGTGAGAGATACCATAGAAGATGAGCTTATTTCGACGTGATCTGTTTTCGGCATCGTCTGGGCGGTTTTCTAGTTCCTCAATCGTGCGAGACATGCTGCTTGTGTAAGCCCGTATCTTTTCAATGTCGTTTCGGAGGTGAAGAAATGCTTGGTAGTGCATTTCTTGATCGGTCATTCGTTTGCATAAGTCGGTTATTTTTTATCAGAAGTACCTAACTGGGATTTGAGGCCCTGTACGTCGGCAATAACTTGGCTTGGCCTACAGGTATTTTCTGAAGCTCCGCCAGCACAGCATCATTTCCGTCAGGACCAGGGTTAGTTTCAATATCTCCCGATAACATGAGCAAAGAGTGAATAACACAAGTACACTCAGCGGCAATGGCAACACAGCAGCGTGTGCTCGCGAGCTGCCGCAAAATATAAAGGGTTGATTTTTGGCAAACAGGGCATATGATTTACTAACCTGCATTGCAAAGATTAGCAGGTTAGATGGCTGCGTTGAGGTGCAGTCACAGAGCCCACGGGGCGGTGCCAGTGGTGGGTGCGCTTTTATAGCCGATGAGACTGTGAATGTCGATGATGATGCGGCCGTCCATGATGCTTTTGGTTCCAGTAGCCACTGTTCCCCTGGTGGCACGGTCATCTCAGGCCGATAGCCGACGCGCAACAGCTGGCAGCATCCCGTCGCCGCTTCGGAGCACTGCAGTGCGCACTCCGATGACGCACCGGTAGGGATTGTGCTCAGTTGTACTAAAAGCAGGCCCCGGAAAGTAAAGCTAGTTTCGGTTTCAAGGAACATGCGTGCTCCTAGCGGAAAATTTTTCTTATTTCTCTTTTTGTGAACTTTAAATCGGGCGAAGCGCGGGAACTGGTCGCCATCGTGTGTCCGTCGAGCTAAAACCCCTATATATAAAAAGTAGCGTCACGCTTTGAAGAATGCCGCCGTCTCCTCGCCCACCCTGTCCGAGGCCGACGCCGCGTCGGTATTGGCCTAATGGCATCACGTGGACCGTCGAGCCCCCGGGCGCTGGCTGCGTTTGTCTACGATCACGCTCCATCGCCATTTTCGCTCGAGAAGCGTCTACCGAGTGGCGAGGAGCACGACGATAGCGACGAACACAGTCGGCAGTCGTCGAATCTGATCAGCGGTGAAAGATAAACAAGTGCACGTGTTTCAAGCGGTGTAGGCGGCGCAACGGTCGAAAAAGGAGCGCGAAAGAGAGGAGAAACAAGGAGGAGGGATTAGTCAATTTGAACGCACACGATTAGTCAATTTGAACGTCACGGTTCAAATTGACCAATCGTGTGCGGCTCGATGGAACGGAACGCCTCCGTTCCATTTTGGAACGCGTACAAGATCGCGCCCCAGGTCGACCAAGCATTAGACGAAGATGGCTAAATCGGGCATAACGTGTTGAGTGGCTCTGTGGTGTTCGAACACCGGTAATTCCAGTTCTGCGATGTTTTTCAGGTTTGCTAATGACCACGGGTAAGCACAAGTATTTCACTCTATTTTCCTAGCAGGTATTCATTTTGTATGAGTAAACCAGTTCTGTGCAAGCCTGAGTGGACTGACATAAGAGCAGTGTCACTCGACTAATTCGTCATAACGGCAGCCCATCTGTTGCCGGCGAAATTCTTGGAATGAAGGGCTTGAGTGCGTGTTTCGGGGCTATACATTTTGTTCACTCTTTGTCGACATGCACAGCCAAGGTTAAAAAAAGAAAAGAAAGAAAGACGCAGCCGTGGTGGTTAATAATTTTCGCATTGGTTTGGATATTCGGGAAGCTGTTTTCACTCATTATGTAGAAATTTCCGTTGTGAATGAAAATTCCTTCTGCATATTGTCACTTCCGCACTGCGTGGAGGTCAGTTTTTTCCAGTACCGAATGCCTGAATAAAAACAAAAGCGTTCAACTTTTACTTGTGTTGAGTTTTGGCTGGCCAATAATCGGCTAGCTTTAGTTGATCCCTTCACAACACACGAACAAAATTAACGATTGATGGTGCCAGGAAGTTATTTTCTTTATGCTACGCCCCACTTGTGGGGATGCGCGACTCTCACGCGTCTCCTGTGGTGCGGCTGCACCGCGCGGCTGGGCGCCGGAGGCGGCCGTAGTGGTTGCGGCGCGTTGCGAGAGATGGCACGAGTGTCGCGATGCTAACGCCACTGAACGGCGGGGTGACTTGGGAGAAAAAGGTCGAAGGCGCTCTCTCTTTGGCTTGGGATCGGCGGCCAACACGCACGAACGCATCGCGCGTGCGCCGGCCCGCTTCGCGCGACCGTCGCGCGACCGTCGCACGAGGCTAAGAGCAGGACACAAGTATGGACGAACACGGATCGTTCGAACGCGCCACCGTTCGCGTGACCGTACACGTGAACGACTAGGCGATGGTGTCATAGCATGGGGCGAACGTATTGGCTCGATATCGGGTCACGGTCAGTCGGACTTCCTAGATTTGTCGCGCCCCCGCTGTGAATGTTCTATTGGTTGTAATTCGGCTAGTGTGCATTAGTGTATGAAAGGTGCAATAAATGCCCTTTTGATTGTTTGCACTACTGTGTTGTCGTTCCTTTGTCCCAAGAGCATGTGTGAGATCCCACATCTGGCTGCCCAACGTGGACCTCTTGGGACATCGGACGATATTTTTGACAGTTTTGCTCGGTTCGAGACAACCTTTGTTTGAACCGAAGCGTATTCTAATCCTAGCGTGGATTTTGATCGCTAGCGTCGGCGGCGTGCTTTCTTGACCGAGGTGACGGTTGCTGTAGCGTGTTTGAACTTTTCAACATGCTAAGCCTTTTCGCGAGTGTTTTGAAGTACGCTCGTCGGTACGAGAGCCACGTGGTCTGCATCCTGGGAGAGCGAGGCCTAGCGCCCGCGGAGCATTAGCAAGCCTGCAGCGAGTGAGTACGGAAGCCTCGTGGGTGGTCCGAATTTCTTATGTAAATAGCTTCTTCTATATCTTTGACTTCGGAAGTCGCGGCTCAGGGAGCCGGGTGGCCGCGGGTCACGCGTGCCGCTACGGGCTGACTGGTACTGCGGCCTGGCACCGGGCGCTCCGACACCGTCTGGGACGGTGGGCGCCGTCAACTCGGATGCTGTGTGCACCGAGTGGGGTAGGACCACCTCACATAGCTAACGTCTCCTCGCGGCTGCCTGTTGTGCCCATTTTGGGTAATGTTTTTTTTTGGATGCCGGTTGTTGTCAAAGTAGCAACGCATTAGGCCTAAGGCTTTACAAAGCTGCCTGTCGTACGTTGACGGACACAACCTGGTGGACCGTGGTATTGAGGTGTCGCACATTGCTTCCTTCATTAGTTCGCCTCGCACGAATTGAAATTCTCGTTCGACTCAAGAAAGTAAGCCTTGTTCACGTGAAGTTAGCATCTGAATAGCCGTCCGAAATTTCGCTAGCTGAATTGAACATCGTACCACGTGGGCGATGCGTATGCCGAATTCCTCGCCCTTGCACTACTTTAGTGTTTTCGAGTGCGTTGAGTGTACGCAGCGTGAGTGGAGTCACCCTTGTTTGCTGTCACCTGCACATCGTCTGCGCTGCTGCCCCGGCCTACGAACGAGCTACCCCAGGCGATGCAGATGCCTGTGGACAGTTCGGCGCAGCGATTTCGGCGGACGCCTGTGTCCGGCTCGTTACCCTCGGCGACTGGGAAAAGAGCCGGCAGTCACCAACGGCTACAGCGGCTCTCGCCGGCAGGGCGCGTCGGCGCGAGCGACGCTTGCTCGTGCCGACTTCTGCGTCGCCAGTTTCCGGAGTCCTGTGCTGGAGTCGTGCCATCGAATCTGCAGAGCTGATGCTGTGACCAACGGACGCCAGCGGTGAACCCCAGAGACAATGTCGGCTCGCATGTTGTGGATAACGTGTGGACATTTCCTCGGCGGCGCCACTGTCGCATGTACTAACTTTTGTTCGCGACGCGCGCGTTGATAGACCTTGTGACATGTTTCGCCGGAGTATGTGTAGTGATTTAAGGTTGCGGGGGATGTGGGGATGCGAGACTCTCACGCGTCTCCTGTGGTCCGGCTTCACCGCGCGGCTGGGCGCCGGAGGCGGTCGTAGTGGTTGCGGCGCGTTGCGAGAGATGGCGCGAGTGTCGCGATGCTAACGCCACCGAACGGCGGGGTGACTTGGGAGAAAAAGGTCGAAGGCGCTCTCTCTTTGGCTTGGGATCGGCGGCCAACACGCACGAACGCTTCGCGCGTGCGCCGGCCCGCTTCGCGCGACCGTCGCGCGAGACTAAGAGCAGGACACCGGTATGGACGAACACGGATCGTTCGAACGCGCCACCGTTCGCGTGACCGTACACGTGAACGACTAGGCGATGGTGTCATAGCATGGGGAGAACGTATTCGCTCGCTATCGGGTCGCGGTGAGTCGGACTTCCTTGATTTGTCGCGCGCCCGCGTGAATGTTCTATTGGTTGTAATTCGGCTAGTGTGCATTAGTGTATGAAAGGTGCAATAAATGCCCTTTTGATTGTTTGCACTACTGTGTTGTCGTTCCTTTGTCCCAAGAGCATGTGTTTGATCCCACACACTATATCTGTGGACTAGTAGAAGTGTATCCCTAAACGTAACCGCAAGTTAGGACTTTCAAAGCGACTACTTTCACGAAATGAAATGTAATATATTAACCGCGAATATTGGTAATTAACAACGGTTCGCTATATAAATATTCTCCGCCGGGAAGTGCGGACGCGCAAACATCGGCTCCCGTTTCCTCAAATGTTTTCGGTGGTAAAGTCCGCGGAAACCCTTGATTATTGTGCCCCATTCAACGCAGTTTGTTGCGGGGATCAAGCCGATACCGTATTTATTTCGGTAGGTGCTTTTCTGGAACTATTATACGACTTTGAACTTTTCGCGACGCCGTGCGGAGCTAACCCAAACGGACTAACACCGGTGACGAGTACGGGCAAGGGCTTGGACTAACTCGGTGGTGGTGGGGCATCATGCCCGAAGTCGCGATGGTGGAGGGGGTAGAAATCACCCCCGAAGAAGCATGGTGCCCCGGCTGAACCACGGCAACGGGCAAGAATAAGAAGGCAAGGCAAGAGGCTCCCAAGTCGACGCCGAGCCCGGTAAAGCAGGGAGGCGGCAGGGGCGGCCGCCGCACGGCAGCCCTGCGGAACGCGCTGAAGAAGCTGGCCGCCGCCTCAAGGCTGCGGAAACTGCTTCGGGACCATATTCGAGTCATCGTTAGGCCACGGTGTGGCCTCGACGTGAAAAAGATCAGCACTATTAGGGTGGCACAAGCACTGGCTGTGGCGGTGGCTCTTTCCCCCGACGAGGTAGGCGAAGACATCGTCTGCCCTAACAGCGTGCAAAACATCTACGTTGTCTCAACACCAGAAGAAAGGAACGCGCGTGCTTAGGCGATAGTTCAACAGATCCGCCTGCGCGAAGGGGTCTTTGAGGTGGCCGCGTACATGACCACCTCGGACAATACGTGCAAGGGTATTGTGAGGGGAGTCAACGCCGAGTTCAACGATGCTCAGCTCCACTCAATGATTGTAAACCAACGGAACCCCACCGCATTGGAGGTGCGTCGCATCAAGACCACCACGACGGTTATCGTCCTATTCGACGGACTGAGGGTGCCGAACTTTGTCATGTGCGGCGTGGGCATGCTGCCCTGCGCTCTATACAGAAGGCAAGTGGATGTGTGCTGCGGTTGTGGAGAACTGGGCCACAGGGCCGATGTATGTCCTACCCCGAGTGTGAAGAAGTGCAGGGGATGCGGAGCAGTGTCCCCCACCGAAGGCCACCAGTGTGAGGCGAGATGCGGCATATGCGGGGGCCCTCACCCAACGGCTGACCGTACGTGCGAGCACCGCTTCCAAACGCCATATCTCGTTAGGCAGAGACGCCGAAGACGCCGGCGGAAGAAAACTTCCGCCGCCAAGAAGGGCGCCAATGCGGCACACGAGGTGAGTCAGGCACTGACGTCAGCACTAAGGAAGAGGAGTTCTTGGAGGGGGCGCTCCCGCTTCCGCGGGCACTCCTGCTCGCGGGGGCGCTCCGTGCAAGGAGGGCGCTCTCAGTCTAGGGGCCGCTCCAAGTCTAAGGCGCTCATCCCAGGAGGTCCCACCTGGGCCGACAAAGTGAAACAGACGAAGCCGACGGGCCAGACGAAACATGCCGCCGCACAGGCGAGCGAGCGGGCGCACGATCCCAGAATCGCGCAGTTGATGAATGAAAACGCCAGTCTCAAGGAGAAAATCCAGAGAATGAAGGCCGACTTGGAGGCATTTCGAAACGCTAGCGCCGCCCGAGCGGCCGCGGCAAGGCAATCTTCTGCGGAAGAAGCAGCCACAGCAAGGGTGGCCAAGCGCAGAGCCACCTCCTCCCAGGGTACGGTTGAGAACGTGAGCACGGCGGAGGCTACCACGCAGAGGTCCTTGGACCGTATGCAGAAATCCTTTACCGAGCTGGTACAGAGCAACCAGACCCTTCTACTCAGAGTACAACTGCTCGAGAACGAGCTTGCCAAGCGCTGTGACGTACACTACGGTGACGCCGCCAGGCCAGAGGCGATGTCCAGTGAAATGCTAGAAGACAACCAGCAGTCGCGGGCTGACGAGCAAGATGGCATCCCAGCCCACCTCCGGTCCAACAAGCCCAACCATGGCGAGACCGGATAGTAAGCTCATCGTGTGGCAATGGAACTGCGCCAGTTTCCAGAGGCGCAGGCCTCAACTGGTGCAGTTCATCAAGACCCGGGAGCCGCAAGAGAAGCGCCACGTCTTTTGCTACAGGAAACGGGAATGGAAACAATTACCCTCCCGGGGTACCGAGCCGTTTCCTCGTTAGGGGAGAACGGGCACGGCATCGCGACACTCATTGCAAAGAAGTGTGCCTTCCAGGAGCGCGATCAGCGCCTTGGCAGCACAAATCTGGAAGCGTCGCTCGTCGAGATCATGCCCAACAGCTGGCTCAAGAACAGCGTCTACGTTATCAATGTGTACTGCTCTCCTAGGGACAACCGGCAGACCTTCTACAGCCTAACGACCAAGGCGTCGTCCAAGGCGAGAGAGACGCGGCTCGTTATGGCCGGCGATTTCAACGGGCCGCACGAAGCCTGGGGCTACGTGAGAAGCATTCCCAAAGGATGCAGACTCATGTAGGCAGTAACTGACAGCTCCCTAGAGCTGATCACCAACCCACATTACCCCACACGCATGGGAAACGCGATCTCGAGAGACACCACCCCGGACCGGGCCTTCGTCAAGAACGCACCGAGAACGGAGTGGCATAACTTACAAGGGAACCTAGGCAGTGACCACTACATCGTGGAAATCTCCCTCCCGGTCTGCGCGGCCCCACAGAGGGCCTTCAAAATAGTGGACTGGGACGCCTTCCGCAGGAAAAGGAAGGACGACAACGAAGAATACGAGACCTTCGCGGACCTCGTAGCGAAGCTCAAGAAGGACGTGGCTGCAGTCCCCAAAACCGTCGAAAGGGACCTCAAGCTCGACCGCATGGACGCTCGATTGGCGCACCTGGTCGAAGCCAAGAATTCCCTCCCGGCCAGATCGAAGACGCAGAAGCCGAATCGAAACCTCCGGAAGAGGATCGCGGCCCTCAACCGCGAGATCGAATCGCACTGCAAGGAGCTCGGCCAGCAGCAATGGAACGAAGTCTGCGCGTCGGTCGACAGACAGATGCGCGCGGGAGGCAAGTGGAACCTCCTCAAGCAGTTACTGGATGACATGCAGTCCAAGAGAAACCACACTCTGGCCATCGACAGCCTGGTTCACAAGCTCACTAGCGAAGGCGCATCTACTAACGAAGTGATGGACGAAGTCGCGCGTCGCTACCTCCCCATCGGGCAGTCCGGGCCGCAAGATTACCCGGCCTACGGTGGCAAAGCGGACGAGGACCTCGACGCCCCCTTGTCTGTATCGGAAGTCAGAGCGGCCCTTCAAGGCCTCAACGGTAGATCGGCTCCCGGGCCGGATGGAATTTCGAACAGACTCCTCCGAAATCTGGACGACGGCTCGGTCGAACTGTTCGCCATGGAAATCAACAAGGCCTAGGCGGCTGGCACCGTACCGGATGCCTGAAAGGAAGCCACAGTGATCCTAATTCCGAAACCAGGCAAGACACAGACCATAGACATTCTGCGACCCATTTCGCTCACGTCCTGCGTGGGCAAGGTGGCGGAGCATGTCATCCACAACAGAATATCGAGGTGCGTCGAGGAACGACAGCTCCTCCCGCCGAACATGGTCGGTTTCAGACCCTCGCTGTCCACTCAAGAGGTCATGCTACTTACTGATCAAGACGCAGATAGTCGACGTGGTCACGAGAGATGTCCGAGGCATCTTGGCGCTGGACCTCGCGAAGGCTTTCGACACCGTCAAATACAAGCACGTCCTCGACTCTGTGTCGAGATTGAACCTCGGCAACCGCTTTCACGCGTACGTCAGCTCTTTCGTCAGGGATCGTAAGGCCACGATCAAGTTGGGCGAGATCAAGTCGGACGGATACGCACTGGGAGCCCGCGGCACGCCTCAGGGTGCGAAGACATCGCCATGAGAGACCTATCGGTCCGCCTCGACCAAATCGGGGGCGTCAATCTCAATCACGCTCTCTACGTGGACATCACCATCTGGTGCGGCGGTGGGTTGGACGCAGCGGTAGAGCAGGCTCTGCAAGAGGCCCTGGGCGTTACGGAAGAATTCCTCGAGGGCACGGGACTGGTCCTCTCGCCGACCAAGTCGGAGTTTTTGCTGTATCGGCCCGAAAGAAAGGGCTGCAAGTTTGACACGCCGCTGGATCAAGTACCGATTCATCTCATAACGAAGACGGGTCAGCGCATCCTGAGAGTTGATTATCTCTGGGTGCTCGGACTGGTCATAAACGCTAAGGGCAGCAACGTGCAAACGATCGCGCGCCTGAGGGCGAAGACGGAGAACATGCTCAGACTCGTTTCACGAGTGACGAGCCGGAGGGGTGGCATCAGCGAAGCCAACCTCCTAAAGATCAACCACGCCTTCCTCATGAGCCATATCAACTACGTGGCTTCCGCACTAAACTGGTCGCGCTCTGAGGAGAACAAGATTGACGCACTCGTCAGGAAGAGCATTAAACGAGTGCTCGATCGGTATCCCTGTGACGACCAGCACGGATAAGCTGATGCAGCTCGGGGTCCACAACACCCTGAGCGAAATTGTAGAAGCACAGAAAACGGCACAGAACGTTCGCCTGTCTGCCAGCGAGTCCGGCCGTCGAATACTCGAGATGGCGGGCCTCACCGCCATAGCCGCGGAGTCGTGCGCCGTCCCCCTCCACCAGGAACAAAGCGACGCCTTTCGAGTCTCCACATTCCCGAGGAACGTTCACCCACAACACAGCCAGGCCAGGCGTGCAGCCAGGGCCCGAGCACTCATCAAGGCTGCCCTGCAGAACCCAGAGCTCGCGTCCTTTGTCGACGCGGCGCAGTATCCCAGATCAAACTCGTACGCGGCCACGGTGGTTGATCCCCTAAGGTAAAATCCTCCATGCAGCGTCCATCCAACACTCGACGGCGTCCGTCGCAGAGCAAGTCGCAGTGGTGCTGGCTCTGTGCGATCCTGGGCGCACCCACATCTTCACGGACTCAAGGTCAGCGGCGATGGCCTTTCTCGCAGGCTGCGGCGGTGCTTAGGACCCGCAAGCCAGGCACGGTCCGTCACGTCATCACTTGGTTCCCGGCTCACATGAGCCGGAACGTCTCTCCCGGCTCGATCAACCCCAATGAGCTGGCCCACGAACAGGCGCGAGGTCTCGTCAACCGCGCCGGTCTGAGGGGCCCGGTTTCGCAGGGGGACCACGGACCCGCTACTTACTTTCCACGACATCACGGCTCATTACCAGCTGGGACGCAGGCAGTTCCCGGCTCCTCAGCCGAAGCTCGGCAGACCCCAGGCCTCGGTGTTGAGAATGCTGCAGACGGGCTCATTTCCGTCTCGATCCAGGCTGACCCACTATGCTCCGGGTGTGGATCCCCGCTGCCCCGACTGCGGCGTGGAAAGGTCCACCTTTAATCACATGCTGTGGCAATGTTCAGCATTGTACCACTCGCCTTTCAACAGGCAAGAAGACTGGGAAGAAACCGTCAAGAGCGACGACCTTCAAGTCCAGCTTCGGGCTGCCAAAGGGCCTGCAAGAAGGCTGAAGATCACGGTCTTCCGCCCCCGGTGCAGGTGCGGCCCGCGACTACGACAAAGTAGTCCCTTAGGACAAAATAAAGTTTCTTGTCTGTCTGTCTGTCGGTCTGTCTGTCTGTCTGTCTGTTCATTATAATTGCTGGCACTGGTGCGTACGAGCAATGTCCCAGTGGTTTAGAAAATGAATAGCAGCTTGCAAGGTAAACCTGGTAGGAAGAAAGCACTTCCTAATACGCGACACACTTCAGCGGGTTCTGCTCCGCGATTTCGCCAATGTCGCCGCATGGCCAGCGGACCTGCAAGTGAGCACGAACACAGTCCCCTTGCATGCGAAGTGGGAAAGGAGGGCTTCAGCAGCAAACTCCTCCTCCCGGCTGCGCGCCCTCTCCCTCTACCTTCTTACCTCATCAGTGACGTCATGGATGCATTGTTTTGTTTGTGAATTATTTGCAGTAGGATATCCGGCAGCCGCCAGTGGTGGAAGTGGCATCTGCCGCCGCGTATCGGCTGAAGTCCCTCTATATAAAAAGTTGCGACACTCTCCTCCTCCGCCTTCCCTCCTCCTCGTTAATTTCTCCTCTCTTTCGCGCTCCTTCGTCGACCGTGGCACCGCCTACACCGCTTGAGCGTAACAGACGACCCATAGAGAAAGAAGCCGCTATTCTGGACATTCCGCCATTTTCTTCGAAGCGTGACGTACGTGAGACGCTTACAAAATGGCGCCGATAGCCCCGATTTGCTTTCGTAACGTGACGCAAATTTGACGTTTCGCCTAAGAAACTGTAATGTAGGCATTGAACCTAGCGTGGTTGATGAAGCAAAACGGTTTTCCTCCCCAGTAAAAATAACGCAGCTAGCTCAAAGCGTACGATTATTCCATCAAAATCGTTTCTCGCTTCCGTCGTCTGCAAGCGCGCAGGCTGTCGTCTGCTTCATTAGCTAGGATGCGTGTCCTAGGGGAATGGAATGAGTCATTGTATATTGATGCCAACGCGCTTGCTTTCTACCTTGAGACAACATACGCGACCTGCCAGTAAAGCCCCTATATATAAAAAGTAGCGCCATCCACTT
Organism: Dermacentor silvarum; assembly: GCF_013339745.2. Classification (NCBI taxonomy): domain Eukaryota; kingdom Metazoa; phylum Arthropoda; class Arachnida; order Ixodida; family Ixodidae; genus Dermacentor; species Dermacentor silvarum. The sequence continues at coordinate 114,709,871 of NC_051154.1, forward strand.
CCCTCCTCCTCCGTTCCGCTGTCGCGCTCGGCGCGACCAGCGCGATCGAGGCGCGATATCAACAGTGGCGCCGCCTGCGTCGGGCCTGCCGTGGCAGACGACAGCTAACGCGCTACCAGAGGAAATCCGAGGAAAACTTCGATTGCGCCCTGTGGAGAAGTTTTTGAGGCGCGATTTTGCTTCGTCAGTCAGTAACTAGCCTTAATGCCGTTTTGGAAGTAGCAAGGCGACGATCCGAGACGGCGCAAATATCAAGTATGCAGCGAGCGTTTGCGCACGCCGGATAGTAAACAAAAAAGCCTTTTGCCCTCGCCTTATCCATTGCGGCAACTTAAGGCGCAGCAGCATGCCATCACAACGAAGTTCTTGTCCCTAACGCGTTTGATCCGTTTGTGCGTAGAGCACTTTCGTCGCACAGGCCCGAGAATGGCAGTCGGAGCGCACTGGAAAGAAAAAAATATAGAAAAGCGCAACGCGCGCTTCCACGTGGCACGGATTGGCCATTGGGGGAGCGGAGGAGGCTGGGGTGACAGGAGGCGGCAAGGAGGTAACGCCGGGGTGAGCGCGGTGGCGGCAAGATCTAAGAATTGCGCTACTTTTTGTATATAAGGGCTTTACCTGCCAGTGATGATCAGGGCACGATCTAGGCCGCGTTATCGCTATCTCGTGAACCGCAAGTGACTCAGCCCGACTCGTCTGGCTGAGAAGCAGCCGAATATCATCGATAGCGTTGCGCGCGCCCCAGGTATCCGCTTGAGCGACGCAAGCGCCGGCACTGCCATCTCTTGTGCACTTCGCTGCTTACTCGCACCGCGAGAGGATAAAGCCCCTATATATAAAGCCCCTATATATAAAAAGTAGCGTCACGCTTTGAAGAATGCCGCCGCCTCCTCGCACACCCTGTCCGAGGCCGACGCCGCGTCGGTATTGGCCTAATGGCATCACGTGGACCGTCGAGCCCCCGGGCGCTGGCTGCGTTTGTTTACGATCACGCTCCATCGCCATTTTCGCCCGAGAAGCGTCTACCGACTGGCGAGGAGCACGACGATAGCGACGAACACAGTCGGCGATCGTCGAATCTGATCAGCGGTGAAAGATAAACAAGTGCACGTGTTTCAAGCGGTGTAGGCGGCGCAACGGTCGAAAAAGGAGCGCGAAAGAGAGGAGAAACGAGGAGGAGGGAAGGCGGAGGAGGAGAGTGTCTCTACTTTTTTTATATAGGGGTTTTACGAGAGGAAACTTCAAGACGCCGTCTTGCGTACATTTCTTTTTATAAATTAAAAAGTCACCGTTGTCATAGCGTTTGATGACGCGAAAAGTCATTAATATTGTTTACAATACAAACGCAATAGTGAAAAGTGCAAAATGTCGCAGAAAGTTAGCTAGTTTCAACCAATATTATTTCAAATAAACGTGTTTTTAATAAAAATGATGGTGCAAAACACAAATGCCAACACCACCCGAGAGCGATGCAAATGCTATGAGCACGCGTTGTGAACAAAAGATTTTATGGCCTGAAATGACAGGGAAAATGGGGCGATACGCATGCCTCTCCACTGCCACTGCATATGGCCGCTCATTACCATAATTCGCGCGGCTCGTCGCACCACAAATTATGGCGGAAAATCTCTGCAATGGCGGCCCAGCGCAACGTCACACAACGTCAAGTTGACGTTTACGAAACGGCCCTTCCTGGGACGCTCCTCGCGGGATATTGCTTCAGCCAATGAAACAAACAACCTGACATGCCGGCTATCTTGGAACGCCCCCACATATTCGCGAAATTGCAGATGCATTGCACGAGGTTCTGCACGCTACCGTCCACTTTCTTTTTAAAGCGCTAAAGTCGCAATATAGGTGCCAAGGACCACAAAAAAGTATTAGTCGATAAAACTTGCAGCTCCACGTCACGTTTCGTCATTCTGACGAAAACGCAAAGTTGCATTTTGCAAAACTTCCGTTTCCCGGCACAAATTTCGAAACACGTCACCTCTGGACAGCCAATGAGACAGCCAAGATGGTGGATAATGGCGGCCGTGCAGCCGCCATGCGTGTCCAGAATAGAGCCCCAGAAATTCAACAAGAGGGGACGCTCGGCAAAAACTGGCAACAGGAAACACGTCACCATACGTCACGCTATAGTATTGATGCCGAACGTTAGCTGCGGCGAGCATCGAAAAAAAGAAAGTGAAATTAAGTTAACAGACATTGATTTATTTTTTAAATTCTTTGCCGCGAAAACTAAAACGTTTTGCGTTAAAGGAAGTTAAACTTTGTGACTTATTTTTCTTGCCTTACGTAGCGACAGGCACATGACGCGCCAGATGCATGCGTCATCCGCCAGACACTCCCCCGAGGCGAGCGAGGGCGGCTGCGCGCGCGTTTGAGCGCTCGCCCGCGGCTACCCGTCTATCTCTTTCTTTCGTTTTTTTTTTTTTTTTTTTTTTTTTAATATAGCCTAGTTTCTTGCGCTCCCGGCGTATTTATAGCGTCCACCGACGCTGCGACGCGGGGCGCTTTGGTGGGCGCTCCCAACCGGAGCCTTGGCGCCGACTGTCAAAGCAGTAAACATTAAATAAACGCAGCGCGTGCTCGAAGCGCAAGCTCGGCACGCGCAGCGTTGTTCCAGGAGCTTGACACGCTGGTCGTCGCGGCCTCCGCTCGGCTGGCCGCCTTCTTAGTAGGAACGACGGCACGACTCGTTCCCCGCCGTCACGTTAATTCCTACAATGGTGACCCGGACGTGATCGGCCACGGCGCTCACCAAGCCACGGCGCTCACCAAGCCACGGCGCACCAGGCCACGGTACGAGCACGCCGGCCACGGTACGAGCACGCCGGCCACGGTACGAGCACGCCGGCCACGGTACGAGCACGCCGGCCACGGTACGAGCACGCCGGCCACGGTACGAGCACGCCGGCCACGGTACGAGCACGTCGGCCATGGTGCGAGCACGCCGGTCACGGTACCAGCACGCCGACCACGCGGAGCGGTGACACGTCAGCTACTCTCACTCCTCGGATCATGGCCCTGCGCTTAGTGCTTACTGGCCTGACCCTGGCCCTGATGGTTCAAGCGACTTTTACTAGGACCAGTTTCGGCTCAGGGACGCCGGCAGCCTACGGCCCGCGGTCCCTTACGATGCGGATCGTCAGCGGGCTCTGCTCGAGGGAACGTTCCATCGGGCGCCCGTGCAGCAGCTAAGCCTCACTAGTCCTACCAACGATCCGGCGTCGTGTTCGATATTGGCAAGCTACAGCGCCGTAAATCACCGCAGCCGTGACCTCGTCGTGGAGTGTCCGCCTCGGCTGCGGGAGGTCGCGGGTTCGAAACCAGGCGGCCACCGGTTACCCACCGGAATACAAATCGAGCACAAGCGACCCCCGGCCAGACGCCCGGCTTTCTTCAGGAGTGCTCGCTTGGGAGAAGCTCCGCTAACCCCGCCGTCCCCCTCGGGGGATTACTTTCGAACAACCCTTCAGCCTGCAAAGGTGGTTACATACAACCCGGCCTGCGCGGCTCAAACTCGAGTGATGCATCGATGCGCAGCTCACTGCGCGCGCATTCCAGCACACTGGTAACCCCGTCTCAGGGGCCCACAGTTCTCGCGCCTGTACAAGGACTACGCCACAATCACCTGGACCGTGAACGGCCGTATCCTGGAGAACTTCATCAACCGCTCCACCCTAAGCACCGTGAAGAACGACATCTCCGTTAAGGTCTTCAAGATCGCCATCAACCAGCTGGAGAGGCTTCCCTCCGACAACGGCAAGTTCGTCTTTGAATGCACGGCCCTATCGACGCGCAGGTCACCAAGGCAACCATCGCCCTTGGTTCCATCTTCGAGGACACCTGCACGAGCAACGCCCAGTGCGATCCTCGCGGGGCCTCGTGCAGCGAGTGCCGCTACCTCTACAAGCCATCTGAGCCCGTGAGCCTCAAGTCCAAGCACCTGACCTGCCGGGCCGCCGCCGGCCTCGGCTAGCCCTGCGACTACTCCGAGCAGTGCGTCTTCGCCCAGCTGAACGGCGTCTGCACGGACCGTCTGATCTGCGACTGTGCTCTCGAGTTTGTCCGCTCGCTGGACGGCAAGGCCTGCGACAAGCTACAGACCACCGCCGCAAACATATCGGACAGCCCTGCAAGGCCAACAGCGAATGACACACTGCCGGAACCGCTTGCTTCAAGGACGTCTGCGCGTGCGCCAGCAACAAGGCGCTCCTAAGATGCAGGCTGGAGTACAAGGATCCAACTTAGCTCCTCTCACGTCCTTCATCGACATTCCGTCTGGGCGGGGTGCCCTGTAGCGCCCACCGACGCTGCGACGCGGGGCGCTTTGGTCGGCGCTCCCAACCGGTGCCTTGGCGCCGACTGTCAAAGAAGTAAACAATAAATAAACGCAGCGCGTGCTCGAAGCGCAAGCTCGGCACGCGCAGTGTTGTTCCAGGAGCTTGAGACGCTGGTCGTCGCAGCCTCCGCTCGGCTGGCCGCCTTCTTAGTAGGAACGACGGCACGGCTCGTTCCCCGCCGTCACGTTAATTCCTACATATTCTTCTGTTCCTTCTCCACTGGGACAAGACAACACTGCACTATTGGACTATGGCAAGGTGAGAAATTTTGTTTCTCAGTCTACGATGCATTTAGGCTTGCGGCATGCACGGGACCGAGGCTTAAGACGTAGTTAGCGAAAAACAACTCGGCCGTCCTGGCGCAGTTAACTTGAGTTAATGGACAGTTTTAGTTACACGTACGTGGAGACTTCACGTACGCAAACGTGAACAGTCTACGTACAGTCAACCACAAAAGTTTGCGGACCACGCGAGCGCGTGGCCAAGAGCCTCTTCGCGACACTTCCGCTACGTCACCAGCGATCGACAGCAGCGCTACGTTGAAGACGCATCCCTCCTTAAATCTATGGCCTGTCTATTTTCGCAGTCTGCGCAAATATTTTCTACCTATCTCTTTCAACGTGACGCGCTCTTTGTTAGCCAGGGCTACTTGCTTATATTTTGAGAGCAGAATATCAGTACAAGTAATCAGACAGCGTATTCTTCGGCTGTTATCAGTTCTATTTTCGCGTAGCCACGCTGTTTTTTTTTTTTTTTCGTGAGTGCGTGAGTGAGCGGTGAGGCAGCCATGGGACACAGATGCTTAGTCAGTAGCACGGTGTAAGATATATACTCTTTAGGTGGGGACACTTCTCGGCTTGCTTGCGAGGCGAGATCGACCAGATAAAGTAGCAAAGGCGCGCGCCGATCGGTCAGGTGCCGGCAGCGGATACCTATCGGCGGTACGATGCAACTTCAAGACAGAAAAGGTTTTATCTAATGTTGCTATAGCAACCGGCGCTTCTGCGCCGCCGTATCTGCTCCGTCAAGGCGATGCCCTCTTCCCTCGCGCCCCTCACCACGGTGACCTACTTTCACGCGTCGCGCAACCATTTCGGATTTCCCGCGAATCGCCCGGTTGCTATAGCAACTGTAGATAAAACCTTTTCTGTCTTGAAGTTGCCTCGTACCGCCGATAGGTATCCGCTGCCGGCACCTGACCGATTGACGCGCGCTGTTGTTACTTTATCTGGTCGATCGCGCCTCGCGAGTGTCCCCACCTAAAGAGTATATATCTTACACCGTGGTCAGTAGGCAGAATTTTTCCGTTCCTCCCCCATCGCTAAGTGACAGTAGCGGCCGGGATTTGATCGCCTGCGCCCAGGTTTTGCTGCGCAAAGCCCGAACCACCGCGCTGCTATAGTGGTTACATTTAGAAAAATAAGAAATAATCGGGTGCGATGACTCTTTTTATAACCCTTTGCGACACGGCGTCCTCGTTTGGGGACTCGAACTTCGGAGGCGCGTCCCACGCCACGTGTTTCTTCAAATCACCTAAAGCTCAGTGTGCACATTCGTGTCCGCTTCCTGATGGGACAACTAGCGGTCAGTTAACTTCATTGTCCTGCGTATTGCTGCAGATGATCACTTTGCTGGAGACACTACCATGTTAGACAATCGTTCGACGTGCCGCGTTCCAAGACCAACGTCAAGAGTATTTTTTTTCTCCGGTCGACACGAATACAACCGAAAAAGCAAGTGTGCATGCGTTTTGGGCCTAATAGTTGATTCTTCTTATGCAAGCATTGAAGCTGACGGATTTCAGAATAATTAGATAATGAGTTATACGCTAATTAATTTTTTTTACTGAAACTCGCACAAAACAGCACATTGCTTCGTCTTCTTTCTTGGAATGTAATAGTGAGCGTCTTGAAATGATGCCATGCGCATTTGACGCATTTGCAGACAGTGCATCATAATTCGTGTCTGAAGGGGATGAATTTATTCACAAGACATTTACAGAAGTGTCATGAAACATAGGTCTCTCAATGATCTAGTAGGAAGTGAAATGTCCGCCGTTTTCTAGCACCTTATTGATGCGTGTGGGCATCGACTCGTACAAAGATTCAGTAATCTCCGGTCGACCGCGCAGGCTTTCCCATTCTTGTGCGATCGCTTGCCACAGCGTATCGGCCGTGCGGCCGCGGTTGGCTCGTGTGGACAGCCGTTTCTTCAACATGCCCCAGACATTTTCTATGGGATTCAAGTCGGCGCCACATGGAGGCCACTCAAGCTGGCAAACAGCATGTTCTTCTAGCAATGACTGGACGATACGTGCTTTATGGATCGGGCTGCGGTCGTGTTGAAAAAAATAGCAGCCGTCGCTGAAGGGACCGTCCAGCGCATACGGAACGAGGTGTCTAGTGATGACGTCGCAGTACCGTGACGCAGTGAAGGGCCCTTCCAGACACACAAGGGGACCAAGGCCATCTTTGCTGATTGCTCCCCACACGCTCACGGAACACCGTCCACTGGATAGAACACTCTGTGTGTAATTAGGCAGATATCTGCAAGAAATAGCATACAATTGGGTTCCATCGGCGCGTCTAAAAATGTTGTGATTCCTCTTGCGTATGAACTTTATAATGCTGTTATAGAGTTGCAATAGAAAACGTGCAAACATCATTAGATAGTACTGAAAGACCCACTGGCAGCTTTTAATTAGCTTCAGAGTAAGTAGTACTATGAATCAATCGTTAATGTTTTCAACATAATACCACTACAGAAAAATCTCGTAATGTCCAAAAGCTCATTTTACGTGAAACATGTTGTGATGCAGAATTAGCTTCGTGAATTAACTGCCAATACACTGTAAACACACCTGCCGTTTAGTGGACGCCAAACCCGCTTCCGTTGGTCCCAGCGCGTGGAAAAAGTTGACTCGTCGCTAAAGATGACATCGCCCCATTTCTCTGTTGTCCAATCTTTCATTGCTGTAGCGAACATGAGTCGTTCTTGTAGCTGGCTGTGTGCTACAAGGCAGGGCTTCTGTGCTGCTACGAAAGACTGCAGGCCAAGCTCACTCAGCCTTCTTCTTACAGTCTCAGACGATACCGTGAGCGAGAGCGCTTCTCGGATATCCTCTGCACTTTGAAAAGGATCAGCCACGATGGCGGCCGTAATCAGGCGGTCCTCTTCCTCAGTCATGGCCATTGGACGCCCACTGCGCTCCATATCTGTGAATCTGTCATCGTCGCGGAAAGCTTGAATAATCCTATTCACGGCAGTCCGGCTCCTGTTGGTTCGGCGGCAGATTTCGCGCTGAGGTATTCCCTCTATAAATAAACGCACAATGTGCCTTCTTTCGTCAAGTGGAACACGCAGCGGCATCTTTCCAAATAGGCAATCACCACGTGGCCTGAAGCAAGTCTACTACGTTTTCAGCAACTGATGCGAAGATGCGCCTATGTGTGAAAGAAAATTTTCTATGCATCCGCTTTTTCTTTATTTTTGATGACAGTGAAACACCTCCCTACCCTTTCTCTCAAGACGCAGAAGCAGCAACACTCATTGGACCAACATGCTGCCAACCAAAGTGCGCCAGTAAACGTCGCGTAAAAAAATCGTCGCAGCGCTTCGTGAAACTTATCTACCCACTGGCACACCAGTCGACAAAGGTTGCAGTGATTGCTCCGATACTGCTATCAAGCCAGATATGTGGCGGTCTTATCGCAGACAGCGCTCTGCGTCAACACAACGAACTAACAATGTCATGCACGGGAATACAAAATTAACAGGCAGGCGAGTACCAAGAGGGCTCATATCCGGGAGAGCGCCCCTGTCGCCGCTAGGTGGCGTACCGCTAGGTGGCGCGGATAGGCAGTCTGGCACGCGCTCGCGTGGTCCGCAAACTTTTGTGGTTGACTGTACCTTACGTGCACGCCATCTGAAACGCTTTTAGCTACACGTACGTGACGCACCACGTAGCTGCATCTATCGGGAAATATGAACAATTCAATTCAAAATGAGTATTTCAGCGAAGCCAGTGATGTGCATTGATGTGTGCCGGTCATCGTCTCCGCAATGCCCGGAAGTGTGTTGTGCAAGCGTTATCTGTTGTCATCGTTGACATGGAATGAAATAGATGACCAGTCATCCTGTCACCGTGTTTCTATGCAAGCCATCTGCGCGCGCTCAGCACGCTATCGCTTGTTCGTGGTCTCGCGAAACCCCCGCGCGAAGCTGTCTACGTGCGCAAGAAACGCACGTAAAAAATCGAATCTCACGTACGTCCGTGAGACCAGCGCGCGGCCGCTACGTTCTGCGCATGCGCACTGCTTACACGTAGAAGCTCTACGTACGCAAAGCCTCTACGTGCGTGTAACTAAAACTGTCTAATGAATCGTCCTGGGACATATTTCCGACGCTTCGTAGGGGATTAGTGTAACTTATTTCGGTTCTGTTGAGGCACACTGGCCGCACAGAGCGTGTGATGCAGTTAGCGATAAGCAGCTCGGCCGTGGTGACAAATTTAGTTTGGCGTGTAATGAATCTTAGAGGGACAAGTTTGTGACGTTTTTCGTGGCCCCGCAACAACATATACCTTCTTTCGGTACTCACGCCTGTCGAAAACGCGATGGGCGATTTCCAAGCGTGATAACATGGGAGTGTGATGCTGACGCCGGCAGAACGCGCGAAAGATAACGCAGAACATATCGGAAACTTGTAATTCGAAGATTCCGTCTTCTAAAGGACTGAAAACAGGCTTTGCACCCACGCATTTGTCTTGTGCGCGAGTAGAAGACATTCTGCAAACGTCTATAGCATGGTGCGGCTGGGAGCCTCTGTTGCATCTGTCTCTCTGTATGTATACCGTACCGTCGCGTCGCCCGACGCGAAATTTTGGAAACGCGAAGTCGCCCGTGTATTCGTGCTGCTAAAGTGCAGGAAATAATGCCCGGAAATGGGGTAATGCTTGGAAATCAGATGTTTTCATATTTTATGTTATTGTTTGGGATGAGCCGGGTATTTTCTACGCCATGTATGTAAAAGCAAATTGCTTTTGTTTGTAATGCCGCCCATTCACCACTTTCGCACGTTTCGCCTATACACGCAGTATTGCTATATCTAAATACCAAATGACACATGCTTGTAACATGCTGTTACAAGCTTGTAAATGTAACATGCTTGTAATTTACTTTTTTTCAGCTGATGTTATCCGGTGGAGCTTCATACGGGAACTACTGCCTACCTGGGGTCACAACGTTGGATGAACGTACAAAAAGCGCGGAACGATCTTTTATATAGAGCAAAATATATAATTCCGCATTTGACAAGCAGTCTTGCGTCTACTTCGTGAAATCGCTCGTGGCACAGATTCGATGGTACTTGACAAGATCGCACGCAATCATTTTTACCAAATAATAAACCGATTCCGCACGAAGACCGTACGCGGTTGCAGCGAGGCCTCCTCCTTGCAGAATTTGTCGAGGGATCAAATATATGAATAATAACTGCATTGCCAATGCCATTGTATATTAGATGCTGCAAACGAATTATTGAACGCAACGGACTGTCAAGACAATTAAAATATGTATTTTTCATTAAAGAATATATTCCTATGTCCCAGAAATTGTGACAGAAATAAACTAATATCAATGCTTCCGCGTTTTCATGTTTATTTAATAATTAAAGAAAATATCACACGAACTTTAGTCCTATATCAGCTCGAAACCAGCAAAGCAGTGCATGCAGCTGATATGAAACACGTAAAGGCCATGAAATTAACAAGTTGAGCACAAATATTTTGATGAATCTATGTCATTCAAGAACCTTGTTCATATTTTTGTACATATGCAACGGCCAGGGAAAAACCTCAATGACGCTGTCCTTCGTTGCAATGGATTGCGCAGGAGCAGCTGTTACCGGTCGTGTATTGTGAGTAATTGCACCGAAATTAAACGCCAAAAAAGTGTCGCTGGAAACAAAGTTCACTGCTTGTATACACAAAATCTCGCAACAAGATATTTCAATATACGTATAAGTCTCCAATAAATCTACGTATCTAAGCAAACGTCACTGTATATAATGCGTCAAAGAAGACAAATAAGCATGTCGCGAAGTCACAGATAGTAAACTTTACGCACAGAAAGACAGACGATCGAGGCAAGAAGAAAACTATGAGCGCAGAAATCATGATATGTACTTGGGCCATCCTGCTCTATATGGTTAGAATAATAGAGGAAGATGCAGAAATCAGTACGAAAATGTGTATTTTAACTGCCTGCACAGCAGCAACAATTATTCTGCACCAAAAATTAAAGAAGGGTATTGCTTCATTTCAAAAAAGAAGTAAAAGCAGGTAGCTAAAAAGGAAAGAAAATGACAAACGAAAGCCACAGATGATGCGGCAAGTTCAACTACCCATATACGAGTGTGTTTGTTGGGAAACGCTGCGTGGGCGGGGCTTTCAATGCGAAAGGTCGGTCAAAATCGGTTATTGATGTCCTAGTAATTTTCGTATTCTCATGATAATTTTGATCATGATGCTAACACACAATAAACGTGGAAAATTTATGCGGTTTTAAAAGCTAATGAACAGTCATACATTTCATAATTACGAGTTTATGGACCTGAAGGAACAAAGCTTTTTATATGCGTTGATTTTTGCTGCTTCGCTATCTAAAGGACAAACATCACTCGGCGGGGAAGTTTAGCGAAGCGGTCAATGACTTTTGTCAATGCCGACGTCTCTGTGGGCGTATAGAAGCGCCAGCCTAACCATGCATTCTTCAGACATTGTAGAGCGCAAGTAGTTTTTTAGTAATCTCAGTGTTTGAAAATATGCTCTCTGCGCTGGCATTGGTCACTGGCAGGGGACTAGAATCTGCAATAGTTTGTACACATTTGCATAGAACCTGCAGTCGCAACTGAGAGAGTGCCTCTATTCCGTTGCTAAAGCCTAAATACATTTCTTCGATGTCGATGGCATCCTTGTTTAGGTACCTTGCACAAACAGTAAGCTGTTCGATTCCAGCAATATACGTCGTTTCGTCAGCAAGTACGGAGAAGCAGACTGCAGCGTTTACTTTTGCATCTAGGCTTTCTTTGATAATTTCACCACAAATTTCTATAATTCGGTTTTGTACATCTGGGCTTAAATACGAGGCATTACTGGGGCAACTTTCGAAATGGTTCTTCAGATACGTATCTCCACAATTAGCTCGCACGCGAAGAAGCGCTGTGAAAATACCAGTATTTTCAGCGGGGGCTTTGCTTAAATCCATAGGACCACTGTCCTATGGCCACGGAGAGCCAGACCTTGTCGCTCGCAAAATAAAAAGAACTGTCTCAATAAAGGCCTTTCTTCTGTTTTCTCTTATTTTACTTTGCATACCCTGATCCAGCTGATCGATCACATTGTGCGCGCATTCATGAAACTGTTCGGAGAAAATTAGCAGCTGCCAGCTGACAGTCACGGTGATATTTAGTATTTTTGTGTGTGTGAAAGATTGCGAGCGCATGCTTCCATTTCTGGAACGGCTTGTTCACGGGTGCTCCAGTGCGCATATGTTGGCCCAAGTTTATAAGAACATTAAACCCATAAAGTTCCAGATTTGAAAATCTAAAGCACGCCTTAGGAAATTCTAGTGCATCTTTGGCGTCAAACGTTTATGAGAACTTTATACCCATCAAATTTCGGAATTGAAATCCATGCGCTCCGCAGATTCCGCGGCCCCTTCGAGATGCCGCGACGCACCCGCTCGCTTTTGAAAAGCCCTTGAAATTTTGTGCTCGGATGGGGCTGCTTGCGTTATGTGACTCCAGGTGCATGGGCGTTGCCACGAAATGCAGCCCGAGTTCACAATGTTCGTGCCAAAATGTCTGTTCGAGCGTACAAAAGACATTGCAGACAAAAAACAGAATGATTTCCGGCGCCGGTGATTGTTTTGCTTGGCAGTGCATGACAGCACGAAAAAATTGCGGGGGAGGGGGGGGGGGGCTGAAACCCCATAAGCCCCCCCTGGCACGCCCCTGGTGCACGCCACTTAGCAGGCGGCGATGAGCTGTGTAAGGGCCGACACAGAATGATTCTCCAAGATATTTCTTTCTCTAACATAGACTTAAGCAACAATAACAATTTCAGTACTCGCATGCACATATAGAGGTATCATGAAACATGGTTTTACGGTGCAAATTTAAACGGGACACAGGGAGATACATACATAATACTTGTAACCAACTAGCCCACCTTAGTTCCTTGAACACAGTTAGAGGTAATGCGCAGCAGTAATACATTCGGCGATACGGCCATTTCCCCATCTTGTTCACAAAAAGCGACAACTTCTAACTACGTACCACTTCAACCTCTAGTTTCGACCAAGAAATGCCGTTGACAGCGCGCAGTTTAAAACATTTTCAGCACTAATTTTCTAATTACGCTAGCTGCGCCGTTACTGACGATATTGGTTGCAGCGACGATCACAGGGCAGTATTTACCATGCCACCGCCTCAGCACCAGTTTTTCTAAGTAATGCTTCTATACGCTTGATAAATTATCGGATAAAGATAGCTTTTTCATCTATCTGACTGACCCACCGGCACAGTAGTTTGTAGACAGCTTTAGCAGAGCGCCGCTTACGCTCCGCTCCGCTCAGATTTGACGCTCTGAGATACTGCAGGGAACTGCGTAGATTTCGCATTTGATAAGCGCCTCTTGCCGAGACGCGAGCGACGCGCTATCAGCTCGGCTGCAAAACGACGAAGAGGCCAAGTAGGCACGCTGTCACGCTCCGCTCAGTCGGCTTTGTAGCGGAGCGAGGGATGCGGTCTTCGTTCCGCTGCCGGTATGAGCGTTGTGCACAAGCGCAATAGCATTCCCGCTAAGCGGTTGTGTGGCATTCGCTAGCATATGCCGGTCTGAGCGGAGCGGACAGCAAGCGCTCAGCTAAAACACTCTAGTGACGGTGCGTCCAAGCCGCGGCAAATGTCTTAGCGCTAAACCTGGCAAAAACAAAAAAGCTGCCGAAACGAAAACCTGAGTTCGTTTCTGAATAAAAGCGTATCCTTGCCTTTCTTGGCTCGTCATCGTCGCGCCCAGAGCGAACTCAAAGCTAGAAATCAGCTGCTTGGATGGTACGACATTGCTGGTCGACAAAGCGGACGGAAAACTTCGCACAACTGACAGTTGAAACCGCGTAGAAAAACACGTTCGCCGGGCATGCCGCCGATGCCGCCGCGTCGTCCGTCGAACGGGAAGCTGCATAGCAGACGGCATGCCCCACAATTCCTTGCGATTGCTCGTTTTACGGGTCACCTATACGATGTATCGCTACATTGCTTCAGTGCTAATCGCATTAACGTCGACATTCATCGTGAGATAGCTTCTGCCGGAATTTTTTATCGCGATAGCAATTATAGGAACACTCCAGGCAAATGTCTGCGATCCCCATCGCCGGGATCTTCCGTAGAATGTCCTGTGCGATAAGATCGTATCGCAAACCACGCGCCGTGAGCTCTGGGTGCGAGGGAAAGCGTGCGAGGGTGAGTCAAGAAGGAGGGTGGCTTGACACACGCTGTCCTCCCGCACGCCCCGCAGTTGTGCCCTGGCATGGCGCGGCTGGGCGGATACGCGCCCCACACGCCCTATCTTGGAGGTAAACTGCGGCGGGTGCTAAGACTGCGCGAGCCGAGACGGCCGGTGGTTTATGTCCCCGTGCGCCGTGCGTCTTTCCGTGCGCCTAGTGTTGGATGTCGCGTAATGTAATGTATCAGAGATGCAGTGAAGCGAGCGGCGGCACGAAGTTTTCGCTTCCCTTTGTTTGCGCTCTTCATCACGCTAGCGTTGCGACAGCCAGTGCTCGCGGTCATCAAGTGAGATTGATGTGTTCATGTTTGTCTGTGTGGCTCGTGATACCATGCTTGTTCATTTAATTAGTAACCGAATGTTTCAGCAATTTATACAGCTGATAAAAGTACGAACCTTACTCCGTGTAGTTGTCTAATGTTCTGCCATCGCTATCAGTGATTCCCCTTTCAGGCAAAACTGCGACTTTCGTTTCATGACTACCCTACCAACCATACCTGGTGTCGCCGCCATACGTCAGCGACTGGAACTCACGTTGTTTCGCAGTTTATACCATAGAAATAGCGACAACGAAGGACACTTGATGCACTCTTGACCAATTTGCGCCATAGCGGGGGCACTGACTGCATGAACACTAAACGACACATCTTCCAGGCAATCATATATCTACGCTTTTCGACGAAGCTTGCGGACTTCATAGAGGCGCCACTAGCAGACACATTTATAGAACTAATCTCGGAGAGAATGGCTTAATTTCATTGAAATCAATGAACCAATCAATCAATGAAATATACACGAACAGATGCCGACCGTAAGTCTACGGAAAGATGAGATGGTTAGATGAAGAATATTTTTGTTGAATTGTTAACTTGAGTACGCATTCGATTAATAAATGGGCTACTTCATAACGCGTGGGTTCTGCAATAAGTACCAACAATTCAATAAGAATCTTCCAGATCAGGTATCTACATTAGCCTATGTTTTGAATTTCCTGCATACGCTGACATATTTATATCCGCAGGAAGGCTCCGGCAGTAGAAAGATGTTTTGAGAGATATTGCGTGCATAAAAAATGATGCTACGGGTTGGCGTGCAATTTTTCATGTGTACCTGTCCTCTCTACGACGTACAACGCCTCTTCGTACAACGACGTACAACAACTTCAAACACGACGTACAACAACTTAAAACACGACGTACAACAACTTAAAACACGACGTACAACAACTTCAAACCGACTGGACTCGAGACCACTCTCTGGGTCAAAGATACTCGGACCGAGGCTACACCCGTCACTGGTACAAAAAGTGATTCGTGTACTAGTGCACTACTTGAAGTGCACCGGTTTAAGAGACCCCTGGCAGTGTCCCTGTGCATCATGCCACGTCTACTTCGTGCTCACTCTCTCCATCTTTTCCTCTTTCTATTCCCTCTTTTCCTAACCCCCAGTGTAGCGTAACAAACCAGAAGCTCGCCTGGTTGACCTTCCTGCCTTTGCTGTCCTTGCTCTCTCTCTCTCATGGAATATTTAAAGTATATCAAACAAAAAGCCGCCATATTTGGACTCTTATTGCTATCAAGTCCAGCTTACTGAAACTAATAGATTTCTCTTACCGCTACATATTTGTTTTTTCGGCTTTTACTCTGACAGCATTCTATAATTGCAGGCTCGTATATGTGACCTTGTGTTGATGACTTCGTGCACCACACAACCCTAACGAGGAAAACATGAACGTTAAAGAATTTTCAAAACAAGGGTGACACGGTGGCACCCATGAAACTACTGGCCGCCAATTATACGGACAGTCGTCACCGCCGCCATCGCCGTGCTGTTCCTCACATGACAGAGAACATTCAGTCAGTTTTTTCAAAGCTTTTTTCTTCTCTGCTACCAACCGTTCTCCTTTCCCGTTTGTTGCCGGATGATACGGAGCAGATGTTATATGTTTAATTCCATTCACTGTACAAAACGTCATGTTGGCAGACACAAAAGCTTCTCCATTGTCCGACATGATTACCCGTGGTATTCCAAATGTAGCAAAGAATGACCTTAGCACGCCCGTAATCGCTGATGTGGACTGTGCAGGCGCATACTTCACTTCCAGCCACTTTGAAAAGGCGTCAACAACAATCACAACGTTCAGTCTGTGGACAGGTCCCTCCAGCGAAGTCAACGTGGATCATTTCCCAAGGTCCTTGCGACCGTGGCCACTCAGAAGCAAGAACGTACTTGAGCTTCTATGTCCGCGTCCAAGCCAGCTAGGACACCAGATGTGACTGAGTGGAAATTGTTTCATTGCTGTCATCCCCGAATGATTAGCATGTAAAAGCGTCAGCGCTTCATTCCTTCCAGAAGTAGGAATGACTACACGATTTTCTCAGAGAACGCAGCCTAGAAGTTTTGTACGATCTTGAACGCGTGATTTGTATGGCTGTAAGCTTTGACCTTGCCATCTCTTGGTAGATCCATCCTGTAAAGATTGGAACACTTGCATAAATATGAAATCCTTGGCTGTCAGTTCAGCGGTTCATTAAGCAGTAAGTGGTGGGTTTTACAGATCTTTAATCATTAAGATATCTGCCGGTGGTGTTGACTCGTCGTAGTTGGACGCCAACGACGACCGACTGAGGGCGCCAACGTTTTGATGATCCGTTTGGCTCTATCGCCGCTGACAGCGGTATAAAAATTGGCTACCAGTTCTTTCTGCTTGGAAATAGTAACTTACAGAGTAAAGTTATGTCGAAAGTGCGCCTATTCTGCAATGCAGCTCCCAATACTAATTTAACCTCTGGCGAGAACGGGATCCGCGATGCGAGGGAATTTTGCCGGCAGGCAGCATCACACCTATCGTCTCAGCGAGGCTGCTCACTTGGCTTGCACGTTTGCTGATCGCGCTGGCGGTTTCAAGAAAAGTAATTGTATTTATTTACGCACGACATATTTGTATAGACGTTGCTCGTGTTGACAAAAATGAGCGGTCTATATTACAATATAGACTGCAAGCACCGTCGGCCGTGGCTCCAGCGTCCAGCGAGCTAGGCCACTCACCCTGTCAGTGGCTGTCAGTGGACGGCGCTCCATTGTGAAGTCCTTGTCGCACGCGTAACTTCGCATTTTTGACAATGTTTGTATAAAACAATGCACCGTCGTGCAAAGATGTTTGTTTTGTACTCTTCGAGGAGGATATAAAGTCTTATGAATTCACATGCATGGGGCCTCGGATTTGGGTGGAGCGAATACCCGCATAGCTTGCTCATTCGCACACTCCTCCTGTGTGTCCCGAATCGTCGTCTGCCACAAGACGAAACATACATGACACAGCGCCGTGCGCAGGATCAGACGCTGGATCGTAGCGAGTGTTTGCTGCTTTTATTTTTTTCCTCCGGCGCAGTACGGCATTAATCGCATTAACGTCGACAATGATCGTGATATGGGTTCTGCCAGAATTGTTTTTTCTTTGATGGTGTTTTTACACAGAGAATAGGAGATTATGCGTGCGGTATGTAGGAACGGCGCTGGCATTTTCTCCCTCGGAAGGATATTCCAATTCACATTATATACCGCACGCTGGCATAGCTGTGCCGCAAGGATTCTGATGGACGAGTGCTAATGCATTTGCAATTTCAGCCAATAAATCTTCTCCGAAAAAAAATTGAGTCATCGGGGATTGCATTTTTTGATTGAAATGCGTTCAGGATAATTAGAAATAAAGGGGAAGAGGCAGACAGGAGCTCACCACTGACACGAACAAAAGAATAACATGAGAGACGTGTTTGCATCAAGCACAGATGAGAGAAGCGGTATAACCATCTTTCAAGCGAAGAGAGTAAACACTTCTCTGTTATTTATGCCTTTCGCCACAGACCGTCTGACAAATCTTGGACCACGATTTTGTAGCGATGCCTTATGACTTATTCTACGCTAGTCTTATCATCCACCGCTCACGGCGGGCTGATCTCGTTGATAACGCGATCGGACCTTCGCTCTGACCACTGACAAAGCGCGATAGGCGCGAAAAGGTATTATTACCGGAAAGGCATCGCTACAAAATACCGGCCCTGGTTGCTGTAAAGCTGCTGTATATGTTTAATTACAGCTGCACGGTTCCAATTAAAGGAATGACGAGTAGGCACAGGTGAGGAAATGGAAGATAAGATTACGTGAATTATTCTCCATCAAGTGGCTTTGCGGTGCGAACGAGATGCAGGAGTTTTCACTTGTTCTACTCTTTTCATTTTATTTTTGGATGTGATGTTAGTCCTTAAAATAGTTCGTTTGGTCGCCGTCGTCTTTGGAATAATTGGGTGGTGAAGTTTTAAGCCTGCGGACTGGGCTGTGTCGGTTTATTGGATTTGGGATCTGGACCGCTATCTTGTACGCGTTCGAAAAGCCGATGTTCGTTTTCGTCTGGCACGATTGTCCAGGCTGCGCCGATATCGCGGCCTATTCCAATCTAGGCCAATCGCGTGAGGCGAAACCGAACGTCGGCTTTTCGAACGCGTACAAGATAGTGGCCCTGTACTTCAAACAAACCCTGAATGTTGCGGTGCTCGATCAGTCTTTTCCCCTTTTTGTAAGCGGGAAAAGCGAAGACAATTGTTCTTTCCCTCATTATCCATTTCCATTATGATTAAACCCATTCTTATACAGATTAGTCTTGCTCTTCAATTGACGCGAATTTCTTGTTTGTAACTCAAATACACCCACACAGATGAAGCAAGAGCTTGTTAATAAATTGACAAATCTACCTAAAAGGAGCATTATACAGAAATTCAGTTGCACATATCTAATACTGCGGCATCACATGTACAACGAAGTTCAAAGAATCTTCCTCGCCTTACGGTAGGAGGGTGAATGCGATACTGCATTCTTGTTTGCTTTGAGAGTGGTCTTCTCATGCTGATCGGATGCAACCATACATCATACAGCCTTACCGTAGTAGCCTGAACTTGATCTATTGAAAATTTTGGTTGAGGTATCAGGGTTTCTGAGGAAAAGAAAACTTGGCCTCGAATGAGAGTGATTTGTAGCATCGCCCTACTGTCCGCAGTTGTCTATATATTGCAGGCTGACGAAGGATTATTACTGCTACATCGTGTAGCATTATATTCTAAGAGATTCTCTGATACCTATAGATGGCAATGTAAATATTGTCGCTTCTTGTGGAATGTAAAGTACGTATAGAGATTAATACTTCTTTTTTCATCGCGACCAACGCAGGTGTTTATGTCTATGTGTCTTCTGTATCACCACTGCCGCACCACTCTGCGGAAAAGATCAGCAGGTGATTGTGTTTTCGCGAGAAATGACATATACAGTAATGCTTGTCCTGCAGTATGGTCATGGTACGCGCAGGGCTCGGTGATTTACTCATCGGCAGACTTCTTCTTCTGCACTCGCGGACAACTTTATGTGGCAATGAAGGGAAAGCTACGGAGGCAAAGCGCGCACAAGCGAGGGCGCTTCTGAAGAGAGTCCCACATTTCAACCGCGTTAGTTTAAGTTGGGGAGAAGAAAAGGCAAACACGTTTACAAGAGCTAAATAAGATAAAAACACCACTAAGTGTTGAACTTGACTGATTTTACGGCTTTTCCCTTCCATGTCAGGACAAACGCGACACCGTCGTTCGCAACAGCTGCGTCAATTCCTCCCCTCCCCCCCCCCTCCTAATTTACTTTCAAAGCTCTCGAAATGACCCCAAGAATGCTTCGAAGTTTGTCATTACAGATAAAAGTTATAAGTTACTGAAACTGATAAAGTACAAGGTTAGCCATTGCGAATCTTTAGTCACAAAAAAAAAAATCAGATTTCTCTATCAAGACAGTGAACGCTCACACTACAGCACTAAAAAAAATGATAGTGATTCTCATTTAGCAGCGCTCTTATAAATAAGCTTTGGCTCGAAAACATGGTTGTTGGGGAGTAGAATGTTGAAGCACTCAGCTGACCTGTGTACGTTTATACCAACGTAGTCAAGCGCATCAGGATGACTCAGCTTACCCTTTTCTAGTGCGATTACTCGACCCAGCCAAGTGCCGCTCAGCCCAACTAAGCAGTGTTTCTATGCTGGAATGCCAACCTCGGGCGGAAAGCAGATTCCTCCGTGCTTATTGGATTAATGCAAATACCCTTAATCTCATTGAGCATCACCAATGATTGCGCGTTGCAGCCCCAAGGCATTTGCCATTGTCGGTCTATGTGTGCGTACAATAGCTCACCTATACTCTTACTCTATTACTTTTTTATTTTTATTTTGCAAGGAAGCTATGTTTACAAGTATATCGAACACGTCGTGCCAGCGCATAATCAGGAGAATTATGTCACAGTTCCCGTACAAAGCTTAAAGGCCGTTGTACGTCCCTCTAACAATATTAGAGAACTTCAGCCTAGCTCATGCAAAGGCGTTGTGTATGCACTGAAGTATTGAATATACACTGGTCGGGAGCAGAACAGTCTACGCCCATTGTGGAACCGGCGTGCTATTGCGTGTGGCATCCTTTTGCGTATGCTATTATCTTGCCCGTTTCGGATACGCACTTATTGAGGAAAGGCGAGCTGCCGTTCCGGGCGACTACTCGCGTGCGACGGCGAATGCCGCGGCGCAACTGCAGGCATCCATTAGTGAGTGCGTTCGCCTGTTCCCTTCTGCAGAGATGGTGCTGGTGCTCCCCAAGAGTATCCGACCCAAAGGAACGAGGGACAAAGGGCGCTCCGCATGGCGTAGTTTTTTCCTTCTAGGCAGCCAAAGCAAACGGCTTTCAGCATAGGACTGGCGACACCAACGACTGGAGCTCCTATAGGATGGACGGAATGTGGTAATGGCGACGCGGACACAAAATGGGGGATTCCTATCCTCATGGGCAGTTTTCAAGTTTGTTTTCTGAATGGTCGTCACACTGGTAGCAAACTGCACTGAGTGCACAGTCGCTGTCACTCTAGACCACGTATGCTGCCACTTCAGACCATATGCATACAGGCGTATGCATATGCCTTCGTGTGCAGTCGGGAAGGCGACGAGCATGTAGGTCTCCCTACATTACACGTAGCAGTGTGGGTGTGCATTTGTGTGTGTGTGAGCGTGCGTGCGTGCGTGCGGGTGAGTGCGTGTGTGTGTGTGTGTGGGTGTCTTAAAGTCTTATACACTGTTTGCGTGACGAACGAAATACCGTGTTCAAGAAACTGAAGCTAAGTACTGTTACATTGCATTTTTTTAAAGAAGATACGAAAAGGTAATGTGTATTGAATGACAATGAGAATCCGTGAAAACAAGTTGTGAGACAAGCTATTACCAACAACGTTAGATCAAGGGCTAGGTTACTGAAGGCTAATGAGGGAGCACTGAGCACTGCATTTTCCCTCTCACGCTCAGCAGTTCCTCGATCAAAAATTTCCTGGCCAGATGATAGGACGAAGCGGTGCCAGCAGTTGATTTGTAGCGACTAGAATTTTTCAGTGCGCCTATGTCAAAATTTAGTGTACTTTTATTTTAATCCGAGCTTGCTGGCCTCAATGGTCTGAAGACGCGTGGAAAGAAATATCTCGCAAACTTTCCATGCGACACGCTTGTGCGTTCTGTCCTCCCAAAAGAAACCGGCTACCAGAAGTATCGCGATGGAAAGAAAACACAGTGAGCACTTCTTGTGGCTATAATGTTTTATTACTCTCATTCTCATTGTTTTATTTTTCCTTAGTATTAAGAAACAAATGAGTAGAATTCCAAAAGAAACTCTTCGACACTCAGTTACCATCCTCGGCTACAAGGTACATCTCACTTCATCAACTATCAGGTATAACATGTCTTTGTAACACAACTGAGAGGGATTTAAATGAACGGTATGCTGGACAAGGTTGTATTCCATACTTGTAATGTTAGTGCCAAACTGCACAGAACGTAGGGAATGCATTTCAGACACTGCGCTAACTAAAACTGGGATTTTCTTTTTAACACACATGAATAAAGACGCAGAAATAGTACATATTGCCAGAATGGAAGGCAACAGCACACTTCCTATAGATACGTATCGAGATGTTCACTTTCTAGATCGTTCAGTATATGACAAATGGCCTGGCACCACATGCGTTACGGGCTTGAAATGCGTTTTCGCGACCTCGCTCGCCACATCTAGCCTGTACTTCATTTCGTATCGAATACCTGGAGCGCAGCTACATTCCTTACAGTGGAAAGATAAATTAGGTGATAGCTGGTCAAGGTGAAGTCAAGGAATTAATCAAACAACTATTCACACAGCGACAACTCTGGCCAATGTAGTACTTTACGCGGGAGAACGGGCGCTTCGTGCCATATCTTGCGGCATATGTAAGCTTTGGCGATGCTGTTACAATAATGGGAAGGATCGTCTCTTACACAACAAATGTGGTTAAAGTAAGGAGGCTTTTCTCGATAAAAAGTTACAGGCCTGCGCGGCGCACGCAGCACAGTCACAGCGTAAGCCGGTTGAGCGGGGCAAGAGTAGCTTTAATTTCGGCACCACGCACAACAAGGTCTTCGCGGGAAAGTGTCTATGCCGCGATTTTGACGAGAACGATTTGAACTGTCCGCCCTGCGACGGCGAGCTGCGGTGGTAATGCTCTCTGCACAGCAGTCTGCTGAGCCCGATGATGCCTGGTTGTAGCCGCGCACGTAGCTCTACGATTCGCTTCTTGAGCAGCGGTTCGTACCTTGCGAAGAGACGCCATAACGTGTGCCGAAGAGGTACCCAGAATACGTGGCGCACATCTAACGTCGGGATAGCGTTGATTGCGCGCCTCGTCTGAATCGCATCGCGTCTGAATCGCATCTCGTTGCACGCGGCGGTTGCAGGCACGTTAACTAGATGGCGCCACCATACTGTCGGAGGATCGGATCGTCTGCGCCTGCGCGCCTGGCGCGCTGGCGCAGAGGCGCAGGGCGCGTATAAAGGCAATATTTCTGCGCGATAGCAAGCGCTCGCGTGGCTCAGTGGTAAAGTATCCGACTCCCACGCAGCGGGCCTGGGCTCGATCCCGGCGGAGAGCGGGCGCTTTTTTTCGCATTTCCCGCGATAGCGGCTACGGGGTGGCGGCGGCGGCATCATCGCGACCAGAAACGGCTATTGGAATGAGCCCATAGCAGCTTACGCTGTAAAATAGGAACTTCTTACTCATTTACTTTGTCGACCAGGTGAACACACGCACCCACGCACGTACACACACACACACAGAGAGAGAGAGAGACGCAGGGAGGGAGGGACGGAGGGAGACGGACAGACAGGCAGAGTTATAGTGACCGAATTCTTGACGCATCTGTAGCGAAGGGCAAGCACTCGCTGCGATGAGAGCCCCACACAACACGGCAAAATTAGGGCGATGGTTTAGTTTCCGTAGTACACACCGAGGGACGTGACAATACGTCAATCAGCTGAAGTTTCATGCACACGTACTTCCCTGCACTCCCCAGGGGCGCAGTTCCAGTTTTCCACGGAACAGGAGAGGGATTGTCTCGTATCACTGGGCTTAGCATGACTTTTGGGCGGAGTTGAAAACTTATTTCAGAACACGCTCCGTTAGACAGCTAAAATAATTTTATTGTCATCAGCCGCAGAATTGCACTAAAGATTTATATTCATTTTCCTTGAGAAAATAAAACATGGCATGTCTCCCCATTTCTGCTGTGTCTCATATTCTGGTCAAAAAGGGAATTTTATGTTTTTTTGTTTGATGATTAAAAATTCTTAGCAGTCCTTGCTAAAGCACCCGATATACACTATAATGAAAACATCGAATTAAAAAAAATTAAATTACCAACCTAAATTACGTTGATAAATTACATGAACAAGAAACACAATATTGTTTTTTTTTTAGTTATATAAGAGATCTAGGTAGAATTACAAAATACACCAAGGCAATATTTATATGGCAATTATTACAAACTTTCACCCATATATAGGTCACGTATACACGCTCATGAAACTGGAGATTGTTTTTATTCCAGTAAAAGGATGGAGTGGCGGTGCGTGGAAGGGTCCGGTTTCACTGGCTTACGACGCGTGAGAAAAAAAAATGACCCAGAAGCAGATTTACGGCGCCATATTTCTTTAATTTAGCTCTCCTGTCTACTTCGTCGCTGTTAGAATTCCATAGCGCTGCAAACCCGCCGCGGTGGCTTAGCGGCTATGGTGTTGCGCTGCTAAGCCCGAGGTGGCGGTATCAAAGTCGGTTGTGGCAGCCGCATTTCGATGGGGGCGAAATACAAAAACGCCTGTGTCCCGTGCATTGGGGTCACGCTAAAGATCCCCTGGTGGTCAAAATTAATCCGGCGTCCCCCACTACGGCGTGCCTCTTAATCAAATCGTGGTTTCGGCACGTAAGACCCCAGAATTCATTCATTCATTCATTCATTCATTCATTCATTCATTCATTCATTCATTCATTCATTCATTCATTCATATATCTCTCCAAGCAGTCGCTTTGACCGATACTGACATGTCTACATAATTATTTCTAAGGGGAAACCAAATAACCTTTTGCAGAACCCATCTCACAATGACTGTCGACGGTAATGAGATTAGCATTCAAGCAATGCTGCGACACAACGGATGGCTGAATGCATATTTTTTTAGAATCTGTAGGGGTCGTTCAGAGACTTGCGTTGATTGGCGTATATGAGCACACAACATATTCTCAGGTTTCCGCCCACGTTACTGAGGCACTCGCTTACCAATGTGGGCCGTGAGCATGACGGCATGACGTCCACGCCCTGACGACGATAGAATGGCGAAGAAGGAATGACGTCTATGGAACCCGAAGGCGGTATCACGATGACAGCGTAAGAACAATAGGATGACGACGAAGGCGTCACGGCGACTTTGTCACGAAGACAGAAGGTGCACGACGATAGCATTACGACAATGGTATGACGATGACTGTGGAAATAGGATGGCAGGACGAGTGTCGGATTACGAATTTAGATTGACCCCTACGGAACGACCACGACGGCGTCACGACGATTTTATGACTACCAATCCACGATGAGTGTATGACAATAACGGTGTGACAACGGCGGCATGATGAGAGTCGGATGACGAGGCTGGAATGACGCCGATGCAACGACCACGACGTCATCGGAACCACAAGCAGACACCTCCTGCGTTTAGACAAATGGGTTCACTGGGTTTACGCGAAAGGCGTGACGACGACGACATGACGAAGCTGGAATGAAGAGGATAAAATGTCTATGACAGCATCATGACCACGAGCACGTACCTAGGTCCCAGTTGCCTACCAGTTTGGACCACTGGGTCAGCGTAAAAGGATAGATAGATAGCTAGACAGATATAGATAGATAGATAGATAGATAGATAGATAGATAGATAGATAGATAGATAGATAGATAGATAGATAGATATAGATAGGCTAAAATGCCCGAAGTAGGCAAGTAATGCTAACCCGCCGTGGTTGCGTAGTGCCTTTGGCATTGTGCTGCTAAGCCCGAGGGTGCGGGATCGAATCCCGGCCGGATCGAATGGGGGCGAAATGCAAAAACGCCTTTTTGCATTTGCCCGTTAAAGAACCCCAGGTGGGCTATTGAGTGTGTGTTCTTATTGAGGGCAGCCAATAGGATGTCGAAATGTCTTGCGTTGAACAAACTCAATACATTTGTAATTGGCTGCATTTAATATAATTTTAATGAAGCTGCTATTCAAAAAAGTCTCGCTAAAGAACAAGGCAAAATGTTTATATTTACAATAAAAAATTGAGATCATTGCATTCAGAAAAACAAATATTTGCTTAAGCTGAAAGACAGTTCGTTTTTTTTTTATTTTAGTGGAATTGGTCTCTATAGGGTGAACTGAAAATTTTGTCATGAATACTATGAGCGGAATAAGTATTGCTCGTTGTTTTACCCTCCTCTATTAAGATCTGTGTGCAGCTGCACCAAAAACTTAACTCTAGGCTGACTGATCTCATATGCATTGGCCAATATTTGCCAGAAAACGTGAGTATTCACGCGGACAGTCTCACGACTCGGAGCGTGGCTATAGGTATTCTCAGAGTGGATATATGGATATGTGGCGTTATGCCGGGTGTATAGTCCCTTCTGGTATGTTCTACGTAGCGTGGTTATCTATGCTGGTTAAGTATGATGTATTACAGCCAAATCTGAAGTATTTCATACTCCCTCCTGAAAAGGGCAGTTAGGAAAGTAGTATAAGTTACTCCCATGAGGGAGAGAACTATGTAAAATGAGTGAAAAGCCATATTATAGTGAAAGCACGGAAAAATTGGGGCCGCAAGTTGTGCCCCTAATGTCGGCATAATTTTTCAGTTTTTCTTTTTTTTTTTTACAAAAAAGACAGTCCGTCGTTTGGAAGGCTCATGGCCAAGAATAAAAGCGCACTGAAGGCGTAGGTACAACACGCTTTCGTCTTCGTTATCACTGCGCCGTTATTATTAGCCATGAACCAATACCAACTTGTCCAGTTTTCTGTCCTCTTCAGTTTAGCAAACACTAATACACCCTATACATTTTTACGCCTTTATGGGTGTATAAAGGGTGTTAGGTTGTCCCATGGCTAACACCGTCACGTTTAAGGGGTTGGATCAAATAGTTGGTGGGAACCAATGATGGCATCTTGTTTACTGACTTTTCATTGCAAGTAAAAATGATGACAGCTATGACAGGCGAAACAAAAAGTGCAATAAATAAAGTTTCGTATTTATCCCTGTGTAATTCTCCTGTCGGATACGTCTGTGCCCTACAAGGCCATCAGAATGATTACACAGTTTTCAACTACGTCTTTTGTCATCGCACGTCTACTTAGAATTTCGTTGTCATCCTCAATAATTTTTTGAGAGCCCTAACGGTAGAAGTATTACCCGTGTGACAAGCAAACAGCCTCAAGGGTGTAAAAAGCTTTACAGTGTAGAGTCTTAATGAAAAGTGGGTTATGAGTTATGATTAGAAGCCGGGTGTTCTACGTCTGCTCCACGCCACCACTCACCACGAAAACTGTTAGGCTTAACGTTAAGAGACAGGAAAAGAGTGGTGTGGATCAGATAGCAAATGGGGATAGCCGATATTCTAGTTGACATTAAGATGAATAAATGGAGCTGGGCAGGCCATGTAATGCGTAGGATGGATAACCGGTGGACCATTAGAGTTACAGAATGGATACCAAGAGAAGGGAAGCGCAGTCGAGGACGGCAGAAAACTAGGTGGGGTGATGAAATTAGGGTATTTGCAGGCGCAATTTGGAATTAGCTAGCGCAAGACAGGGGTAATTGGAGATCGCAGGGAGAGGCCTTCGTCCTGCAGTGGACATAAATATAGGCTCATGATGATGATGATGAAAATGATGAGTTATGAGTCCACTAGAACTAATGACAAACTATTTACGTCATCGATATTAATTCACAGCAATAACTAACTTCTCTTCTAACCGGTTAAATGTCACAACCGGTGTGCCACAGGGTTCAATACTCGGGCCAACGTTGTTCTTGCTTTACATTGATGATATAGCGGAGATTGGCATTAAACAAGACATAGTAATGTATGCAGACGATACTAACGTATTTTTTCCATCAAAAGATGTTAACTCATTAGAAGCAATGACAAACTCATATTTAGAAGAATTATCTAAATGGTTACAGCATAACGAGGTACAGTTAAATGCAAATAAGACACAGTACATATTATTTGCACCACTAAACAAACCTGGCGCAGGAGATATTGTAAGAAATTATGGATCGACACAAATTACGCGAACGAAGGAACAGTTTTTTTTTTGGGAGTCTGGTTCCATGAAAACATAACGTGGAATACACACATATTACATTTGACCTCAGACATAGGCAAAGCCATAGGTTGCATTCGGAGAATTAATTCTTTAATACCACTGTGGTTGAAGAGAAACCTTAAAAGTCATTAATGAATTAAAAACTTGCATACTGTGCGTTAGTCTGGGGTACAACTACTGACTGCAACTACAATAAATTATTAGTCTTGCAAAAAAGAGTACTCAGTCAATTTGAAAATCATATAGGCGACATAGACGAATTACGTACGCGGGAATTATTCATTAAACACAACATTTTAAAAGCCAATCAGATATAAGTATTCAAGCTTATGCAGCATATACACAATACCAATGCTTTTAAAGAATACGCTGCTACCGAAAGTGATAGATGTAAATTGAGAAAAGTTGAACGTCGACTACCCAAAGTCAGGAGAAATTATGGAAAGCAGAGGGTACATTATCAAATTACGCGCTTCCTGAATAAATAGTCAGCTGGAGTGATCCAGCAAAACATTAGAGCATATGTTAAGGATGCATCCCATAACTACTGAAGTCGGATTTTGACCATCTCCGTATTATTTCCAAGCTAGAAAAATCCACTAATTACTACTGTGTTCCGTAACACTTTAAATTTGTAATTACTGTGAATTAGTGGCATTTACAATTACTCCTGTTACTTCAATTTATTTCAGGACATGATACTGTAAGAGACCATTGTTGGAACACTTCGATTTTCTGCAAGATTAATTATATAATATTACTCCTTTATTGTTAACAAATGTAAAAATTTTCTTTGTGTAAGTCTACACATGTGAAGAAATGGAAACGTTTTTTCATCATTGTAATCATCACTGTAATTTTTGCATCATTTGTCGTTTGTGTGTAGCTCTGAACATTTTATTTGGGATTTCTTTCTTGTATTGCACTTGTTGCGAAATGGCGGGGGGTGGGGGGGAGGGGCAGAGGCCACCGTCTGGCGATTGAAGCCTTTATCTGTCTCCTCAGGCAATACCTGAAATAAAATTGAAATTGAATTGAAATTGAATTTAGACTCAGTGGCGGATTTGTTATTAAAACAAAAAAGAAATGATACAAATTGTTCAATTAAAGCTGAACTCATTATATTTAGCAATCTCCATTAAAGCGTTATAACACAACAAATACTTTGGAAGGGATATTCGTTTCTTGTTGGATGGACCAATTGCCTACCTCTGAGACTTGCAGTTGTGGTGAAATAATTGCACATTTGTGTATCAGCCCACTTTATAGTACAGAGACGCAGGTGCCGTATACCGCGTTAGAGACACTGGACAGCCGACCACTATCACAACATAATATATTAGGACAGTGGTCACAACGGACGTATGCTGTAAAGGTAGGCAGAGCGCTAGTTCACTTTCTGTGGTCTACCGGGCAGGCGAGATCAAATCAAATCAAATAATTTATTTTTCCTCTTGATACAAACAAAATGGGGCAGCTGTTATAAGTTTTTATTCACAAGCATGTTGACGAGGTTACTATCCCTATGTCGGCAACAACAAAAGGCGCACCAAGAAATCAATATACACGCACATTCCAGATAACGAGTCAATTCAGTAGGAATAACATGTCCATAAAGAGCATTTTCTATCCAAAATTAAATACAGGCGCTAAGGCAAAAGCACTACAGCAGAAGCAGCGAGAAATTCAACACCTAAAAGACTTCAGCAAAATATCATCATCAGAAATAGCCAATAACAAAATTGGATAAGAGACAGATAGTATGTTAGGTTTTCAGTGGCAGGCGGGTGAATTCCATGCAGTTCAGAATTTGTTTACCAAGCAGGACAGTGTGTAATTTATTCAATTGAAATAATTATTTAGAGGTGTAGGGAAAAACCATGTTTCTCGAAAACGTGTATTGTGAACATACTGTTTTTTTTTGTCTTTAACATTGACATGTCGTTACAATTTTTTTGTAATTAGCAGACATTGACTATGATAGCGTAGTCTTACGCCCCTGGATAGTGTGCGCACATTTCAGTTTCCCCATCCATCTTTCTCCTTTCCCACTACATTAAATCTCTTTTTTCTTTCTTTTCATGAAGGTTAACAAACTGGACTTTCTTGAGATTAACTTTCCTGCATTTGTTATCTCTAACTATAAAGCGTCACAAGGCTGGAACGTGCAGCAACGCGCTGCACAATACGAGGAAACAATAGGAGTGTATACAACCACAGCAATGTCGAGAAGGATTTGTAATGATTCCTTGCAAGAAATTCACTATTCGGGCCATGTTTCAGTTCAACGACCCTGGGTTATCACGTGTTCTTTCAGGTGAGGTAGTCGTTGTAACCAAGATTTACCCGTACGGGTTCTCAAAGTTGCCTGCTCAAGGAGATAACTGTGCTTCGCTGTGTTTCGTTTCACACATAAGTTGCTGTGTAATCGTAGAATTTGAAAAGCGGAAAATTATCCTTTAAATGATCGCCACCAGCCTATCTTTGGAGGCGATTTAAGTAACACAGCGCAACAAGAAGCACTGGCACATGTCGACTGCTCGCTTCAGTTCTATCTCCAGCCGTAAAAGTACTGCCAGCGTGGAATCCGAGCAAAACACCGTGACCACCACCACCACCAACAGCAACAGCAGCAGCAACAGCAACAGCAACAACAACAACATGAAGAAGAAGAAGAAGAAGATGAAGAAGAAGATGATGATGAAGAAGAAAAAAATGAAGAAGAAGATGATGAACGAGATGAAGATGAAGAACCTGAAGCTGAAGATGAAGATGAAGATTAAGAAGTTGAAGATGAAGATGAAGATGAAGATGAAGATGAAGATGATGATGAAGATGAAGAAGATGAAGATGAAGAAGATGAACATGAAGAAGCTGAAGATGATGATGAAGAAGAAGATGATGGAGAAGAAGAAGATGAAGAAGAAGAAGAATGTTCACTGCACCTAAACAAAATACAGAGCAACACAAACAGGCCGGTCTAAGCCTCAAATGGCTTTTAGGACTGCGCCTATGAGCATGATACAAACGGTAAATTAATAAAAATATGTTGATGAGACACAAAGAGAAAAAGAAAAAAAATGACAAGAAAATAAAGAAAAAAATGACAAGAAAATAAGGAAAAGAGTAAGATAACATTTGGTTATTCTACATGAAACAGAAGAAGTTGAAACAGTAAAAATTACGATGCCAAAAGTGTTGTGGAAGTTAGTTTCACCATAACTCCTTCAATAATTTTTTCCGCATACTTTTTGAAGTCGTGTTAAAGATTTCATCTGGTAACTTGTTAAACATGTCCGGCACATATGCACAGCGTCTCGCTGTACCATACCTTGTGAATGAACGAGGGACCACATAGCGGACGTGTTTAAGAAGTTCCCTTCTGGCGGTATTTTTTTGTTGTTGTTGGAAGGGGGAGGTCCAATAATGTTTTACAACTGTTTCAATGAGCAATTATTGAAAATTCGGCAGACCAAGTTCACGGAAGATATTCGCAGCTGTTACTGTTTGTGAATTGTAGGCAACATCTTTCAGAATATTTTTTATAATCCTGTATACCCTGTACCTCCAATGCAGGGTAGACATGTAGACAGATTGCGCCATCAGATAGCGCAATAATAATAATAATAATAATAATAATAATAATAATAATAATAATAATAATAATAATAATAATAATAATAATAATAATAATAACAAAAAATTGATGAAATGATGTTTTGTGTACATCCGGATTGTTACGGCGAGCGTGCATTTGAACTTGAAGATACAGTGTATATCACACACGCTGGAATACTTCAGCGAATACAGTAAAGGCGATCGTGATAACGCAGAGTGACGTTTCCTCAGTTTGTGCAAAGTTACATGTTCTCGTCTTCGCGACCAACCTTTTGCCGGGCTTGAGATAAAATTCCGTCTCTGTTTATATGCACAGAGTCTGCTTAAGACTGCGTCGTCGTCGTGAAGTTCAAACTTTTTTTACTGAATGACCTTTATTCCGTGTAGATTTAAGGAACAAACATTTTCTGCTTGTTTGTGTGCCCCAAGGCCGACTATAAAAATCTTTCTGCATTATTTACTCTTTTTTTGGTTATAAGCGTTTCTGCTTCCTCCTTCTGCAAGAGAGAGAGAGAGAGAAAACTTAATTTTAATGAGGCACGGAGAAGCGTCGATCTCCCTGGTGGGTGGAGCCTTCAGTCCAGGGCCCTAGCGGTGGTGACAGCACTTTCGGCTCTGGCGATTAGCTTTCGCTGATTCTGCAATTAGCTCGTTCTGCGAATAAAGTATTCGATCAGGCTACATACATGCATCGAAGAGATAACCTGCCATCTATTTTTTTTAACAGCCGAGCTGTTTAAGCTCGGCAGTTACCAAGGCCGCGTAGTGCGAACAAAGAACTGCGCCTGGCTATGACGTCACCGCGCGTTGCCTAGCAACCACCTCGTGGAGCGGCGTGTGCTTCGCCTTCTCTCTGTGCCATGCACATGTTGCCTTGACCTCGGACGTTAAGGAGAGGGAAGGAGAGCATGCGCGTGGCGTGCGCTATGATCGGGAGAGAGAAAGAGAAAATGAGAGCGAGACAGAGAGAGAGAAATAAATTGTAGCAGCACCAATGAGGCAACGCGCAGTGCTGGTGCCGACGGCGTCCACGTTTCCCCGCGTTCGCGCCAAACGCGCGGTGTCCGCGACTACAGCCGGCGCCTCTGGCGGCGGCTCGGCAGGTTTCGACCAGACACGCCCCGGCAAGTGTGGAGGCGCAGCTTGAGCGTGACGTCACCGGGGAGAGAGCTCTCCTTGACTCTGTGGCGAGTAGATGTATCTATAGCCTTGACATGCTACGACCAAAGATCCGGACACCCGAAGAAGAAGCCGCTCATGTTAAATCGCGTCGCGCGGCCAAGCGAGAATCTGCGCGTCGGCGGCGAGCCGATACGGAATACCGTGCCTAGCAGCACTTAGCATTTCCAAGCAAAACTTTGCCAAGGCTAGTAAAACCTGGAAGAAGCTAGGTCGATCACCAGCTCCACTGTTCACTCCAGTCTTGCACCACTAGTACAAGCTGCCCACATTTTTTTTTTTCGGTCGCGTACATTTTCTCATTGAGCACAGCTTCTTGACAGAGGTATAATCGCTATTGACAGAGAATTCCCGTTTTCAAGTAGCTAAATTCCTTGTTTATCACGTAAGCACTGGTAAGATTAAAAGAAAACCGTTGAAAACAATTCCATCTTAACTTCCTCCTTAACCAGGGGAATACCATTACAGCTTCTATCTACACATATGTAGTAAATCAGATTGAATACAGAACGTACTACCCGTGTTAACCGAAGGCATTCAGATAAAGAGACTACGTTGCTCAGTGGTCGCAACTGACAGGACGGAATAGCTTACTTTTATTGGGGTTACATTATAGATTACAATGGAGCGCAATAGATACGCGTACCCCCCCAACCCCATCTTACGTTCCCTTCGGACTCCATTTGCCTAAGCGCGACCACAGTGAGTGTGGACATCAACTTTCGTTTAACGCCGAGTAAAAGTTCGGCCCTTGTTTGCTTTTGATCACCTCTACTCCGAGCAGTTCCTATCTGTTTGCCGGCGGCCCAACACCTTTGCAGCACGTGCGTCTTAAAGCGACGATTGAAGAATAATTAAAAATTATTTAAATTAATTTTAATGCATTTGCAAGGAATAATTTGATGCCACACGGGCATCATGCCACGCAGCAAGCCATTTACAGTCAACGGGTATTTTCTTACTGAACTTTGTTGCCTTCGTATTCTTTTTTTTTTCAGACAGCCAGTAGCGATTAATAGCGGGCAAAGAGAGAGAGATAAAAGAGATGCGAAAGGCAGGGAGGTGAACCGGAAGGTAGATATGCAATTTGCTACCCTACACTTGGGAATGGGTAAGGGGAGGCAGAAAGATTAAGAAAAATGCACGCGCACGCACGCACGCACGCACGCACGCACGCACGCACGCACGCACACACACACACACACACACACACACACACACACACACACACACACGCACACACACACACACACACACACACACACACACACACACACACACACACACACACACACACACACGCACACACACACACAAGTGATGTCATGTCCTTGTTCTGCTAGTTGGTGACAAAGGTGCCTTATTTCCAGCACAAGTTGGTCTTGTGGTCCACGACGTAGAGCGGATAGCAGACAATGCAGGGCTGCCTTCGAATCTGTAAATATGCTCTATCTTCGTGGTAAGTCTTCGTGAAGCATGAAAAATGCGCAGCGAAGTGCAGCAACCTCCGTAGCAGTCGACGTTGTCCGGTGAGAAGTTTGAAACTGAAGGGTGACGGCTTTTGCGGGGAAGATCACAGCCCCTGTAGATTCGTGAAGAGTTGTCGAGCCACCAGTGTAAATGTGAAAATGGTCCTTGTATGTCTCGTGCAGCATGAGGAGAGATAGCTGCTAGAGAACTGGGCACGAGAGTCCTGCTTTCGCTCGAATCCCTGGTACCGAGAGTCGAACTTGTGGATGAGGCAAACACCAAGGAGGTGATAGCAGCCTCTCGGCAGGCGTATAATCTCGAGGCAGGCAGTCACGGTACGCCGATATCGCCTGGCAAAAGGAGGCATTGGGTTGGCCATTCGGCAGCGTGGCGAGGTGATGGGAAGGGGAGCGGGCAGTGTGCCTGATGTGTGCTCTGAGCACTTCCAATGTCATATGAGTTGTCACTGGGTAATCTTGAGCTATTGCAATTGTTTCCGCTGTCGATGTGCATCGTGGCAATCGAAGACAAACCCTTAGCGTCTGCGCCTGAGCACTTTCGATTGTGAGGATGTTGCTTCTACAGGTATTGCTCAGTACAGGTAAGCTGTACCTCAGATATCCGATAAACAGTGCCCTGTATAGAGTTGTAACATTGCGTGTACTGACGCTCCCCACTTTTTCCCTCCAAGAAATTTGAAAACGTGTGAAATGGCCATTAGGCGTTTCTTCAGGTAAGTCACATGGGGACTCCAGCTGACGTCTCGATCAATGATCACCCCTAAGAATCTATGCCTCCTGGCGTAACGGACGTTTTGCCCATTGATGGATATGGCGTAAGACGTTATTGACTTCTGCGTAAATGCGACCAGCACACATTTCTCAGGTGAAATCTGGAGGCATTGTTCGTTGAGATACGCCGAAATTGATGTCGCAGATTTTTGAAGTCTCACGCGCACCTGAGGACGTGTTACACCTGACGTCCACACGCACATGTCATCGGCGTACATTGATATCTGGACAGCATTTGGTATGCGTTCCACGAGACCCACAAGAACAAGGCTGAATAGTGTGGGGCTCAAGACGCCATCTTGGGGAACACTTTATGAGCGAGAACCTGCCTACTCAGTTAGATTAATACAACGCAAATAAACAAGATATGATACTCAAGTTTCTTATATTGTGGGTAAATAATTATATATTATTGCAATTATATGGACACTCCAAGCGCATTCCTGCTGTCGTCGTCGCCGTGAGGTTGCGAGCGAGTGAAAGCGCGAGTGAAAGCGCGCGAGGGACGCGTGCTTTCACGGAGAGCGAACGCATGGTGGAGAGCAAACACGACGTCTCCGGTCGTGCGAAAGGCTGTGGGGGGATGGGAAGGAGGGAGGGAGGGGAGGCGACGTTTAGCTGCGGCACTAAATGCGTATCTTGCGACCGGGCACAAGAGGAACTGCCGACTCAATCTCCCACGCGAAAGGAAAACAGCGGGAAGGCAGCGCGGGGAGGGAGGGCTTCTACTCTGCCAGGAATAGCGTACTTGTACTTTGCGCGGCTGAGGGCTGTCGCGCGCACCGTATCTTGAAAGCGATCTCGACACGGCTCTGACCTTTGTATGCGCTGTGCTTTCGCCGCTCAGTTTCCGTTGAAGTGACAGACCACACGAACCTTCGGTCACTGCTCCTGCCGTGCTTGCTCATGTCGTGTCCGCTGCCGGAGCGCTGACGCGAGCGAAAGACTGACGCCACTCCGATGTAGCCGCGTACCCAAAAAAGCCCCGTGTTTATTAGACAGCCACTTTTTATCCCTTTTCCTCAGTGATGTCACAGAGCCTGTGCACACGAGTGCTTCATCAGATCATAGATAACCGATAACACTACAGCTCGATCACGCCATCGTTTTGACAGTGCTTGTCTGCGGTCACCGAGTGTGATCTATTTATGTTTGCTTGAGCGCGCTGACATCATGCTTGTTAATTAAGTTAGTAAGCGAATGTGTCCTAGTTAATTTATGCAGCCCGTAAAACTACTATCCTTACTCCGTATACTCTACTAGTAAATTTTCTATCGCAATTGATGCTTCGCCTTTCGGGTGAAACTGCGACTTTCTTGTATGAGTACTATCAATGCCACGTTAGAGAATTACAGTGATGACTCGAAACATTTAAAGAATTATTGATCGCAATGTTAAACGAAGACGTGACTAAATTGCTGCTGAACGAGGCGCATGCTTTCAGCTGATTCAAGTCTTGGGCACGAATAAATTTGTACAAAAGTTACTTCGGGACCTTGGAACTGATTCATTCATGAGGTTTAACGTCCCAAAACAACACTATGTCTATGAAATATGTAATCGAGGGCTTCGAATTAATTTTGACCAACTAGGGTTAATTATTTAACGGGCACATAAATATAATTACACGAGTTTTCCTTTTTTTTCTTTACATTTGGCCGCATCCAAATGCTTTCGTTGGGAATCGCACCCGCCACCTTGTGCTCTGCAACAGAGCGCAATATATAGCCACTGAACGGCTGCGGCAGGTTAGCATGGAACTTAGACTTTGAGTTTCGAGTCGATGCATGATGATACGTGCTAAAGTGCAGCCATCATAAGTGTCTTGAGATAAAAGTTGAAAGTGGGCAACAAGGTGCTGGTTGGTCTTGCGTAATTGTGTACTGAATGAGAAACTCCGGTTTCCTACTCACCAAGTACCCTCTCGGGCATTAATGACATCATTATTATTGATACCAGGTGAACAGCGGCAAAGCAAGAAGAGCTGTGGTGCGGCGCTTGAACGCGAACTGCCTCCTGGTTTAGGAGGCCCCACAACGCCACATACATGAATATAAAGAGAAAATGACCCCCCACACAAAAAAGTCAAGCCAGAAACGAGAAAAAATGCCCTTTGTTTTGGTCGCTACAGTAAGAGGAGGCAAGGGCATTTGCGTACTGATTGGCTGATGCGTCCACTGCGTCAATGTTACGAACTAATGTAACTGGTTCCTTCCGGACGATGGATTGTTGACGGACAGAAGAAGCATCATAGGAAATGAACAGAACCCGTAAGGACTCCCCCCAAATACATCCGTCCACATTATTGCTTAAATATAAAATAAAAAAGGAGGAGGCAGGAGGCGATCGTATAGAATACACGGACCCAAGAACATGCAACAAGAAGACAATGGAGAGAAATAAAATGCAGAACGCGGAAATGAAAGTTGCGCCTCAACTGAAGAGAATATAAAACTTGTGAGTTCCGATAAAACATGAACAATAAACACATAGACGCAATGACGCAGTCAATTTAGGGCCCTGGAGCAGTGACACGAAGGAGCTTGTGCGCCAGAGCGGTTTCTGAGAACAGCTCTGGTGAATCGCTACTGCAAACATATTGACGAGATGACTGTTCATCATGTTGATAATCATTATTTACAAAAATAGGCAACGAGGGCAGGAGGACGAGTAAAAGTGACGAAGACGCAGCGGGTAGAAGTGCTATCGCCATTTTTATCCATACTTATCCTACGCACTAAATATTGCCGAAGGTTGTTGGCAAATGACAACAGCGCTCACGAACCGAGAGAGTTGAGAATTACGCCCCTGGAGCTATTTGTCAAGCTGACTCCATAATGACTTCCATAGGGACTTAATCCAGCATGTGATGCGCGGCAGAGACTTGTGTGTGGTGTGTGCGTAACTGCGTAAATCTAGCCTTAAGTTGATAAAGGTCGCCCGAAAAAGCTTGCAAAAGCAGTTCTGCATAGTACATGGGAGTTTTCTCATTAAATATAAATGGGCGCCATATAATTCCTCACTGTTTCAGACGCCCCTCTGTTTCTGTACCGCCAAGCACCGTCATCTCTGTCTGCCCTTTTTCCTTAGGTCTCTGCGCGCTGTGAACACCATAAAAATGTAGCACGTTGAGTTTATGCGTCCTAATATATTTCGCCAGTTTTCTTGCCCCCCGCCATCATTTAAACATATGTTTGGGGACATGACCAACTTATGTTAGCAAGTGGTGGTGTCGTCACGCGGTGGTCGCCTGATCTCAGGAAATAGTGCTTCAGAGCAGAGACGTCTCGCACAGCGTCCCTGTTGCCGGAGGCAAAGATCCGAAGCGAGTCCAGTCTTGGGAATTTCGTCGGCGAGTGATCTCAATGGCTCTCAGTCATTTGTGT
Source organism: Dermacentor silvarum (assembly GCF_013339745.2). Taxonomy (NCBI): domain Eukaryota; kingdom Metazoa; phylum Arthropoda; class Arachnida; order Ixodida; family Ixodidae; genus Dermacentor; species Dermacentor silvarum. Next base: position 114,748,005 of record NC_051154.1, read on the forward strand.
TTCCAGCACCCGACCGAACATTAACAAAGTTTCTAAGGAACAGAAGCTTTTTTTTTTGTTGTCGCAAAAATTTTGAAATAATATATTGTAGGCACGCTCGAGTTCATGATCGAAGTATAGAAATCCTGAAGCTACGCGTGGCCTCGTGTGCTAGTAATTATTGTGCATACCATTTCATTGAGCATAACGATTCAAATGTGTACCACTGGGGACGAATGTCCCTTCAACACATTTTAAAGGGAACGTGTTGCGCAACCTGCCCGCTTAAGAGCATTAAGGAACGGCGAAGAGAAAGAAGGCAGCCTGCGCCAGAAGTGTCAGACGAAACAAAGCACGATATACCGGGGGGTGAACGGTGGGCAATGTTACAGCAGCACCCCCGCCAAAGGCAAATGAATTGATAAGAAGCTGAAAAGCTGCCGTTGTCACATTTTGTCTTTGCATCTCTGTCGTCTATTCAAAACCGATGCGTTTTGTTGCAGTTTTCCACAGGAACATGGCGGGAGACCCATCCATATAGAGCGCGCGTATGTTATAGTATACTGTGCGAGGTGACCTTATAGTGCAAACATGCTAAACCTCTTTAGGGTCAGATAGCGCATTTATGTCACGTCAGCTGGATTGATTTTTGAAGAGTCCCACATTGCTTGCGCAATAAATCATAGTTTGAAGTAAGCTAATCATCAAAGTTTCACTGCTTGACTTTGTCATTATTCCCTATAAGGCACTTGTCGAATTGAAGCCTAGCAATAATGGAGTTATGTTCATTTTGCAGATATATTTTGCCCTCCTCCTCTTCCTCAAAAATGAGTGTTCAAAGTGTGGGGCGAAATACATTGATATTTCAGTTAATATCTGTCAGCATGAAGGAAACTTTAAGTGCTGACGAGACTTAAATGGGACATCAATGCATTTCACCGTAGATTTTCGGAATGTTTTTTTTTTTTGAGACTGATAGTAACCGAGAAGATCGTTGCTAAATGGACTTCCCTTCATTACTTCTCGGAGTCAGTTCGTCATTTGAGACAAGGCCCTAAAATGAACAACTAAATTTAATTAGTGAGACTTAATTATCTGACATCAAACCACCATTTATAGTGCAAGAAATGTGCGCTTCTTCAAGGGATCCAGCTGATGCGACAAAATTGCGCTGACGTGGGAAAAATGGTTTCATAAGTGTCTTTCAACAACAACAACAAAAAAAAATATTAGGGAAAGGTAGCCTAGTATTCATATAAAAGTGTGTCATTGTTTTCTGCGCTGCATTTCCTCGGTTCTAGCGTGCATAGGCGCCAAAACGCAAGCCATCTATGCCCGCACACAAACATTATCTTTCAGGTTTGCGGAAGTGAGGAGAGCTGTAGGTTTTGGCAATAAGTATTTGCTCCATCCACCAAAAAACAGGGTAAATAAATTTACCTGAAACAATGCTTCACCAGGGTTTAAAGAAATGACTGTTTATACAAATTCTAAAGATGACGGGGCCGACGAACTTGAAAGAAAAATAAACTAACATGATTCTGAAAAGCTGAGCGACACAACGAGGGTATTCGCGCTTATTTATCGTTAAGTCTATAGGGTGACTTTGCCTCTGAAATTGCGCAGCGCTTATAGAGCGTTGCCACATGCAACTCTTTCTTCTCGGATACGCCACCACATGTTTGTACGGCTGGTAGAGCAATGCACTAAATGGACAAATCTCTCTTTACTTAAGACAAAATCCTGCGCTTGTGTAGTTCAAACTCGGCTCAAATCCTGCGCCTAATATGTAGCTCCAATCCTGCTCAATTTCTGCGCTTGTGTATAGTTCAACTCCAGTGCTAAAGCAGCTCGACTAACGTGAAACCTGGGGAAGTGCGAAGCAGTAATACGCCGCTATTTCCCTTATGTTAACTCAGAGTTGGTTTGAACTAAACAAGCGCAGGATTGGAGCTACATTACGCGCTGGATTCAAATTTTTTGTGCTTATGTAGTTCAAAACCAGCGCTAATGCAGCTCCACTTATAACGTGGAACCTGGGGAATAATGTGCGACGCAGTGATGCGCCGGTGTTTCCCTTATGTTATTCTTGCGCTATTCTTGCACAAGTGAGGAGGAATCGAGCGCTTGTGGGGTGGTTGCGCCCTCTCTGGCGCTGTTCTGGTACCAGACTGACTTTTCGGAATGCGATTTTCCCGAGCTTCTGCTAATTCCCCCATATCCCTGGCTCATACCTGCATAACCAATGCGGGTATGCGCCACACGTGATTTTATTATCGTTAATCATGACGCAACTGACGAGCAGGTGACGTTACCAATGTCATGACCTATCAGTCATGTTTTTCATACATTCGTACCCTTCCATGCCAACTTTGGTATATACCATGTGAACGAGACGCGAGCTTTCGGCAGATCTTGTTTTTGTGCGTGACCACGACGACATGACATCACATTAGACGCCGACAGGCCGGTCCCCAAAAGTGCTTGGTACTTAAAACAACTCCTGTTTTTCTTTACCTATTTCTCAATACAGAAGGAGTAAAAATAGCACCTTCCCAATGCGCGTAAGCAGTGGCACATTTCAGGCGAACTTAAAAGAATGTCGTCTTGCATCAGATCTTTGCGTCTGACAGATTATTGCCGCTGGATACTTTTTCCCACGAAAAAAAGAAAAATGCATCGATTGAGGAAGCTATTGTTTTTTGTAAAGATGGCACATAAACACCCAGTAAAAGAGTAAAAATGGGGAGTTGATACGCTGTATCCTGACAATTAGAGAAGACTCTGTTGCCAGGAGATGGCAATTAGCAAGCAGTGCTTTGTCAAGCGCGTCAAAAACAATTACACGCGCCACGGTGCTCTAACAGATACCAGACAGCAATTAGGGACTCGAGCAACAAAGAGGAGGCAAGAGCTAGGGAACAAGTGCAAGGGAAAATGAACGAGAAAGACGCGGGCGCTAAAGTAGAGCAAAACAGACTGAGAGCGAAAGAAAGCCGCTCTATATTTCAGAGAGCGCCGCGTTGACAGGCGCCTTGGCAGCGGCAACGGGGCCATCCGTGGGGCACGCACGCTACATGCGAGAGGAAAGCGGCCGCGAAGGAACGTGATAGCGCGACTGGTGTCAAGTGCGCCGTCGTCCAACAATGCAAGAATATATCGACGGGCCTTGTTGTCCCGGCCGATATGAAAGCGGCAGCAGAAGAGGAAAATTTAACGACGGCGCATGCACAGTGCCATATAAAAAAGTAGAAATCACTGCAGAAAAAATAAGAGAGAACAGTGACGAGCAGTGCTGATCTCTCTCTCTCTCCTTCTTTTGGTTCGTGTAGAAAAAGAACAGCTTCTTGTTCTCGCTGATGTCGTGCCGCTATATAAACTTAGCTTGCTGCACTGATCAATCAAATAGCCGAAAGAAGCAAACGCTGGTTTCGCGCTGTGGACATAAGCGGGTAAAAAATGATAATAAAATACAATAAATTCATTTGGACGTTGTCGTGCAGCAATACCGGAAGCTGTATGAGTAAGCTTTATGAAAAAGGTTTTGTTACATAGGGTAGCTTAATGTATCTGCCCCTCACAGCCCCGCTTGCTTGCTTTTATTTCTTTCTTTTTCTTCTGACAACCCCCGAAAACATGTACGAACAACTCTGAAAGCATTCATGTCGTAACCGTTCGTCAGGAGAGACTGCTGGTAACTAAAGTGAATATGGTCTCTTTTCGGTAACATCAGCAAACAGCAGAATTGTCGGCCGTGCGCCCGATGTTGAAACTGCGAGCGCGTGTGTCGCGGCGAACATATGGAGATTAAAACAAGGTCTGACACGCGAAATACGCTATCGGATGGACAATATTATGATCCTTATAAAGAATTTGTAAGCCCAATAGGGAAAGAGTGACTTGCTCTGTCACTAAACATATAGTCATTGCTTAAGACCTGGTTGGATGAAAAATATTAGTATAACCAAAATTAACTCTTCATTACAGAACAAATACTTAATTCCTCGCATAAGCTAATTTGCGAGCGAACGTCTCTGTACACTCTATATAGTGAGGAAAGTCGCACACAGCTAGCTAAAGGTTCTCATTGTGACCACAGCAATCACATGTAGCGTTATCGGCTATTTTATTGTAAAAAGCAAAAAACTTCGTAAAGGCCACATCTACACATAGCTGACAATGCAGGGTGATCTCGCGTCGGGAGAGCCTTGTTGAAACTCGCTTTGATCGCAGACCATTATCAGAACAAACCATTTTGGAATGCCGACCTCGTAAGCCATCGCAGCAGAGGGCGACGAAGGCACTGCTACAATTTTTAATGACAACAGAGTTCCAAAAACCGCTGCATCCTGAATACACTGTCATTATACGACTTCAAGAATATTTAAAGCAGATACAGTATTCATACAGTATTTTCTCTGCCGGTAAAGCTGTCCAGAGTCTGTAGTCTTATTAGAAGTAAGCAGATAGTTATTAAAGGGTTGAGCGGATGGCTGCGGTGCTAACATTGTGCAGTTATTGCAGTTATTTATTCTATATCAAAGTGGTTGTTGTATACGAGCTCCCGTTATGAAGTGGGAAAATCTATGTCGGTCGGAGTGCCAGGTGTGTGCACGTGATATTCTGGAAACATAAGCATTCCTTGTCCAGTTCGCCATGCTCCCACTTTCCGGAGCATTGCTGAAAAATGTCGCTGTAGCCCCTTTTTTAGTATCACGGTATTATTCTCGCCCGAAATTCTAATAAACTTGGTCGAGAGGTTATTTAAGCGTTTCACACTTATCGCATTTATTACGACCATGTTCGCCAACCATTTATCGCATTAACAGATGAACAAATATCAGTGGCCCCTAATCTTAATGCTACGTGCCATTGCGAACGCTTGCCTTTTCTTGCGGTTGCTTTTAAAGGGAAGCTTTCGTTGCCTGCCATCCCATGGTTTCACCTGCGTCGGTCGCTGGTCGAGTACGCGTCGAGTAGATTACTTCTCACCTCAAAGAAATTGCGACAGAACCCATCTCACGAAGACTGTCGACGGCATAATTGCATTAGCATTGAATCAATATAGTGACACAATGTATTGCCACCATCGAAATTAGTTATGTATCAGGCGTGTAATGCAGTGGGACTCCTCTTTCGCGCTTTCCAAAGAACACTCGGCGCCCTCTAGCGCCGCCGCCACGAAGCCTGCGCGTGGCCTCCGAAATGCAGGGCGTGCCGGTGCGAGCGAACACTGAGAAACGCGTCATGTGGCAACTTGTCTTCTCTCTCGCGCTTCTATCTGGACACGCTGCGCCATCTAGTGGCACTGCCGAGAAGTCCACGCGTGGCGTCCGAGACGATAAGCGTGGCGGGCCGGTGCCTGTAGACGCTGAGAATTGTTCCATCACTTGCCGTGCACTCAGTGGCACATACTCGGTGACTCAAGTTGGAGAGAGGTTCATTGAACAGCGGTACATACCGAGTGCATTCATGGCGCAGCTCGCTAAAGCTATGGGGTGAAAGGCGTTCATTGAAAAGCGGCCCACATCCAGTGCATTTGTAGCGCAGCCAGCTAATGCGTCGGGTTGCTGTCTTTGGGGAACCCTTGTGTCGTGGGTTCAATTCCGTCCAGCATCGAAGAAAGTTAGGGGATGTTTTTCGTCATTGCAGAGCGGCACATTTTCAGTGGCTGACAGCTAGTTGCCCAAGCTGGCGTCAAAGACGTTCGTTTAAAACCGGCATGCACCTATACTGGTATATACCCAGTGGCCCAAGTTGGAATCAAAAAGGTCCATTGAAGACCAGCAAAGACCTAGTGGTACATACCCAGTTCGCCAGTCGGCGTCAAAGAGTTTCTTCCAACAGCGGTACCTATACCCAGTCCCCCATCTACAGTGACCCATGTCGGCGTGAAAGAGGTTCGTTGAAGAGAGGCACGTATGTCCACATTGCCACATACTCAGTTACCCAAGTTGGTCCGATAGTTGGTGTCGAACCCTGCTGCCTCAGCACAGCAGACCGTTGCATTAACCATTCGACCACGGACTACCCGGTGACCCAGGTAGGCGGGAAAACGTGTAGACACAAACATACATAGATAGACAGCCCCCCAAAAGTGCGTGACGTACCCAAAGAATGCGAACGCATTAAAAAGGGTGTGTGCCCGACAGCGGTAGCACGTGTTACTCGGAAGAATTAACTCTTCACAGTGCCGCTGCGCAGTGCACTCGCTTCCCGCTTCACGCGGAAAAGGCAGCTGGCTGTTCGCGGTGACCAAAGCTAATACCGAAAATACCGATGCATCGCCGTGGCCGCCGAGCCAGTTAATTCTTTCGAGTAACGGCTGGGGCCGCTGGTGTCGCCGCGTGCGGACGCGTAATCATGCGGTTATTTTCATAGTTCGCGTGTTTTCTTTATAACGCCGAAAAATTATAACGCGAGACATAGCATACTGAAAACAATTGAATCGGCTGTTTTAAGACCCAATTATTGCTTTTCTATCAAAATTCGCTTCATCAATTCAGTAATCAAAAAGTTTGTTAATTATTCTCTTCGAATTATCGATGGTTCCATTACGAAAAAAAATATCCTCCTGGCGAGGTACGTCACTGCCGACAGAATATCATTGGCTGTGTCCTCGTATATTCTATATTTTATATTTAAGAGCTTGACTAACGTTAGCTGGGACACTCTGTATAAATTTAGATTATATAATAAACTTAAGTTGGGAGGAAGCCCTCCATCATGTCGTTTCGCCCCTTCGTGTTTGTCTTTCGCGCTGCGTTCACCCTATAAAGAAAATTACCGATATCCTTCAAAAACATAAGTGTAATGAGTGCATGTAACAGTACAAAGCCATAAGGATGAAACTCGAAAAAACAAAGAAACTTGAGAAGCAGCCATGGACGGCGCAGCCTCCGATGGAACGGAAAGTGATAGCTGTATCGTTAAGAGGCACGAAGATGGCAATATTGATTTGACAGCGGACGGGTGCATCCGATATTCTAGTCGAGATTAAGAGGGAGAACTCGAGTGGGGTAGCTAGGCGAAGAGCTACTCCGCTAATGGCGAAGAGCAGATAACCGATGGTCTGTTAACATTACGGAAAGTGCATCAAGGAAACATATTAGCACTCTAGGATGGAAGAGGATTAGATGGTATTATGAGAATAGGTGATTTGCAAGAATATCATGGAATCGGCTGAAGCAAGGCCAGGGCAATTGGAGGCTGCTGTGAGAGGCCCTCGTTCTGAAGTGGGCCTTGCACAATAGGTCAATGTTGATGATAAGGATGACGACGATGAACACTACGTGTACAGGACCTGTGACGAGGATGTGTGCTAGGACTAGTCAAATAATCAGACAGTGACATAGTGAATTTGTATTGATTTTTACGCAGCAGGAATATACATCGATCCCTGTCACTCTTGATTCTTGTCAGCTGCGCAAAATTAAGCAGAATACAAATAGAAGACCCAGACACCGCAAACAGCGGTACCACAAACAGCCAGCGTTTGCGGAGTCTGCGTTTTCTCTTTGTGTACCGTTAAATGTTGAGGTGGTAACATAAATCAAGAATCCAGTAGCCAAAAAGCCACCTAACAGACTTAGTAATGATCCATGTGACGTTGTATAGGCGGCTCCGTCAGCGCCGTAACGCAAGCAAAGAAATAACCGGTGTGCACCTGAGTGAAGCCGACATGTGACATATAGCGAGGTTGCAAGACAAGTAAACCCCGCGTTGTATTTCGGTAGGCTCGATCTTCTAGCAATACAGGCCTGGATGTGCACCGAACATCAGGTTTCACATGTAATGTATGTTGGCGAAGGGCTCCAACTTCAAGCATAAAAGTGTCCCGTAAAAGCGTGTCGCGACTGGGCCACATATTTAATTCCGAAGAAGTTGAATAGCAGTCGCTGGAGGGTTCATTCTGTCTAAATCATAATGGGACCAGGGTTCGGCTAGCACCAGTAGCACACAGTGAGCAATAATGTCGGTGACAAGGCCCTTTGGCAAGGACGGTGCTCCAAAAAGAAAAAAAAACAAAACAAAACAAAGCATCGTGAAAGAACAGCTCGAAAAGCATTCCTGTGAAAAGAAATGCCTCCCTGCGAATTTTCTCAAATCCACGGAATATTCATGGAATCGGTTAGTTGGTTTCATCTAGAATCCATTCCCGAGATCATTCCCTTAATAGGGCAGTTGCCCTTCAAAACATTTTAGAAACAAACATTTCAGAATTAAATTCAAAGATTTTACGTCCCAAACCTACAATTTGGCCATGATGGACGCTGAAAGGGGGAAGCATGGGATTATTTTTACCACCTCGAGATTTTTACCATGTAACTATCTAAGTAAATAAGCCATTTGGGATTGCTTCTCATAGGAATGTGGTCACCGTGGCCGGCACCTGTTCATTAGCATAACAACGGAGCCTTTAAGTACACCGGTGGAAGGACGGTCATAAAGCATATCATATTTTAACATTAGTTATTATTGCTTGATGTCAAAACATGACAGGTAGCTCGACGCCCAAATTTAGATTTGAGTTGGCGCTAATGGGTCCAGCTCACGTTATTGCACGCAGTAAAATTTTAAAAGCTTGTATTATCGGACCGAACGAAAAATGTGCATTCCCGTTAATATCAACTACTAGTGCTACAATACTTTCGCCTGCCTAAAGCCCTAGCAGATGGTGCTTTTTTTTTTTTTCATTTGAGGCCAGACTACCTGCAGTGAACGAATACCTACCTGCAGAGCGAATACCTACCTGATCGCAGTGCTACCATCTGCTTCATTGCCCGAGATCAAAGTATTCGTGGGAGATTTGTTGAGCAAAGAAGCAAGACAACAAGATTAGTTTGGAGCGGAACTCCAGTCGAGTCTTTCTACCTAGAAAATAGAGTGCGCGCTCAAAAACATTGGATGAACGGCCTGGCTTAATCCGGATTAGTGCAACCGCTCTGTTTCCTCTCTGACGGCGCTGCCTCTAAAGTGAGTTGCACCATGTGGTAGAAAGCTTTCGGGTCCTCTTTTACTCCATATATTTTCAGCTGTGAAATCGGTGGGAGGCTTTGAAATAGCCCTCAAAGAGGACTAACACACTCTGTCGGAAAAGCCGGTGAAATGTACAGCCGTACTGTTATACGAAGTTACGACGTAAATTAATTAGCCACGAGCCTTGAAAAACTTAATTGTGTATTTTTGATGACATTTGATGAAACAGGCGTTCCAGAAGAACTTTTCTGCAGGATTTTCAGTGGAAACAAAGAACAAATAAAGTTAGGTGCTGGGATCGATTAAATGTATATGTGTATAATAGAAGATAATAAGTGCTTATCTTGCAGAGTGTCTAACCAAAAAACGTCGCTTTCGCTGCTCTTAAACACCGACACTCGAGGCTGCGGTAAAAGATAGACACTGTTGGCCAAAAAAAGATTGTTGGCCAAAATAAAAAAAAATAAAATGAGAGCTTGCTTTTCGAGTGGTAATGCATCCTTTCATAGTACAGCTAATTAAAAAAATAAAACTGAGTGTGGCGTAGTCCTATCGCAGCTGTATTCGCAGGCATCAGAGGGCATGCCTAAACAGATGACATTCATGTAAAGGGATTTATTTCCTTGTTGTGGAACTGTAGACGAGTGTAACGCACGAATGCGTGTGCGCGCACTTGTATGTATTTGCGCGAGTATTACTGCGTGTACTTGCGCTCGTGCGCGCGTGCAGTTCTGAAGTTTTTTTTTTTTTTTTTTTTTGTATTTGACTCTGTGGGTTTGTACACATGTACTCAGTTTGGGTAACAATCGACAGTTTTAACAGATCTCTAATGTTGCGTACTACAAACGCAAGGACATTGCATTAGCCTCAGTTCGCGTCGCAGCACTTATAGCACTGGGGCTCTTGCGTGCATGTACATGGCGGCGCTCTTAAATTTCATCAAGTTATCATTTTTGCCTTGTTCGACTCCTTATACTGACAAAATGGGGCCGAATTCGCAAAGTTTTTTTTTGCGATGGCAATTATATGGACACCCTAGGAGAATTTCTGCCGTCGCTGTGAGGTTCCGTAGAAAGTCCAAGGGCCATAACACCGTCGCGCGCGCCCTACGCTGTGCGAGGGGGGCGGGGAGGGGGGGGGGGCGACGATCGCGGCTCATTCTCGCCCACGCGAAAGGGAGGAAAGCGGGCAGTAAGCGGTCCGTCTTCCGTGCCTCGAACGGTCGAACCCAACGTTGCGAGGCACCGTGAGGAGGGGAGAGAGGGGGGGGGGGGGCGGCATTTTACTCCGGCTGCAACTGCGTATGTGGCGGCTGCGCGCCGTCGCGCGACCCTATCTTGAGAGCGATCTGCGTTGGGGGCACAGTCTAGGCGTCTACGTGCGTCGGCGGCTCGTAGCATTATGTATGCTGCATGTTCTCGGCGTTCAGTTTGCGTTGAAGCGATGGACGACAGCACGAAGGTCACTTCGCTCGCTGCTGGAGCCGGGCTTCCTCCCAGCGTTTTGACAGCGAGTGTAGGCGGTCATTGAGTGTGATATTTGCTGTGGGCGCTGACACTCTTCTTGTTAATTGAGTTAGCAAGCAAATGTTTACAAGTCGATACGGCCGATAAAAGTACTATCCTTGCTTCGTATGGTTCTCTACTAATTTGCTATTGCAATCGGCGTTTTGCCTTTCCGGCAAAACTGCGACTTTTTTGTTTATAAGTGCTCTTAGCCATTGGCTGGCCGCCTTCACTAATAATATGTCCGGCGTCAGGACTGGATAGAGTTTGCACTTTTTCGACAATACGGACGCTGACGCTGGTGTTTGCTTTGATCTGAGTCACATACCTTGGACATAAAAATGCCGACAAATTGTTCCGGTAGGCTTAACAGAGACACTGCATTTGGTTTATTTGAGCTATATCTTGACACCTACATGGTTCTCTGATAGTTTGCACTTGAGTTATCGCTCCGCTGCTCGCAACTATGATTTGTGGCCCACTACACCGGCTACTTCAAAGCAAGTAACCGGTGAAGGCTTAACATTCTATCGCGCATCCCGCTTATGCACTTAAGGCAAAGCACGCGTGTCGTAGTTATACGCTGCGTGAGGACAAATGAGGAAGTTCATCGGCAAGAAGTGGCATTGCGTCCTGCGGTCTTCGATGCTTGCCAGCGTCGGGAACTCCTCTGGAAACACCGAAATACAAACATATCTGCGATATTTCGAAGCCTACTTTTGTTTTATGTACACACCAGCCGTCGTAGCTCTAGTGCTTACAACGTTCTGCTCCTGAGCATGGCGCCGCAGGTTCGTTTCCCGACCGCGGCGATCGCATTCCGATGGGGCAACGACGAGAAAACGCTCATGTAGCGTGCTGGGTGCACATTTAAGAACCATAGGTGGTCCGGAGCCCCCCACTATACGTCTTCCATTGATAATTCGCTGGGCCCAGTATATATATGGACGCTATAACCCTACAGTTTAATGGTGTTCCATGTCTACGGGGCCTGGCGAACTCAACGTCGAGACCGATATATATATATATATATATATATATATATATATATATATATATATATACGTGCGCCACACGGGAGATAGCAAGGGCAGTTCGGCGCTTAGTTGAAGTGGCTGCTTGAACAAATTGCAAATACTTGTCGCTTGATTATATGAGTGTAGAAAAGCACACGGTAGCCATCTCGCCTGGTTCCTGACCCTATTTACGTGACGCGCGCGCCTTTCCATAAATAGCCCGAACATGACATCTACCTTTTTATTTTTAGGTCCGTCGGGCCAATACAGGCGTTGGGCTTTTCCAACGCAAGATATTATATACGCTTAAATATGCAGCTAAACCAACATGTTGAGGTTAAAACGCCATGTGATGCGCTACCTTCGCGTTCGAGTAAACGCGGCTGGCCAGGGAACAGGCCTGGCGAGGGAACAGTGAACGAGAACAAGGGAAAGCGGCTAGAGCCCCCCTCCCCCAAGCAGGAGACTCACTCCCTCCTTACGGAAACTTGAGTTTCTGAAATAGCTTAGTAATGGGGGTAACGGCGACGCTCTACGAATGCAGCTGGAAAGCGTCTTCAACAGCAATAGTCTTTCACAGTCTACATAAGAAGTTCACTATGTGTGCGTATAACGCGAGTTCTTGTCAGAGCGTACAATTATAGCGTCCTGCCGATACCGCCAAATTCTGAGGATTTTCAGCGAAGTTTAGAGGATTTTTTTCTTACACGAGAACGACTAATTTCTCATAGCAATTGCTCTATTAAAGCGGTGTTTCTTTAACTGTACCGGACATGTTTTTGAGCTGCCAAGTATTAATCAGACTATGTTATCCGATTGAGCGCATGGCTGGTAGTGTAGTCTAACAGGAATGAGAAGTTAAGCTCATGGTAGAGAAATGCCGCTACAGCTTGCTCGCATGACTCGTTTTTGTCGGCGCTATTTCAGACATAGAACAGATCCGTATAATCGTGCTGCGAAGAACAGTCAGAAATGTATACCAACCAGAAAACTACATTCTTTAGTGCTTCAACATTGGCGCACATGAGAAGCTAGCGTGATTTGTGTTTCATGCATGCTCAGCTACTTGATGTGGATCAGCACTATGTCAGAGATTCGAGTCGGTGAGGAGCTGCAAGACATGTTCGCTTGTGTTCGCTTTTCGTTCCCTTCACCCGCGTAGCTAATTACCTCAAGAAGAGTCAGCGCATAGCGACGCAAAGTCGTTGCCGGAAAAATACGCAATTGTTTTGACAGCTCGGGCGTCTGAAATATGTTCTTACCTTTGTTGAAAATATATTTGGCACCCATACTTACGTTTACGCGGCGTATAGTTCCCAAACGAGCCTCGTTTTGCAAATGAGTGGCGCGAGGGCAGCAGTCCGAGACGTTCAACAGCGACCATGGAATATGGACGCAGTAGCTTCACTTCTTTTCGTGTCATGCGCCTTTAGCGGAGTTACTGCGCCTTCTTAGGCATGGCACGAGTAGGGGAGCCGGAAGCAACGTGACCCGTCTACGCGAAGTGAGCGCGCATGTTCCTGTATACGTGGGATGAGAGTTCGGAGCGCGACGTTCATTTCCGCTGTCGGAGGGGCTTTCGAGCGCTGGCGTTCATAGTAGCACACTGGTTTACCGAGACTCTTATGAGCGCTATCACAAGAGCCTGATATAAGCAGTGATCACTCTCATTAACTGCAGCTCTTGTTTACCTTGGCCAGCCATGTTGCCTGCCAGTTCCCGATTTACGATATTGTCCTGCGAAGTTAATTCTAATCGAGATACGCCCTGACTTTGCCGGCATAGAAATGTAGTTCCGTTTTCACGAGTTTACTTGCGTTAAGTTAGCAGCCCATCACGCATTATCTGATTAGTTCCAATAAATTAACCTGCTTTAAAATTTTCTAGTGGTCGGAAGTTAATGTGGAAGTGTTTTTTTTTTATGGGGGGGTGGGGGGGGGGGGGGGGGGGCTTCCCGTCGTGCACAAAGCTCATTCATGTTTTGTGAATTTATCCAGGCTGCAATGTCTACTGCGTAAGTAATTTTTTTTCTATACCAGAGTCCTATGACACTGGTAGTGTGCCAGTGGTCACCCCAATTTCTTGTGTTTAATGTTTTCTTAGTGTTAACAGACTCACTTCATCTAAGCTCTTGTAGTTTCAAAGTAAGTTGTTTGCACTTTTCAAAGACGAACCTGGGCCAACATTAGTGCGTTTTTACTCTGCAGATATAGGAGCAAGCATTTATTTACGTAAACGAAAGGACATGTGGTTACATAACAAGTTATCACTTCCAAGCCTGAAGCCAGATATGCATCGTTAAAAATGTATCAACATAGCACCATATAACTATTTCTTATATATATATATATATATATATATATATATATAATATTGCCTTCAGCGGATGAACAGATTCTCACAATGCTGTGGTTTTGCAAGGCGGCCATAACTCTAATGACAAACCCAATAAATAGCCTGTAAAGGAAGAAATTGCTGACATTAGGCATAGAGATATACTGCGAATTCGGCGCTCGTCTAGTTTATCTCCCTGCCCAGCCTGAATCCCCTGAATCCACTTATTGTTCAAGGTCACCCCATATTTTCAACTTTTTTCTAGCGCGATTACATTCATAAAGATAAACGTTACCAAAATATCCAGTATGCCAGTTTCATAGGGAAAAAATATCGTAGGTAGGTAGGGTCAAAGGAGGTTTAACTATAGAGGTTATGTGTCCATATGCCTCCGGCTACTTGTATTTCACTTATATGGTATGGTGAAACTTTATTAGGTCCTTTGAACTTATGTGCAAAAAAATAAATTTGATTTAAAATGAAGAATAAAAATAATAAAAAAAATTAAAAAGAACACTTTAGGGCGCACAGACACTCACACTTGCAAGAGTGAAAGAAAACGAAAAAAAAAATAACGAAACATAACAACCAAGGCGAGACATTGCAAAAAATAGTCCCCAGTATTGCGCGCCCATCTCCGTACTTATAAAAATTTATTTCACCGCACTGAAAGCTGTTCTTCCAAGTGCTATTGTGGAGGCGTGATGAAGCCGGGTGAAATAACACAGCTATTCGATTGTTGAAAGAAGAAGAAAAAAAAAGAAACAAGGCTGGTCCGAGCGGCTGGTACGAGTGGTGTTGCCTCAGGCGGATATTGCAAATAAGAACCAGCAGTGTACTGCAACTACAGCTTTATCGGCTGCGTCCAATTTGAATATTACATGGGTAACCGCATTATTTTTTCATCAGCTTATTTGCCTTGCGATACATAATTCGATAATGTGTCTGAAATAAAAAAAGAAGAAACAGTCGAGGAACACCATTGATGCAACAGACTGGTCAGTGCCACAGTTGCACTTATGTGCGGACAATTTGTGCTGCCGCAAACCCTTCAGTACACTAGAAATAGCACCGACGTCTTTCTTTCTCGAGTGTCTTCGCCTCGGTGGTAGTCAGGAGGCGGAGAGTGTTGTAACGCTGGTTGTGCAACGTCAATCGCATTGATGCAGAAAGAAGCCTCGCGTAGTGCACCACGGACGCAGAGCCAAGGCAACTCGAGCTCAAACTTCTTGTACAAGGACCGGCGGGTGCACATGGCATTCAGCCGGGAGAAATGCAGCACCCCAACATCACGCTTGTTTGGACCACCTCGGGAAGCTGAAATTGACAGTTTGGATGAGTAATGTTCAGACAGCTTGATACACGATCCACTGCAGGCATACTAAACATTATGCGCATGATAGAGTGTCCCAGAGAGGCATGGGAACGAAAGCGGGCACGCGCACAACTCTCACGCTTGTCCCATTATGCTATGAAGGAAGTTACAATAGCGTGTCGACAACGCTGGGAAGCCGTTGCATTTTACATGCTGGCTATTTAGAATTGTTCGTGAAGAGCTTTGATGATAAGCGCCAAGTTCCCGAAAGAGAAACTTCGCTATCTTCTCTCCCTCGTGAAGGGGCTGAAAAAGTCTATATTTAAGTTTAGCCAACTCTATTACTGCTAAAAAAGCACAATTTTCTCTGCGCCTGCTTCGGCATTGCTGTACAAGCGGTAAACGCGCATGGTTAGGTTATCCAATTGTAGAGCAACAGACATAGTCAGATAAAAAAAAAAGTTTTCTGATGGCAGGAGGGGCGGGTCCATGGTCTGAATGTCTGCAGCGCATTTTCCGCCTCTGCAAGCTCTGCATGCGCGATGACATCGTGGTGCAATCGCTAATGGAAGTCTTTATCATCAGTAAAACCTCGCTGCTCACTTGGGATAAGCATCAGCCGAAATATGCGCCAAGTAATTCCAACTTGTAATTTTGATCTCAGCCTTTTTAATTCAAGGCTAGAGTTGTAGAGTTTGTTTGGATCGAGACAAGCAAAAATTAAACAGTACATCATTCCCTTGTTTTCCTGGAGCTTTCGCACCTAATATTACCCATCAATGTCATTTAATGGGTGCGCCATTATATGACTCGTCGTACGCAAAAAGTCCTAATTAATGGCTCAGAATCCCGACTTACCGCGGTCACATCAAGTGTGCCACCGGGGTCAGTACTTGGTCCCTTGCTGTCTTTTAGGTTATGTTAAACATATATGGGCGAGAAAGTCAAATCAACAATAAGACTGTGCAGATGACTGTATTGTACAAATAAATAAATTCCTTAATCAATGCCGCTACTTTATAGACGGACCTACACATGATACTTTCATGGTTTCAAAAATTGGCAGTGGTTTAGCTCTGGTTAAACCTAGTCGAGTAGCGATAGATACAGACCCCCGGCTGCGCTTAGGCTTCGCTTGTAGTTAGACACCATTCATACTGCGGCCTCAACTATGGCTGCGGCGACGCGACCTCTCCCCTTCTATACACCCGATTATCACAGCAACGGAGCGCGGGGTGTGACATCATACAGAGGGCGCCTCGAGCGCCCAACGGCAGGAGCGGTGGCCGCGCGGCGACCGCGACGAGGCGAGTTGCCGGAGAATCAAGGCCCATGGTGTCCGAGGGCGCGGCGAGCGCGCCAGCTTTGACGGTTGCCAGGCAACGGTGGACGCGTGCCTGTAGGAGCGGTGGCCGCGCGGCGACCACGACGAGCCGAGTCGCCGGAGAATCGAGGCCCGTGGTGTGACATCACACAGAGGGCGCGGCGAGCGCCCAACGGCTCCAACGGCAGGAGCGGTGGCCGCGGCGAGCCGAGTTGCTGGAGAATCGAGGGCCGGGATGTGACGTCACAGTGCAGCCACAGCTCAAAGTGCGGCGACGGCGAAGAGGCGAAAACCTGGCGAAATGCAGCTATTGCTACAAAAAGGGGTACGAAATTGAACTCCTCTGACTGTAAGTGTATGGTTTCAAGCCGCAAACGATATATAATAAAGTTTATTTGCCATTTGTTTACAGACTGCATTATTGGCAAATCAGTTCTAAGGAATCCCGCAAAGTGGAGGAAGTGCCATGAAAGGGAACGTTGTTATCCACCCGAATGCAGCACGGCTGGATGATAACTGCGAAGCTTTCTTCTTGAAAAGGAAGCCGCATGGGTTTCCTTTGTAGCTTCGTGCTACATACAGGTGGATGACAATTCTATTGCGATAGCAATTCTGTGGACACTTCAAGCGCATTTCTGCCGTCGTCGCCGTCAGCATCGGCGTCGCACAGAGTTTAGCACAGAGAAATTGGGAATTATGATCTTTAATGAAGACACGAGTAATTACGTGGTGTCAATTCAACAGCAAGTCATCCCCATACTCAAGCATTATAAATACATTGGTGTGTACATAAACGAAGGAATGACTTACTCAAGCATTCACCAAGATAATCTGAAAATAAAGGGGAAGCAGAATGCAGCAATAATAGACAGTTTTAGTATTGCGGAAATGGCACCACGCTAAACGCAAAGAAATAGCGCGGTCAGACTGCGCATGCTCAGAAAGCTATTTCAGTTTTGCGCGTAACGCGCGTCCGGAATTTTTTTAATATAGCGGAGACGCTAAACGCTCGCTAAGTTTTTAGCGTTGCAAACATGGCGGCACCCTCGGCCCGAGCGCTTGACCATGCAGGCTCTTTTCAAGGCTTGGCGTGGATCCACACTGCTAGTTTGGTTGTCGAGCTGCTCAGTTTGCTGCTTTGACTACTCGCAGCTAGATGGCGCGGCGAAGTTTTGCGCTTAGCGGCGCATCGTTGTCTTACGCTATACTAAAACTCTATCGAACAGCGTTCCGCAAAGATTTAGCGTACGCAACACGCTAACGCTAACGCAAACATTTTCCGCAATACTAAAACTCTCTAATGAAGCATAGAACACTTTTTGACCACAATAAATATGAGGTGGTGCGCGTAATCTGGAAAGGAGTAATGGTACAAGCGCTAACTTACGGAAATGCCATTCTGTGCTTGAAATCGGATATCTTGTCGGGGCTGGAAGTTAATCAAAGATCGGTGGGCCGGTTGGCTTTGGGAGCCCACGGCAAAAACACAAAGGAGGTGGTGCAGGGTGACATGGCTTGGGCCTCGTTTGAAATCAGAGAAGCGCCGAGCAAAATTAGTTTTGAAGAAAGACTCAGAAAAACATGGATCAAAATAAATGGGCGGGTAAAGTGCACAAGCATTTGTACCTGAAACGCGTGGATACAGATTGGAGGAAGAGGTAAAAAAAGTTGGCAATCAAGTACAGGGTACTTGAAATTGTAAATAGACAACCAGGAGTCATCAGAAAGAAAGAGAAACAGACAGAGGGAATTGAATGCAAAGAATGGAAACAAAAAATACCATAAAGATTTACAATAATGAGAAAAAAGAAATTAGAAGGGAAAGTTTATAGGATAACACGAAGGGAAGTGCCTTGCTATTTGAGGCTCGAGCTGGTTGCCTAAGAACAAAAACATATCAGAGCAAATATTCGCAACTAGATGATGGATGTGTATGATGCAGCGAAAATCCGGAAACCACTCAGCACATCCTAGTGAAATGCGAAGAGATTCACCCAATGGGGCCCGGAGGCAACGTATACACCTTCCAGAAGCACTTGGATCTCAAGTGGACGGAAACATCATTCGGTCAGTAGTCGAGATAAGCAAGATGCGTTTAGAGTATTGGCGGAAAAAAAGCAGGGAACATATTTATAGGACCAGATCCGTTACAGGCATAGGTAGCGGTACAAGGTAGATAGAGAAGTTTTGAGGAAGAGAAAAAAGATCAAGGAGATGTATACAAACATGCTTGTATGAAAATCATGCATGGCACATCTGAGTCTAGGTGACTATTTGTCACCACCCCGTTTCAAAGGGCATGCTAATAAACTTCATCATCATCATCATTATCATTGCCGTGATCTTCCGTATAAAGTCCAAGGGCGATAACATCGTCGCCGCGCACCGTATGCTGTATGTGCGAGTGAAATCGTGCTAGGGTGAGCCGACGATGGTGGCTCAATCTCGCGCACGCAAGGGAGGAAAGCGGGGAGGAAGCGCGCCGTCTTCCACGGCGTGTGAGGCACCGGGGGGGGGGGGGGGGGGGTTCTACTTCAGCGGTGGCCGCGCAAGCCCTATCCTGAAAGTAATCTGCGAGGGAGACAGAGTACGCTGTGTTCTCGCCGCTTAGCTCGCGTTGAAACGAGAGGCAGCACGAAGGTCAATTCGCTCGCTGCTGCTGCCTCGCTTTCTCACTCCATCATTTTTACAGAGAATATGCGTGGTCATCGAGTGAGGGGTGGTCTTGTTTGCTCGTGCGCTCGTGTCACCTTGCTTGCTAATTTAGTTAGCGAATGTTTACAAGTTTATCCGGCCGATAAAACTAATATTCTAACTTCTTATAGCTGTCTACAAATTTAATATTGTAATCGATGCTTACCGTTTCGGGCGAAACTGCGACTTTTCTCCCTTTTATGATACTTCCTCCACCTTGCAGGATTCCGCAGAACTGATTTCCCATATTCAGTGTCTCCGTGCTGAGAAGACATACACAGATACATATCGAGAGAAACTATGAGGACACCTCAACAGCACTCAACACCTTAACAGAGGCGAATAAACACCTCAACAGAGGCGAATAAAAAAGAAAGGACGAAGAGGCCTCCACAGTGGAGTGGCAAGGCCGACCAACCGAAGTAGTCAAAAGCACCGTCGGCTGCTGCTGCTCCGACGACCAAGGGTGTTTGAGCAATCGGCGGGCTGCGATCGGCGGCTGTCAGCGATGTCGGCGGGCCACGGGTGATGCACTGTTTAGGAAACTGCTTAGCGATATGACTCAGATGCAACAAAGCACAGTTGAGCAAAGATGTTTCTGTTGTCACAACGGTCTTTATTTACGGGCGATCAATACGGGACACTCACATATAACTCACCGTTCTTTCCACTGTACTAAGAGCGAGCTGACAGAGAAATAAGAATATTTATTCAGATAAGGCACTCGCGCTCTGTGATCGAGTAGTTCCGTTCAGAGCCGTGATTCAATTTCACCTGGGCCTTGAATAGTTGAATATTGTAGGTCAGAACGAATAAAAATAGCCACACCACCTCCTCTGCCTTTAGGTCAGATCAAAGGAGATTGAAACCTGGCGGAGCGCATATTCTTCAAATAAAGAATAAATAAATAAAATGCTGAGAAGTTGGCCGGAGAAGAGTGCCTCTGACCTGCGCTATTCCACACTGGGGTAAAAGGGTGAAGTAACAGCCGCCAGTAAATCCGCTATAAATATAGCTCTTACCCGTCACAGTCGCGACGGTCGACGCTTGCGAGGAGGCCCTCTCTAGCAATTAGGCTCGCATTTTTGTGACTCTTTAACGCATGCATAATTATGCCGTGGTTAAGTGAAGATACAGTTGGTTGTCTCAACGCCATCGGCAACGAAGAGCAACCTAGGCGAGCCACCTCACACCATGGTCGCTGCCCGCTGCCCGTCTCTGAAACCAAATGCCCTCGCATCGCGTCTTTCGATCCCTGCAATGGTTTAATACTGTGCGCCGCTTCTACGAAGAGGCGAACTTTCGAGATCAATTTATTCTGCTGATGATTATCAGTATAGAATCAGTAGTTTCACCAGAAATTTATTAATAATGTTCGGTATGACTGGGATCATGAAAGCAACTCAAAGTAGAAGTACCAGGCCGATCCAGTAGTTCTGCACGCAGCATTACTACTGCCAGTGCTCGCTGACAGCCAGACCGCTCACGCGGAAATTCAAACATTTTAAATGCTATTGCCAGAAGCCTCGTTAACAAATAACCAGACTTCGTTTCCTTCATTTCGCCATACTGTCGCCAAATCGTGGCTGTAACAGCAACTTGGCTACATTGTGATATAGCTGACGCCGAAATAACTCCGCCAGGTTTTAATCTTCTTAGATCCGACCTAATGGCAGAGGAGGTGGTGTGGCTATTTTTATTCGTTCTGACCTACAATATTCAACTATTCAAGGCCCAGGTGGTATTGAATCACGTACGGCTCTGAACGAAACTATTCGATCACAGAGCGTGAGTGCCTTGCGATAGTTTGGGCTGACGCAAAATTTCGCCCGCATTTCTACGGCCACGCATTCTCGTTTCTTACCGACCACCACGTTCTATGTTGGCTGTCATCGCTCAAGGACCCAATTGGTCACCTTGGCCACTGGGCTTTAAGAGTAAAGGAATATATGTTTGAGCTAATTTATAAATCTGGCAGACTACATCATGATGCCGATTGCCTTTTGCGCCATCCGGTGGATCCTGCTAGCCTCGCTGACCATGACAATGATTCCTGTGTGCTCGCCATCTCTGATTTACGCGACATCGGCACCGAACAGCGCCGGGATGCAAACCTAAAGCTCACCATTCAGCAACTCTCTTCTGCATGTTCCGACAGTTCTCTACGTCAGTAAGTCCTACGCAATGACGTTCTATACCATCGCAACATGAAACCTGACGGGCCAGAATTTTCGCTTGTTATCCCCCGACACCTGCGTGCCACCATTCTTCAACATCTACATGACGCTCCAACTGCGGGACACCTGGGCGTTTCACGCACCTATGACCACGTGCGACAGCGGTTCTTTTGGCATGGCTTGTATCGTTCAGTGCGCCGCTACGTTGCTGCCTGCGAGCGCTGTCAGCGCCGCAAACGTCTTGCTCTTCCACAGGCTGGCCTGGTTCAGCCTTTCGACATTCCACCGGAGCCCTTCTTTCGCATCGGCCTTGACTTGCTCGGACCTTTCCGTACGTCTGTATCCGGCAACAAATGGATTGCCGTCGCAACTGACTACGTGACCAGATATGCCATCACGCGCGCCATGCCCAGCAGCTGTGCTACAGACGTTGCAGACTTTCAGCTCAATGACGTCATTCTTCGACACGGGGCTCCGCGCCAGCTTCTTACGGATCGTGGCCGCTGTTTCTTTGCAAAGGTCATTCACGAAATTCTTCGTAGTTGCTCCACTGAACATCGCCTTACGACAGCCTACCATCCACAGACCAATGGTCTTACCGAGCGGCACAACCGAACTCTCATGGATATGCTGTCCATGTACGTCTCTACTGATCACCGCGATTGGGATGCCGCCCTACCCTACGTTACTTTTACCTACAACTCGTCCGCCATGACACCACCGGCTATTCGCCGTTCTTTGTCCTGTACGGCCGCAACCCTGCGTTGCTCTTCCTGCTGATCCTTCCTGCTGTTCCCTCCGTACCAACCGCATATGCTCAGGACTTCCTCTCTCGAGCCAGAATGGCTCGCCAAGTTGCTCACATTAGGCTATGTGCGTCGCAGGCCTCCCAAAAAGAGCGCTATGATAACCGGCACCGCGAAGTAGAGTACCGTCCTGAACCTCTGGTCCTACTTTAGACGCCGTCTCGAAGCCAAGGCCTGTGCGAGAAGCTCCTCCCTCGCTACACAGGACCCTAAAAGTTCTCCGCAAGCTCAACGACATTGACTATCTCATCACTCCGCTACAACATCGCCAGTCTTCTTCTTTTACGTCTGCTACTGATGTTGTTCATGTGCCGCGGCTAAAACCCTACTACACCAGCAGCGCTGACTGATTTTAGACGGCGCCGTGACGGCGTTCAGTCCGCTGGGGGTTATGTTACGAGGCATTGTGTATGAGCATGCCGTTGAAGGACCGCTTTGCTACGCGAAGACAAAGAAGACGGGACATGCCGCGTGAGATACTGTCAGCCTTTCTGTGGTAGCAGTCGCCTGTAAATATTGTAATATACAATTCCGTCTCCCATGTAGTCGTGAATCCCCGTGACAATATAAAGTGCACCTAGATAACAATTTTGTATATATTGGTACTGTTTGCCATCCTCCAGGTTATTCACTTAGCCAATTATATATCTAAAGTACATTTCTTCATGAACTTGGCCGGAATTCTTCTAATTTAATTCTATTAGGGGATTTCAATACACCGAGTATTGCATGGTCATCCCTTTCAGGTCCTGGTTGTGACCGCTCTGTCTACAGGGCACTGGTAAACTTGTCCTCGTCATGCAGTCTAAGACAGATAGTGGACAGTAACATCGAAGGTGCGTCAGTGTTAGATTTGGTTTTTCTTAGTGAATATTTGGCTGAAATTGGCTATACGTGTGTAACTTTTGATAGTATATGTGATCAAAAACCTGTTTATGTTTCTGTACGGATAAACATTCCGAAAACGCATTTGCTTTATTTCACATTTTGTGATTTTGCCCGCGCTGATGATGTGAAATGATTAATCATTTAGCTGATTCTTTTTATATATTTGAAAAACTTAGCATCTCATCTGATGTTAATGACTTAGTTACTTTCTTCGAGAATACTGCAAAAACATGCACTGATTGATTTGTACAGCGAAAACAAAAAAGAAAAACCCTCGGCTACCCTGGATAACCGGTGACCTTCTGCACCATTCTGGTCGGGTGCCATACTACGCCGTGCAAAGCCAAATAAAACTCGACAACTTCAATCTCTCAAGGAGAAACTTCGAGCTAAAACCAATGCAGCTCGGGATTACTAATACAGATGTACTTCGCCAAATTTGTTTAAAAGTAATCCGAGAATGTTTTGGTCCTCAATTTTTCCCCCTGGTGCTTTGTCCCATTGATTTACATTTATTGGTTCAACTATTAGTGATTCTTTAGAAATTTCAAAAGCATTTATAACGTACTTCAAGTTGGTTTTCATTCCAGATAACCTCGAGCTTCCGCCTCTTAACACTGAATCAAACTTTTCGATAGATGATATTGGAGTAATCCAGGAAAGTGTCCTAAACTTAATTCTAAACCTAGACGTAAACAAGGACCCAGGCCCAGATGACATGCCAAACTGATTGGTTTTTCGTTAATTAATATGGACTTGCAAATACCTTACGACAATGTTTAAAAAACCCTGTTCACACGTGCAGTCCCAAATTCATGAAAGGTCGCTAAGGTTCTCCCATTATACAAATCTGGTGATAAGCATACTTTCACAAATGACAGACCAATTTCATTAATTCTCAGTGCGGCAAGTTGTTAGATCATATTGTCTATAAACACATAGCAGAGTTTCTTGAATGAAACAGCACCCTATCTATATTCAAACATGTTTTTAGAAAAAGCCTAAGCCAGGTTTCCCAACTCGTTGAGTTTGACCACAATATAACTCAGGCCCTTGACATTAGTGTTCAAGTTGATGCGTGGTATATATATTTGCCTAAAGCTTTCGACACAGTAGTTCACACTAAGCTCTTGCATAACTTAACGGCATCTTAAAAAAAACAATATTCCCAACTGTTTATCCACCTTTCTCTACCAACGTTCTCAGTATGTACTCTTCAATTCTTGCAAATCTACGGCTGTAAATGTGTCATCTGGCGTAACACAGGGCTCCATGCTCGGCCCACTTCTTTTTTTTTTTTGCACTACATAAATTACACAAATTACCTACTGTCTAATATCTCCTCAACTATCCGCTTATATGCCGAAGATTGCGTCATACCGGCTGTTCAAAATTAAGCGTTATGAAAATTTTAAAAATCGCTGGTGGCAGGTAGCATAATTGTTATCAGCGAACATTGTTTAATTGCGTGAACAAACGGAACACAGAGACAGCATGGCGAGACAGCTGGCGAGAAAAGTTTCACAGAGGACAGGGGCTACGCATGAGATACCCTACTTCTGAATGTACAGGTCGTTTTCGAACGAAATTAGGGTAGCACCAAGATAACATCTCAGCAACTCGAGAAATACTCTTTGGACAAACCACACTCGTTTTGAAAGGCAACGGTGGCGGAATAGTCAATGAGTTCACTCACTGTTGGAAACAGATCGTCGTGAGACAGAATAGAAAAGTTCCTCGATGTCGATGGACATACCGCAGTTCGCTCCTCGATGTCCTGCTGCAGAACAACTGTCACACATTCGGAGATACTGACCTTGAAGAGATCTTCTGGTGACAACTTGTTCAGATGCTTTAGCAGGTAGGACACTCTGCCAGCTCCCTCTCTCGGAGACAATGGTTCACGAGGGCATGGGTCCTTGTGTGTTTTAGCCGAGAAAAATACTTTAGGAGCACCTGATTTTATGTCCTTCACTTTCTTTTGGAACCCTTTTGCAGAGTGTCCTGAGTGTCCGCTCATGATTGACGCGTGTGCCTAGTCCACGTTTATGATGTCATAATTTATCTCCTTTTGATTTCACGTTTCTTTTTGCTCTTTTTTGTATTATTCGCAATGTATCACCACTACAATAAAGAAGCATGTAGTATTGTCAATAAATAAATAAATAAATAAATAAATAAATAAATAAATAAATAAATAAATAAATAAATAAATAAATTAGCACGGCCACTGCTGCAAGTAACGAATAATGTCGATGATGAATATCGAGAACCTCATAGGGAGGCTTATAAGCAAAACTACAAAAGGCGATTTGCGTCTGGTATAGTGAGACACCGTAAAGCGTTGAAGGGACAGTAATCTTGCTCAAAAACGCAGATCAAGTGAAATCTCAATAAAATTATACTGGAAATATTACAACATGGTGCAGCCATAAGCATACGTACGTTTATGAATCCCTACGTATGAAGCGATCCATGGTGAGAAAGTTACAACTTCGTTCCAGAGATGAGATTTGTACCACGGAGTAGGGCTTCTGAAACACGTCGACTTTTGATAAAATGCATACAGGAGCCACGATTCATGACGCACTTTCCAAATTTCATTCTCATTGCGCTTGAAATATGCGTGTCTTAAGACCTTCTAAGCGATGACCTTACGGGCGGCGACAGCCGTAACCCAAGAAATTTTGACATTTGCGTTCCATTCAAGGATATGTATCCATGCATTCCTGCAGACATATAAGGTGCATGGTTTTCAAACCTGCTTGCCCCAATGGAGGCCGACAGGTGTAGCGAATCTGATTCACTCCCTTGTATTTCATAAATAAGATTGTGCAGAAAGATAGAGAACAGAGAGATGGCGCAGCCGGGTGGAAATTCCTTTTGACAGCGTCACCTCGAGTTTGCACGCACACACTCTAATATGAGACATGGAGTTATCATCTCAAAAGAAAATCGGCATGATGCAGAAGGCTACAAAACATAAGTCGGTGAGTAGAGGTTCGGAAGAGTTCTTGTATTATATGTAAAAAAGATCACTCTCCAGCAGCTCTTGTCAGCAGAAAAGGGGGCGGGGTTAAGGGGTGAAAAAACAAAAATGGGATACAATACACAAGAGGAATGCACATCGAGATAAAGAAACAAAAAGGAAGAGACCGCAGAACATTTCCGAATAATTTGGCCTTTCTTGTGAATCTTTGAGCACGTATATGCAGCGGCGCGATGCGCTGCGTCTTATGCCGCACGCGTCCCATTTTCGCGCTTTCATCTTGTTCGAGAATTTGGAGTTGCGGGAGCGGTGAGAGAAGTAAGCAGAAAAAAATGGTAAAGTAAGAGACTCATCTTTCGGTTGTACCTCTGGCTTTTCCCGTGAACAGCCAAAAGACGGACGGTAGCTGTGGGGCGTGAAATGCACGGTAACAAGCGCGCATAAAGGGCCGGGAACTGAAACTTTCGGGTCCGCAAAGTCCACGCGCTCTTCCTGTGCTTTCATTCTTTCTTTACTACTCGTAGCAGCGCACTAAAAACGTATACAAAGAAACTTGTAACACTGAGAGACGGTGGATTCAATATTCGTTCGGCATATCCCTCCAAAGGAGGTTCCCATTAATCCTTCGTTTTTCAGATTGTTTGCGTGCTCGGCTCAGCGTTTCTTTTCACGATCGAACAACTTTGTCGTGTGCGCGCATTGCACGGAATAACCGTACGTGACTGGCGCAGACAAGCTTCTCAAAAGCGGCGCCGCACCGCCTTTTTCGAAGGGCATTCGCTGCGGGTCGCCGCAATAAATGGTCGTGCAAGCTGCGAAGGAGCCACCGCCTGCACAACGTGAGGCATTCGTGTTGATAGTGCTGTGAGGATTCGGACATTACACGGGCGACAAGTCACTCTTGCATGCACTAGAGTAACGGTTTAAGGCTACCGCTGCAGGCACGGGAAGTTTTGCCTTTATTACTTATTGCTGTTTTTCAAAATTTTTCAAATGGGTGCCGTTGAAGAGAGAGAGATAAAACAAAGCAGTGAATCATACTTTGGACAGAATTTAGATGCATTCTACATTTTATACATTATGCATTCTACTCTTATACTGCAACGCACACAAGCACCGGGGTGGTCTCAGACGATGCCCGTTAGTCAAGCACTCAAAAATAATTTTGCAACGTGCGCGGAGAAAGACTGATGCATTTTGCTCGCAGTCATCTCGCGCAAGTCAGCATATTTCTTTAATTCCAGCTAATCGGTTAAGAATAAAAAAATATTTCGATGTTCCTAAGTATTATCTTTAAATAAAACAGTTTTAGAGCATCGCCGAAAACATTAAATTGAACTGCCTGTACTTCACTACTTTCGACCAAACTCGTTCATTTGAGAGCCCGGAAAAGCAGAAATTCCACGCGCGATGAAAGTGCATTCAAGCTTCGTGCAAGTAAACGACTCCCGCTTTCATCCCGGTCAGGCGTGCTCATAAAATTACATGACGACGATAACTGTTTGTTTCCGGTGCCGTAGCTGTGCTCGCAGTGGCCTCTTTTTGCATCGCGAAAAGCGGATACTGGAAGAGCCTTTGGCGATAATGCCATCGCTGTCTGTATGGTCTGTAAATTGGATGCCTTGTCACATTGATACGGCCGCCGGGTAAGACACCGAATCAGTTTTTTCACAGCGCGGTATATAGCTGTGTGCAAGCCCGGCCGCGGCGTACAATAAAGTTCCTTTTGCGCATCTCTTCGACGGGGGAAACCAGCCGCGTTAGCCCACTGGCTATATGGCGTTGCGCTACTGAGCAGGTTCGATCACGACCATGGCGGCTGCATTTCGATGGGGGTGAAATGCAAAAATGCACGTGTACTTCGATTTAGGTGCACGTTAAAGAACTCCAGGTGGTCAAAGTTGGTTCGGAGTCCCCCACAATGACGTGCCTCATAATCAGAACGTAGTTCTGGCACGTAAAACCTAAGAATTTAATTTAACATGGCGAAGAAATTACATGCGAGAGAAAGCTTTGCGCATTCATTTATGCTCCCGACGGCAACCAAGAACTTTTGTCATTGAAACACAACAGAAAAACTGGACATTAAAGACGAGAAATAATAAGATAAAGGGCAAAAATATCACTATATATATATATATATATATATATATATATATTTATTTATTTATTTATTTATTTATATGCGCAGTGAATTCAAAACGCACGTAGGCTTCGTATATTTTTATTTGCAAAGGTGACAACTAACTTTTATGCTGCGAACCCTTTAAATACTTAATACTATCCGCATACGTCATCTTGTCGTGTCGTGTCGTGTCGGCGAAAAATGCACCAAGTGTGAAACTTTCTTTTTCCAGAACCACCTTCACAGAGGCATGGAAAGAATAGAATTCAAGGCTCGAGTAAAAGATGATCAAAGAGGAAGCTTTGAAGAAAGAAAGCGTGAATCCGGGGGTTGTCCGCTGGTATATAACAGTTTTCGATACTTTCCCATTTCTCGTCTCTGGACCTCTGCATGTCTTCCCATGTTCTAGGACTCTTTCTTGAGTCTTCCTTTCACTCATGCGCAGAACATTGTGTTATATATGTGCACTTGTGACTTTTCAGGGATTTCATTGCTTTCGCGTGGCTGTCGTTTTTTGTTTGCTCTGTGGCGAGTAAACCCCCTGAATAAAACTAAAGGTAGCAACTTTTCTCCTCGCCCGGCCTCTCTTCCTCATCTCGCGCGCTTGCTCTCGTCGCTCGCCTTCGCAGTTTGGCCGTTCGCTCCGGGATGCGCCGGCTTCGCCCATAGAGTAACGCGAGGTGAGACATTAAAAATTGTTGTTGGGTGTTTGCACATAATCTGTGTGGTTTTTTTTTAGTATAGTAAGCTGGAAGATCGTAAGTCCGAATCAACCTCCCGTCCACTACATTTTCAGGCATGGAGTGGCGCCTGACACCGGCATAAAAAAAAAAAAAGATCGCCGAGAGCTAGTAGGGCAATAGAAGTTAAGGTGCAACCAAATTCGGAAGGCCCACTGAGCTTCAACAAAGCCACTCTCTCACAAGAACAGGAATTGGCCTCCTTGGTGCAGTATTCGGCCGCTACCTCCTTAATGACTCCAACAATTTACCCATGGCCCTCAGTCCCCAGCGGCTGCAGAGCACCTGAAGAAGGCGGCGATCTGACCTGCACCGCGGCAGAGAATGCTAAGGCCTGTCCGGACCCAGAGATTCTCTGGGTCCGGACAGGCCGCCAATGGAAAATGAACCTGGCAACGTTGAACACTCGCACCCTATCGAGTGAGGCTAGCTTCGCAGGGCTATTTGAAGAATTATCAGGTACTGCGTGGGATATTATTGGCCTTACTGAGGTGAGAAGAACTGGTGAGACTTTTACAGTGCTGACTAACGGCCACGTCCTCTGCTACAGAGGTCTTCCGGATAAGAGAAAATTCGGGGTAGGATTTATAGTTCTTAAGGACATAGCGGGCAATATTGATGAATTCTACAGCATTAGTGAGAGGGTAGCAGTCGTCGTAATAAAGCTGAATAGGAGGTATAGAATGAAGGTTGTACAAACCAACGCCCCAACGTACAGTCACGATGATGAAGAAACAGAACAGTTTTATGAAGATGTTGAATTAGTAATGAGAAAGGTGCAAACTCAGTATACTGTAGTCATGGGCGACTTCAATGCAAAAGTGAGGAAAAAGCAGGCGGGCGAGCAAGCAGTTGGCAACTACGGCATCGATTCTGGGAACACTAGAGGAGAGATGTTGGTAGAATTCGCAGAAAGGAATAGGCTCCGAATAAGGAATACCTTCTTCAGGAAGCGCCGCAACAGGAAGTAGACCTGAAAAAGCCCAAATGTGAAAACAAGGAATGAAATGGATTTCATACTATCTGCCGATCCCAACATAGTGAAGGGTGTAGAAGTGTTAGGTAGGGTACAGTGCAGTCACCATAGGTTAGTGAGGTCTAGGATTTCTCTCAATTTGAATTAAAAAAATAAAGTTAATCATGAGGAAACAGGCCAACCTAGACGCAGTAAGGGTAAAAACAGACCAATTCAGGCACGTGCTCGGAAACAAATATGCAGCTTTAGAACAGGAAGATAAGGAGAACATAAAGGTAATGAATGAAACCGTAACTAGGTTGACCTCAGAAGCAGCAATTGAGGTGGGAGGTAAGGCACCAAGGCAGCTAGTAGGTAAGCTCTCCCAAGGAACAAATGACCTAATAAAGAAACGGCAAAACATGAAAGTGTCAAAATCGAGAGGTCAGATAGAATTCGCTGAACTGTCGAAACTGATCAACAAGAAGAACGTAAGGGATATCCGAAATTATAAGGTGGAAAAGATTAAGGAAGCAGTAAAATATGGACGCAGCATGAAATCAATGAGAAGAAAACTAGGCATAGGACAAGGCAAAATGTATGCACTGAAAGGTAAGCAGGGTAATATCATCAGCAATTTCGATGACATAGTAAAAGCAGCGGAAGAATTCTATACTGACCTGTAAAGTTCCCAGAGCAGCCAAGCTACTAGAGTGTACTAGAACTATTGAGTGGCGCGGCCGAAGCCGGCGCGCCTTGCATACCGCGTCCCCTTTTTTGGAGAAAGTAGCGGTGGCGCTGGCGTCGCCCACTCTTGAAGCAAGCGGGCACGCTCCGGCCTGTGGTGGCTGTGTGCGTGCGCGCGCGCGAGCTTTGCTGCACATTTGTGACTCAAAAAAAGAAAAAAAAAAAGGGGGGGGGGGGGTTGGAGTAGCGTTTAAATCTCGGTTATACACCTGGGTGCAAGGCTGGGTACGCTCGCATGGGCCAAGGCCGCAATTGCTCACTTTTTAAAGCTCCCAGAGATGAAGAGCGACGACTTGCGTGGGAGAGAAATGGGTGCAGACTTAATATGCTCGTCGGCACTGATTGCACTGTGCCCGAGCTTCACTTTTAGCCTCATTTCACCGTGAGAGACTACGGGCACATAACGGAACAGAAGTTCGAGTGCCAAGGATGAAACCAATTCTTCGACCTGACGCGGTGCCGACTATTTTGCTGAAGGTGCCTTAATATCTAACCAATAAAGCACCGACACCGCGGTCACTGACGCAACGGCGTCAGTTCGCGTCTGATAATGACGTCGAAATTTGTTGCATTGAAGAGAGAATGCTTATTTAAAGCAACCATGTGCAGCAGAATTATGATTTCAGACACTCTTTGCGGAGACCTACGAAGGAGAGCGCGTTAGAAAAAAAAAAAAAAAAAAAAAACGGAACAAAGCTTAGAAATCTTTAAATCTGCTTTAAAAACAGATATCGCAGTTGTGTGAACTGCATCTGTTAGAGCATCTCGAGCGGAAAAATGTTATATATCATTCTACAGCTTAGAAGAAATATTTACAATGTTTACGAAAATTTTGGAAAATTCCTGCTAAGAAATTATGGGTGTCTTTCAGAGCAGTGTATAATACATCAATTTTGCGCACTGCGGATATCCAAGTATACAGATGATTGCAGTATAAAATTTGTGACATTTTTGTTTAGTGCTTATTTAAATTTGATGCTTGCCTTTTGTTTTAGTTTAACAATATTTGTATAAGAAAAATTGACAACTTTAATAAACATTCTGGTTCCCACACTTAGATCATTTGAAAGTTTTATTTCAAAAGGCAACAAACCCCATCAAGAACGGTGCAGTGGATGCCGAGCAAGTTGATTTTTTTTTTCCGCATGCACTAAGGTATAGGAGATAGGTGTAAGCTTCTTGCAGTTCGAATAAGGATTCTGATTACAGACAATATTTATACCTTCGGCAGAATTGCGACTAAATGAAGAAAATTATACTAAAAACGTGTGCTCGTTAATTTTTCTCGGGTGAATATACGTTTCACTGTCTAACAAATGTTATCGCTCCGTGTAGGACGCACGTATCGGAAGTTTCTCGAATGTTATCGATGGTTGTATCGGCTGTCTGTTAATTGTCACCGAACTTTGCGTAATCTGATTGCATGTATGCGCGACGCGAATTGTGTAGTATTTTCTGGAAGACACGCTGGCACCAGCGATTACTCTGGAACCTTCGATGACTCATACGTAGAGAAAGAGTCAAGTATAAAAGCCGACGCGCTCGACCCGCTGATGAGATTTTCAACTGTGTTCGCCGCTTTCGTTGTGCTTTGAGTGCAGCCGGTTTTTCGGGACACAGGTTCGCACAATGAAGAGTTAGTTTTGCCATTCACAGTTTTGCTGCGGTGTTCTCGACCGTCACTACCACGTGACAATACAGTTTTGCAATACTGCTCACACACTCCACTGTGCTCATTAGAATGCGTTTTGTACAGGAAAATTTATAATTAAGTAGGCAATAAAATGAATGACGGATATTGATCGCTCCGATAGCAACGTTTGATCCAATTTCCAAGCAGCAGATTAATAATACGGTTTTCCAGAATAAGGGTATTGTCGCGCTTCACCAATCATCTTACAATCATTTTGCACGTCATAAAAAAAAGAAAAAAAAAAGCCTCTCCGATCATGCAAGGTGCTCGCCCGGCGCAGATTAATTGTAGCCGGGATAGTAATGTAGTTCAGTTGCGATGAAACATTAATTTCTACGTTCCATTCGTGGAAACTCTCCGTTTCTGCAAACGCACCGGCAAGCTGCCGCCTGCGAGGCCGGACGACGCTTTCAAGAGTGGTCGACTACAGCGCCGCCGCTACTTTTCCGAACGAAAACGCCCTCTCCACGGCCGCCGGTCGCGCCACTCAAAATATTCTAGTACACTCTAGCTACATTCATTCGAAGTAGTGATAAACAAGATACAGAGGCCCCTTCTATAACTAGCGATCAAGTTAGAAGGGCCTTGAAAGACATATGACCAGGGGAAAAGCTGCTGGAGAAGATGGAATATCAGTCGATTTAATCAAGGATGCAGGAGATATCATACTTGAAAAGCTTGCGGCCTCACGACTTCAAGTGTACCAGAAAGCTGCAAGAACGCCAACATTATACTCATCCATAAGAAGGGAGACGTTAAAGAATTGAAGAAATATAGACCCATTAGCTTGCTCTCAGTATTGTATAAAATATTCACCAAGGTAATTTCAAATAGAATAGAAAATAGAACTTGACTTCAGCCAACCAAGAGAACAGGCTGGCTTCAGGAAGGGACATTCTACGATCGAACATATTAATGTCATCAACCAGGTAATAGAGAAATCTGCGGAGTACAATCAACCAGTCCATATGGCTTTCATAGATCATGAAAAAGCATTTGATTCAGTATAGATACCAGCAGTCCTAGAGGCATTACATAACCAAGGAGTACACGATGCATACGTCTATAGATTGGCAAATATCTACAAGGATTGCACAGCTACCTTGGTTCTCCACAAGAAAACTAGAAAGTTACCTATCAAGAAAGGGGTCAGGCAAGGAGACACAATCTCTCCAATGCTATTCACTGCATGCTTTGAAGAAGTATTCAAGCTCTTAGACTGGGAAGGCTTAGGAGTGAGAATCAACGGCGAATATCTCAGCAACCTTCGGTTCGTAGATGACATTGTCCTATTCAGCAACAATGGAGACCAATTACAACAAATTATTGGGGACCATAACGTAGAAAGTGTAAAAGTGGGGTTGAAGATGAATATGCAGAAGACAAAGATAATGTTCAATAGCCTGGCAAGGGAACAAGAATTCAGGATCGCCAGTCAGCCTCTAGAGTCTGCAAAGGAGTACTTTATCTAGGTCAATTACTCCCAGGGGACCCTGATCATGAGAACGAAATTTATAGAAGAATAAAATTGGGCTGGAGTGCATACGGCAGGCATTAGCAAATCCTCACTGGGAGATTACCACTGTGCCACAAGATTACCACAATGTCCGGTGCTAAAAGAAATTTGGAGGTTAACAAAGAAGCTCGAGAACAAGTTAAGGACTGCACAAAGAGCGATGCAACAAAAAATATTAGGCCTAACTTTAAAATACAGGAAGAGAGCGGTGTGGATCAGAGAACAAAAAAAGGATAGGCGATATTCTAGTTGACATTAAGCGGAAAAAGTGGAGCTGGGCAGGCCATGTAATGCATAGGACGGATAACCGGTGGACCACTAGAGTTACAGAATGGATACCAAGAGAAGGGAAGCGCAGTCGAGGACGGCAGAAAACTAGGTGGAGTGATGAAGTGAGGAAATTCGCAGGCGCAAGTTGGAATCAGCTAGCGCAAGAGAGGGGTAATTGGAGATCGCAGGGAGAGGCCTTCGTCCTGCAGTGGACATGAATGTAGGTTGATGATGATGATGAGAATGATGATGTTTGCACATGGATTTTTACCGAATTTAGGGCTTGTTTATTTTGTGCTGTGCTAAGAGCGATGATAGAACGCTATGAAACTGGCAGAATCAGGTGATGTTTGTGCTTTTTCGGCAGAGTCTGGATTGCTCCGGATCGGATTTCTTGATCGCGATCATTACCGGTGTCACACGTACACTTCTTATCGCGATTAGGGCCGGTCCGGATCGCATTTCTTGATCGCGATGAACAATGGTCGCTGCTACACGGGCGAACGATCCGGATCAAGTTTTATCGTCTGCTGGTCATCGGCAACTCTCAGAACTGCATAATGCCTTGGCTACAAATCCAGACTTGGAAAATATGGAGAAATTTGGATAACATTTGAATTGTACAGCTTGCTATTGTTAAAAAAAGGTTTTTAAACTTTCTTTATTGAGCTGCCCTTGCTTTTTGTTTTTAGCGCTTTTAGAATACTGCACTAGAGAGCGCAGATGTCAGCCTGCGATCGCAATCAAGGGGCCTGATTGCGATTTTCGGATCGCAATCGCCTGGATCCGGATGCCGCAAAATCGTGATTGCAAATGAGCGTGTAGCAACACTCGATTCGTATCAAGCCCAATGTGGGTCGGCCACGATAGCGATCAGAAGTATACGTGTTACAGCGGTATCGAGAAAGTAAGGCTCGTACAAATCTACCCATGGCTAAGCTTAACCATGCCTGAGTGCCGTAGCCTGTGAACCAAGAAAAAAGCTCTTTTTGTACACTTTTGCACCTTCAGCTCACTTAAACCCAATCCCTGACATAAAACAAAACAATAACAGAGTTCTTCAATGACGCGGGTAGCCAGGAAACGTACCCAGAACACATCAAAGCCCTTGCGAATGCCTCGTGGTAGCAACTCGACGGCCAACTGTCATGGTGGCGAGTGCACCGAGACGTGGAAAAAAGAAAAAAAAAAATAGAGAAAACGGTGCGAAAAATACCACGTGATGGTGCTCAACCAATTGGGAGACGCAGACCTTCTCTCCTGCCGCCTCTCATGCTCCTCGTCGCAGCTGAGGTGGCAAGATAAAAGGATGTCGCTGCCTTTCTTATTCAGGGGGCTTAGTGACGAAGAGTACCTGACACCACCTAATGGCCGCAATCTCCAGTTTAAACCGATATATTTCTTATAACAAATTCAACGTTATCGTTTCGACTACTTGGTAACGCGACCTATATGTACCCTGCTGTTTTTAAGCTCGTAATATAACGAACCGCACTGTTTTTAGGGAGAAATATGTTAGCGAAAAAGCGGCAAGATACATTCTGATATCGGATGCTGCTCCATAAGGGGCCCTATAACACAAAGTCGCTGCGAAAGGTGTCCGCGGTTAACAAGGCGAAGTAAAACAGTCATCAGAACAAAAATTGCCGAAGCCATCGAAGATGATTGCCAAGTGAGCGATAGAGGAATAAAGAAAACGCAGGGAGGTTAACCAGATCACAACATCCGTTTGGCTACCCTGCTCTGCTAGAAGAAGAAAAGGGAGGATAAAAAATAAAGGAAAAGAGTGAGGGAGCACAGATCCTTCAAGGAGAGCACAACACATGCGCGAAGCCAAAAGCACGCTGATCAGTGCAGTCGTTCGCACAGGTACTTGTCCGAAGAAACCGCACCATCTTCTGTGCTGACAATTTGTGAGGCCACTTTTGGATTTTCTGTGCACGAGGTGTGTGGTAGCTTGTGGAGCATTCGTGTGTTCAAGGAAAGCCAGAGGTATACATTTATTGTATCGAGTACATACATTGGCTTTTAGCAGACGTGGTGTGCTGGTTGTTAAAAAGTACACGGATGACGTCCATTTATGACTGTAGTACGGATATAAACTGGCTATCTGCAACTGGCGCTTCATCTGCAGGTGTAGTACGAGTCAGAGTAGGGGCAGTCCGCCTAACCGAATAGCACATGCTGACTTCCGAAATCAAATGAACCTGCTAGTAATGTTCCGAAGTATACTACTGACGTCGATAATGGTGTTCGACGAGGGCGGCACAAATTACCGCTGACATGTTTTTAGTAGACAGCATCACAGCGTCCTGGCTAATACCTTTGTTATTGCCCCTATACTTTTCACGGCGATTGTTTGCTGCGAGCCGGCAGGCGAGAAAACCAAGCGTTGCCACCTGTATAGCCTGGCGAGTGTTGCCGCTTCCGGCAAATATTTCGAAAAAAGGTATAAATTTTATGTTCTTGTCACTGATCAAAACAAAGTAAGCGAATCAGGAGTGATTTCTACCCACACATTCCACATGGGAGGCGGAAACTGTACACTATCCTGTATAAACGATTTTCACGTCGATTCCGGGGGCGCCGTCATGTTAGGTCCCGTGGTGACGAGTCCATTGCTTGCCTCAGCTGCCTCCGTTGCCGTCGTGTTTACAATGGATGTGCATGACGCCGCTGCGGCGGTGAAAACCTCTCCTTCTTTCGGTAGATCTCGTAGACAGTGACTGGGTGGACGACACGAAGCTTTGGCCATAGCTTCAGAGGACATGTAAGCCCTTTTGGAGATCCTTACGCCTTGTCTAAATGATGCAAGCAGCGTATATGGTGTTTGTACAAGACGCCAGCTAGAAATATATTCCAAGCTGTCCATCTTTCCCATTCTGACTGATTAAATCAAGATCAGTGTCGTTTGCTGTTCCTTCTCTATTTGTCACTTATATAGAAGCAGCGGCTTGTCACGTTTCTGACTCAGCAACTTCCCTCGGTGGGGTCACTATCTGATCGTTTATTTTCTGCCTAATCACTCGTGGGTGGGCTGAGTTGTGGCAGATTTGTTCTTGCCTCGCACAAGTATTGGAAAACTGATGATCTGTTCTTTGTAATTGCTTCTAGTAAAGACATATTAGCGCTAGTCATTCGTTTACTCTGTGGACTACCATGAAATGTTAGGCTTCGAACATCTGTGTTCTGCCGGTGTAGTCCGTCACCCATGCTTCGGCGCATTGATTCAAAAGTGCTCCCATTCACTTATTCCTGATATGGTCGCGATAGAGCGAGCGTAAGTTTGAACGTGAGTTGGGGTGGATGTGTGTAGATAAAGTGGCAGAAATTTGCTATGCCAGGAAGCGTCGGTACTCCCTTTGTAACTGTGGAACAAGTGGTACTCACTCTTGCCGACGTTCCAGTGTTGAAGTCCTTTCTTTTGGAGGTTAGCGATACAATTAACGCTGGTGGATGAGTTAATTTATTTAACCTCAAGGAAATGCCATGCATCGAGAAGGGCGGCCCACAACACATTCAGTCCTTATGTAGCCGGGGTCCGTGGACTTGGTAATACAGATTCATTCCATTCCTTAATACGCCAATCACTATTTATGCAGCCAACTACTGCAGACGTCTTTCCTCTACGGCTCCACATTTTGTAGCATGAATGGGGCGTAGTACATTACCGAACATCCAATCGCATTTCCGACAGCTGATCGCACAGTAGCAGGGCAGGATGGTAATGGTTTCGTATTCATGCGATTTCGCTGAGAAACGTGCGGCGCGCCACCGAAAGTGCCATGTCGTTCCTCTAGAACAAACTGCTCTGCGAAAAGGGTCTATATGATGCTGTATACTACTGCATTAAACACAGGGGCGAGATGGCGGCTCAATAGCACAGTATTTATCACGCTCTCGGACACGTTCAAAATTCTTCGTAACACTGTGTGCGATTTTGGCTTGATGAGGAGTCTTAATTTTTACGCTATCATTTTAGGCGAATTATGCGCAAAACTGGCTTCCATAAGCGGTACCTTCGCTCGCTGTTTAGAGCGCCTTTCTTTGCAAAACTTCAGAGAATCGCCGTGTTGACACTGAAGTCAAAGGGAATTACGACGTCATAAATCGTGTGAATATCTGCTTCGAGGCGCAACTGGGTGAATTGAGATTGGGTGTTGGCTGAGTAATGTTAAAGCTACATACGTAACATGCGCTCTAAAAAACGTTTACACCTTTTGGGTCATATCTTGTCCCCGAACACTAATCGTCATCTGCCTTGCTTGTGTTTCCTTTCTTGAAAACTCAGCGCTGGTTACTTGTCTGCCGAGAATGCTGTGTCACGCGGAAAACGCACAAGCCTTTCGTGACTAGGAAGTACCGGGCTCACAGCGTTAAAGGACATGCGGAGAAGACAGATGACGATTATTCTTTGGAGAAAAAAGGGTGTAAACTTTCTTTAGAATGTGGTCGTATCTATTTTTTACACTTGCGAGAAAGCAGGATGTCTGATACCACTTCGCTTGAAGTGTTGGTGATGATGATGATGATGATGATAATGATGATGTTTATTGACATCCCCTATAAAACGGGACGGTGACAAATAATCACCTGGCCGGCTTGATTTAATCAGATATTACTGCACATATCACTATCTAGCCTCCCGCCTGTCTGATCTTGGTCTTAACTTTCGTATTTAAAACCTCTATCATTATATCATTTGCACGCTTGCAACGACTCCGGTTCTATCAAAATATTCTCCGCTTTTTTTCTACCAATAACCTTAAAGGCTTTTACTTATCTCGACAATCCACTAGGTAATCCTTTCATATTCTTTGAATCCCAACGCTCCAGAAAGATGGACATTCCCTACGGATCTCGCTGGGTGAACATATGGGCATTCCATTGCGATGTGCAGAGTCGTTTCCAGGCTTTTCTGTAGTATACACACATGCCTCATCCTGCTGCGCAGATTTGCTCCGGTATGTTTGTGCCCCAAAACAGCCAGCTCGGGCC
Organism: Dermacentor silvarum; assembly: GCF_013339745.2. Classification (NCBI taxonomy): domain Eukaryota; kingdom Metazoa; phylum Arthropoda; class Arachnida; order Ixodida; family Ixodidae; genus Dermacentor; species Dermacentor silvarum. Next base: position 114,787,055 of record NC_051154.1, read on the forward strand.
TCAAATAGCAAGGCTTTGCCCTTTGCGTTATCATATAGATTTTCCCTGCCTCTTTTTTTCGTGTCGTTTTTGTAATTTTTTTGCTAATGTTTGGCGCGCTACAGCAGCTCGAGCTGCTGTAACGCGCCACTCATCGCCGTGCTTTTAATGCGTAAGCCCATTCTTTGGTGAATCACCCAGGAACTTTGCCCGTCGGTCTGTCTGCCCGTCCGTAACGCGTAGAGGTATCGTTACGGGGAGAAAAGACGCTTGAGAATATATTTACAAAATATATACAACGGGCAGGAGACAGGCATACAAGACGAAGCCCGTGCGCGCGACTATCGGCAATCGTCGTCTTCGTCTGTCCTGTCATCATCGTTCGCTACTGCAGCGCCTCGTAGCGTGACCCCCAGCGGCGAAGGCGCTGTCCCTGCGCTTGGTAGGTTGGAGTGATATCGCTTCAGTCGAGCGACGAGAACGATATCAGAGGAGGATCGCAGTGTGGAGGTATCGAGAGGTTGTATCTCGTAGGTCACGTCTGTCACTTGACGCAAGACATGGTACGGGCCTGAATAGGGCTAAATCAGCTTCCCACAAAGACCACTTCGCCGTGCTGGTTTCCAAGGAAGCACGATGTCACCAGGGTTAAAGTGGGCATCGCGGTGATGAGCGTCATATATGCGTCGTTGCTTTTCCTGGGAAGTGGTCAGACGTAGACGTGCAATCTCACGTGCCTCTGCAGCTCTAGATATGGCATCACGGGCATATTCTGACGTTGTATCGAGAACGGCTGGGAGGATTATGTCAAACGGTAGTATAGGGTCTCGTCCATACAAGAGAAAAAATGGCGAGAAACCAGCAGAGTCATGGTGGGACATATTGTAGGCGAATGTGACAAACGGCAGAGTGGCATCCCAGTCACGGTGGTCGGTAGAGACGTACATAGCCAGCATTTCTGTGATAGTTCTATTGAGCCGCTCTGTGAGGTCCAACGTTACTAGCTAGCTTCAGTTGTAAAACTCTCCGCCCGTGCGCTTAATGCCGCTGTCGCCACTCCTTGGGCAGCCGCCAGATGGCGGCGCCGTTCCATCGCGCTCCACTGCAGACGCCTCGCCGCAGCCTTAAGCTCGTGCGGACGGGCAGCTTGCGCGTGTTTCACGCTCGCTGGCGTTCTCCCTATAGTCCGAATTAGTGATACCATGCGAAAGCGGTATCCACCTACAGCAATCAGATATATCGGGCTAGTTGGTTCATACTGAAAGAAAGGTAAACTGCACGATAGGAAGAAACGCATACGACGAAACGCAGAAACTGCGTTCTTAAGTGTCGCGTGTTTCTTCCTGCCACCTAAACCTTTCACGCAGTTTACATTTCCAATAAAGCAGCTTGGCCCGTTTTCTCGCTGCTTTTGCTTGCTTAACACTTTGGTCTGGGGTAGTTATACGCCAGCTAGCGAGACCAAATTTGATATCCACAAAAATAACAGCACAAATTTCTTGTAAACCAATGAATGCTTCATTAAAAAAACGAAGTAAACAACAACTGTATGCCCCTATATATAGCTAAGACTTAAAATGTCAGAAGGTACATAATCTAGGCAAACGATTTGGGCCTACGTGGAAACCAAGGTGTAAGAAGATAGGTGTTCCGACGGCACGCCCGCGCTGGGGCGAGAGAGCGGCCACTTCGTGTGACCGGAAGTGAGCGCCGCCGCTAGGGGCAGCACGTGTTCAGGAGGCCTTGGAGAAGCGGCACAACAATGAATAATTTACGACCTCCGTCAGCATTTAAACACCCATACCCAAATATATGCAATTTTTCGTTATTTAGACGCCAAATCCTGAGCAGGTAGAAGGCTTTATGCCACTTACAGTCAAAATACCGTCATTTCAAACACGAGAGAGACGCGTCGTCTGCTCGAGCAGACGGCGCGCTGCGCTTACCGCTGCTCGCCGCGTCAGAGTCAATCGGAATGTCGGCAGGGACGTTCCTCCAACCAAGTAGAGTCCTTTTAAGCAGGCGAACGATATATATTCATCGAAATAAAGCACTTCTGCCGCGCGTGCCCATAAAAGCGCCAGCAAAGCGAGCGAAAAAGTGGCCCCCAGAACAGGTGCTACCCCTTGCGGCAGCGGCGTGCGTAGAGTCATACTAAGTGGCCGCGCCTCGCGCCGTCGTCGGATCACCTTCCTTTTTTACACCGTGGTGGAAACCAACTCCACCTACAGCAGCTTGGCACGTTTCCTCGCTGCCTTTACTTCAAGACTGGATCCCCACCGCTGCTCCAGGGACCTTGCCTAAGAAAGCATTTTCATGCAATTTTCCTGGTATGTGTGTATACATGCGCGGGACTAAATAAAAATTAACGTAGCTTGTACAAGTGGCGCAAGGCTAAAGAAACAGTGGAGTTGATCGGCACCTAGCTGGTCCTGGCCTTACGGGTTATGCTTTTCCAGAATTTGTTGATTATTGATCGATTCTCAATTAGCTATTGATAGGCTATCGCAAGGTATTGGCCACGTATTTGGGCTAGGCTAAGCGCTACCATCCTACACATTACATGTCCTGCCCAGCTCCATTTCTTCCGCTTAATGTCAACTAGAACATCGGCTATCCCCGTTTGTTCTCTGATCCACACCGCTCCCTTCCTGTCTCTTAACGTTAGTCCTAAGATTTTTCGTTCCATTGCTCTTTGTACGTTCCTTAACTTGTTCTTGAGCTTCTTTGTTAACCTCCAAGTTTCTGCCCCATATGTTAGCACCCGTAGAATGCAATGATTGTACACTTTTCTTTCAACGACAGTGGTAAGCTCCCAGTCAGGATTTGGCAATGCCGGCCGTATGCACTCCAACCCAATTTTATTCTTCTGTGAATTTCTTTCTCGTGATCAGGATTCTCTGTGAATAATTGACCTAGATAAACGTACTCCTTTACATACTCTAGATGCTGACTGGCGATCCTGAATTCTTGTTATCTTGCCAGGCAATTGAACATTATCTTTGTCTCCTGCACATTCATCTTCAACCCAATTCTTACACTTTCTCGATTAAGTTCCTCAATCCTTTGCTGTAATTCGTCTCCATTGTTGCTGAATAGGATAATGTCATCTGCAAACCGAAGGTTGCTGAGATATTCGCCGCTGATCCTCACTCCTAAGCCTTCCCAGTCTAAGAGCTTGAATACTTCTTCTAAGCATGCAGTGAATAGCATTGGAGAGATTGTGTCTCCTTGCCTGACCCCTTTCTTGATAGGTAACTTTCTACTTTTCTTGTGGAGAACCAAGGTAGCTGTGGAATCCTTGTAGTTATTTGCTAAGATATTCAGGTATGCCTCTTGTACTCCTTGATTACGCAATGCCTCTATGACTGCTGGTATCTCTACAGAATCAAATGCCTTTTCATAATGTATGAAAGCCATATAGAGAGGTTGATTGTACTCCGCAGATTTCTCGATTACCTGATTGATGACATGGATATGATCCATCGTAGAATATCCCTTCCTGAAGCAAGCCTGTTCTCTTGGTTGGCTGAAGTCAAGTGTTGCCCTGATTCTATTGGAAATTATCTTGGTGAATATTTTATACAATACTGAAAGCAAGCTAATGGGTCTATAATTCTTCAATTCTTTAACGTCTCCCTTCTTATGGATTAGTATAATGTTGGCGTTCTTCCAGCTCTCTGGTACACTTGAAGTTGTGAGGGATTGCGTATAAAGGGCCGCAAGCTTTTCAAGCATGATATCTCCTCCATCTTTGATTAAATCTACTGTTGTTCCATCTTCTCCAGCAGCCTTTCCCCTGGTCATGTCTTTCAAGGTCCTTCTAACTTCATCGCTAGTTATGGAAGGAGCCTCTGTATCCGGTTCATCACTATTTCGAATGAAAGTAGCTTGGCTGTTTTGAGTACTGTACAGGTCAGTATAGAATTCTTCCGCGGCTTTTGCTATGTCATCTAAATTGCTGATGCTATTACCATGCTTATCTTTCAGTGCATACATCTTGCCTTGTCCTATGCCAAGCTTTTTTTTTGCTGATTTAATGCTGCGTCCATATTTTACGGCTTCCTCAATCTTTCCCACGTTATAATTTCGAATATCCCTTCGAAAATATAACGTGGGAAAGATTGAGGGATGTTATGATGGATTGAGGGAGCGATGTAATTCGTAGGAAGGATAACCGATGGACCATTAGGGTTACAGAATGGATACCAAGAGAAGGTAAGTGCAGTCGAGGTCGGCAGAAAACCAGATGGGGTGATGAAGTTAGGAAATTTGCAGGCGCAAGTTGGAATACGTTAGCGCAAGGCCGGGGTAATTGGAGATCGCAGGGAGAGGCCTTCGTCCTGCAGTGGACATAAAATATAGGCTGATGATGATGATAATGAAGCACTACCAAGTCATCCCTAGTATTTCCCGGAATTTATTGATTATTGATCGATTATCGATTAGCTATTGATTGGCTATCGCAAAGTATTGACCACGTATTTGGGCTAGACTAAGCACTACCAAGTCATCCCCAGCATTTTACGGAATCTATTGTTTATTGATCGATTGTCGATGACTATTGATTGGCTATCGCAAGGTGATGCGAGGCGTAGGTGTGCGTAGTGACGTCATTGCTAGGCGAGTTTTTGCGAGCACTACGCGGGGGAAGCAAAAAGCTTAAACAGCTCCGCTGTTAAAGATTTAATGATGCGTGCACTCAGTTCCTGAAAGCGCAAGGGTCACCCAACATGATTAGCATATTCTCTGACAGCTCTTCTAAGATGGCCCAGAACAGGTCCTCAAACATCTATCTTCGCGTTCTTTTTTTCCCCCGGTTGGTTCGACAGATACGAGGGAAGGTTCGGGAACACGTTCGGCACCGCACTCTCGGCAAGTGTCCACTTGTCTTGTGGCACCTCAACCGTCTGTTCATTGATAATATGCACAAACACTTTAAGAAGTCCTGCTCATGAAAGTGTACACCACACAGCATGGATTTCGCAGAGAGTTCCCGGTCGGCACGAGGAATCGCTCTGTTCAACGCCGAGCGAAGTGTCGCAACTCGTGTAACAGCGCGAAAAATAACAAGGAAGAGACGACAATAGAGACAGATTGAAAAGAGCGCTGACTTCCAGCTGTTTATTCTACTGACGATGCGAGGCATATGTACATATACGAAGCGTCAGCGAGAAAGGAAAATCAAGAGGATAAGGAAAGCAAGTGTCGTGTTGCTGTGAGCGCACAAAAAGCGGCACGCCGAACTGTCGACATCATTCGATAGCCGCTTGTTGCAGTCAGGAACGCAGCAGCTCGACATCGTCTGCTAATATCCTTAACAAACTCGGCGAAGGCTACAGTTTCGCGGATGACATGCTTCCAGAAATCCGGAAGTCAACAACCAACCACAGAGTGCACCAACGCTGCACCGCGTGTTTCGTCCGGCCAGTTCGCGTAGCCGGCTAGTGGGGAAGTGAAGCTGGGTGCGATGGCAGCGCCATGAAGGCGCGGGCGCGTGGCAGTTCCGCGCAACGCCTCCGAGTTTTACAACTGAAGCTAGTCTAGTAACGTCGGTGCGGCCGTTGGTCTGAGGATGATACGCCGTTGTAAATGGGTGCTTTGTAGCACAGGTGTGCAAGATGTCCTGGACAACCTGTGAGAGAAACAAGCGGCCCCGGTCGGTAAGAAGTTGTCGGGGAGCGTCGAGGTGAAGTATTACAGCTTCGAGAAGGAAGTCAGTGACGTCGGTTGCACAACTAGTAGGGAGAGCCCGCGTGATCGCGTACCGGGTGGCGTAGTTCGTAGCAACTGCTATCCACTTGTTCTCACTAAGGGATAGAGGAAAAGGGCCAAGTAGATCAAAACCAACCCAAAAGAATGGTTCAGGTGGTATTTCAATGGGCTGAAGACGGCCAGCTGACAGGGCTGCTGGTTTTTGCCGTGCTAACAAGATTTACAGGAGGCGACTTAAGGGGAAAATTAAACGGAACGGTAAATACCGGGCAAAAGAAACGCCGCCGGACACGGTCAAATGTCTTTGAGACTCCCAGATGACCAGCGGTAGGAACATCATGCAACTGTGTGAGTACAGTCCCATGCATATGCTTCGCAACAACCAGCAGCAGTTCAGGGCCATCAGGCTGCATGTTGTAACTGTACAATATGCGATCTTGCAGCACAAACATACGCAGAGAGCGGGAACTGGTCAGGTCCGTCAGGCTGAGAATGATGTCTCTCAGGTAAGGGTCACGTCGTTGTTCATCGGCGATGTCACCAAACGTGGTAAGCGCGAGGACGCAAGTTGACAAGCCGTTATCAGAAAGGTCTGGTGGGTCTACTGGATGAGGTGACAAACAATCAGCGTCCTCACGGAGTCGGCCTGTCGTATACACCGCTGTGTAAGAGTACTCTTGGAGCCGTAGAGCCCACCGACCGAGACGTTCAGCTGGATCTTTTAAGGACGAAAGCCAGCATAGGGCGTGGTGATCGGTGATAAGCGTGACAGGCCATCCATATATACAGGTAGGGGTGAAATTTACCCACTGCTTAAACGAGGGCGAGACATTCACGTTCAGTGATCGAGTAATTGCGTTCGGCTGGTGACAGAAGACGGCTAGCGTACGCAATGGCACGGTCGCAACGGTGCTGTCGTTGTGCCAAAGCAGCACCGATACCAAGGCCGCTTGCGTCGGTGCGAACTTCCGTTGCAGCAGACACGTCAAAGTGGCTGAGAATCGGTGGCGACGTGAGTCGCGTCGTCAGCTTAGCGAATGCACTATCTTGTTCGGGACCCCAGATAAAAGACGCGTCTTTCTGAAGAAGTTCCGTTAGAGGTTGTGCAATGTCAGCAAAATTTCGCACAAATCTGCGGAAGTAGAAGCAGAGACCGACAAAGCTTCGAGCGTCGTTTGCGCAGGTCAGCACAGGGAAATCCTTGACTGCGCGAACTTTCTTCGGATCGGGACGAACACCGGAAGAGTCGACGAGGTGTCCGAGCACAGTAAGTTGCCGGCGGCCGAAGTGACGTTTCGACGAATTGAGCTGAAGTTTCGCCTTGCGGAACACGGAAAGAACTGACGAGAGGCGTTCGAGGTGTGTGTCAAAAGCCGGCGAAAAAACGATGACATCATCGTGTTAGCACAACCAGATTCACCACTTTAAGCGGTGAAAGGAGGCGTCCATCATTCGTTCAAATGTAGCGGGAGCATTACATAGCCCGTATGGCATCACCTTAAACTGATAGAGCCCATCAGGTGTAATAAACGCAGTCTTTTCACGATCCATGTCGTCAACTCCAATCTGCCGATACCAGGAACGAAGGTCTATCGAAGAAAAATACTTGGAACCACTGAGACAGTCAAGGGCGTCATCTACCCGAGGTAAGGGGTACACGTGCTTTTTTTGCTACTTGGTTAAGATTCCGGTAGTTGATACAGAAGCGCCGGCTGTTGTCCTCTCTAACTAGCACGATAGGACATGCCGATTGGCTCGAAGAAGGTTCGATGATATCACAGGCAAGCATTTGTCCACTTCCTTCTGTTTAATTTGGCGCTCAGTTGAGGAGACACCGGTATGAATCTGATGCTTGACAACTGTTGCTTGGCGCAGTGGTCGGTCGTTGAGGTCAAAAATGTCCTGGTACGAGTTTAGCAGCCAACAGAAGCGCGTCCATGTGGTCGGTCGGAAGGTCAATGTCGATCATCTTCGTTATGTTATCTAACATCGTGGGGTCCGAATTAGTAGCAGCAGGAGGAGGTGCAGGATCATTTAAGACGGAAACAGCATAGTCGCAGGCTGTAGCTAGGGTTGCAAGAGAGATACCTTGGCGCATCACTTGAGGGCATAGTCCGAAATTCACAATAGGGAGATATGCGGCATTGCCCTTTATACTGATGACCGCGTGCGGGAACATGACATTCTGCGAACAGAAGATGGTAGCGTTGGGCGACACGATGTAGCTCTAGAGGGAGAGAAACGGGGGGGGGGGGGGAGGTAGGGAGGTTAACCTGAAAATAGTGTGGTTTGCCACCTGCACTAGGGGAAGGGGAAGGGAAATGAGGAGAGATAAAAGGCAGTCACGAAACAAAAGAGAGGCGGTTGGTAACGTCCGTGAGAACTAAAGTCTGTCGATAGTCCACTCGAACGCAAAACCTTCAAGAGTGCGTTAACTGACTTATTGTGTGACGGCTGATAGGCCGACATTCCAGGACTGTCTGCTCCGAAAGCGGCCGGTCGTCAAGACGCGCCAGCGTGGTTGCGAGTGACTGCCTATGTGCGCTGTATCGGGGACAATGATAAAGTACGCGTTCGTTAGTTTCCTCGTCGCCGCAGTGGTCACACGCAGCACTGTCTCCTCATCCGATGGGGAATGCAAACGGCTTCGTAAATGCGACGCCAAGCCACAATCGGCAAAGTACCGTTGTTTCGGGTCGGGATATTCCAGGTGGAGGTCGAAGTCGAAGATAGGGGTCCAATCGATACAGACACGTGCGCTGCAAATTAGGTGTGTTCCACAACGATTGTGTGGCATCGTTTGCAAGCATTCGAAGTTTCGCTACTGCATCTGTTATTGACAGCGGGATTGGTTCCTGCACGCCGTCTTCATGAGCAGATCGAGCAGCTTCATCGGCATGTTCCTTGTCCATTACGCCAGAGTGGCTAGGGAGCCCTCGAAAGTTGACGTCATGTCCTTGCTCGACGAGGCGATGAAGGAGCTCTCAGATTTCTAGGACTAGTTGTTCGTAGGGCCCGCGGCGTAAGGCGGAAAGCAAGCAATGTAGAGCTGCCTTGGAGTCACTGAAAACACTCCATTTGTTAGTGGTTTCTCACGAATTATGCGAAGTGCCCTACGAAGAGCAGCAAGCTCAGCGGCTGTCGATGTCGTCTGGTGTGACGTCTTGAACTTCAAGGTGGAGACCTTCGCAGGAAAAAGCACTGATCCTGCAGAACCGCACATGGTGGTTGAACCATCAGAGCAAATAATGCAATAAATGCAATAGCAAAAAAAGCAATAGCTCACACCCCCGTAAGGCAGAGGCTACAAGCTCTAGGCTAAGTCAAGCGAAAACTGCATAGAATCTTTGGAATCTCACATATAACATATATGGTCCGGACAGGCCGCCACTGGAAACTGAGCCTGGCAACGTTCAACACGCGCACCCTCTTGAGTGAGGCTAGCTTAGCAGGGCTATTTGAGGAATTATAGGAATTCCCGCGGATATTATTGGCCTTAGTGTGGTTGAAAGAATTGGTGAGGCTTACATAGTGCTGACTAACGGCCACGTCCTCTGCTACAGAGGTCTTCCAGATAAGAGAAAATTCGGGGAAGGATTTCTAATCCATAAGGACATAGCGGGCAACATTGATGAATTCTACAGCATTATTGAGAGGGAAGCAGTCGTCGTAATAAAGCTGAATAGGAGGTACAAAATGAAGGTAGTACAAGCCAACCCAACCTCCAGAAATAGAACAGTTTTATTAATATGTTGAATTAGCGATGAGAAAGGTGCAAACTCAGTATACTGTAGTCATGTGCGGCTTCAATGCGAAAGTGGGGAAAAAACAGGCTGGTGAGCAAGCAATTGGCAACTACGGTGTCGATGCTAGGAACGCTAGAGGAGAGATGCTCGTAGAATTCGAGGAAAGGAATAGGCTCTGAATATTGAATACCTTCTTCAGCAAGCGCAGCAACAGGAACTGGACCTGGAAAAGCCCTAATTGAGAAACAAGGAATGAAATAGATTTCATACTCCCTGCCGATCCCAGCATAGTGCAGGATGTAGAAGTGTTAGGTAGGATAAAGTGCTGGGACCATAGGTTAGCGAGGTCTAGGATTTCTCTGAATTTGAAGAGAGAAATAACAAAATTATTCAAGAAGAAACAGGCCAACCTAGACGCAGTAAAGGTTAAAGCAGACCAATTCAGGCTGGTGATCGCAAACAAATATGCAGCTTTGGAACAGGAAGTTGAAGACAACATAGAGGTTGTGCATGAAACTATAACTAGGCTGATCTCCGAAGCAGAAATTTTTGTGGGAGGTAAGGCACCAAAGCAACCAGTAGGCAAGCTCTCCCAAGTAACAAAGGACCAAATAAAGAAACGACAAAGCATGAAAGTGGCAATCTCAAGAGATCAGATCGAATTTGCTGAACTGTCAAAACTGCTCCACAAGAAGAAAGTAAGGGATATTCGAAATTATAACGTGGAAAAGATTCAGGAGGCAGTAAAATATGAACGCAGCATGAAATCAGTGAGAAGAAAACTTGGCATAGCACAAAGCAAGATGTATGCACTGAAATATAAGCAAGGTATCATCATCAGCAATTTCGATGACATAGTAAAAGCAGCAGAAGAATTCTGTACTGACCTGTCCAGTACACAGAGCAGCCAAGCTACTTTCATTCGAAGTAGTGATGAACAGAATACAGAGGCTCCTTGTATAACTAGCGATCAAATTAGAAGGTCTTGCAAGAAATGACCAGGGGAAAAGCTGCTGGAGAAGATGGAATAACATTCGATTTAATCAAAGATGGAGCAGATATGCTTGAAAACATTTGCGGCCCTTTATACGCAATGCCTCATGACTTCAAGTGTACCAGAAAGCTGAAATAACGCAAACATTATACTAATCCATAAGAATCGAGACGTTAAAGAATTGAAGAATTATAGAACCATTTGCGTGCTTTCAGTATTGTATAAAATAATCACCACGATAATTTCCAATACAATCAGGGCAACACTTGAGTTCAGTCAACCGAGAGAACAGGCTGGCTTCAGGAAGATGTATTCTACGATGGATCATATCCATGTCATCAATCAGGCATTCGAGAAATCTACGGAGTACAATCAGCCTCGTTATATGGCTTTCATAAATTATGAAAAAGGCATTTGATTCAGCAGATATCAGCAGTCATAGAGACATTGCGTAATCAAGGAGTACAGGAGGCATACGTGAATAGCTTGGAAAATATCTACAAGGATTGCACAGCAACCTTGGATCTCCACAAGAAAAGTAGAAAGTTACCTATAAAAAAAGGGGTCAGGCAAGGGGAGACAATCTCTCGAATGCTATTCACTGCATGCTTAGAAGTATTGAAGCTCTTAGACTGGGAAGGCTTAGGAGTGAGAATCAAGCGCGAATATCTCAGCAACCTTCGGTTTTATTCAGCGACAATGGGGCCGAAAACAGCAAATAATTGAGGACTTTAACCGTGAAAGTGTAAGAGTGGGGTTGAAGATGAATATGCAGAAGACAAAGATAATGTTCAATAGCCTGGCAAGGGAATGAGAAGTCGGGATCGCCAGCCAGCCTCCAGAGTCTGTAAAGTTTATCTAGGTCAATTACTCACAAAGGACCCTGATCATTAGAAGAAAATTTACAGAAGAATAAAATTGGTGTGGAGTGCATACGGCAGGAATCACGAAATACTGACTGGGAGCTTATTAGTGTCGTTGAAATAAAAAGTGTACAATCATTGCATTCTACCGGGGCTAACGTATGGGGCAGAAACTTGGAGGTTAACAAAGACGCTCGAGAACAAGCTAAGGACCGCACAAATAGCGATGCAAAGAAAAATGCTGGGTCTAACGTTAAGAGACAGGAAGAGAGCGTTGTGGATCAGAGAGCAAACGGGGATAGCCGATACTCTATCTGCCACGAAGAGAAAAAAAATGGAGCTGGGCCGGCCACGTGAAGCGTAGGATGGATAACTGGTGGACCTTTAGAGTTACAGAATGGATACCAAGAGAAGGGAAGCGCAGTCGAGGACGGCAGAAAATTAGGTGGGCTGATGAAGTTAGGAAATTTGGAGGCGCAAGTTGGAATCAGGTAGCGCAAGTCAGGGGTAATTGGAGATCGCAGGGAGAATCCTTCGTCCTGCAGTGAACATAAATATAGGCTGATGATGATGATGTATAACATAAATAACAGCACATGTATTAATAAAGAGCAAGCTCAAAACAAGCATCCGAACCACATAATTGATGATAAGGCACTGGTGATAGCAATGCGAAGTACGTAGCGCTTCCCGCATACGTTTTCGTTAAAGATTATGGTTGCGCAATCTGCCGCGGCGACGCCAGCTTTCGAGGTGTGGTGTGACATCCATAGCCTTTCGTATATAAAATAACCAGCCTAGCAACTGATTTCAAAGTCGTTGAAGCACCGCTCTGGGTGGCGGCAGAGTGTGAAAATGAACATTACTCCCATTTATATCATTACTCTAAAATAGCGCTACTGCCATTACTCTAAAGCCATAAAGCATTGCAAACAATCCTCAGCAGTTGTAGTGGTGGTTTTATACAGCTTCACTGGGCATACAGTTTCGCAGAGCCAGGATGGCGAGTTTCTTTTTTAAGCGAAGCTTTCTTTACCTACCCTCCTTTTTCGTGGCTGCTGAGGGCTCTTGGGTCGGTAAGTATCTTGGCGGATGTATTTGTGGATATGAATATTTGTGGGTGGTGAAGTTAGGAAATTTGTAGGTGTAAGTTGGGAATCAGCTAGCGCAAGACAGGGGTAATTGTAGATCGCAGGGAGAGGCCTTCCTCCTGCAGTGGACGTAAATATAGACTGATGATGATGCTGATATACAGGAGCCTTTAATGTGCGCCGAATACTATAGTCATGTATGCTGATCAGCAAAGTAGTATAAAAATGCGCATCTGTTTTTGAAGCGAAAGCTTCATTACGTTACCTCGGGCCGCCGTCGGCGACTCAACAGTTTTCACGTTGAGAGCTAGGGGTAAAACCACAAGGGAGCATTAAGGCGCGTTCATAGTCCGACGTTATCGGTGTGTATGTGTTCGTGCGTCTATGCGAGTGTGTGTGTGTGTGTGTGTGTGTGTGTGTGTGCGCGTGTGTGCGTGTGTGCGTGCGTGCTGGCGAGCGTCATCAGACGCCAGGCGCGTCGGAGCGCATTGGCCGCGTGTCCAGTTACGTTGGCGGCGCCAGTACGTTTAACCATCGCTTGAACTATAGACGAGGCAACCTAAAGTTTGCCCGCGCGGCACCAGCGCCGCCCACTCCCCTGGCGGAAAGATGGAAGTGTCGAAGGTCGCCACCGGGCCAGCGCACGCCCGTGTTCTCTACGGCGCGAGCGACCGCGTGCGTTGTTTTTGTGACGGCGAGCGCGACCTCATCAACCGGGAAAGGTGGCACGCAATACTGCTGTGTTGTTGATTGCCACAAAAGCCTCGAAAAGTCGAAAGCAGCCCGTGAAGTTCTACAGAATTCCGGAGAGGTGGTACGAGAAGGACAGACGACAAGCGTGGATAACTGCGGTGCGCCGAGTCAAGTAAGTCACGTACTTTCGCATTCGCGTGCAATATCATGGCAGCTCGATAAAAACGCAATAGTAATGTTGTGCCTGTATTTAGCACATGGCCGTTTGTTTAGACGTGTCGCGTAGTTGAATCGTACAGTGAAATCCGCCGTGTTACCTTAGCGGTAAATGTATACGTGTAGCGCCGCCAAGCTCGACGACGCGAGCTCGATTCCTGGCCACGGCGGCCGCATTTCGATGGGGGCGAAATGCAAGAATACAGTTCTTGCCATGTACTTTGATTTTTGTGCACGTTAAAGAACCTCCGGTGGTCAAATTTATTCCATTACAGCGTGCCTCATAATGATATTGTGCTTTTGGCACGTAAAACCTACGAATTTAATTGATTGTACTGTTCGTTCACTCGCGATCGACAAAGACTGGCTCCAGATAATTAGATCCTTTTTCCAAACGCTAGAACTTAAATTCCTAGTTGTACAGGGCACAACTAATAGGGCCGCACGTTAATTGTCTTTTGTGTGGTGGCAATCCGTATTTAATGCAAGCTGCGGTCATCGCATGCGTCGGTAAGCGGCAGATCGCAAAGCAGCTGCCCGAGACGCGCGCGTTATGTTTGTTGCTTGGCCATGCTTTCTGGGTTCACAATATCCAAGCATGTTTTAAAGTAATTGCCACCTTGCACATTCTTCCTGCTTCACTCTTCCCGCCAAGAATCTTCGTTTCGTGTAGTAGCCGGCCATCGGTGTGAGCTTACTTTTGCTGCGGCGGGGCATTCGCCCGACGAGAAACTAGTTTGCTTTGGTGAGGCATGTATCGCTAATTCTTGCGCTCGTGCTGCTGGTCCCAAGGTAATCGCTGGTTACCGTGACCTGGGTTCATTTCGTGGAGCAGTTTGTACGAGTGATTTCCCATGACCAGTGAAAAGATACCTTGCTGAATAATGCAATGAGTTGCCACGACTCTCGCATTGAATAAGGCATGATATACATTAAATATTTATACAGCATGATATAAGGCATTATGCACATATGTAGTACTTACATCGTTAATTTGTTTTATTGGCTTATTGGTGCCTAAGGCATGTTTTCTTTCTGTTCCGACAGTGCTGATGCCACTCCTCGGGAGGCAAATTGAGAGCAGCCGTGTGTGCGCGCCCAGCGACCAACGAAACCAACCGCAATCGTCACCGTCTCTGCACATTTCTGCAAGCATGCATGACCGCTTTGTGACTGCACCATAAAGAAATAAAAGTGACTAAATGACTGAACTCAGTGTGTACCTCTAACGCGATGTCGTATACACACATCCGACACGCACTTGGCTTTCACTGTCACATCAACGCCCACTATTTTTCAACACCACACACGTGTGGAAGCAGACGCTCCCCTTTCTTGATGTTTCTGCCACGAAAAAAACTGTTGGCGTCGGCAACCGTCTTGATCACCCTGTTAACCCTCAAGCGAGGGTTAACAGTATCAATAAAGAAGAAGAAGAAGAAATCGCACTGCAGTCTTTGCATCGCTGTTCAGCAAGCAGGCGAACTGCCGCCGTCGAAAACGGAGCGCCGTGAGCACGAACAGCGAAGGAAAGCGCGGGCGAAACAATGTAAACAAAGCGGAGACTGCACCGCGGAGCGACCGCGCTGCTTGAAATTTCCACATTGGGGGCGCTGTCAGGAGGCGCAGCAGCGCCTTCAGGCGATCGTTTTTCTCGTCTATAGCCGCTGTTGTTCTCGCCAACGTGACATAACCCGTGCGCGCGTTCACACTACGTCGGACTATAGTTAGGCTTTTACGGAGCCCTAAAAGGAGACATTGCTGCCCTTGCCCGAGTAGAGTTGGGTCCGGCTGCGAGTTGCAACCAATTCTCACTACTTTAATGATCACCGCAGTGCCTTCATATGCATAAAAATGATGAATAAACACTGTATTTATTGCAAACAAGTCTGTATATCATTGCGAAATCCCACCTCGGCCACAGCTCGACAATGGGCCTAGCCAGGGCAGTGAAGCTTTCCCATCAACCATGGTTAACTAAAGCTGAACTACACAAATTTTTGCGCAATAACAATAAATTATTATATAAAGCTTAAAGATATCAATTGCTACAGGGAAATTTACAGAAAAGGGGTTTATTTACACTATGTACAAGAAGACTAGGAGTTGGACAGCAACAACAAAGATGGCGGACCACAGTTTCACTTCTTCCTCCTCTTGTTGGCTCTACGCTTCAGCATCTTCTTTGTCCTCCGGACAACTGGCTCATAACACTACCCTCCTGCGGCGAAAGCACCGAATCAGTGCAGATGAACGAAGGCTACATGAAAAAATAAAACTAGCACACAAGGTATTAAGGGGTGCACGGGGCACGATAGAGCTTGAAACAGACAACGTGTACAATGTCCTTGCGGGGATGAGCAGAGGATGACGAAGGCAGCAGTGGAGCGATTTCATAAGTGACATCAGTCATTTGGCGGCACACCCGATATGGACCGGTGTACTGGAAGAGCAGTTTTTTGGATAATCCGACACGTCGTGCTGGGTATAACACGAGAACGAGTGATCCTGGGACAAAGTGCGTGGTCCTGTGGTGGCTGTTGTAGCGAGACTGCTGGTGGATTTGGGACTCAGAAAATCGAATGCGAGCAACTTGGCGTGCATGGTCGGCATGTGCAAGTCTCTCGTGCATATTCAGTGGGTGGGCACCCAGAAGAAGGAACGAGGGTGTCCATGGGCAATGTAGGGTTTCGACCGTATAAGAGGAAAAACGGCGAATAACCAGCGGTCTCATGCCTGGAAGTGTTGTACTCGAATGTCACAAAGGGTAGTGCAGCGTCCCAGTCCTGGTGGTCGGCAGACACATACATGGCCAACATGTCGGTAAGTGTATGGTTCAGGCGTTCTGTCAAGCCATCCGTCTGTGGACGGTAGGCGGTAGTCAGTTTATGTTGCGTTGCGCAGAATCTTAGAATGTCATCGACTACCCTTGACAGGAACTGTCTCCCCCGGTCAGTGAGCAGTTGCCGAGGATCTCCGTGCTGGAGTATGACGTTATGCAGCAAGAAGTCTGCAACGTCGGTCGCACAGCTAGTGCCACCTACGCTACACAGCACGCGTAATGGCAAACCGCGTCGCAAAATCTGTGGCAACGCCGACCCACTTGTTTCCAGAGGTGGATAGGGGAAACGGACCAAGTAAATCGAGGCCGACGCGGTGAAAAGGCTCGTAAGGAATGTCCAGAGGTTGAAGATGGCCTGCAGGTGGCAGAGTAGACTTTTTTCGGCGCTGACAAAGGTCGCATGAGCCCATGTAACGGCGCGACATTCCAGGCCAATACAAACGGCGGCGTGCGCGGTCGTGTGTGCGTGATACGCCGAGATGTGCCGCCATTGGTGCGTCGTGAAGCTGCGCCAGGACAGTGGAACGGAGGTTAGCCGTGATGACTAACAACAGGTCAGCACCATCAGGTGCACCATCAGCTGCGACGATATAACGTGTCATTTTACAGTACAAAGAGGCGAAGAGAAGGATCAGGAGCGTGGGAGTGCAAATTTTTGATGATCTTGCGTAGAGACGCGTCAAGGCGTTGTTCGGCAGCGATGTTGAAGTGTTGAGAGATGGAAAGAACACGCTGGCTGAAGTCGCTCAGGGCAGTGTCCGGTGGATCTACGGGGTATCTGGGGAGGCAGTCGGCATCCTGGTGCAAGCGGCCAGGCTTGTAAACGATGGTATATGAGTATTCTCGAAGTCGCAGTGCCCAACTACCAAGGCAACCAGTGAGATCTTTGACAGCCAATATGGAGCATGGTGGTCAGTAATGACGGTGAAGGGTTTGCCGTAGAGGTGAGGGCGAAACTTGGCGATGGCCTAAACTTGAGCGAGACCCCCTCTCTCTCTGCGATCTAATAGTTTTGCTCAGCCGAGGAAAGAAGGCGGCAGGCATAAGCAATAACGTAGTCCTGAGAATGCTGGTGTTGGGCTAGAACTGCGATGATTCCGTGGCCACGGGCATCGGTATGGATATCTGTGGTCGCAGATTCGTCGAAGTGAGCCAACACTGGTAGTGATGTCAGCATTCCAATCAGCTGTGAGAAGGCGGACGCTTGTGCAGAACCCCAAGAAAAAGTTACGTCTAACTGAAGAAGGCTGGTGAGGGGCAATGCTAGGGCTGCAAAATCGTTTGCAAACCGCCGAAAATAAGCACACGGGCCAAAAAAAAAAGAAACGGACGTCCTAAGTAGAGCGAGGTGTCGGAAAGTTGGCAACGGCGCTAACATTGGCAGGGTCAGGCCGTATACCTGTAGCATCGACAAGATGGCCAAGTACAGTGATCTCTCGGCGACCGAAGTGGCATTTGGCAGAGTTAAGTTGAAGACCTGCATTGCGAAGGATGCGCATAATAGCCGAGAGTCTACTTAGATGACTGGAGAACGCAGGCGAGAAAATGACGACGTCATCGCGATAGCACAGGCCACGAAAAAGGGCCTCATCATTCCATCATTCTTTCGAATGTTGCTGGGGCATTGTACAAGCCAAATGGCATAACTTTGAACTGGTAGAGTCCATCGGGTGTTATAAAGGCGGTCTTCTCCCTGTCTTTTTCGTCAACAGCGATTTGCCAAAAGCCGGACCGAAGGTCTATAGAAGAAAAGTACTGTGCGCCATGCAAAGAGTCGAGGGCGTCATTAATTCATGGCAGAGGGTACACGTCCTTCTTAGTAATCGTGTTTAGATGGCGATAGTCGACACAGAACCGCCAGGTGTTGTCTTTTTTTCTGACAAGCACCACAGGCGACGCCCAAGGACTCGTAGAAGGTTCTATGATGTCATTTGTAAGCATTTTCTCGACTTCCATTAGAATTACGCAGCCGTTCAGTCGCAGACACTCGGTAAGCAAGTCTATGGATGGGACTGGCATTGCTGGTGTCAATATGATAAGTCACAACTTTTATCTGGCTGAGATGGGGCGAAGCAAAATTGAAAACGTTGCTGCAAGCGGCTAGCAAGCGACGAAGGTCGTCAAACTGAGCAGTCGAAAGGTCTGGGGCGATCATGGCGTAAAAATATCCATCAATGAAGTACTGGTGTCAGGGCTTCCAGATGACGGGGGCGCATCGATACTAAGGGTCAGGGAGTCGTGTCCACCAAAGGTGCTATGCTGCCCAGCGTGATACCTTCGGGATGAAACTGTGGTGTGCGTCCAAAGTTCAGAATAGAGATACATGCCCGATTCGCAGAAACAGGCACAACGGAGTGAAGGAGGGCTATATGCCTTGTTAAAAGAGCGTCTAGGGAAGGAGATGACGTAGTCACCGTCACAAACGGCGGAATCTGAGGTATACGTGTGACATACGTCGCGGCGGCTGGTCGAAGGAGAACGAACTCGGCGACACATAAACGCGGCGGTTACTCGCTGGAGAGATCGGGCACAGAAACAAGTTCCAACTGGAGAAGACCAAAATAGCAGTCGATGAGGGCAGAATGGGTACTCAGGAAGTCACGGCCGAGGATGACTTCATGTGGACACTGGTGCACAACGGCGAATAGAACTGAGGTCTGGTGGCTGGCGAAGCTCACACGCGCAGTGCACATCCCAACGACGCACGATGTACCGCCGTCGGCTACACGACCGACAGGCGACGCCTCGGGTGTGAGAACCTTGTGGAGACGACGACAAAGGCGAGCGCTCAGAATCGATAATTGCGCCCCCGTGTATATGAGCGCCGAAACAGGCATGCCGTTCACTTCTATATGTCCAAAATGTTTTGTCGGGTGGTTAGGGTCAACAGAGGATTTCCGGGTCGCTTGGTGAATGCAGCATCACCTCCGGGAGCGGGAGCTGCACCGGTGAGTTAACCAAGAGGGACGTCGAGGGTGTGGCGACGGTGAGCGACGGGCAATCAGTAAGCGAGAACGCCGGTTCTCTGGGGACGGCGAGCGGCGGTAGTAGCGTGGAGTCGGAGCAGCAACATCACAGTGCGGCATGTCATTGCGCGCATGAAAAGGCGAGGACCGGCTGTCTTCCGGGTGGTAAGCGTAAACCGGACGAGGAGGAGGCGAAATCCGACGATAGCGACAATGGCGGGAAATATGACCTACTCCATTGCAATTAAAGCATATTGGCTTGTCGTCTTGTGTGCGCCACTGGTTTGGGTCGCGGTATCCGAGGCAGGTCGATTGTAGGCGTGGAGGTCGAAAGAAATTGCCGACCGTAGGGCTACTTACAGTCGGACGGATGCCTGCGTTCGTCAACTCTTCGCGTACGACAGCCTGAATCAGAGATATTGCCGGGCGGGACTCGTCGTAAGAACGTGCCGGGGGAACCGATGGAGATGCAGCCCCAATCTCGCCCCGGACAAGACTCAGCAAGTTTTCGGCACCAGGCGGCTGGACGTCTTCGCACGATGAGCTGGCGGCGCTATTAGGGAGCCGAACGAATTGTTGTGAGACACGACGGCTCTTTGCTTCTTCAAAGCGTCGGCACTCTCTTATAATGTCGTCGACAATCGAGCATTCCTTGTTTACGAGTAAATTAAAGGCGTCGTTGGCGATGCATTTAAGAATGTGGCTCACTTTGTCAGCTTCGAGTACCTTGTCATCGACCTGCCGACAGAGTGTAATACATCTTGAATGTACACAACGTGCGGCTTAGCAGATGTTTGGGCTGGCACGAAAGTTCCTTCTTGGCGGCTCGCTGGCGGCCAACTGACTTCTCAAACAGTTCCTGCAGTTTTTGCTTGCAGGTGTCCCAACTGGTCAATTCCTCCTCGTGTCTTCGGAAGCAAACACGGGCCGTACCTTGCGGTAATAAATGACGTTAGCCACCATTATATTCGGGTCCCACTGGTTGCTCTTGCTGGCTCGTTCGTATTCGATTAGCCAGTCTTCGACGTCCATGTTGTCAATGCCCGAGAAGGTGCAAGGGGTCCGGAGTTGGGTCAAGACAATCGGTGCTGTGGTAGCCGAAGCCGAAGCAGCGGCCCTCTCAGTCGACATGGTCCAAAGGCTCACGAGATTTCCGCTGCGAAGTTCCGTGATGTGTTCGTGATGTACCCTGCACCTCCACCAAGATGTTACGGGAAGATTTACAGAAAAGGGGGTTTATTTACACTATGTACAAGGAGACTAAAAGTTGGACAGCAACAACAAAGATGGTGGACCACAGTTTCACTTTTTCCTCCTCTTGTCGGCTCTACGCTTCAGCATCTTCTTTGACCGCCGGACAACTGGCTCATAACAATATAATGTAGGCTCATGTGTATTGCTAAACCACAAGGAAATGCATATTATATTCAACGGGTTCTTCGATTACCTTGATAACTTATAATTTAAGCATTCAGAATTTGCCACTGGGTGTGTGTTCATTCTTAGCCAGTCGTACAGAATGAGCATGTTCCATCATGACAGAGGAGATGGGATATAGAAGCCTTAACTGTATTCACGTGCATGCGGCAACTTGGCACACAAGGTCCTTATAATCAACAGCATCTTTAATTTACGCATAATTCTTATTTAAAAACAAGTTTACATTGCACGCCCTCCTTGATATTTTTTAAATTTTTGTTCTTTTGTACATTTTGCCTGCTACAGTATTCACCCACTGGATATGAGCCTCGCGGGAGTGCCAGAACCTTGCCACGGCCGAAACCAGTGTTGTGTGAGCGTCTGGCCATTGCACTTATGTCTAGGGACCGAAGCGAATCACGTGTTTGTTTGAGGAATCAACCCAATCAAACTCAAACGCTAAGTACTTTACCATTCATACCTTCTTCTCATTGCTATACATGCAGCATCTTCCAAAAAGAAGAATCACCATGCAATCATGGAATGGCGCACCCCTAGACATAAGTCACATCTATAGTTTGGCACATGACTCAAATGTTCACGAACAAATGACTCAAAATTTACTGTAACAAATACTAAACATAATTATAATGTTGCGCAGAAACTTGAAAACACACGTTGGAAGATTACCACACCAGTTTTTACGTAGCATAATATGGCTGTGTTCCAATACTCACCGTAGACGGCAAAATAGACGGCTGAACGGACAGCCGCTACCGCGGCTGTCTAAGTGCAATTCTGATGAAGGCATCAAAGAAGACAGTTTCGTGAAGACAGCATTGAAGTAAAAAGGATGCAGGCTACTTTCCTGTCCATACAAGGTGGCGGCTGAGCAGGACGCTTGGAAGGCCGACAAGAAGGTCGTCTGCGCATAAGAAAACGTAGTCACGCTTTCCTATGCGCTTAATGTAAGTGTGATGCGACGTTGTGGCCGTTGGTTTCTATGGGTTCCGGGGCGGCGTAAGACGCATTCAGACGGACACCAGGAAGGGACTGCCTGACCCTTTATTCCTCGAGCCCCCCTCGCGAGCGCGAGCTCGGTGCCAATCTTTCTTGTTTTCTCCGCTCCAAGGCGCGAGACACATACGCACCGAGGTCGTCTGCTATCACTCGTGACATGCCCGGGTTTTGAGACAAGTCGTCCCGACTGCATACAATGCTAAATACACAACACGTAACATTCGCGATAGCACAATAGAAATGAGGTAAAGCATAAGCAAACTTGAAAAACAATCGTACTCTCAACTATTTACAAGTGCAAGCTTTGTCGTCCCGTTTTCATACAGGAAAGGCAAATACAATCACTGGCACTATACTGCACCACACATTACACTGCATCCACACTGTGTCAGATACATGTATAGCTTAGTCTGAAACACAAGGTTGTTCTATCTCGTCAATTGGGCTCAGGTAGGGCGAGTTCAATCCCGTAGTTCACTGAAGACAGTCTGTTCACTATCTTGTGAGGGACGTCATACCATGTAGTCAATTTAACACAGGACGGTGGAGCCTTAGGAAGCACTAGTTGTCCTCTTTCGAATACAACGTCCTAGCGGTGCTTGTTGAAGTAGTCCTTCTGCTTTTCTTCTGTTAGCCTGATGTACGCAGCCGCAAGCTCTCTAGCTTTTTGCAGTCTTTCTTTCTCTACCGTGCCATAACTGGACTCTTATTTCAGCTCTTCGAGTTCTCGGCGGCTGTAAACATCGTCTAGTGGAAGCACTGGATCTCTACCATACACCAAGGAAGAATGGAGTTCGGTGAACCGTGTACTGGTACCCGGTGTTGTACAAAATACAACATATGACAGTACATCGGCCCACTTTTCTCCTCCTGCGGTAGTCATGGCAAACATCTGCTTGATAGTCTTGTTGGCCCTTCCGCACAAGCCATTTGCTTCAGGATGATAGCGATATTGTGGCAACATGGGTGACGAACAGCGTCAGGACGGATTCTGCGCTAAACTCCTGAATCTGCTGAATTCACGTCGTGTTTTTTATAGGTTCGCAGACGCAAAGGGTTAAAATACAGAGATACAGGCGTCTTCTATGCGTCTTGCAGACGGTTCAAGAGTTCCATTACTTGGGCTCGAAGCTGTCTCGGCTGTCTCCTTAGCTGTTTACGTAGACTGTCTCCAATCTAGGCCAGAACTGGAACACACCCTATAAAGCTTCGCTTCACATAGACGAACCGGAAGCCAAGGTATGACGGTATGAGCAATTCAGCACGTGGACTGGCCCATATTAGTCGCTGCGCGTTGGACATTTCCGCCTGCGGCGTTCGTCCGATGAAAATTGGGGTACCCAAGCGTCGAGGGATGCAAGTCATACAGAGTGCAAAAGAACGCACAGTGAGCACAAATTAGCGCGAAGGGCCTACAATAGATTTTGCGTCCCCCAACGCTCGGGTGTGACTTGGATCATCATCATCATCATCATCATCATCATCATCATCATCATCATCATCATCATCATCATCATCATCCAATATTTATGTCCACTGCAGGACGAAGGCCTCTCCCTGCGATCTCCAATTACCCCTGTCTTGCGCTAGCGTATTCCAACTTGCGCCTGCGAATTTCCTAACCTCATCATCCCACCTGACTTTCTGCCGTCCTCGACTGCGCTTCCCTTCTCTTGGTATCCATTCTGTAACCCTAATGGTCCACCGGTTATCCATCCTACGCATTACATGGCCTGCCCAGCTCCATTTCTTCCGCTTAATGTCAACTAGAAGATCGTCTACCCCCGTTTGTTCTCTGATCCACACCGCTCTCTGCCTGTCTCTTAACGTTACCCCTAAGATTTTTCTTAGGACTTTTCTGACTTGGATACCCTATTATAAACCTCTGTTATATCTGGCCAGGCCAGATAGGCGACCGGCGTCGACCTTATTGACACCGAGAGTCAGGTGTTTGCCGCCGAACAAAGTTCGCCATTTGGACGCCAATAGTTCGATCCATTTCCTTCAGGCTTATGTGAAATGTGGTGAACAGGCTAGACGAAATGGCGCCTCTCGACAGGAGACGCGGAGCGGACTACGGCGACGAACGCGCGCCACAGCAGTCAGCCCGGGCGGCGGAAAAACGCGACGCGCCACCACCGACCACAACATCTACAGACCTTTAGACGCCACAAAACTATCACTCGGCAACACGTGCGTCTCAAAGAGGAAGTTTGCGTTCGGCGACAAACACGATCCGCGACTCGGGTAGAAAGTTCATGATTACTTGGTTAGACAGTTCAAATCGCAACCAAAATTTCAGCACAGCAGTGTTTACTCTGCTCCCAGAGTGTTTTATCGGCAAGGAGGTAGTTCCCAGTTCCTATGGAACCATTGCGCAGCCCTAGTGCACCCTCCTTAACGGCTAGTCGAGCCACAGAATACTGCCGCCTCCTCAGGCTCTGAACGTGCGACAGTTTACAACCAACGCCGCTGAATTACGACTTATTAACTTGGAAAGACACTCTGAACCCTTGCTGATAAGTGCAGAGTCGTATTTCGTTTGAAACGTTTCAGACAGAAATGTTGAACATTTTTCTTACAGCAACAATTCTAAACTTTATTTTACTTTTTCAACGAGCACTTGAAGGGCTACACCAAAAGCTTAAAAAATTCTAACGGTGCCTCCCCCCCCCCCCCCCCCCCCCCAATGCGCGTAAAATTACTTAAATTCTTCAGTAGGTTCGCTTCAACGGACAATTGGTTCCTGCGCTTAGTTATTCTCTATATTCCACGAGAAGTTAGCAAACGCAAAATGCTTCAGACGACCGACTAATATGCAGAAGACCCTCAAATAGCACACATGTGATCATAGCATACGGCGGCCCAGAAAATCCTGCAAAAAATGCAATTTATACAGCGGCCTTTGTTTTCCAGACACGATATGCTGTTATTAGCGCGTGACGCTGAAACCGTGAAACAATGTGCCTTGAATAATGAAATTGGTTATACAATGTTGTAGGGTTACCTGGCATCGTTATTGTGACACGCGAACCATACAGCTAGCTACACCATTGCACAGGACAGTGAACGCGTCTGAAACCAAACTGTTAGTGTCCCAAGTATAGGTATACTGTAACCAGCGACACTCAAAAGGAAGAAGTTAATGCACGAAAACGACACTCACATCGTGCTGGCATTATGCGGCATTCTTGTCGCAGGTTTTTACTTACGCAGTACGATAAAGTGCGCATCACTGCCCCTTGCACTGATGCATTTTATATTATCTGCTATGCAGTTTGATAGACGAGCGAACAGGAAAACACAGAGCGCTTATATTAAAGGATTTGCTACGCTATCGTGAGCTTCCCCAACGGATTTGCAGTTCGTAACGAAAAGCATCACTGCACGACAAGGCTTTCTACATGAATAGACTTTTAAAATGCCGCTCGTAGTCCTTGTGCGTCTTTAACAAGAGCTCTCTGGAGACAACCATGCGTGCAGGTAAATTCTGGTAAAATTCGTTTCTCCGCTTCTTTTTTTTTCCCTCCTCAAGCAGCTTCCAGTCGCCGCCAGCTGAGAGATGTTGACGCGAGGCTCTGGGCCCTATTCCTGGATAGCTCACTTGAGGGTCAGAGTCGAGAAGGAGTGGGGCAAGCAGGGAGCAGCTAATCCCCGAGCACTGGAATCTGCTCCGGTGCCTCCTTGGCAGTAGCCGGGCGCAGCGAAGCGAGGCCCGTTTCCTCGGGGTGCCGGGGAGACTCCAAGACGGCCGGTCGGGGCGATCGACCGTGATTGACATTCGGAACTTCCTGGGACATACGAGAAGGAAACAAAGGAAACACGGTTAAGAGCAGGCATCGGAAAGAGGTCTCGACTTAGCTGGCTTCATTACAACATCCGTCCACATGCAGGGAAAGACATCGACACGATATTGATTTCTGCACGCTGGATGGCCGGCCTTCATGTTGTTCTCTGTGTGGCGGTTGTTCCTTTTCGTGCAACGTGGCTGCCCGCGCACGCTGGAACGAGGAACGAAGGGAGGAAGAGGCGGGGTGCGCGTCTTGACGCAGCTAGAGAAACGGCTTTCTTCTCTGATTACGCGCTTCTTGATATCCTTCCTAGCGGCCGCATACAAGCACGTGAGAGAGCACGCATTTCTGTCATGTATTCCTATGCCACATCAGGCGCACGCCACGTGGAGGTGTGATGGGCTATTGAGGTATTGACGTTTCTGGAGCAATAAAAGTATACAATTCCACGTGAGGTTTCTTCGACTGCAAATTCTGGCGCGCACAACGGTGTCGGAAGTGCCTGGAAGGGGGGGGGGGGGGGGATAGAGGATTTGTCCGTCACTCGACTGGCCGGTTGGTGTATGTATCTGCAACAGGGGTTATCTAGGACTCTTTTATAAAAGCGGAGATGACTACAGATTCCCTATCCGGGCTTTTGACGCCGTTGGTGCTGCAAAATATGGAGGACGTCTTAGCTCGAACGAAGCGAATGATGAATTTATAAACACTTTATTTTAACGCTAGGGCGAGGTACCTTCTGAAAATGTGATTCTATATTGTATCTTCAGAATTAATTATACAAAACATCATTGTGTACCGATGGTTGGTGCAAGTGACTTGCAAATGTACCACGTAACAGCTTGTATTTTGTAGTTACGTGCAATAATGCTCTATCTCTTAGTTTACTTGTCAGCCCCGAAGGCAGAAAGCGATGTTGCATGGCCAAAATGCAAGTCATGAATTTGATGAAGGCCAAAATGTGCTGGGAATGCATAAATCCTTTTAAAATTTGTTACCGCTAAAATTTGTTACAAAAGGCTGGAAACGGGGCGCAAAACGAAATCACCATGGTCGTGTTCTGGTTGTAATGATAGAGGGTGCAATAAAATGAAAACTTTCTTACATATGTGCGAAAGTGAAACAAGTGAAATCAACACAAAATGTTTCAGCAGTTAATGTTGGCATCACACACCACCACTGTGTCGCATTGCTGCTGATTGTGGTGTAGGTATCGTGCATCTTCTCTACTGTGGACTAACTGTCCGCAGCATCAATGTGCATGCGTGTTCGTCTGCAAAGACGAGCGCCGCTTTTCAAACCCCACCACCGGCATCAACTCCGTGCTCTTCTCTTCGGATTTGTTTAAAACAACCTAGATAAAAGCTTTTTACAGCACCATACGCACGGGCGCCGCCAAATTTGCGCACGTGACAGCGCCCGCCATTCAGCGCCTTCTGATTGGAGCTTGCTCGCTTGTTTACAATGGCCGCGGCGGCCGCAGGCAAGGCTCTGGTCATGGCTGTTCCGGTCAGAGGGAGAGTAAGTTTATATGTTCAGTCTGCACTGCAATCTTATCATGTGCAAGCTCAGCGGTGGAAGATGACGAATGTAGCAGCCTGTTGTTTGCTTTTGCTCTTTATATTCTAGTATCTACAGTGGAAGATTTGTAGGGCAGTAACGCTCGTGTGCCTGTTGCCGTCGTTAACTGTATGTGGAAGATCGTTCCGGAATAGCTAGGCGTTGGTGCACTCGCAGAAAAAGCCTGTTTGCAACCTGCTCCGACCACGGTGGTTGGTCCCGGCTAGAGTAACTGTATAGGCTCCCTTTAGGGAGCCAGAGTTGCGGCACTGTTTTCCGCGCGCCGCTCGCTCCGCCTCCAGTGATTCCAGCACCACTATGCGCCGAGCGCCATCACGTGGTCAAAAGTGGTTTCGCTGCGCTGCGGAGAAGCCAACATTCCGCAGGCGACGCCAGCACTCCGCGGGTTCCGACATGCTGCTGGTCGAGAGACGCGTGATCGCAAGTGTATTCCCGGGTGATTCGTAGAACCAATGTCATACGACACATTGACAGTGCCGAACTGTCGCAACCGCACCGAAAATTGTAAGGCATTATTCGCAGTGCCACGAGCGAAATATGCTGTACGCCGCCTACTCCAGTGGCTGCCGCCTATTTGCCATGACAGGTGCATTCCGAAAAGACATAGAATATGCGATGTAACTGTCCTTCGCTCCATATCGATGTCGATCTTGTATTCATACACATATTACCGCCTGTATCAAGGTTCAGTCTGTGCGCGTGTCTAGGACAAATGTTTGTTTTCGTGCTTCCGGTGAAGTGTGAAAATTGCTTTGTTTACGAGCGCAGACTGGAAGTTTATTAAAACAATTGCAGGGTAACGTTAACAGTTAGCAACGTTTATTAAACAGTTAGCAAGAGAGAGAGAGAGAGCAAGGAGAGGAAAGGCAGGGAGGTCAACCAGAAGAGCGTCCGGTTTGCTACCCTGCACTAGGGGTGAGGGAAAGGGGGAATAAAAAGAATAAAATAGGGAGAGAATGAGTACTGAGTACACGTGGGACGATGTACAGGGACACTATAGGCGGTCTCTTAAACCGGTGCACTTCAAATACTGCACTAATGCAGGCATCGCTTTTTGTGCCAGTGACGGGTGTAGCCACGGTCCGAGTACTTTGACTCAGAGAAGGATCTCGAGTCCAGTCGGTTTAAAGTGGTCCTGCGAGAGAGGCGTTGCACGTCGTAGCGAGGACAGGTACACAATAGGTGCTCGATGGTTTCCTCGCACATACAGGAGTCGCACATCGGGCTCTCGGCCATTCCCATACGGAAGGAGTAAGCGTTTGTGAACGCCACTCCCAGCCACAAGCGGCACAGCAAGGTTGTTTCGCCGCGGGAAAGGCTAGATGGCAATTGTAGACGCAGCAAGGGGTCCAACTTGTACAATCGGCAATTGAAGGCACTTGAACTCCATAAAGCTTGTGACTTTTTGCGTGCAAGCAGACGAAGTTCCCTGGCAGTGTCCGTCCTCGCCAAATGTATTTTACGCGTCTGGGTGTCTTCGTGAGCAGATCGGGCAGCCCTGTCAGCAATGTCGTTGCCGATGATGCCACAGTGAGCAGGAATCCACTGGAACACTATGATGTGTCCTGTTTCCAGAGCATGGTTATGTACTTCCATGATGTCGGATATCATCTGCTCGTAAGTTCTGTGATGTAAGGCTGACTTGATACTGTGAAGGGCTGCCTTAGAGTCACAGAATATGACCCATTTCTGTGCCGGCTCTTCTTTGACGTAGGTCACAGCTGCATGGAGGGCTGCAAGTTCTGCCGACGTAGATGTAGTCATATGTGATAATTTGAATTTAACTGCAACTTGCTTGGCTGGAACGACGAATGCGGCAGTTGAGCTGGAAGGTGAGGTCGAACCGTCGGTATATATATATATATATATATATATATATATATATATGTAGTCATATTATATCTGGTGCATTAATAGGAGCGTCAGTTGCTTCAGAGCCAGCGATGAATGATTGGCCTTCTTGGTGATTCCGGGAATAGTAAAATTCACTTGAGGCTGTCGCAGGCACCACAGGGGAGATGAAGGCTTCGCCGCCGGTGTATAAGATGACGGTATCCACTCTTGGTGGCCGCTAATCACTTTTGAAAAGGTCGCTTGAGGTCTCTCCGCTGGTAGGGAAGCTAAGTGATGGTCGGGGATCCTTGACAAATGACGAATGTGCGCTCTGAGGGACTCGGCAGCTACGTGTGTCTGGATCGTATGGTCTCTCGCGATGGCTATTGTTGCTGTTGTTGAGGTGCACCGAGGCAGCCCTAAACACGTGCGTAGGGCTTGACCTTGTATGATCTCCAGAGCGCGAATGTTCGTCTTGCATGTATTTGATAAAACTGGCTGACTGTAACGAAGGAGTCCCAGGAACAGTACCCTGTACAGCTGCCGAATAGAATGGACTGGTGCACCCCAGTTTTTCCCACAGAGAAATTTAAATACCTGAGCAATACCAATTAACTTCTTCTTCAGGTAGACGCAGTGAGGAGTCCACGAGAGGTTGCGGTCGATGATGACACCCAGAAAGCGATGCGTCTTAACATAGGACACAGCTTGACCGTTGATTGAAACAGGATACAGGGACATTTGTTTGCGCGTAAAGTCAACCAATGCGCACTTTTCTGTAGACACACTGAGGCCTTGTTCTTGTAGATAAGACGCCGTCATGGTTGCCGCCCGCTGAAGCCTGGCCCGCACCTGAGGCCGAGTCACTGCAGAGGCCCAGATGCAAATGTCGTCGGCGTATATAGAGACATGAACTGTCCGCGGTAAATACTCCACAAGTCCCACTAAGACGAGGTTGAACAATATAGGGCTCAACACTCCACCCTGTGGCACACCACGGCAGATATAATGTTCCGAAGTTGGTCCGTCTTCAGTCTGTAAGAAAAAGCACCTCTCGGTCAAATAGTCCCGAATCCATTGATACATCCGGCCACCAACTCCCACAGCCTCAAGTGAGTTCAGTATGGCCTCATGAGCGACGTTGTCGTATGCTCCTTTGACATCGAGAAAAAGTGCAACTGGTAGGCGCTTGAGGATTTTCTGTTCTTGGACCCAGGTAAGGAGGTCAATAACATTGTCGATGGACGAGCGACCTCGGCGAAAGCCAGCCATGGCATCCGGATAGATGTTGAATCGCTCGAGGTACCATTCTAAGCGAGCAAGAATCATTCTTTCCATCACTTTGCCGACGCAGCTCGAAAGCGCAATCGGACGATATGATGATAAATCAAGCGGAGACTTTCCAGGTTTCAGAATGGGGATCAAGCGACTCGATTTCCAATGTTTAGGAACAACGCCGTTTCGCCAAGACTCATTGTAGTAGTTGAGCAGCTCACTACGTGCTTCATGTCCAAGTTGGCATAGGGCAGCGTACGTGATGCCATCTGGTCCTGGTGACGAAGAACGCCTGCAGGTCGCTAACGCAGCGTCGAGCACTTCAGGGGAAAATGACACGTTCATTTCTTATACACGCGCCTCAGGGACGCCATTCAGTGCCGCGTCAGTAGGGATGATCACGGATCCAGCAACCCGCACACAGAACTCTTCAGCCACTTCAAACTGCGAGCGGTGTTGGTAGAGGGCCAGATCAGCAAGGGGCTTCCTTTGATGCGGACATGAGCGAAGACCCCTAACCGTTCTCCGTATATGTGAGAGCGATCTTCGGGGATCAAGCGTCTGACAGAAAGTTTTCCATCGCTTTTCTTCCAATTTATCCATAGGACGCTGAACATTTTGTATGCGTCGTGAAGCCCTCAGGTCTAGAACGGATTTCGTGCGCCGATACCTTCTTTCCGCCTGACGGCGTTCCGCACGCAGCCTCTCCAGTTCTGTGTCGAAGTGTGTTCGCCTTGCTGACCTTCTGAGCGAGCACATGAATGCTTTCATTGCGTCCGCGATTTCGTCTTCTATATTGTGTGAAAGGCCTTGCCGACATGCGTCATCCATATGTTCCTTAAACCTTGGCCACTCAACTGTACGCAAGACTGTAGAGGAGCTTTGCTCAACTCCACTAATCTTGATGTATGTTGGAATATGGTCGCTTCCGTGTGTCTCTATGTCAGTAAACCATTGGACGCTCGAGGCGAAGCGCCATGACACCAAAGTCAAGTCTAAGCAGCTACTATAGGTCCTGCCTCACAGAAAAGTAGGGCTGCCATCATTCACACAGCACATATCATGGTCGGCAGCAAAGGAGGCAAGACTCCTGCCTCTGGGATCAATTTTAGTGCTTCCCCATAGCTGGTGATGCGCGTTAAAGTCACCTGTGATAACCCAGGGGCCATTGGTCATTTGTAATATTTTCTTGAGCCTTTTGCCATCAAAGTGATCCGCTGGGGGTATGTAGGCTCCAATAAGTGTAAATGACCCAGACTTCTTTTTTACATGCAGGCAGACATATTGGTTGTCGTCATGTGGCTCTACCGCGTGAGCGACATACGTAAGATCCGTGCGGATGTAGACTATTACTTTGCTACATACTCCGCATGTGGACGAGGCGAAAGGTTCGTAACCAGACAGTCTGGGTGGAGTCGATGTATTTGGTTCGCATATGACCAGTATGGGGAAGCGATTTGTAAAAACGAATTGGCGAAAGTCTGCTATGCGGGTCCTGAGACCTCTGGCATTCCACTGGAAGATCGACGCACCTTTAACTTCAGTGCGGAAGGCGGCTATTGGTCGAGCCATGGTGCTTAGACGATGCTAGCAAGCACTGGATTTAGTGCATCCAGTATTTGCAGAGCACTTCGAGCTGCAGGTGTTTGTAGCTTGTTCAGGATTATGCGCATTGTATTAATCAGCGACTGCAGCATTACAGTAACTTGCCTGTCCTGATCGGACAAATCACCGACAGTAGACGCCGAGGGTTGTCCATCAGAAGTTTGCCGCGATCCTGTTGGTGTTTGCTGTCGCTTTGGTAGGGCCGGCCAAGATTCGGCAGATGTCTTCTCAGTGGCCTTGTCCTTCGTGGTCCTTTCCGCATTGTATGGTCTGGGCGGCAGAGGAGGAGGTGATGTCATAGGAACTGGCAAGCGCGTCGTAGAGGCAACAGCCTTCCTTGAAGAACGTCGGCGACGGGAACGTAACCTCCTAATCTTAGCGGCGGCTTCTCGGTGAGTTGAATGATCTCTCACTATTTCTTTCAAGATTGCAATTTCCTTTTTAATATGTGGGCAATTCTTAGAATGAAGCCTCATGTGACCCGCTGCAGTTAGAACACTTCATTACAGTGGCGCCACATTTATCTGCATCGTAGGGCTCGGCGCAGCGGGGGCATGTTGCCTGGTTTTCACAGACACTGCTCACGTACCCCAGTTTCATGCATTTGCGGCATTGAAGAGGCTTCGGTATGAAAGGCCGCACAGCATGTCTGAAGTGTCCCACCTTAACATGCCAGGGTAGATGGTTACACTTGAATGCAATCTTCGCGCAGCGTGAACTGCCTATTCTAGTAACATCCACAATGACCTCGTCATTAGCTGGCTTGACAAGAATTGGCAAGCGTCAGCGGCGGCCGCCTCCAGGAAGCGGTTGGGCCAACAGAGCGACAGCGACAGCGAGGGCACCCAAGTCTACTCTCTCAGCAGTGACGACCCTTCCGATGACGACTTCCAACTTGTGCAGAGCCGCAAAGCGAAGAGAAGGAACACCAGGACGTCTTCATCGTCAAGTAGGGAAACAGTAAGACACACGCAAAGGCCGGACGCCAATACCATCATATTTGTGCCCGTGCTTCCTACTGTTAACATGAAGCTACTCAACAATCTGCGTCGATGTTACTGGAAGCCTTGGTGCCCAATGAAATATCGGACATTCGAGTGAACACCCGAAAAAAATCTACTGGCGGTCGATATCCAGCACGCGGGTGCTTTGACCACTCACGCAGCGTAACCGACCTTGATGGCATTCAGGTGCGCTCCTATATCCCTCTGGGATCTGATATAGTCATTGGCGTTATCTACGACGTCGACGTGGCCATCCTTAAACAGTTAGCAAGTTTATTAAAATAGTTACAGGGTAATGGTAACAGTTAACAATGTTGTATTATCAAATGTTGCCGTTTTTCCGATCTCATTGACTGACTTCTCATCGTGATAGGCATGTTTGTCGCTTCAGTGCTTGTCAACTGTTAGTTGGCTTTCGAGGACTCTGATTCGTTAGTGTGCTTTTGTTTTTGTTTAGTTCACGTCGCTGTGTTGGAAACTAAAAATTGCACTAAAATTCCCCTTATTGCTTGGCTCGTTGGCAGTTTCCATTAGTGGCGTAGCATTAACAAACATTGATGACCATTCTAATTCGCGTTATCAGTTGAAATCTTAGCATGTGTGTAAAAATTCTTAGAAACCACGCGTACTGTGACGTTTAGTTAGCCTTGGAAAATGTGTATGCCATCGCTTCAGTAAACCTGCAATTCGCATGATCCTGTCAAAACGATATAAAGATTGTAGTGTGTTCAACAAGCAAGAAATAAAAGCATGTTTTTTTTTAAATCTAACCCCGGCACTGTAGAAGTTGCAGAATTTAGTGTTCCCAGAAGAATTATAAATACGTAATGCATGCAGCTTTAGTCAGCGCGTCTGTCGGCTAGATGAGACCCATACCACATACAAATTTGTCCGTGATGTGTAAAACCCGACAACGAATCATACTAGAATCATTATAATCAACATAGTGGTGCAGTGCAAGGTAAAGAATTTAAGAGTGCATGCAATTGCTCACGTCATTCACCTGAACTCAGGTTTCATACCTTGAACACAAGGAATGTTGGACCGTGTTGAATCACGCATTCACATTTTCCGCTGTCGCGAGCCGTGTTCGCATGCATGCACGCCTAACACTGGTGTCACACGGCCTCTTTCGATCGCTATCGAGCCCAATCCGGGTGAAAATTCTAGACTGCGATTGGCTTCCTTCCGCAGTTAGCGCAAAGGAGCCAATCGCGACTGAGAAATTCTACGCCGATGTGGCTCGATCGTCATCGAAAGTGTGAAGATGGAAAGTGATACTATAAGAATTATAGCACCGGTGTGTATGTTCGTCACACGCGGAATTTAAGCAATGATTGCATACTAAGGCCCGTAAGCGTAAAACACAGGCTCGTAATCGTGAGGTCTGCAATCGAGTTTTACTCGCAACATGATAAAGGATAGAAAGAAAGCAAAAAAAGTGTTACTAGCAGTGCCGCGCAAGCGCGGCTCCTACGCGTACGGAAAGTGGGTTTCCCGCACAACTTTGGAACCCAAGATGGCGTACCTTGGCGCAAATCTGGCTCCCGAAAGCCTATACAGTAACTCTACTTCGACAGGACACGCCACCGTAGTCGCGATGCTGTTCCCCCCTTTTGGATTTGTACAGGTTAGACATCACGATGGCGTCACAATGCCTATACCTCTCGCGACGACAATGTCTGTCTTGTAGCGGTGCTCTGGCCACCTGATTGTTGCAAGCGTTTTCGTACAGTTGCGATGTACCTATGGCAGTTTTTGTTGCTGGGCGGTGATATCGAGGCGAACCCCGCTCCGATGACGAAGGCGCAAGGAGAGAAGCTTGACTCAGTGTGCAATGCAATTCAGCGTCTCGAGCTAAATATAAGAAGCCTTTTTGTGTCCGTCAATAAAATTGTAGAAATACATAACACCCTTAAAAGAGACTTAGATACGCTTACAAAACGCGTTGATGACCTTGAATCTAAATCTGTGTCCATGCCCTGTAAACAGCCTTCTCAAACCTGCAACGACGATGCGAGCAAACTCCAAGAAAAAAATTTACAACCTCGAAAACCGTTCACGAAGGTCGAATGCATTGTTCATTGAAGACGCCGACCGTTTAGAAACGCGGGAAAGTACCGAGACCCTAGTTCGAGAATTTTGCATAAATAAACTAGGTGTATCAGTCCAGTCTATTGCGAGGGTCCACCGCTTGGGCCGTTTCTCGACTGACAAAATCGGCCAATAATAGCGAAATTCTGCAAAAAAAGTTGACTCTCTTAAGCAATGGCGGCAAGCTCAAGGATACCACCTTCAGGATAGCACGTGACTACTCGGTTACTGTGTGCGATAAGCGTCGTAAACTTTGGCAGTTCTCGAAGTCGATAAAGAAGGAGGGTGATCGTCCTCGTCTTAGCTTCAACAAGCTCTTTATAAATAATGACGCTTACGTCTGGGATAGGGATGCCAACTGCGCAGTTCGTTTGCAAACGTCTGAAAATGGTGCGCCACAAGTAGAAAATTGAGCATTGGGAGGTCACGATGAATGACCCAATCATGCGCCTGCCTTAGCACAATCAACTAACCCTTCTTTGCCACCGCTCCATAAGCATAGTCACGATAACGCATTGTGTTTACTCTATACAAATATCAGAAGCATCCTCTCGAAAACCGTCCCACTTTCCTCGCTTATCGACTCGTGTTCTGCTTCATTATTCGCGCTCAAGGAAAGGTGGCTTACAGACAATGTACCTGACGACATTTTCTTTCACAGGCTTAGTATAATATTTTTCGCTGCGACAGAGCGAATCGTATAGGCGGTGGTATTTTGTTGGCAATAAAAAGTGAATTATCCTGTTTACCCATTATGATTACTGCGTTTCTTGAATTCGTGTGGGTGTTGTTAAAAGGTAGTAGTGCTGACATACTTAATGGTGTTTTTTATCGCGCCCCAGACATGGGCATTGTTCTTGCTCAAGAGTTTTTTTTTTTTTCACGTTTTAAGTGAAGTGAATAACCGATTTACAAATTGTTCTCTGTTGATACTTGGTGACTTTATTTCCCCCATATTCCACACTATCTGTTTCGGCGCGTGAAACAGAGCGTAACTTCTTTCTTCAGTCATGTTTAGATTTTTCATTATGTCAAGTTATCATGCAACTGACACGCCGCACTTCCACTTGCTGCAATATTCTCGATCTAATCCTTAGTAATGTTCCTGATATTTGCGCTAACATTATTCAATCATGTGGTTTTTCCGATCATGACGTCATTACTGGTAACATAGTCTGCCTACATATCAGTAGGAAAATCATTAAAAAGAAAATTAAGTGATATAACAGAGCCAACTTGATGGAATAAAGACCAAATTGTCTCTTTTTGCAGATAAGTTTCGTCATGACTACCTGTCCCGTACAGTTGACGATAACTGGACCGCGTTTAAAAATGTGTTTACTGACCTCATTAGCAAATATATACTGATCATAACAATTAGGAGCAACCGTTCCGCACCATGGTTTAACCTGAGAAACTGCGGCGCCCAACCAACAATAAAGCTATTACACAGGCAAGCCTGCAAATGCAATCTCTCATCATCTTGGCTTAATTACAAGCTGTGCGACAGGATATACCAGGCTGTGCTTAAAACCACTCGCCGTCACTTTTTCAACCATGACCTATCATCTATGCTGACTAACGACCCTCGTAAGTTTTGGCAAGTAATAATCGCAAACAATCATCCTGATGTGATGCTTACTGATCTCACAGGCACCACTGTTCCCGAGTCAAAGTGCGCACAGGTTAAACGACGCATTCTCTTCTGTATTCACCCACGAGGACGTGACTTCATGCCCAGAAGAGCTTCCCGCTCTTCCCGCTATCGCCATAACGCAGATAATTGTTAGCGAGTCCGGTATCATCTTATTACTTAATAATCGTAAGGTATCATGCGCATCCGATCACGTTGGTTTCAACAACAAGTTACTCAAAAATTACATCACAACACATTTCGGGAATTTTGTGCGCTCTTTTTTCGCAATCTTTGTCATCGGAACAAATTTCTAATTATTGGAGGACAGCTAGGGTTATACCAATTTATAAATCTGGCGATCGCTCATCACCGCTTAACTACCGGCTCATTTCGTTAACTAGTACAATCTGCAAACTACTAGAACATGTCATGCATTCGCAAATCATAACATACCTAGAGGAACATAACATAATCTTTAAATATCAGCGTGGCTTTCGCAAGAAATATTCATGCGATGGGCAGCTAGTTGGATTTACTAATGACTTGCTTTCATGGATTGATGCTGGCAGCCACGTTGGATTTTTCGAAAGCTTTTGACCGTGTTTCTCACCACAGGCTACTACTGAAACTAAAATATCTTAACATTCACGCAGAAGTCATTGCACAGATAAAAGATTTATTTTCATATCGAACTCAATTCACAAATATGATTAACCATAACTCCTCGTGTATTCCAGTTACGTCCGGCGTTCCACAAGGAAGCGTGCTAGGGTGTTTGCTTTTTATCATCATCATCATCATCATCATCATCAGCCTATATTTTATGTCCACTGCAGGACGAAGGCCTCTCCCTGCGATCTCCAATTACCCCTGTCTTGCGCTAGCGCGTTCCAAATTGCGCCTGAAAATTTCCTAACTTCATCATCCCATCTGGTTTTCTGCCGACCTCGACTGCGCTTCCCTTCTCTTGGTATGCATTCTGTAACCCTAGTGGTCCACCAGTTATCCATCCTACGCATTACATGGCCTGCCCAGCTCCATTTCTTCCGCTTAATGTGAACGAGAATATCGGCTACCCCCGTTTGTTCTCTGATCCACACCGCTCTCTTCCTGTCTCTTAACGTTAGTCCTAAGATTTTTCGTTCCATCGCTCTTTGTGCGGTCCTTAACTTGTTCTCGAGCTTCTTTGTTAACCTCCAAGTTTCTGCCCCATATGCTAGCACTGGTAGAATGCAATGATTGTACACTTTTCTTTTCAACGACAGTGGTAAGCTCCCAGTCAGGATTTGGTAATGCCTGCCGTATGCACTCCAACCCAATTTTATTTTTTTATAAATTTCTTTCTCGTGATCAGGGTCCCCTGCGAGTAATTGACCTAGATAAACGTACTCCTTTACAGACTCTAGAGGCTGACTGGCGATCCTGAATTCTTGTTCCCTTGCAAGGCTATTGAACATTATCTTTGTCTTCTGCATATTCATCTTCAACCCAATTCTTACACTTTCTCGATTAAGGTCCTCAATCATTTGTTGTAATTCGTCTCCATTGTTGCTGAATAGGACAATGTCATCTGCAAACCGAAGGTTGCTGAGATATACGCCGTTGATCCTTACTCCTAAGCCTTCCCAATCTAAGAGCTTGAATACTTCTAAGCATGCAGTGAATAGCATTGGAGAGATTGTGTCTCCTTGCCTGACCCCTTTCTTGATAGGTAACTTTCTACTTTTCTTGTGGAGAACCAAGGTAGCTGTGGAATCCTTGTAGATGTTTGCTAAGATATTCACGTATGCCTCCTGTACTCCTTGATTACGCATTGCCTCTATGACTGCTGGTATCTCTACTGAATCAAATGCCTTTTCATAATCTATGAAAGCCATATAGAGAGGTTGATTGTACTCCGCAGATTTCTCGATTACCTGATTTATGACATGGATATGATCCATCGTAGAATATCCCTTCCTGACGCCAGCCTGTTCTCTTGGTTGGCTGAAGTCAAGTGTTGCCCTGATTCTATTGGAAATTATCTTGGTGAATATTTTATACAATACTGAAAGCAAGCTAATGGGTCTATAATTCTTCAGTTCTTTAACGTCTCCCTTCTTATGGATTAGTATAACGTTGGCGCTCTTCCAGCTCTCTGGCACACATGAAGTTGTGAGGCATTGCGTATAAAGGGCCGGAAGCTTTTCAAGCATGATATCTCCTCCATCTTTGATTAAATCTACTGTTATTCCATCTTCTCCAGCAGCTTTCCCCCTGGTCATGTCTTTCAAGGCACTTCTAACTTCAGCGCTAGTTATAGAAGGAGCCTCTGTATCCGGTTCATCACTATTTTGAATGAAAGTAGCTTGGCTGTTTTGGGCACTGTACAGGTCAGTATAAAATTCTTCCACTGCTTTTACTATGTCATCGAAATTGCTGATGATATTACCATGCTTATCTTTCAGTGCATACATCTTGCCTTGTCCTATGCGAAGCTTTCTTCTTACTGATTTAATGCTGCGTCCATATTTTACGGCTTCCTCAATCTTTCCCACGTTATAATTTCGAATATCCCTTACTTTTTGCTTGTTGATTAGTTTTGACAGTTCAGCGACTTCTATCTGATCTCTTGAGTTGGACATTTTCATGTTTTGTCGTTTTTTTATTAGCTCCTTTGTTACTTGGGAGAGCTTACCTACTGGTTGTCTTGGTGCCTTACCTCCCACTTCAATTGCTGCTTCTGAGGTCAACCTAGTTACGGTTTGATTAATTACCTCTATGTTGTCTTTATCTTCCTGTTCTAAATCTGCATATTTGTTTGCGAGCACCAGCCTGAATTTGTCTGCTTTTACCCTTCCTGCGTCTAGGTTGGCCTGTTTCTTCCTGACTAACTTTATTATTTCTCGCTTCAAACTGAGAGAAATCCTAGACCTCACTAACCTATGGTCACTGCACTTAACCTTACCTAACACTTCTACATCCTGCACTATGCTTGGATCGGCAGAGAGTATGAAATCTATTTCATTCCTTGTTTCTCCATTAGCGCTTTTCTAGGTCCACTTCCTGTTGCTGCGCTTCCTGAAGAAGGTATTCATTATTCGGAGCCTATTCCTTTCCGCGAATTCTACTAACATCTCTCCTCTTGCATTCCTAGAATCAATGCCATAGTTGCCAATTGCTTGCTCACCAGCCTGCTTTTTGCCCACTTTTGCATTGAAGTCGCCCATGACTAAAGTATACTGAGTTTGCACCTTTCTCATTGCTAGTTCAGTATCTTCATAAAACTCTTCTATTTCTTCATCATCGTGACTAGAGGTGGAGGCATAGGCTTGTACTACCTTCATTTTTTACCTCCTATTGAGCTTTATTACGACGACTGCTACCCTGTCATTAATGCTGCAGAATTCATCAATGTTGCCCGCTATGTTGTTATGCACGAGAAATCCTACCCCGGATTCTTTCTTATCTGGAAGACCTCTGTAGCAGAGGACGTGGCCGTTAGTCAGCACTGTGTAAGCCTCACCAGTTCTTCTAACCTCACTAAGGCCAATAATATCCCAGTAAATGCCTGATAATTCCTCAAATAGTCCTGCTAAGCTAGGCTCACTCGAGAGGGTGCGCGTGTTGAACGTTGCCAGGTTCAGTTTCCATTGGCGGCCTGTCTTGACCCAGAGATTCTAAGCACCCTCTGCCGCGTAGCAGGTCTGACCGCCGCCTTGGTCAGGTGCTCCGCAGCCACTGGGAACTGAGGGCCATGGGTTAATTGTCGGATTCATGAGGGAGGTAGTGGCCGAATACTGCACCAGGGGGCCAATTCCTGTTCTGGTGAGGGAGTGACTTTGATGAAGCTTAGTGGGCCTTCCTAGTTTGGTTGCACCTGAACTAGTATAGCCCCACTAGCTCTCGGCGATATATTTTTTTTTCTTGCCGGTGTCAGGCACCACTCCATGCCTGAAGGTGTGGTGGACTGGAGTAGGATTCGAACTTACGACCTTCAGATTTGAAGCCGGGTATACTACCTCTGCTCCACGCCACCACCCTTTTTATAGATTATATTAATGATTTTCCTAACTGCATGTCGTCCCGGATAAGACTGTTCGCCAATGATTCCGTTATTTACCGTAAAATTTCTACTAACATTGACCATGAAGCACTACAATCAGACCTAAACGCATTCAATACAAAGTGTTCTTACTGGCAAGGGACCCTAAATTTTAATAAAACTATGTGCATGTCATTTACATGCACCTCATCTCGCATTTCAACGTCATATTCCCTTGGTAATAATACCGTTGAGCTTACTACCACGTATAGATACGTAGGAGTCAATTTGCAATCGGATCTAACATGGCATCATCACATCAACGTTACTCTGGCATCGGCTAACCACACTTTTGGATTAATCAACCAGAGACTGAAGCAAGCGCATTCACACGCAAAAAAAAAAAAAAAAAACTCGCGTACATCACATTAAGCATACCTAAAATTGTATATTTATGTGCTATCTGGGATCCGAACCAGGGGCGCTATAACATAAAATGATTCCAAACTGTTTTGATTCCAATTTCTGCAATCAGCCTCCACGATTGGTCAAAACATTTTCAGGCCACTCCCAACTTCGCTTGTCTGTCATGCGACGTCACGAAAACCGCGATAGCTCCCCATCTGATATAACGTGTACACACTGATTATGCATGATTAAACCGCACAAAAGAAAAATAAGCGTTTCTGATTCGATGTCTTTTCACCATTAGCTCTCTGCTATTGGTCCAATGTTTTCTGGCTACGCCCACTTCGCCTGTCAGACATGTCACTCGACGTCACAAGACCGCGAAAACTCACCACGTGAAAGTGACGTGTACGCGAAAAAAATGCATTAATATGCCGAACAAAACTGAAAAATTTTCTGAATAGTCACAGACTGCCCCGTTCCAAAAGGAATAGAAGATCGCTGCCCGTCGATCGCTCAGGCCCTCGCTACTCGCACCTGCCGGTGAGCATGTACTTATTTGCGCATGATAAACCTTTTTGCGTGGCAGTAAAACGTTATCGAGCCCTTTCGGCATGCATACAACTTCGCTCTGCCAACTCTTCCTTGCTGAGGATCCGTTTTAGCGGCATTCTTATCCTTCCGTTGCACGCCGCCATGATTTTCGACCAGCCTCTGCATGCTAAGTAAGGCGAAGAGGACCAATCGGAGAAGCCGGCCACACCCTCTTTATGCGGTTATCAATTTTCACTGTGCTGGCTCAGCCCCATCAAAACCCTCTCGACTAAAGCGTGCACCTCGTCTCATGTCAGCCAATTAGATAAGAAAAACCGCTGAGTGTAGACAATGTTATTGGTTTGGAAAGCGAACAAAGGTGACCTCCTATAAACTAGGACAGTGTTTGATTGGGTTGTTCAGACAATGCTGCGGGTCACCACCCGATGCTATTGCGTCGGTGGTTATGTAAATTTGACGTCAGGAGTTTGGAATCAAAACAGTTTGGAATCATTTTACGTTATAGCGCTCTTTGTCTCACATATTGTTCAACTTCCCTTCTCTTCCTTATTCTTATGTATGCATTTTGCGCCTACGGTTACATGTATATGTACACTTTTCTTCTCCAGAATCTTATTTTTTATTCATTTTTTTCTTTTACTAATATTCCCCTGCTGTATTTCGTTTTCTATGTATAAGTGCGCCAGCACCTAGACCTCACGGTTGTTCCTGGGCACGATAAATAAATGATTATTATTATTATTATTAATATTATTATTATTATTATTATTATTATTATTATTATTATTATTATTATTATTATTATTATTATTATTATTATTATTATTATTATTATTGTGTTCGTTTGGCACCTTCGCTATCCGTCCGATATTGTTTTTCAATTATTATCTCTTGAGTGCATTTTATGTATTCGGGATTCTAGGTGTTTCTATTTCCAATTGTCTTCTAAAGTTGTGCTAATTTGGTTTTATCCGCGCTTTGCTTTTAGTACACATTGTCGTGTCTGCGTATTTTGTCGCGTTTGTTGCATTTTAGTCATAAATTGTTATGACAGTATGTTCGGGCTTACCCGAAAGCCCGGGCCCGGGTAGCGCAGTTTTTTCACGGGCTCGGGCCGGGCACGGGCATGGCATGTGCTTTTTGACTCGGGCCCGGGCCGGACTCGTGTATTTTGACGGGGGGCCTGGCCGGGCTCGGACTTTCTGGTGGTGTGCATGTGACGTGCAGCGAGTTATCCTTGCGCGTCTCGACTCTGAAAAACCTGTTGCCCCGGCGCAGCTGGAAGACAGCAGTGCTACTCCTGTGTACTTCCCTTTTCTTCTTCCGTTGTATTTTGCGCTGTTTGAACAGAATGTAAAAGTCCAGAAAGACCGAAGTCACCTCAAACCAAAGGATGCCATTGTATTACTTACCTAAATAAATGTAATTAATGCTTTCAGCGCGGTGCCAGCGCGTTTGCGTCTTGCTGATTCTTCAAAGGCGAATTGGTAAAACGATGACTGGTAAAATAAGATAATTCGTCACGCGGCTGAAATATGGCAATGCATCCATCCATGATTGCTCGCATGTTCTCAACCGGCCGCCTAGCAGCAGCGCATTACGCTGCACCATGGAGGAACGAGAAGCTTTCTTTCTCCATTTACTCCATCCATGCGCTGCTCTCACGACCGGTCGTGGCTGCGCTTCGGCTATAGTGTACTAGAATACGGCTGGGGCGGCGCATGCTTTGCAGTGAGGCGCCCGATGTGGAAAATATTGTGGCGATGCTGCGATCGAAGTGGATTGGGCTGCATCAAGGTCGCTCCGTTGGAAACTGCTGGCGATACTGCTCGGCAGGGTCATTCGTACTACTTCGTGCGCTGGTATTTGTGTTCAGACCGCTCAAATGGTGTTCATAATTGCATATGAGATGAATTTATGCCTTAAGAATAAATTTCTTTCATTCTCTTCTTTATTTTATTTTTTTATAGCCGCTCGGTGATCTTTTTTGGTCTCAGGCCGGGTTCGGGCTGGTCTCGAGCTGGGCTCGGGCCTGGCTCGGGCCTAAAGTAAAGGGGTGGCGGGCCGGGCCGGGCGGGTGAGTGAGTGAGTGAAATAACTTCATTTAGGTCCAGAGAAGACACAGCGCCACCCGGCTAGTCCCACGTAGGGCCGGGCGAGTAACGTAGATTATTTCCGGGCACGAGCCGGGCCCGGGTCTCGCCATAAAACTTTTGGTCGGGCTCGGGCGGGCAGCCCAACGTAAAAACGGGACCGGGCCGGGCTGAAAAAACCGGTCCGTGCAGTGCTCTAGTAGTACCCTCTTCCGGAGGAGCTTTAGGGTTGTCTTGAATAACTAAAAAATAAATATATCTACTGTGTAGATATATCTACCTCATTGCACAAACTATATCTATTGTATATCGTTGGTACTTGAAAACCTTATTTTTAGCAGGATCGATAGTTGGGTGATTTGGTAGGGTAACTTACTCCGTAGCAGCGCGAAAAGACGCAGCCACCGACAAGAAACAGCGTTCCTCGCGTAATTCTTTTCTGCGGCTGCGCCTTTTCGTACTGCCGTGAAGCACATGAACCTTTCTTTTGTCAGCCTGAGCACGACTAGATGTTAACCGATTTAATTGAATACCTGATATGAAAGTCGACAGGATTTCTGCAGATTTTTTGTCGTTTATTAACTGCAAAAATATCGCAAGTTTGGCGATACAGATGAGCCGGTTATCTCAAAATCGTAACAAGAAACAAAACAAAAAGAAACACTAAATGATTTTGAAACACTTGTTTCTGACAATTTTTTCTCTATCTAAATTTCAACAAAAGGCGACAAAGAGGCAGTGGTAGAAAAGGGGACTCTGTGTTTTTCTAGTACGGGGGTGCTGGATTGTTTCCAGTATAACGAAGAAATGAACTACAAGGTACTATACACTATACATTTTGTTCTGTGTAACTGATATGAAGTTGAGTGTATCCAGTACATCATTTCTTTTATTTTCCAACCTATCTGAATAAACCATTACCGATACTCTCTTGAGTACTCGCGTTTGCAGTGATTCCCTCAATATTTTGCTTATTTATTTGTGTACATTTGCAAGTTTGAGCATAGAAAGACGTTGCGAAAAATCATTCACGTATATTATAAACTATAATATAACGCTGAAGCGTGTGTTAGCTTAGCATGTAGTTGAATTTGTGAAAGTTATTGAATGATGTGAAAAACATCAGCGCAGTTTTAGATGAAGGTTCTC
Source organism: Dermacentor silvarum (assembly GCF_013339745.2). Classification (NCBI taxonomy): domain Eukaryota; kingdom Metazoa; phylum Arthropoda; class Arachnida; order Ixodida; family Ixodidae; genus Dermacentor; species Dermacentor silvarum. The sequence goes on from NC_051154.1 coordinate 114,831,647, forward strand.
CACTCCGATCATTCTTACTGAAACAACAATGCATCCCATTAACCAATGTGTAGACACGACGATATAAGCTGGGGTTATTTATTTCGTTTTAGGAATAATTTCGGCACAACTTTCCATCCGAAATTATTACATTAACTTAGCTTTACTTTACAGAATTATCTACGCGTAAGTTGGATTGAACATAATTTGTCACGAAGAATTTAAGGCCGCTCTAATATAGTAATTCGTTTCGCTCAATTCAATTCGTTTCTTATCAACCACCGCTCAGGATTGGCCTGTAACAGTGACAACATTGTCGGAGTGCCGTTAGGACCATTGACGACGCACGAAAGAAAAATGTATAGAATCGTTACAACATTCCGGTTAATGTTATCTATTTAAACGATGCTACAAATACTAAAGAGGCTGTGCGTTCATTCATACGTGGCCCGTTTGAGAGGACTGCAATCATAGCGCGCTAGTGGGCATGTCGCATGCCTTTTTTCTTATTTCATGGGCTTTCTTTAGGCCGCAGAAAAAACAATAACGTAAAAAGTAGGAACATAGAAGCTGCTGAATTAGAGGTCTCCTGAAACGCTCTACAACTTTCTCGTTTAAAGTTTTGAAATTAGGTTAATACTTGCGAAGTTGGTAAATAACCTTGGCTAATTATGCAGTTAAGCATAACACAAAAATAGTGTGATTTGTTTCATGCAATAGCCAGCGACGTGCATTTTCCCGTCCTCGTAGAATGTTTCGGCCTTTTTTTAAAAGTTGGCGAAAGTTAGCTGGCACACCCTGTATCTAGTTCATTTATGGTCAGAAAAAATTATATGAGGGCTTACACATGGTGAGTTGTTGATTGAAAAGATAGCAAATGGACCTAAACTTAGCCAAAAAGGTATTGTGCAAATGATACCATACAGAGAGCCCACATACATTTCGTTACAACATTCATTACGCACCACTCACATACAACGTAAACTGGATGCATTATGTTGATGATATTCTACGTCATTGATTGATTACTTGATTAGTTGGTTTCGAATATTACTGCTCATAAGGCCCTACTTGGTAGTCGAGCGGCCAAGCTGCACTGAAATCTCCTTGTGGTGGGGGTGTACTGTAGTTACCGGCACGTTTAGCTAGACAATCAAGGCCAGCATTTGCTCCTCCTGAGCATCTCTTGCATTGTCCCTAATTCCTCGGGATGTTTGATATTTCTGTGTGCGCCTTCTATGCAGAAATTTTAAATGTGAATTTATGTAATATTCTTTTCTATTTTTTTTTGCAACCTGAAGATCACATTTTCTTGTAACTCGCGACAGAAACATCAGCTCTGGTATGCATTAGACAGCGTGAATAAATTCAGAACAGGAAATTATGAATCGAAGGAACCGCTGTTTATAAAGCAAACGGGTGACGCGGGGAACTTCTTAAAGGCCGTTGCTTTGGCCGTCTTCTCAAAAAACGCATTTCCCTTCAGTGCAAAAACGCCCTCTCGAAGCTTCCCTGCCATTTTCACGTTTAGCATTGACTTTATTTGATCTTTCTATGGTCTACCTGTTTCGGTCCACTGCGTTACATTCATGCACATCTTATATCTTTAGAGAAGTCCCTCCGTGTTGGAAAAATCGGTGGCCCTGTCCTGGCTTTTTTGAGTTGCAGAGAGCCACACTTCTGCCGTAACACAAAAAGGAGTAGCAAAAAGGAGTAGCAGTGATCTTTGAATGCTCTCGCGTTCCACTCTTAAAGGCGAAGCTTAAGTGTCCTCTATTTTTTTATACTGAACCTCGGAGTTTATGTGTGTCTCATGTGAGTTCAGTTGAGGTTGTATACAAGCGGCGAAAATTGTTAAGCACACCTCAGATGAAAGCTGGTCGGGAGGCTACCAACAACGATTTCTCTCTGCTCTCTCTGTCTGTTTCGCAAAGTAATTAAATGTTTAATTCTGATGCGCGCCTCATAGCAAAGTTGATGCGGGCCGATACGTATCAAGAAAAGAGGCGTAGGTGAGCTATGAGGTGCACTGACATTATACCTATTAGTACATAAGGCAGTTAGCCTCCTATAACTTCTAATACATTTAAAGATCGCTTGCTAATTTGACCAAAACAAGTATTTGGAAGGCCAGCCGTTTCATGTGGTAAACTGGTAAATGTGGACGTGCTTGCTTTGCTCAAACTGGATAAGACGTTCAAGTTCCTAAAGTTTGGAAACGCGATTACACTGACCTCAACAGCGCAGCTCTTATACGTAGACTAGATTCATGTGAAGGCAGTTAACTAACGCAATCAACATTTGTTAATATAAAGGCTGCACTTTTCGTTTGCGTGGTACAGATAAGTTCATTTGCGTGTTTTCTTAAAGATAGTGGGGCAAAAGAGAAATTTATTATCACAACAGAATAATTCACTACGTACTAAGCATGAAAAGAGGAAAAGTAATCGCACGTTCCAAGCTAGAAACCCCTTCATTTTCAAGCAAGGCAACGAGCATTCTCCGAGAATTTATGCAGTTCCTTAATCGTGAAGATTCAAAAATATTTGCTGACATTCTTATTAATATAAGGCAGAAAACTAGAAAACGAGTATACGTAAAAAAAAGCGTAAGTTACATTTAAAGCCATCTGAAGTGACTTCCTAAACGGTGTGAGCTCCTGTACAATGGTGTTAGTTTTTTTTTTACACAAAGAAAGATGAATGTCGTGACGTATCTCCATTTGCATCTTTGAAGGTGTCCTGAAAATGAACTGAGCTGCTTCAAGCTGTCCGCTCTTTACATTGCGTGACACGGGCCATTAGCGTGTTGAATGGTCTTTCGCCACCCAGTGATCATCAACTTTGCCCTTGAACCCTTGTGACGGCCGTAAAACAGTGTTCTTGCGTCTGTCCTTAATCAGTTCAATGCGTCTGATCCTTGTCACGTAGCAAGTGTTTCAGATGTGAAATTACAGCCGCCATGCTCTACCGAAGTTAAAGAATAAAACTGTCCCATGGGTTAGCGAAAGGACGGATGTGCTTATCCTCTTCTAAGGGAAAAGCCAATCTAGGTAACTTTCCATATTTTATGGGCAGAAGAAAATGCCATCACAGTATGGCATTATCAAAAATATCGTCACGAGAAGGCTTGCTACAAATGCGAAGCTTCACAACATGACTTTTTCCACTGTTTTTAGGTGGATGTTTGCTTGGAGTGCATCAGTGAGCTCCGTATTTTATTACGCCAGTACGCCGTACAGTTTAATTTATTTAAACACATAGTCCTGTGTGGAGGGGTTATTCTGTAAGTGTCCACTTAGTCGACATGTCCGTTTCATCTGCTGCTGAAGGTCTGATTGGCTAGGCTGGGGTACCCGTCAGAAGGAGACAGTCACACAGGCACTTCCAGAATGACACCACTTGAGATATATGCGCCATCAAACTCGCCGTAAAAATGTGCTGTTGTTCCACTTAACTTTTTTACAAAAATGCTGTTTTATACATTGAAGCACAAAAGTAACTGAAACTGGAAAAGTAACTGAATCCGGGTACTTCGTCCCACATTTTGGGAAATAATATCTCGAAACTGGTGTCATCCTGGAAATTTATTTTAAGTGGATGTGTCTTGCAAACTCACCGGCTACAATCCTTAAATTGCAGTATGTGTCGTAAACTAATTAACTAAGAATTCAATTTGTCAAATTTTGTTTATTAGTTGATTATGTGTTTCCGTTTCTCGTGCTACTAATGTCCGCCTCTTCGAATAACCCAGCTCAACGACAAGAATTATGCCACCTGCCACAGGCGATTTTTTAAAATTCCGTAAATCATAATTTTCAACACTCTGTACATAAATATAGGCATTTGCGCATGCGTAAGATCGGAGATATTTCTATGCCTATAGGTATAGCAGTTAAAAATTCTCAAATACCAGCGCTTAGACGACGCACAACGAAGAGTGACACAAACATTGCGGATGGGTTGCGACACATAGGTGTGTCGTTCTATTCTGTGCGCTATGTCTAAGCACTCGTTTTTCAAAAACTGAGCAATGCCACACCAACCTATCCAAGTTTCTATGTTCTTGAAGTTCAACTCTTGCAATAATTTTCACTTGTAGGTTTGCGTGTACGAAATATTACACGCTTTATCATTTTATGATGTCTCGCATGAATATTATTCTCGATGGCCTTGTGCTCTCTGTCTCTCTTCCTTAACATTTTATTATAACATTTTCCCTACACCAGCGTAGGCTAGCAAACCAGGCATTGCAATGTGGCCCACCGCTCTGCCTTTTTTTATGCACGGCGCTTATTAAGTCCCAGGATCAGACCTCTCAAATCCTGGCAGTCCGAAGGGTATGCGAGAGGGCCGTCAGGTTTGACCTGATGGTCCCCGAGTGGTGAAGTCGGTGAAGTCACTAGCCACTAGGAGTGGTGAAGTCACTAGTCAGGTGAAGTCGAGTTTACTCGCGTCTATCGTGGACCGAATAAAGTTCACTCACTCACTCACTCACTCACTCACTCACTCACTCACTCACTCACTCACTCACTCACTCACTCACTCACTCACTCACTCACTCACTCACTCACTCACTCACTCACTCACTCACTCACTCACCTCGCTCTCTCTTTCTCTCGTTGGGTGTTGAAATGTACTCCGTCACCTCGAGTCACTGCGGCTAATTACTGCAGCTCACGTATCTAAAAACGTCTTAGAATTACTTTACCTTGTGAGATTACGAAGCAGTTTTGTTGAAGCATCTACATGTACTGCCCACTAACGTCATCACTTCACTCATAACATCATAATCATATCCACTCGAACATGAACTTTGTAGCGAAGGCGGCAAATGTCTTTCTCCTGCCCGATCGCCGAGTAGAAATTCTGTACTTTTAGCAGCTACATTAGAAGGCAAGCCGCTAATATCATATCCAAGCAAATTTTGCTTCCGTTCACAGTTAGTATACTTCAAAGAGCGAGCACAGCAGCTGCATGCGCCACCAGATGTGTATCACCTTGCAAGTGAAGAGGTATGGTTTTCTGCTGGGCATAATAATGCGTTTCCGTCCCATGAGCTTTCTCATCCTTGCCTTATGTGTTTCAAAAGCGTTTGATCTAGTATCTCACTTAACTTAGACCCTCGCGTATATTTCAGGGCATCGTAAGCACTAAAGGTAATGTATATATTATGTAGCAGCCCTTTCGTAATGCACCATGACCATTAGTCTCAAAACGAGTAATGCTTTCAGTTGTGCCATACACGAGTAGAAAAGGTTGCAAGTCAGTGGCACAAAGAATCAACTTTTGTGACAAAACGTTGATATACCATTTATTCATTCGTCCACTCGAAGATTTAGAAATTTGACGCTTCATTGTCTTATTTTTTTCTCATTCAGAATTAAAGCAGTCATATATACAAGGAAGAGAATGAAACATTTCAGAGGCTCCTTACAGAAACTTAAAGAAATTGAAGTCCATGATGACAGTGGTTCATGACTGTGTTGGAAAAGGAGGAAATGGATAAACAAATTGAAATTTTACTAATCTTGGCAGTCCAATAAGCAATGTTTTAAATGTACGGCGAGCGTCTCGGCGTGAAACACTACACAGCTGGTTTATGCACGAAAGACAGTTCAGTGCGTGATTTTGTTATACCATCATTTCTACTCTGCCAACAACCGCGCTCGTCGCTCGCCCCGCACCGTCTCTTATCTCCCCACGGCTCTGACCTTTATGCGCCGTGCATTCGCCGCTCAGTTTCCGTTGAAGCGATAGACCGCACGTACCTTCGCCGCCGCAGCTTGCTGCCAGCGTTTTGACAGTCGTTGTCTGCAGTCATTCAGTGTGATCTATTCATGTTTGTTTGTGCGCGCTCACACCACGCTTGTTCATTCAGTTAGTAATAGTCGGGCCACATTTTCCAACGCACGCTACACATGCAATGCTGCTCGGATCGGCAGTTCAGCGCTACAGGTGTGTCCCTTCGCACGCGCGGCCCACGGGAAGCGCTTCTCGTCAACACCACCGTTTCACACGCGCCTTCTCGTGGTCATCGAGTCTCTCTTCATGTCGGTCTACTTACGCCGCAGCGCACCTGCTACTTAATCAGCTCATGTTTACTACAATTCATATTGCTACCAAAGCCGCTCACCTTACTTCGTATGACATTGCTGTGTTGCTATCGCATTCATTGCTTCGCCCTTAGGGCGAAACTGTGACATTTTTTTTTCGTCCAACCGCGACGTGGCGCACTCAAGACAACCGGCCTAAAGTCCCTATATATGAAAAGTACCGCCATCCTTTGATAAACGCCGCTTCTCTCTCTCCTGTATCTCCGATTGGACGATGATAGCGCGCGCTTTTCACTTCTTTATATTTTCTTTTTTTCTGCCTCAGAGCCATGTTGAAAGTCCTCTGCGCAGCCGCAGTCGCCGGCGGCGGCGGCGGCGTGCGCCCGGCCGTAAAGCTTCAACGTGGACTTTCTAGGTGCGCCACCGTCGACTTGGCTTTCGCAAGCATAAGCGCTTAGGAGAGGAGGCAAGCGCTTTAGGAGAGGAGGCGGCGGAGGAAAGAGTGAATGGCGGTACTTTTCTGATATAGGGACTTTAAACCGGCCTATCTGCTTCGCCTGCGCCAGAAGCGCACCACATTGCTGGCCATGTGGCGCGCTTCTGTCGTCGCTGCGCCCCAACAACGACTACTACCTTTGAGACGCCCACCTACGCACCACAATACGCCGCCACGTCTCCGTTTTCACCAAGAAGTCTTGAAACCGATCGCCGATCAGAAATTCGTCGTTCCCCTTCCCCTCGTCGGCGTTCGATTTCACCCCTGCGTCGTCGACCTCCCACTGAAGCTGGAAACTGACTGGTGCAGCTCCTGAGGCAAGAACTGCTAATACGTCGACGTTCTCAAGACCTCCATCTTCGCCGCAAAATGTTATTACCGTTTTTGTAGAGGGAGTACCCGCAGTTGCGCTAGTCGATACCAGAGCCGCCGTTTCCGTCATTCATGAGAACCTTTGTCGCAAACTCCGACAAGTGACTACAGCTCCCTCTGGCCTGGTGCTCGCCACTGCCAGCGCGCAGCGAATTCACCCTTCAGCTGTGTGCACGGCCCGTGTCGTCATCAGCGAAGTTCTATACATAATTGAGTGTTTCGTACTACCATCGTGCTCTCACGACCTCATCCTTGGTTGGGATTTTCTGTCACGTCATCATGCTGTCATTGACTGTTCGCGTGCCGAAGTGTCGCTTTTACCCCTATGTGAATCGCTGCTGACCGGCTCTCCTCACGTTGCCGATAAACTCATCGTTCATGCCGACACAACCATACCCTCTGAGTCGTCGATGGCTGTTGTCCTGTCGTCTGCTGCCGTCTCTGACGCCACTGTAGTGTTCACGCCGTCCGATGTGTTTGCTCAGCGCAAGGGCATAGTTCTTCCGTTTGCCGTGCTCACTATAACATCTGGGTCAACTGTTATGCGGGTCACCAACTACTACCAGTATCCGATCAACCTATTGCGTGGAGAGACCCTAGGATACTTGCAGGTCGTCGACTTCGTTGACGATCTCGATATTCCTACCGACTCCCACCGTTGTTACGTTGACGCCATCGCTTCTGTCTCAAACTCATCGTTTTCAGTGTGTTTTGACAACGCCATCGACCCTGCTCTTTCCCCATCTCATCGCCGCCAGCTTCTTGCTCTCCTTCACAAGTTTCTTTCTTATTTCGACTGCCATCAGACGTCGTTGGGCCGTGCCACCGGTGTTTCTCACACCATCGACACCGGTTCCCACTCCCCCTTGCGACAGCGCCCGTATCGCCTATCGGCCAAAGAGCGACGAGTCATCACGGAGCAAGTGGACGACATGCTCAAACGTGAAGTCATCGGTCCTTCTCAAAGTCCTTGGTCTTCACCTGTCGTATGGGTAAGGAAAAAAGATGGCTCCATTCGTTTTTATGTCGACTACAGACGCCTAAACAAGATAACAAGAAAAAACGTTTATCCACTGCCTCGAAACGATGACGCTCTCGACTGCTTGTAAGGCGCAGAATTTTTCACTTCCTTGGATCTGCGCTCCGGGTAGTGGCAAGTTCCAATGGCCGAACCTGAACGTCCGAAAATCGCATTCGTTACACTCGATGGCCTCTACGAGTTCAACGTCATGCCCTTCGGGCTGTGCAACGCGACTGCTACTTTTGAGCGTATGATCGATACCATCCTTCGCGGCCACAAGTGGAAGACATGTCTATGTTACCTCGACGACATCGTCGTCTTCTCAATCGATTTCCCGACAAACCTCGCTCGCCTGCATGACATTCTGACCAGTCTCGCCTCTGCCGGCCTACAGCTCAACCTCAAAAAGTGCCGTTTTGCTGCAAGCAAGTTAACCATCTTGGGTCACGTAGTCTCCAGGGACGGCGTCCTCCCGGACCCAGACAAGCTCCGCGCCGTTGCAGACTTCCCGATGCCCAAGTCAATCAAAACCCTCAGAAGCTTTATTGGTTTATGTTATTATTTTCGTCGCTTCGTACGCAACTTCGCATCCATCATGGCGCCCTTGACAAGTTTACTTTCTGTCAGTAACGGCATAGCAGCGTGGTCACCTGAATGTGATGCGGCGTTTCAGCAGATGCGCCACTTGTTGACCTCACCACCGATTCTTCGCCACTACGACCCTGCTACTCCTACGGAAGTTCACACTGACGCCAGTGGAGTTGGCCTTGGCGCGGTCTTAGCGCAACGGACAGCTGGCTATGATAAAAACGTCGTCGCTTATGCGAGCCGTACTCTAAAGAAAGCAGAATTAAATTACTCAGTGACAAAAAAAAAGAGTGCCTAGCGATCATCTGGGCACTAAGCAAGTTTCGCGCATACTTTTACGGCCGTTCGTTCGCCGTAGTTACTGACCACCATGCCCTTTGTTGGCTTTCTTCCTTGAAAGACCCGTCGGGACGCTTAGGACGTTGGGCGCTTCGCTTACAAGAGTACGACATCCGCGTCATGTAGCGCTCCGGTCGCAAGCACTCCGAGACTGATGCGCTCTCCCGCTCCCCACTGACGCCTGACTTGGCGTCTTTGTCAGACTCCACGTCCACCCTGTCACCGTTGACCATCACCGACATGCTCACAGAGCAACGCAAGGACCCAACACTTGCAATGTTACTTGACTACCTTACCGCTCCGTCTGATATCCCTGCGACACGAGCACTGCGTCGCCAAGCAACCCACTTTTCCGTGCGAGACAACATTCTATATCGCCGCAACTATATGCCCGACGGTCGGAAATGGCTCCTTGCTATATACCTCGTCATATGCGCTCTGACATCTGCGCGTCTTTTCACGCTGATCCTCTAAGCGCTCATGCCGGCGTCCTCAAAACTTACACAAGGTTGCGTCAGCGCTATTATTGGCGAGGCATGTACAACTTTGTGCAAAAGTACATTCAGGCTTGTACTACTTGCCAACAGGGCAAGACACCTACACACCGTTTCACAGGACCGTTGCAGCCGCTACCAAGCCCGGCTCGTCCGTTCGCCCGCGTCGGCATCGACCTCTACGGCCCGCTTCCATGCAGCGGGTGTGGAAATCGGTGGATTATTGTCAGCGTAGATCATCTTACTCGATACGCTGAGACTGCAGCTCTGTCGGCAGCGACCGCCCGTGAAGTTGGGTTTTTCATCCTTCGCAATTTTGTTCTTCGCCACGGTGCTCCCCGAGAACTACTGAGTGATAGGGGCCGTGTCTTCTTGTCGGAGGGTGTCGAAGCCCTCCTCGCTGAATGCAGGATCATCCATCGAAAATCGACTGCATACCATCCCCAAACCAACAGACCTGACCGAGCGGTTCAATCGCACACTTGGCGACATGTTGCGGATGTATATTTTATCCGACCACTCCAACTGGGACGCCGTACTCCCCTTCGTCACGTTCGCATGCAACACCGCGACGCAAGCGACTACCGGCTTTTACCCCCTTTTTCCTTGTGTATGTCCGTGAGCCTTCATGCCCTTTGGACGCCATACTGCCGTACCAACCTGATGCCGCAGAGTACACTCCGCTTTCCGAAGTCGCCAAGTATGCTGAATATTGCCGTCAGCTGGCACGTTCCGTCACTAGCAAGACTCAAGAACGTCAAAAGACACGACATGACCATGCTCATCAACCACCACCCAGCTTTACTCCCGGTTCGCTTGTTTGGCTTTGGATACCAGCCCACATGCTTGGCCTCTCTTCCAAACTCCTGGCGCGTTATCACGGTACATACCGTATCATCGATGCCACTTCACCGGTCAACTACATCGTGTAGCCGCTCACAGTGTCACCAGACCTGCGTCGTCGGGGGCGAGAGACGGTACATGTCAACCACCTGAAACCGTATTACGACCCACTCATCTTCTCTGCGCCCTGAGTCGCCAGTATGGCTATGCTTCGCTCCCGGGGCATTGTAAGGAAGCAGAGGGCGCCCCTGTGTATGTGCCGACTGAGGAGGAAGACAAAGTACCGTGCCGTGATCGCGAGTGAGCCCTGTGCTACGAACAGCCCTTGCAGTGCCTACCTTTACGTAGCGTTCTTGCAACATTATCGATGACAATAAACCTCGTCGCAGTACGAAAACCCTCAGCGAGAGACGTTAACACGTGACTTTCTCTCCTTCTTCTCATATTTCAGTCCCCTTTCCCGCTTTCCCAGTGAAGCATAGCCTTTGGCCTCAGTCCTGGTTAACATCCGTGCTTTTCGTTCATCCTTCTCCCTGTGTCGGCGAAAAGCTAACCTGGGCCATTGATTGATGAAGAAGCCAGAATATCCATTCTGTTTACCGTAGACCCTAGACTGAAATTATTTGTATATGAGAAGTTACCGCGAAGTGTGGAAACCTCGTCTTTGAATGCATGCCTCTGTGCCTTAATTGAAGGAGCATCTGGCTGCTGTACTGAGGGACTTGGGTTCAAAACCCACCATCGGATGCGTATTTTTTATTTATTGAGAATGATTACTCGGCGAGACATACGAGGACAAAACACCGAGCCACGGGTTGGCAGGCAAGGAAAGCGTCGTTTAAAGAGAAAGTGCCAACCAAGTGTCGACGCTAAAGACGAGTTAACGAAGACAACAGTAGAGGTGGTGAAATAGTGGAGCGTCTGCGTCGTATGCAGGTGTTACTGGCTTCGAATCCTCGTGCCGCCGGAAACCCACCGTTTCTTTTTTCTAATGGGTAGAAATGGCCCGTGACCTGGCTCTCGGTTCTCATCTCTAAAGGGGGCCCTATAGAGATTGAGTGAGCGCCTTTGGGCGCCCCTTGTCCCCCCCCCACAGCTTTGGTGAAATAGTCGAGCGTCCGCCGCTGCTGTGCGAGGAAGACGAGTGCTGCCACCGGGTACCTACCGGTAAAACAGGTACAAGTGCGCTCCCGGCCTGGTGCTCGGCAATTTGGGGAGTTCAATACGCTTGGAAGGACACGCACCTTTTGGGAAGTTGGTGGCATGGGACTGCCAGACTCCTTTCTCTATTTACTTGGGATGCCCATATCAAACATCTCTGCGGCAAACTCTCTGTGGTTACCGGTGCAATGGCACATTGCGCAGATTTCTACCTACGAGAGCAATACTTCAAATATACGCTTCTTATCGTATGTAAATTGCTCTTACCTTGTCTGGGCAACCGCATCTAAAGCTAACTTGCAAAGGCGGGTAATAATTCAAAAGAAATTAGCTCGGTATATAAATAACGGTAATCGGCTTTCACCAACCGATAATAAATTTCTGAAATACAGACTCAACCGCGTAGGTGAATTATATGAATACAGATTACTAGAAACAATTCATTTCTCATCCGAATAAGTTAAGAATTATTTGATATCACTTGCTAAGATAGAACTCTGCACTAAAACATACACAAAACCCCGAGGTACGAAAGGTACCGTGGTTTCGAAACAATTACAGCCTGCAGTCCTTAACACATAATATCCCGACTGTACTAAACATATAAACACACAGCTACGCTAAATAAAAAGGGCTTGCGTGATTACTTTCTTTATATTGACAGTTCAGTACATTGCCTTCAAGTGTGAAGTGTAATTTTTTATGCATACGCATGATGTGTAATATTTGTTGCGTATGAAGCCTTTCATGAAAATGTTCTCTAAAGCCAGTGTCTAAAGCCTTCTGTGTATTGTGTAAATGTCAGGTGAGTGCTACGGCATTGTAAGGAACCCTGGGCCTCCGTCAAACTGCTGCGACAGCTTTTTACCCAGTTGTCCCTCCAGTTCCTTTTGTTTCTGGTAAATAAATTTGATTGATTGATTGATTTACATGGTGGTACAAATAATTCAATAATGCAATGTTCATGATGTCTCTCTATTCGGTCACTGTCCATTTTTCATGTGCATTATTCATTCATTTTGTAACTTATTCGTGTCATATTTCACGCGCAATTATGTCGACATTTGTTTCTATAGCATCGATGGTTGTTTGACACATACTTTTTTTTCAATCCCGGAGATTGTGCGGTCTGTGGTGCAGTGTGGTTAATTTGCAATTATATTGGCGCTTATTAAGCCCGTACCGTTAATTTTACCTGCTGTGCGTCTAATTCTCGCTTCTTGTAGGGCACCGGGAAAGCCACCTTCTAGACACCATTGGCTCGCATCAACCCTGCTTTGTCAAAGTGAACTCGTTCCATTTACCGGAAGTGTGCAGTACGATGGCTTTGTCTCAACACGCCTGAATCTACGGTGGTGCACCCTTTACAGGATTATTGTGTTTCGTGGTTGACTTTCGACTTTATTGACGCTAATTACACCCGTAAAATTATATTACCTACTCTGTGACTGGTTCTCGCTTCTTGTTTTCTTGAGACCTACATTTTCATATTTTTTGCGTCTTGCTATGTCCTGGAGGCGCGAAATGCGCATTTTTTTTCTGGAAGTGGTTACCAGATAATGAGACCCCAGATACGTTAAGCCCGTGTGAGGTCAGCTACGACCTAGTCTTAAAAACCACCATATGGTGTGTCGAGAGTGTTACGTACGGCGTCCTACCCCTAAGACTGTAAAACGTTTTGCAGTATACTTCTGGATCCCGTATCGCTGTAATAGTAATCGTTCCCAGTTCCTGTCTTTCAAAGCCAGCTTTTTCTTTTTGTCTGTGTGTGGGATATTTCACTGAAGATTGTTTTATTAGAATCGCTGTATTTATTTGTTGTGTTTATTGTACCGCGTCATTAAACGTCTATTTTGTTAAGTTCGGCTGGATTGAAACGCATATATATATATATATATATATATATATATATATATATATATATACTAGCAGTTATTGCAAACGGCCCCTTGTGACATTGCCCATCCTCAGAAACAACAGATTCCCTTTCGTTATATTGCGTGCTGGAAATAGGTGAACCTGTTGGCACACCAAGGAAAAGGTTAATTTAGACCGTTAAAAATAATAAAACGTTCAGAATGGCTAGATGAAGGAAGCTAGAGGAAATTGCACATGTGCGTGTGCAATGCATCTTTTCAGGCCAAATATACACATACGTCCTAAATAGTTTCTAGACAAGGACCCTGAGTGGTACGATATTGTGGTGTGTGAAGTTCGCGACATGGTGCGGTGGTTGGAAACGACAAGAAGCAGACGACATGTAGTGCGCGCGCCGAGGCAAATTCCATGGTGATGAAAGACGACAACATCGAAGTGCACGTGAACACGCGGCACAAGAAGAAAACCAACAAAAAAAGACATCCTATCGCAAGACAACACGAAACCTCAAGCAGCCAATGAGGAAACGACAAATCGGCCAGAGTGGTAGAAAAATGAGCAGCGCTGGCAGAAGGGGGAAGAGTTCCACAAAGCGGCACCAGGAGAAGGTCGGCCACCGGACGCAAGACAACACGAAACCTCAAGCAGCCAATGAGGAAACGACAAATCGGCCAGAGTGGTAGAAAATGAGCAGCGCTGGCAGAAGGGGGAAGAGTTCCACAAGCGGCACCAGGAGAAGGTCGGCCACCGGACTGGGATGGGCCGTCGGGTTCCGGACCCGAGCCACCAGGACTTCACCCGACCGGGGTCGGCTAACCTATTCCTGGGCGTCGCCACTCCATTCGTTCAGGAACTGCTGCCCGAGGTCGGCGAGCGTCTGCGCCCGTGGGTAGAACGATAGCTGTCAGGCTACAGGCCCGAGATCCACGACCAGCTGCCCGGCCAGAAAGCCACCGCCGTCTACCCGTGCTGCCAAGCCGCCTGCCTTCCTGGGCATCGCCACTCTGCCTGATCGTCAACTGCTGCTGCCCAAGGCCGGTGAGCGTCTGTGCCCGTGGACAGAACGTGAGCTGTCGGGCTACTGGCCTGAGTTCCACGACCAGCTGCCCGGCCAGAACGCCGCCGCTGTCTGCCCGTGCTGCGGAGCCACCTGTCTTCTCGATCCAAGTCAGAGTTGCCACGCTCTGGTAGCCGGTCCAACACAGCAAGCTTTTGGTGAGACCAACACCGCTTCTCTCATCGTCTCGTCTCCGCTTCGCCGCGTCGAGACTGTAGTGCGTACTCACACCCGCAGCCTGCCCGAACTTGCCTAATGTCATTCTCGTTCTATCTACATGTGTGTTGTATTATGAGTTTTGAGTGTTGTTTTAAGGGTTATTTTTTCGTTTCTAGTTTTATTAAAAGCTTGTGTGTGTTTCCAAACCAAAGGCTTTGTCCTCAATTGGGTTCTGGGATGCTCCGCCTCAGAGAACCGTCTAAACCGTTAAACGAATGAACGCTGTATCACAAATTGGCGTCCGTGACAGGACAAAGCCGTTGGGTTTTCTGGTTGTTATTTTGAGAGGCTCTAAATATGGCTAGCACGCGACAGCTATTGCTTTTTAGCAGAACGCATGGGGCTTGAAGGAGCGGAGTTAAAGGCGTGGTACAACGAACACGAGGCGCGAGCGCGAGAGGAAAGAGCTGCGGAACGAGAGGCAAGAAAGCTGCAAATCGAACACGAACAACGTGTTCTGCAGCTTCGTATCAAGGTAGCGGAGGCGCAAAGGGCACGAGCACTGAGAGAGATTCGCGAGCTGGAGTCGCATGCAAGCTCGATCGAGCCAGCGCTTGACACGCGCTTCAGACACGACGTTTTGAAATATCTCTCCAGCGGCTGCCTCGAATGCCGTCGCGGTCTTTCGTTAGAGTTAGACGCGCAGCGAGAAAGTGAGAATGAAAGTCTGGCGGGATGCAAAAAGGGTAGTATCGGTCCTAAGATGGACCGCAGTGAAAACATAGAAGATTTAGAGAAGGAGCCGGCAGCCATAAATGAGATCGAGGCACGCATGCGCATCCATGATAGCAACAGCACGTCACATATAGAGGCAAAGGTACCTCCAAAAAGCCCGACGCACTGGGAAACAGGGTGCATAGGCAGTGACCTTGAGGAGGATGAGGTGGGCAATGAGACGCTCGCACATTCTTCCTGTGTACCACCCTCAGCGGTGACAAGTGGCCTCACGAAGTTTGAGGACCATTCAGACAACTTACCTCGAGAAAGGGTAAGCATAGCCGCTCCTAGAGCAGGGACAAGGGGACGTGAAAGTTCCGTATCGGAGTAGATGTGCTTTCGAGCCTCTGTGAGGCAAAGCACTTTTGACAAGGAGCAATCCGCTCCTCTCCTCAGCTCCAATGAGAGAGGAATATATGGTCGTACGGACTATGGATTTGAAGAATGTGAGACAAACTCTGGACTAGCCGCCAGGTCGTCAGATAGATCGCTTATAGCGGGGACAAGCGAACTAGACTTCTTCGAAGGCTGTATCGATGACTCACCTAAAGAGAAGCCGAGCATAACTTCTGTGAAGTCGTGTGTGACTGAGGGAACTTCCATTGAGATGTTGATTGCATGTTCTGTCGATTGGTCAAGGCGACATGCTGGCACTCCTGCGGGTATCATTGGGTTATATAGGTCTCAGGGCACGTGTGTGAAGCACGTTGCGTGCGATGCCCGTGATGCCCAATTTGTGCCGTTCAAATCGTCTAGGCACTGGAATGATCTGATGCAGAGGCAGAGCTATGCATGCCTTCGAAGTCGCCGCAAAGCGGCTCCAGTTCTCTTGGATCGAACGCGGAAGGAAAGTGCTGTTCACCTCATGTGGGTGAGGGTGACCTGAGGATGCTGATAGGTCCCCGGTTGCATTTTAGGGCTCCTGACCTTGGATTAAACATGTGTTCAAATACGTGGTATTTTTGTTTGAACCTGTGCTATCTGCACGCATGAGTGTTGTGTTTTACATCCCCAATGAATTTCGCTTGGACCTTTTCCATGCAACGTTATCAACCCAAAATGAGCTTTAGAGTGCTTCATTGGACTGGCTTGTGTGACTGCGCTGCTTGGTGCGACCAGTGAACTGTCGAACTGGTATAGTGCTGGACTTGGCGCGCACTAAGCGGCAGTTTTCTGTTAAAAACTTTTCCAAAACAGGGGCCTATTGTGGTGTGTGGTAGTGCGCGAAGACAAAGTTTAGTGAATTGTGCGCGTGTGAACGTGAACATGGTGAGCGCAAGATGACGACGATGACAAAGAGCGTCAAGCACGAGGCGCCGCGGCACAAAGAAAAGCAAACAAACCAAGCGCCATCCAATTGGAAAGGACCACGGCGTTCACGGGGGCCAATGACCTATGCCCACGGAGCGCGAAGATAACCAATCCAAAAGTAACACACGGACCAGAGAGAAGAAAAACGAGGCAGTGGCGGAAGATGGGGGAGGAGTTCCAGGAAGCGACGCCGGGCGAAGGACGACTACCGGACCGGGAGCTGAAGACAGGCCGTCGGGTTCCGGACCCGAGCCTCCATGACTTCACCCGGCCGGGGCCTCCTGCCAGCCAGTTCCTGGACGTCGCCGCTCCACCCGACCATGGATGGCTGCCCGAGGCCGGCGAACTCGTGAGCCCGCACGCAGAACGCAAACAGTCGGGCCATGGGCCTGAGTTTGCACCGAGCGGCCTGGCCACGACGCCGCCTCCAACTGCCCGTGCCGCCACGCCGCCAGCGTTCCTTCTACAAGCCAGAGCTGCTGCACTCGGGTTTCCTGCCCGTTGCTCAGCGACGCCGAAACGTTGGTGAGACGAACGCCGCCTCTCTAAATACACGTAAGAACGTCCTGGCGATTGATGTAGCGCATGCGGCCGTGCTAAATACCCTACGCAACGTCACCGACCTGTATGGAATGAAAGGCTGTTCCCACATCCCGCTGGGCTCTGACGTCGTCACCGCTGTCATTTACGATGTAGATGCCATCCTTCCCCGCACCGAGTTAGAAGTTCTTGTCAAGCCAGCCAGTGAAGCTGCTGTCATCGCGAGTGCTCTACCGCTGGGAACTCACGTTGTTTGAAGATAGTGTTCAAGGGCGTCTCTCTACCTTCGAATGTTAAGGTGGGCCACTTTCGACATGCTGTTTGACCTTTCGTGCCGAAGCCACTACAATGGCTCAAGTGCATGAAACTGGGTAAAGTGAGAATCGTTTGCGATAATGCAGCAGTGTGTTCTCGCTGCGCTGAAACCCCACTGCATAGGGACAATAATGGGAAAGATTATCCTTACATGCCTAAACTGGGGCGCTATAAGGTAAAATGATTCCAAACTCGTGACCTCAAATTTACGTAACCACCGACGCAAGCATCGGGCAGTGACCCGCAGCGTTGTCTGAACAATCCCAATCAAACATTCTCTTCGGTTATAGGAGGTCGCCTTTATTCGCTTTCAAAACCAATAACATTGTCTACACTCAACGTTTTTTTTTTTTCATCTAATTGGCTGACAAGAGGCGATGAGAACGCTCTACTGGAGAGGGTTTCGATGGGGCTGAGGCAGCACAGTGAAAATAGATAATCGCATTGCCGGCTTCTTCGATTGGTTTGCTTCGCCTTACTTAGCTTGCGGTGGCTGGTCGACAATCGCAGCGGCGTGCAACGGAAGGATAAGAATGCCGCTAAACTGGATCCTCAGCAAGGAAGAGTTGGCAGAGGGATGTCGTATGCATGCCGAAAGGGCTCGATAACGTTTTACTGCCACGCAAAACGGTTTATCATGTGCAAATAAATACATGCTCACCGGCAGGTTCGAGTAGCGAGGGCCTGAGTGATCGGCGAGCAGCCAACTTCTATTCCTTTCAGAACGGGGCAGTCTGTGGCTATTCAGAAAATTTTTCGGTTTTGTTCAGCATATTAATGCATTTTTTTTCGCGTACACGTCACTTTGACGTGGTGACGTGTAGCCATTGAATTGGGCGTGACCAAAAAGCGGATAGTGGCTGCATTCCTTTGAAGGCGTAGTCATATTGGTGCCATGTTCGACCTTGTGGAGTAGACGATGTGGAAGAAAGCAAAGCCTGCTAGACTTTCTCGAGAACACGAGCAAATTCTCGGTGAAACTAAGAGCCTCCTCATGAATGAGTGCTGCGATCTTTCTTGACCATGGCACTCCTGCTGAGCCCATGAGCTGAGCATGACCTTCGTTCCACTAGGCTGCTCATATCTAAGTAATCCACGATTGTTACGCGAAAGCAAATCGTATGCTTGATGAGCTGGTAAGTGGAGCGAATTATAAGTGTGCTTTGTTAAAACAGGTTAGTATAGACATTTCGCAGCGAGCCGTATGCACACTGCACACTAGGGGCCGCTAGACGCCTGTCGCCATTGAACGCCTTCGGAATCGTGAGCAAGCAGGCATCAGCCGCCGCTCGACGCTCCAGCAGCGTTCCGCCGAGAGTCGCGTAGTACTATTCACATAAAATGTGGAAGAGCAGAGGGAAGACGTGCTCTATGGTGAACTACAAGAACTGCGAAATAGATCTGAATGTATGGGGTAAGACTGCGCGAACTTTATCCACCTTAGTCGTCCAAGGAGGATAGTGCCAGTATTCACGACCGTTCGTCATGCCCACCTTTCCGCAAGGCGAGCACTACAAGCTATACTGTCAGCACAGGATAGGCAGTTGCCGACAGAGACGGTCATGCTTTAATGCCACAGCTGCCACAAAATATCACACGAAGTTGAACTTTCACAAGCATGCAAGTCGGCGTTAGTTTTTCCCATGCAAGCGCGACTGTCTTACTCGAACAACTCCTTTCCATAGCAGCGAGTTCAAACTTTGAATAAAAGGGGGGTATTGCGAGTTTTCTGTCTGCGTCGGAAATCGAATAGCAAGCGAGTGATCCTTCGATCCGCTTGCAACATTTGTTTTTGTCCACATATGCGCGAATACGTTTAAACCTGCGCTGTAAACCCTTCCCAAGTTAACTTATCAGCGCTGGCGACAATATTTATGTGATCGGGACTAGAGTTACTGTATAGGCGGACTTTAGGGAGCCAGAGTTTCGCCAAGGTATGCCATCTTGGGTTCCAAAGTTGTGCGGGAAAGCCACTCTCCGTACGCGTAGGAGCCACGCTTGCGCGCCACTGCCCTTAACACTTTTTTTTATTTCTTTCTATCCTTTATCATTTTGCGAGTAAAACTCGATTGCTCACCTCACGTTTACGACCCTCGATTTTATGGTTACGTGCCTTAGTATGCAATATTTGCTTAAAATAAAGCGTGTGACGAACATACACACCGGTGCTATAATTCTTATAGCAGCACTTTCCATCTTCACACTTTCGATCACGATCGAGCCACATCGGCATAGAGTTTCTCAGTCGCGATTGGCTCCTTTGCACTAACTGCGGAAGGAAGCCAATCGCAGTCGAGAATTTCCACCCGGATTGGGCTCGATAGCGATCGAAAGAGGCCGTGTGACACCAGTATTAGGCGTGCATGCATGCGAACACGGCTGAAAATGTGAATGTGTAATTCAACACGGTCCAACATTCCTTGTGTTCAAGGTATGAAAGCTGAATTCAGGTGAATGACGTGAGAAATTGCATGCACTCTTAAATTTATTGCATTGCTCTGCACCACTATGTTGATTATAATGATTCCAGCATGATTCCTTGTGGCATTTTACACATCATGTACATATTTGGTACGGGCTTCATCTAGCGGACAGACGCGCTGACTAAAGCTGCATGCATTACGTATTTATAGTTCTTCTGGGTACACTAAATTGTGCAATTTCTGCAGTGGCATGGTTAGATAAAAAAACCTTCTTTTATTTCTAGCTTGTTCAACACTCTACAATCTTTATATCGTTTTCACAAGAGCATGCGAATAGCAGGTTTACTGAAGCGATGGCATAGACCTTTTCCAAGGCTAATTAAACGTCATAGTACAGGTGCTTTCTAAGAATTTTTACACACATGCTGAGATTTCAGCTGATAACGCGAGTTAGAATGGCCATCAATGTTTGTTAATGCTACGCCACTATTGGAAACTGCGAACGAGCCAAGCAATAAGGGGAATTTTATTGCAATTTCTGGTTTCCAACAGAGCGACGTGAACTAAACAAAAACAAAAAAACAAAAGCACATTAACGAATCAGAGTCCTCGAAAGCCAACTAACAGTTGACAAGAAATGACGCGACAACATTCCTATCACGATGAGAAGTGAATGAGATCGGCAAAAACGGCAACACTTGATAATACAACGTTGCTAATTGTTAACGTTACCCGGCAATTGTTTTAATAAACTTCCAGTCTGCGCTCGTAAACGAAGCTGTTTTCACACTTCACCCGAAAGCACGAAAACAAACACTTGTCCTAGACACTAGCACAGACTGAACCTTGTTACAGGCGTAATATCTATATGAATACATGAACGACATCCATATGTAGCCAAGAACAGTTACACCACATATTCTAAGTTTTTTCGGAGTCCGCCTGTCATGGCCCATAGGCAGCAGCCACTGGAGTAGGTGGCGTATAGCAGATTTCGCTCGTGGCATTGCGAAAAATGCCGTACAATTTTCAGTGCGGTTGCAAAAGTTCGGCACTTTGAATGCGTCGTATGACATCGGTTCTACAATTCACCCGGGAATACACTTGCGATCACGCGTCTCTCGACCAGCAGCATGTCGGAACCCGCGGAGTGCTGGCGTCGCCTGTGAAGTGATGGCTTCTCCGCAGCGCCGCGGAAACACTTTTGACCACGTGATGGCGCTCGGCGCATAGTGGTCCTGGAATCACTGCAGGCAGAGCGAGCGGCGCGCGGAAAACAGTGGCGCAACTCTGGCTCCCTGAAGGGGGCCTATACAGTTACTCTAGGTCAAAGATGCTGGCGCCCCTTGTACTTGGCAGATCAATTGACAAACTTCTGTGTTACCAGACGACGGTGCTCCCGCATCCAGAAGGGGCGGCGATGGTTGCTGTCAACTCGTAGATAGGGCGCACTGTTCCATTCCACTAGCGGTATTCCCAGTCGATGCATCAGCACTCCATCCTTCCTGTGTCATGGAGAGCCCAATCGATCATGCAGGCGTCAGCAGACCAAGCCCAGTCACCAGCACCTGTGCAACTGCAAACGGTTAGAACAGCATCGCGACTACGGTGGCATGGCCCCGCAGTCGCGATATATGAACAGGACAATTCATCTGTACTGTTCGTGTATCTCGTGTGCCGTCGTGTGCGCTGTTCACCGTAAACCAACTATAGCCCAGCATAAAACACTGTGCGGCCGTCCTTTATGTATAGTTGCACAAAGTGGCTGGATGGAACCTGGAATCACTCTTATTATATTTACCGCTTATTAGTACACGCACAGGTATGCTTCTTGCTGCATCCCTATTTTTCCTGCAGAGAACGCAGAACATACAGTATTTGTTTTTAAATGTGCAAGCATTTCTATGCCTACCCAAAGAGGAAACCCGTCTGACTGGAAACCCGTCTGACCGTCCGTCACATAAGACGATCGCTTTCAAGATAGGGCCTTCAGCAGCGAGCGAATAGACCTTCATGTTGCCTCTCGTCTGGCGAAAACACAGCGCACAGAGGCTATCAGCACTCGGCGCACTCTGTCCCCATTGCAGATGGCTTTCAATATAGAGCCCGCGCGGCCGCACCATACGCAGCCGCAGCCGTAGTGTGGTTGTTCGCGGTTGATAATGGTTCGACGCATATGGATAAGGTGCTAGAAAGCGATAACGGCTTATAATGATCCGCAAGTTATCAGCGCACCTGGCGCCGCCACCTGCTGCACTTCGCTTGCGTCAGCAATTCACCTTGCACTTGAGTCTACTGCAGTTCGTGTCGCCGCAGCCATGCCGTTTATCCTGGTCGGATCAAGTTTCGTAATATTGATATGACACAGGGCTGCGTGCTGATGAGGAAGTGGCACAATGCTTACGCTTACTTACATAACACCCAGAAGAGTTTCTACATGAAGTTTTTTATTAACTTGGAAAACTTAACACAACTACAAATCTTATTGGAATCACGTCATTACAGGTAAATTAACTGCACCAGAATAAAAAAGAATAATCATTTAATCATCAAATTGAAAAAAAGAATAATCAGTATAATCAGTAATTAAACTAATCGCATTAATTTACTGCTTAGGTCAACCCTTACGGCATATCTATACACTAAAAAGTTGAAGGATCGTCATAAAGGTCTAGTTACGTGTTTAAATATTTCATAATAGTGATGTAGACAGAAATAACTGACCGTAAATTAATAATTCAATTTACCTCATCACGCACACAAAACCGTGAAGCGTTGCTCCTGTTGCAACCCACCTGTGGCGTAGTCATCATCAGCCTAATTTAATGTCCACTGCAGGACGAAGGCCTCTGCGATCTCGAGTTAACCCTGTCTTGCGCTAGCTGATTACAATTTATACCTCAGTCAGCTAAGGCGTTGCGCTGCTGAGCACGAGGTCGCAGGATCGAATCCCGGCCAAGGCGGCCGCATTTCGATGGAGGCGAAATGCAAAAACGCCCGTGTGCTTGCGTTGTAGTGCACGTAAAAAACCCCAGGTAGTCAAAATTAACCCGGAGCCCTCCACTATGGCGTGCCTCATAAACAGAAGTGGTTTTGGCACGTAAAACCCCAGAAAGAAGAAGAAGAATTTCTACCTGCAAATTTCCTAATTTTATCACCCCACCTAGTTTTCTGCCGTTCTCGACTGAGCTTCTCTTCTCTTGGTACCCATTCTGTAACTATAATAGTCTATCGGTTATCTACCCTACGGATTACATGGCCTGCCTGCATCTCCATTTTTTCCGCTTAATGTCAATCAGAATATCGGCTACCTCCGTTTGTTCTCTGATCCACACTGCTCTCTTCCTGTCTATTAACGTTAGGCCTAACATTTTTCGTTCCATTGCTCTTTGTGCGGTCCTTAACTTGCTCTCGAGCTTCTTCGTTAACTTCCAAGGTTTTGCCCCATATGTTAGTACAGGTAGAATGCAACGATTGCACACTTTTCTTGTCAACGACAGTGGTAAGCTCCCGGACAGGATTTGGCAATGCCTGCCGTAGGCACTCCAACCCAATTTTATTCTTCTGTAAATTTCCTTCTGATTATCAGGGTCCCCTGTGAGTAATTGACCTAGATAAACGTACTCCTTTACAGACTCTAGAGGCTGAGTGACGATCCTGAATTCTTGTTCTCTTGCCAGGCTATTTAACCTTATATTGGTCTTCTGCATGTTAATCTTCAACCCCACTCTTACACTTTCTCGGTTAAGGTCCTCAATCATTAGCTGTAATTCGTCCCCATTGTTGCTGAATAGGAAATTGTCGTCTGCAAACCAAAGGTTGCTGAGATATTCGCTGTTGATCCCCACTCCTAAGCCTTCCCAGTCAAAGAGCGTGAATACTTCTTCTAAGCATGCAGTGAATAGCATTGCAGAGTGTGTGAATAGCATTGTATGTCTCCTTAACTGACCCTTTTCTTGATAGGTAACTTTCAACTTTTCTTGTGGAGAACCAAAGTAGCTGTGAAATCTTTGTTGATATTTGCCAAGATATTCAGATATGCCTCCTGACCTCCTTGATTACGCAATGCCTCTATGACTGCTGGTATCTCTACTGAATCAAATGTCTTTTCATAATCTATGAAAGCCATATAAAGAAGTTGATTGTACTCCACAGCTTTCTCGATTACCTGATTGATGATATGGATATGATCCATCGTAGAATATCCCTCCCTGAAGCCAGCCTGTTCTCTTGTCTAGTGTTGCTCTGATTCTATTGGAAATTATATTGGTGAATATTTTATAGAATACTGAAAGCAGGCTGATGGCCCTATAATTCTTCAGCTCCAACACATGCAACGAAAAGTGCCACTTTGAATCTTGACTCGGAGAGAGCCAGGAAGATTTGTGAACAGATGTAGTGGTAAACGAAATAGTAGAAGCAAAGTGAAAAAAAAAAACTTAGACTTGAAGCAGCGCATAGAAAAAAGTCAGTTACGCGCAACCTTCAACATATTTCCTTGGTGCCGTGGCGCTTGTCCATGTTCCTTTAAAGTTTGAGATTCAACTGCAATTTCTTCACAACTTCTCAATTTTCGAGCCTGCCCTTTCTGCGTGACGCTGTTTGGGCTGCTTCTTCAAACGGCGTGGGTGCCCTCTCTCTACCATAAACGGAAGATCGATAACCAACCACTCCGGCCGATGGCAGCTCATTGGGCAGTATCGGACGGTCACGTACAGTTTTCTTTCTAGCGGTGACCCCTTTCCGCGTATATTCGTGAAACACCTGCGCGCTATACACATGCATGCTACCCTTCTAAATGTCCAGTTTTTGTTCTCGACACTGAGTCTAAGTTTCGTTGCAGGTACTATAGATTCTTGGGGAGTTCTGAAAACATTTCTCCTTAAGAGCCTTCGAGTTTCTGCATTTTTTTCGGAACAAGGCAGGTCTCCACTGGCCTAAAGTTCATTGCAGAAGTACTCGAGCTTTTCCTGCATCTAGGAGATTTGGATATCAAGAGTTTTTTTTGTTCGTGCTCGTGTTTGTGCACGCACGTTGGACTTTAGGTTTAAATCCGCACAATCTACTCAACAACCACAACAGTAGAACGGGAAAGAGCGCCCTCCCTCCACCATGTATTGTTTCTTGATTCCATGCTACACAACATTCGTGCGACCTTTCTTTTGAGCGCTTTCGGTATAAATACAAGAGCTGGGGGCAATTTTTTTTCTCGGGTATAAGGAAAAAAAAGGATCGCTGCATAGTTTTCTTTTGATGTGCCCCTCATATTTTATTATGCTCCTTTTATGATGTCATTTCTCTGTTCGACAACGAAATTGGTTTACAGTAATTTTTTTTCCTTTACTAGAACTAGAAGCCTACAATAAAATTCTGATCATAAATACCGGCACTATATTAAATAAACATTATACGGCACAAGGCCAATGACAGACAGCTTTTTTCTCTGTTCAACAACAATATAGGTTTACAGGAAATCTTTTACGTTACTAGAACTAGAAGACTACAATAAAATTTTGATCATAAATACAGGCGATATAATAAATAAACATTATACGGCACAACGCCAATGACAGACAGAACAGAATGGCGCCTGTACCATCCATGGGTGATAGCAATTGCCTTCTATTCCAGATGAACGGGTCTAAAGAGTGTGTATAACAACAATAAACATAATTTCACGTTATAAATACGTTACAGGAATAAATAACGCTTGAATTTGACTGCTTGGTGTCCTCTGTGGTATTCACGCATGAGGGGTGGTCTTCTCTTTTAACTCAATTTCACTCTCCCCTACGCCTTATGCTTAAATTCACTCTCCAATGACTCTTCGAAGCGCGGGGCCTATTGAACAGTCTAGCTAACTTCCCTGGCTCTCCAGCTAGTAAACAAATATATTAGCGAATTTTAATTAGCGTTGTAGTGATCCCCTTCATGGAATAGGTCCCAATTGTAGAATGGATGCCAAATATATTCATGGAGTCACATCCATATAAAAGTCATGCGGTGCTTAACCACTGATGTTTAAGCACTTTTGTTTAAATGCACTGATGTTTAAGTTCATACTTATCCGCACTTCATTTTTTCACAGTGCTGATTAATGTTGACTGAAACGTCAGTGCAGTTCGCCACAAATTTTGACAACAAAAGTTTCGAAACTGGTGCTCCGCAAATAATCTCTGCTAGTTCGATGTGACTCCATTACTGCTTGGCTTTGATTTCGCAGTTCGGACACACGACCTGAAGTGAACAATTTTCCTGTGTGTAAGTGGCTTTCCGCGGTCTATCAATAGCACAAATGCTGACACCCACTCAAAGGCCGCAATGTGTTTTTCATCGTTAACTCGTGTCAAGGCATGAATTCGTGTAGGATATGTTGCCGAAATTGGAAGCGAAGAACCATTGTCTAGGATCCATCACTGTCGCTAAGAACAAAGAAGAGCTTACAGCTTATTCATGCACCTTTTTCTGTGCATTGTTGATCATTCGTTGCAATCAAGCTTCCGGCATTTTGAATCTCGGTATTTGAATCTCGCACGCTATTTGCGAAACTCGGAAACGAGAAGAAGGCACTCGCGTTCGGTAAAAGAATAATTGCACTCCGCCGGTGAAAGAAGACGACTAGCGCACGCTATAACTCGGTCACATCCATGCTGGCCCTGAACCGTAACAGTGTGAATTCCATGTCCACTTGCATCGGTCCGGACTTCCGTCAGAGCGGAAACCTAAAAGTGGCTGAGAATGGGCGGTACGGTAAGGCCAATCATAAGATCAGAAAACGCTGTAGGTTGTTCAGCGCCCCAGACATTATCTTTCTTAGGGGTTTTATTGCGTCTTTCTTTAGGAGCGGAGTGAGAGATCGTGCAACGTCCGCAAAATTGAGCAAGGACCTGCGGAAGTATGAGCAGAGACCCACAAAGCTTCGAATATCATTGCTACATGTCGGCATGGGAAAATTCTTGACAGCACGAAGTTTTGAGGGATAGGGACGCACGCCAGAAGAATCGAGGAGATGTCCGAGCGGAGTAAGTTCTCGGAGACCGAAATGATATTTGGACAAATTGACCTGTAGTTCTGCCTTGCGGAAAAACGAAATTGTGGACAGACACTTGATGTGTGCGGCCAAAGTCAACGAGAAAACAATGACGCAAGCCGAGGCATCACAAGCAGAGCGTCCACTATATTTTCAAATAAGGTAGCCGCGGCATTGCAGAATACGAAGAGCGTGACCTTGAACTGAGAGAGGCTGTCACGTGTTGGGAACCTGACAGCCTCATGGTCATGGTCCAGCTTTCAAGGTCCATGTCGTCATCTGCCAGTACCCACAGCAAACGTGTATCGAAGAAAACTATTTGCCACCATGTAGGCAATCTAGGGCGCCGCCGATGCGTGGCAACGGATGAAGTTTTTCAATAAAAGCCCTAATATGTGAGTAAGCACTTGTCTTGCGCTTCCACCGAAGCTTGACTTTCTTTTTTTTTTGTGCTAAAAGTACATGGTATGAAGGACGATGGATACTTCTTCGTGTAGTTTCAGCCGCAGATTGCGCGGACTGTCCCCACAGCTCCGACTTCTTGGTAGAACTTCTGTATCAAATATGAAAGCCGGAAAGGCCATCATATTTCCTTGTGAATCCGCGACCGTCGGAGCAACTCCTCGGCAATACACTCGAGGACATCGAATACTTGTTGGCCGACATTGAACGTACTACCGTGTTGAAGTAACTAGGCAGCGCATCACAACTTAAGCACACAACTTAACACAACTCACACAACTCACAACATCACAACTTAAGCCTGCAAAACGGGGCTTGCATGGGTTAGGAAAACGGAGCAGAGATCTTGTAGCCTTGGAGTGTGTTTCGCCTACAACTGCTAGAAATGTACACCAGCACCAATGTTCACGAATGAACTAATCGGCCTATTTTTTGTCGAGTGAAGCTGCTTAACGTATGAGAAACAATGCACATCGAACGCAAAGAAGGGGAGTCGATGGGCCATGTTTTCGTAAGTGATAACCACATGAAGCCAACAGAGAATGACAGCAAGGAAAGCAAGGGGAAATTATATGTTTATTTAATTGAAATATAGGAATATAAATAAAGAGAAATGGAAAGTGGGTGAAAAAACAAGCGGCTGCAGCTGGAATACGAACCCACGTATTCGAGTTACGCGTGCTATGCTGTTACTAATGACGTACCGCGTCGCCATTTTGCCAACTTTCTTGGATATTTATGTATGTGCACTACAGCACTGCACGGGCCCGGCCCGGAACCGTTTTTACGTTGGGCTGCCCGCCAGAGCCCGACCAAAATATTTATGGCGAGACCCAGGCCCGGAAATAATCTACGTTACCCGCCTGGCCCGGCACGCCACCCCTTTACCTCAGGCCCAAGCCCGGCCCGAGACCCAAAAAGATCACCGAGCGGCATTAAAAAATAAAATAAAAAGAGAATGAAAGGAATTTATTCTTAATACCCGCAAATACATGTCATATGCAATTATGAACACCATTTGAGTGGTCTGAACGCAAATACCAGCCCGAGAAATAGTACGAATGACCATGTCGAGCAGTATCGCGAGCAGTTTCCAACGGCGCGACCGTGATGCGGCCCAATCCACTTCGATCGCAGCATCGCCACAGTATTTTTCCACGTCGGGCGCCTCACTGCAAAGCATGCGCCTCCCCAGCCGCTCGTCCCACTCAACCGTATTCTAGTAGATTATAGCCGAAGCGCAGCCGCGACCGGTCGTGAGCGCAGCGCATGGATGGAGTAAATGGAGAAAGAAAGCTTCTCGTTCCTCCATGGTGCAGCGTAATGCGCTGCTGCTAGGCGGCCGGTTGAGAACATGCGTGCAATCATGGATGGACGCAGTGCCATATTTCAGCCACGTGACGAATGATATTATCTTACAAGTGATCGTTTTACCAATTCGCCTTTGAGGAATCAGCAAGTCGCGAGCGCGCTTGCACCACGCTGAAAGCAATAATTGCATTGATTTGGGTAAGGAATACAATGGCATCCTTTAGTTTGAAGCGACTTTGGTCTTTGCGGACTTTTACGTTCTGTTCAAACAGCGCAAAATACGACGGAAGAAGAAAAGGGAAGTACACAGGGGTAGCACTGCTAGCTTCCAGCTGCGCCGGGGCAACAGGTCTTTATCATCATCATCGCTGCGCGTTAGATGCACACCACCAGAAAGTCCGAGCCCGGCCCGGGCTCGGATCAAAAAGCACATGCCGTGCCCGAGCCCGGCCCGAGCCCGTGAAAAAACTGCCCTACCCGGCCTGGCCCGGCCCGTGGGCCGGGCCGGGCCCGGGCTTTCGGGTAAGCCCGAGCCCGTGCAGTGTTCTAATGTGCACTAGACTTAACCCTCGGTGGGTTATCCAGAGCCACCACTCACGGTCTTAGCGGCGGATATAGCAGATCATTTCTGTCACAAGGCGCCACGTATATACATGAACTTAGAAGAAGGAAATTGGCCAATAAAGCCTCGTATGCTACCTGAAGACATAGAAGCTGTTGGAGACGATACTCTCGCTATGTAATGAACGAGAAGATAGGGTACCGTGGAGCCCGGTTTTAATAAGTCACAGCCACATGAAGCTAACAAACAATGATTACAAGGGAAGCACAGGGGAAAAGCATGGGGGCATAGGCTAACACCCTCAGTGTAATCTCTCATCAGAGGCCTAGACAACGCTATTTCCCCTGTGCTCTCAAGACAGATAGACTGGCAAGCGCACCGCATTTATATCGAGGACAAGTGCAGACATGAACATGCCGAGCCCCTTGAAGATATGATCATACAAACACTACAGGCTTCTACGCTGAGGTATACAAGATCTACAAGACGCACAGATTTTGACCAAGAATTGGAGAAACTTCGGGCGATCCGCCGGCGGGCCGAGAGATGATATAGACGTACTAAGTCCATTTATGACTTCAGGGAAGCCCGACGCATTCAGAAGAACCCGTTCATCGTCAAATGATCAAACTTCAGAACCAACGATGGAAGAGCTTTTGCGATTCGCTGGACCCTCGCAAGCCATTATCACCGGTGTGGAGAACTCTCAAGGGCCTTCGCTCACTTCTACAACAGCGTCGTCCCTTCACAGCGCTGGCTCTACACCAAAGTCGTCTAGAGCTTGAGATGGCGAAAGATTTTTGTACGAATGTTGCTGGCAACTTCGTTTTGCTGGCTGGCTCCTCGCTACATGACGTTCCCGTCGCGAGAGATCAAAGCATGGAAGTGCCTTTGTCTATGGAAGAACTAAGCGGCCTTGGCTGCGTGCAGGCGGTCGTCATCACCCGGTCCCGATGGGGTGACGTACGCTGCTTTAAGGCACCTAGGTTCAACAGCACAATGCTATCTTTTGGAAATTGTTAATCAATCTTGGCATGACGGCATAGTCCCCAATGATTGGAAGTGTAGCCGACCGGTTCCTCTATGAAGCCTGGGAAGTCTCCGCGGAACCTTACATCGTACCGCCTGATTGCTCTTGCGAGTTGCATCGGTAAGGTCATGGAGAGGATGTTGCTAACACGTATGGAATGGTACCTCGAATACTATGACATTTACCCTGAGGCTATCGCTGGTTTTCGACGTGGATGGTCTTCAATTGACAGCGTCATTGATCTTGTGACCTCCGTGCAACAACAAAAAGCTCTGAAGCGCCCCTCTGTGGCACTCTTCTTAGATGTAAAGGGTGCCTATGACAATGTAACCCAGAAGCCATCCTCCAAGCTCTTGAGGCTGCAGAACTTGGCGGCCACGCCTTTGGATGGATTAGGAGTTATCTATGACGTAGCTCTGTGTTTGTAATAACTGAAGATGGGCCGACAAATAGATATATCTCCAGTCGTGGTGTCCCACAAGGCGGAGTGTTGAGTCCTACTCTTTTCAATCTTGTTCTAGTGGGGCTCACCGAAACGCTACCACAGACGGCTAATGTCTCGCTCTACGCAGACGATATTTGCATCTGAGCGTCCGGTGTGACAAGGCCGCAAGTGCGCGCTAGAGTACAGAAAGCGGCTACCCTGACAGGGGCATACCTTCGCCGACAAGGCCTGACGATATCCACAGAAAAATGTGCACTAGTGGCCTTTACACGAAAACCGATGTATTTCTACCCGGTTTGTATCGAGGGCCAGTCAATTGAGTACAAGAAAACTCACAAGTTCTTAGGCGTTATTGTGGATCGCGACCTCACTTGGAGTCCCCATGTCTTCCACATAAAGAAAAAACTAATTTGTATTGAGAATATGTTTAAATTCGTAGCTGAAAAATCGTCGGGACTATCCGTGCGCTCCATGTTATAGCTATACACGGCACTTTTTCTAGGATTCCTGTGATACAGTTTTCCTGTCTTCTCCAACACATGCAAGACTAATATCCTTTCACTACGGAGCGTACAAGCCCAAGCACTTCGGACATGTGTTGGCCTCCAGAGATGTTCATCGACAGCTACAACGATTGTCATTGCACAGGAGCACCCGATCACCACTCATATCGTCGGTGAGACGCTAAGAGCGCACATTCGACACATTTCACGGCTACCATCCCATCATTTAGCCGATTTGCCAGTGCGACGACCACAGGCTGCATTCTGTAGTATTGTGGCAAGACACCATGCCTCTATACCATCTGGCTTCAAGCCTGCGAAACGCCCAACATCGGCATTGTGGTTTCTCCGGCAAATTCACGTGTGCCTCTAAATTCCTGGGATTAGAAAAAAGGCAGACTTCTCAATACTAGCCCTGAAGCAATTGTCTCTGCTTGTCATCAACGAGTATTATTCTGACCGCATACACACTTACATGGAGGGTTGCACCATTTCCAACAGCTCTACCGTAGCAGTAGTTGTTCCATCGGACGCCGTCACTTTGCAATTTAAATATTCGCACAATACCACGTCTACACTCTAAAAACAGTTGCACCCTTTGGGGTGCATTTTTGCCACACAACAATAATCATCATCTGTCTTGTTTGCGTTTCCTATCTTGAAAACTATGCACTTGCTACTTTCCTGTCGATAACGCTGTGTCACGCTGATAACGTTCTTGTCGTTCGTGACCGAGAAGTACCGGGCGCACAGCGTTAAAGAAATCAAAGCCACGCAAGTCAGATGACGATGATTGTTCTGTGGCAAAAATACGCCCCAAAGGGTGACTCTGTTTTTAGAGTGTACAACAGCAGAACTTGTAGCCCTTCAAGGTGTACCCAATTACGTGCTCGAGCAGCCGCCAAATCGTTGGGCCATTTTCAGTGATTCCAAAGCAACCCTACAAACTCTACAGTTTTCCGTACGACAAGCGTTACACGAGCAGCTAGTGCACGAAATTAGGCGCGCTCATCATCACGCGCTTGAAGAAGGACATGACATTGTATTTCAATGGTTGCCAAGCCATTGCGGAATTGTCGGCAACGACAGCGCAGATGAAGCAGCACCCTCGGCTCATCACAAACATCAGCTGGTTCCTAGAGCACTCTCAAGAGCGGATGCTGCGCGGCAACTTCAATCGATTGCTCGCCACATCACACTTCTGCGATGGAATTCACCGGTTTTCACCAACTCACGTTTGCACTCTCTTGGCCCTAACTTGCGACTTCGCCTACCACCTGGACTCTGCCGTCGTGAAACAACTTTACTGTGTGGCATGTGGTTGGGTGTC
Source organism: Dermacentor silvarum (assembly GCF_013339745.2). Taxonomy (NCBI): domain Eukaryota; kingdom Metazoa; phylum Arthropoda; class Arachnida; order Ixodida; family Ixodidae; genus Dermacentor; species Dermacentor silvarum. The sequence goes on from NC_051154.1 coordinate 114,864,128, forward strand.
GCATTTACCAACACCTATTCGTTCCTAATAGGGATGACCAACAGTGCGGCGTGCAATTTGTGCGGGTGCAACGAGACTCTTGAGCACCTTCTGTGTCACTGTCCATCTTTTGACACTCACCGACGTATTCTCCTAGCTTCAACCTGTTAGATAACAGAACGCTCTCGGAAGAAAAGATTCTTGGGCCATGGCCTATGCATTCTTGCATGCAAAAGGCCACAAAAGCCCTTCTGCAGTTTGTGAAGAGTACTGGATTGTACGAACGCTTGTGACAGTGGAGATTCTTCTTTGACTGTCTCTGCGAATGACTAACTCTATTTTTTATTCTTTTCTCTCCTTATCTATTTTTGCCCTTTCCCCCTCCCCAAGTGTAGGGTAGCCAACTAGGCACGCCCTTGGTTAACCTCCCTGCCTTTCCCTCTTCGTTTCTCTCTCTCTCCTCTCAAGCAGATATTCATAGATACCGAAGAAAAAGGATGGGAAAACAGCACCGCGGTAGCTGAATTGGTAAAAGCATCACACGTGTAATGCGAAGACGTGGGTTCGTATCCCACCTGCGGCCAGTTGTTTTTTTCATCTACATTCATTTCTCGTTATTTATAATTCCTTGTCGTCATTGTCTGTTAGCTTCATGCACGTCGAAGGCATCACACGTGTTTTCACGCGGATGGGCTTGGTCATGACCTCAGGAAATAAACTTCGTAATTTCATGCACGGAGAAGAAGAGTTACACGGTAAACATATGTGAAACCACCCGATCACTTGTGCCAAGTTTTGACGGAGGTTGTAAGATGCAGAAGATGCTGCAGCATAGGCCCACTATGTATGACAGGCAACTCAACGTCGCTTGCACCATGGACCCGATTTTAGATTTCAGAGGTACTGCATACACTATGAAGTCAGCTTTGAGTTGTAATACACCACCCGTTTACCAGGATCTCGGTATCAATGAACTCAAGGGTCGGGAATTCTGCACCAGTGGATGTCATGACAAGTGACGTTTTGAAGGACAGTGGTATTATTTCTGACGGTATAATCACAGCGCCACCAGAACCGAGCAATAAAGTTGGTTGTTCGACATGAAACTTACGACCAGTGGACGTACGAAATCTTCTAACTTCACCATAATACGTGAAAGAAAAAGGCCATGAAATTCACGAAATTCCTTGCTAGTTGCGAAATTCCTGGCCATTTCGGGATCACCGGAAATGATTACGCAGACAAGGCTCCTCTAGTGTTGCATAAAAGACCACTGCGTTCCCCCTTCCACTCTCTATAGACAGACGCTGCGAGGAAGTGTCGCGACCTGGCATTCACACCTTCGTTAGCACAGTGGAACACCCCAAATTTAGGGCACACCAAACTGCACAAACTAAACCATTCGCTGCAACTATGACTTCCATCCTCACTTCACCAACGTGAGGCATCGCTTCCATGTCGGCTGTATTTAACCATTTGAAGACGAGACATAAAAATGCCCGAAAAAAATGTTCATCTTTAATCGAAGTGTACAAAATGTACCAAGAATAAGAATACCCAATGAAAAAATATATTTTGCGAAAGCTTTTTCAGCTATAGCTTGGTTGCCATGTACACATGGCTTCGTGTGCCAATTTTCGGTTACTCGAAGGCGGCGCTGTAGATTTTATTGCCAGCATTGCGTCAGGGCCCGCATGAACAACTGGTATTTGACATTGCAGGAGCTATACACCATTTTGTCGAGAAAGGACGCCATGTCATTTTTCAGTGGTTACCGAGTCACAGTGGCATTATCGGTAATCACCGTGCGGACGAACCGGCTCGATTAGCTCGCGGAGAAGCCCAGTATTTATTAATCCGGCTTTCATAGACAGATGCTGCAAGAATATTTCGCATGTTTGCACGCCAACACACACTCTCTAATTGGAACGGGCTGAGCTTCAGAAATACACGACCACCTTCCCTGGTTTAAGAATTAAGTCTCCAGATACCATCAGGACTGCCCCGAAGAGAGGCGACTCTCTTATGAAGACTATAGTTGGGAGTGGCCTTGACCAGCACCAACGTCTTTCGCATAGGAATGACTGACACAAGAGCCTGTGACCACTGCGGTGAAGAGGAAACCGTCAGCCATATTCTATACCAGTGTCCTCAGTATTGTACACAGAGACATGTGTTTACTTCTGTGCTCACCACGTTCGACGACCTACCTCTGTCCGAAGAGACAGTCCTGTAATGCAGATATGACACTATATCTTATCGGATGACTGTTAAAGCATTGTTGTACTTTTTGCGATCTACATGACTCAGTGAACGCCTTTATCACTGATATTTTTTGTCTCTGTCTATCACTCCTCCTCTCTCTCCATCTAACCCCCATTTTCCCCAACCCACGTGCAGGAATGAAAAACAGAGACCTGCTTCTGGTTAACTTCCCGGCCTTTCCTCTATCGTTTTCTCTCTTCTTTTATGGCTCCGTGGGGAACTTGTACGGGCAATTCTCGTCGGATGTGAAATATATGTGTACATCGCATTTCCGCCACATCACCTGTGTGATGCTGCTGCAGTGGGGATGTTGCATTGGGCTTTCTCGGTGCGTGCAAAAAGTCATTGTTTATAATAGAACTTAACATGCGGCTTTCCATTTTTAGGAACAATATAACGCAACTGTATTTTATGGGAATTGGTGTTCCATTTCATTTAATGAAATGGAACAAGGAGGAAGAAAGCAAGGATGTTAGCCCAAAATGCGTGTCCACGTTGTTTAATGAAATGGACCAAACAGAAATCACCTCAGGAATTTGCGCATTGAACTATTCAAGGAGATTTTGCATAAAAGAAGTCGCAGTTTCACCCGAAAGGTGAAGCGTCGATTGCGATAACAAATTAGTGCACAGCTATACCAAGTAGGGATAATAGTTTTGTTGGCCGTATAAACTTGTAAACATAGGTACACTAACTAAAGTAACAAGCGTGGTGTCACGCGCACACAAGCAAACATGAACACAACTCACTCTATGACCGCAGAAACTCGCTGTAAAAACGCTGGAGTGAGTCAGCGCGGCTGCAGCAGCGAGCGAATTGAGCTTCGTGCCTGCGCTCGCATCAACGCGATCGTAGGCGTGAAAACAAAGGTAGGGCGGACGCTGCCTTCGCCGCAGATGGCTTTCAAGATACAGCCGCGCGGGCGGCCGCTCGCCGCGTACAACGCGCACCCCCGCTCCCCCCCGGGAGTTTTCAGGCCCGGCGGGAGCACGTGGCCGCAGTAAAGCGCGACCCCTCCACCTAGCCACTCTCCCCCCGGTGCCTTCCGGCCCGGCAGAAGCGTGCGGCAGCAGTAAAGCGCGCCCCCTTCACCTCCCTACCCTCCCTTCGGAGCGTTGTGGGCGACTGGAAGATTGCGCGCTTCCTTCCCGCCCGTGCGTGCGCGAGCTGCGATTGCCGGCTCACTGTCGCATCCTTTCACTCGCACGTACAGCATACGGCGCGCGGTGACGATTTTATCGCCCTTGGACTTTAACGGAACCTCACGGCGACGACGACGCCGATGGCAGAAATCCGCTTGGAGTGCCCATACAATTGCTACCACAATAAAACGGGAAAAAATGACTGAAAGGGTGGACAATATATGTAAGATATGATGACAAAGATTTTAGCTATACAAACACCAGACGATATAATGAATAATATTGAAAACATGACAACAATTCCGAACAACAAAAGTGAGCAGTTGTTTACCCAGTCCGTCACTACTGAATTGTTAATAGGTAGGTATGCATACATTTTTAAAGGCGCGGACAGACGTGCGTTTCTCAATAATTTACAGTGCCTTGCGGTGTTTAAGAAACCTGGTATTACGTAGTCAAGCGTCTGGGTGTCGTAGTTGGTGCGCAGCTTTTCCTTTTTATAAAACGTATGTCGCAAGTCGTGGCAGTGTTCTCTCCGAGGGTATTTATTTAAGAAACCTGTAGGATCGGATACTCTTTGGTTGTATATCAAAGTAGCTAGCTTCTTATTCAGTGTATTAGCAAGAGTCAGTACTATTGCGTTTTAAGGATTGGAGCTGCGACAATGGTAGGATTCACCTTCGATAATGCATAAGACTCTCTTTTGCAGTACAAGTATGCTTTCTATGTTAAGCTTTGTCGTGGTTCCCAACACAAGTAGAAGACAATAATTAATAAGCGAGTGTACCAAGGGGTTATGGACCTAGCTGTTGCTTTAACCCCACTGGAATCAAGCTTCGCATTTACATATAATACCAATAAGCGAAGTACCTCAGTAATGCACACTGTTGGGACTCGGGGTAGCGTTTGGGCCGGTGATCCATCAGCCATAGGGATGAGTAGGTCCGGGAGTAAGAGCGAGATAAAAAAAGGTTCATTCTACATATTTACAGTGGCTCCAAATAAGGAAGCCAACTCCATGGGGGAGCACTTTGAAAGTCTCATCTCACTACATGTCTGAGCACATATCAGAACACGTAAGGACACACCACTGCTCGCAAGGTGTCTGCTTATAAAACACACGTCTTCCCTAGTTGACCCGACTAGGGAATCAGATGACCTTGATGCGGCCAATCAGAGGGGTCATATTGTTCACTGAACTCCGCCTCTAATTTTGCACCGTCGAAGCAAGGACGAGGTTATCTGGAAACAGGGGATTCATACTCCTTCTACGAAAGTCGTCTCCTTGGTTTCTATCTCTCAGTGACGTACGTCTTGCCAGGGTCGGGAGAGTGACCTTCGCGCTGGCCCCCGCTTCCACGAAGGGTGGTGGTTGTGTTCGCTTCGTGAGCTTCTTTGTCATCGCCTCCCAGGCGGGGTCGCGCCGCATCGCCAGGTAGGCGGCCGCTGATGAGGGGGGTGGCATCGGGGGAAACACAAACGATGCGCACTGCTGATTTGGGGAGCTTGTTTGCCCGTCAACGTTTGTGTCGGGCACTGTCGCCGTCTGGGCGACGCTGAAGAAAGGGCCTGCCCCGATGGGAAACAATCAAAGACTAAGCCCGGCCGATTCGGGACGCAACAACACCCTGTATCGTGAGTTCCGAAATGTAATTTTTCATTTCTGCAGACGGGAGATCTTTTAGACATCTTCAAATCTTTCTGGAATCATTGCAAACATTTGTAAACTTGTTTTCATAGTAGATAGCACGGGCTCGTTTTAGATCAGAATTTAGTTTATTCCTGACCTTCTTACGTTCCTGTAAATAAGGAATATTCGTTGTTTTTATGAAGAAGGCGAACAGCTTATCATGTTCTCTTATTCGCTTCAAAAGTGAGGCGTCAATGCACGGTTGGCTGGGTTTCTTGTGTCTCTTATTCAACAAGAGGAAATGCTATGTCATGAAATCGTTTGACATTTTCTAAAAAAATGTCGCAGTTTTGCCCGGAAGGCGAAGCATCGATTGCGATAGCAAATTAGTGGACAGCTATACAAAGTAAGAATAGTAGTATAAACTTGTAAACATAGGCCCACTAACTAAATTAACAAGCATGGTGTCACGCACGCACAAGCAAACATGAACGCGTCTCACTCGATGTCAAAACGCTAGAGTGAGTCAGCGCAGCAGCAGCAGCGAACGAATTGAGCAAAGTACCGGCGCTCGCATCAACGCGATCTCAGCCGCGAAAACATATGGAGGGCGGACTCTGGCCATGCCGCAGATGGCTTTCAAGATACCGCTGGGCCGGCGGGTGCTCACGGCACAGAACGCCTCCCCCCCCCCCCACCCCCTCACCCAAATGATGCTTACCGCCTGTCATTCAGTGTGGACCGAAGACATTAAGCCAGAAAATTCATACTTAAAACAGAAACTTTGTGAGATAACAATATTTTTTTTTCTTTTCTGTAAGCAATAAGTGAAAGATTCAGAATTGCTTTCACGAAGCAACTCCTTAAACTACACCAATTTAAGTGACTGACAGTGCTGTCTGCGATGTGTGCGGCTGCGAAGATAACACTGACCACCTATTGTGCCAGAGTCCTCGATTTGATTTACAAAGGAAGTCACTCTCCAATGTTTGGGACGACTGGACGATCGGGCGCTGCACATGAAGGCGCTTAGTCAGATACAATTTAAGTCTGCCGTGAAACTCCGCCCACGCCCTCATACCCGCCAGCCACTGTTCCTCCGCGAGGCTGCAAATAGTTCGTACTTCAAACTTTCCATATTAAGGTGAGAAGGACAAAAATAAAATTATAAAGGCGTAATTTTGTACGTTTTCACTCGTCTATTATAGTGTGACTTACAAGTACCACAAGTACAGTTGTATCAAGTACGACGCCATTTTGAAGGAGTCACATGACGACGATTTTGTTTTACTATGACTGCCTGGGGGAGTAACACAACCCCGCACGGTCCGTGTGCCTTTGTTGCCAACTGCAGTTTTTTTAAGTTGTATCCTACTATAGCGGAACACCGTCCCCATCGTCCGTCTACCCACAAGGCAATGAATGTACTTTAGTGCTTCTTGAGGGCGACTGGCCTGCGCGAACGTCTTTGACTGCGTGATGACGACCGCGCGCGTACATGCATTCACCGCATCTTTTCTTTTTATGCCTCGATTATTTCTATTCCCCGGTTCCCGTTACCCCGTGTAAAGTAGCCAACCAGACACATTTCTGGTTAACATAGTTGCCTTTTTCGTTCTTTTTTTTCCATCTTCCACTACGACGTAACACTGGCTTTCCTCGGGAACTCATCCAAATTGGTGGTGTGAGAATTTCGAAAGCTTTAGGGCACTCTTCCGGCTACGACCGGTTTCTTTCAGCCTTCTTGTTTGCCGTTGTTCTCGCTGAAGTACACAAAGGTGGTGGTTCGCTACCGTGATAATTCACCACGACGACCGGCTTGGTGGAGATACTGGAGTTTCAGCTTTTACAGTCGTCACAACAGAAGGTGGCCGAGGCCGTATACTACAGCTTCCTGCCACGAAATGATCTGTAAATGCAACTAGCACACCCCTGCGTGCTTTCTTTCTGCCATTGTCTTTGAAATTCTCTGTGTTTATCGAGGCCTCAGCATTGTCGGGTAGCAACTAGGATACTCTATCCCGGTCATCCTCCTTGCCTTTGTAATTTACATCAGTCGCTCTCCCTCCGCCCTCCGCTAAGGACAGAAACGGCTAATCATGTAGTTTATCGAAGTCATAAGCCTAAGCCAGGCTTAATTATTGGGAAACGTCATCATCAGTGGTTTTAAAAGTCGGAATCGGAGGTTAAAAAAGTGACGCCACAACGAGCTAGATAAGAAGAAGGAAAACAAACAATAAAACAAAGACGATGGAACGTATAGGTGCACTACACAACCAGAAAACTAAGGGGGCATCTTCTCTAGCATTTCCGAGTTATCCCGAAGCAACGCGCACACACTGACTTGCGACGGTCACACTCGCTAATTTAGCAAACCTGGTATCGCTGCTGCATGAAAGGAATCAAGCTTTTCTTTATATATAGTCAGTCAACTTGAATAGCTTAAGAATCAAATTCACGTCGACGACCCGTTCAAATCAAATTCACGTCGACGACGACCCGTTCTGATCCATGTGCTCCCGCTGTATCGACCTCCAATGCCGGATTTCGAATAGATTTCCACCACGCCAATTGCTGTGAGTGATACTAATTGATTTACTACCGCAACGCGATCACAGCGATACTCGAAAAACATCCGTGCGTCGATTTTACGTCAAATTATCGCCTCTTGAAGATCCAAGGTGACGGCTGCCCGGCCAAGCCTAACCGAACGGGAGCGATCTCAGCGTCGGCGGCTGGCCGCCCGCTGTAGCCGAGAGATATCTGTTGAGAGATAATCCTTGGCAAGGCCAAAATGGACTCCATCAAAACCGCCCTGGTCGACGCAGACCCTGAAAACACCCAAACCTCCGAAAGAATGAAAATCAACGCCGCAATCGAAGGTGAAAGCAACGATACTGACGGCAATGGGGGAGACTGGTTTACGGTTGCCCGTAAACGCCGACGCGATGCCAGCCATCCAACAACTACGAAGGGAGAATCCAAACCAGACCGCGCTCCCAACCAGGCACACGAACGAAAACCACGACTCCCACCACTTCCACCGTCTGACTACAAGATCGTCTTCCGTCCACGAGACGGCCTCGACTTCAGCAAATGGCAATCGCATCGCGTCACCCGAGCGGTGCGTCAGGCTGCCCACATTACTGCAACCGAATCTGACGCACTCACACTGAGAATCCGCAACGAACAGAACCTGGCAGTGGCAAGCACGCCAAAGGAGGAGCTGGCGGAACGCATCAGACGGATCACTACCCTTCAACTTGGTGGGAAGGAGTACCAAGTATACGCATACGTGGCAGCCCCCGACATGTCCTGCAAGGGAGTTGCCACTGGGATCGACAGTGAAACTCACCCGGACGAACTAATGGCTAATCTACGCTCCCCGCAAGCACCGATTCTCTTCGCACGCATGCTCGGAAAGTCGACGGCTGCTCTCATCACCTTCGACGGGCTGGAAGTCCCAAGAACAATTTATTATTATGGTGGAGAGCTCCTATGTCGACCCTACCGACCGCTGTCTCAGGTATGCAGCATATGCCTGAAAACCGGGCACAGGGCGGACATCTGTCCCACGCCGGAGAGTGCCCGGTGCAAAAACTGCGGACACGAAAACCCATCGGAGGACCACCAATGTCAACCGAAGTGTGTGCTGTGTGAAGGCGATCACCCAGTTACGGATCCAAGCTGTCCAGCCAGGTAGCGCAAGCCCTTCAACAAATCACACTTCTTACGTAACGCCGGCTACACCAGTGACGCCAACAACGTTCCCACCACCACCAACCCTGGGAGTAGCACCAATCAACCAAAACTCCCGGGTCAAAATCGCCGCCAGCTTCCACGGAGACGAACGTAGACAGAGGCCGATCACCCCGAAGATCAACGGACTCAAAGAAACGAGATAAATCCAGGGACGCATCCGCATCCAGATCACAAAGCCTACCACGTACAAAGACACCCCGACATGAACGGCATGAAGCAGCTACAAACGAGCAAGGGGCGGAATCACGGTCAACCATCGACATGGTGGAGAAGAGCGAGAGGAAAGCGCTCACGAAGGGCCCTGGTACGAATCCGCCGAAGGTGAGCTGGGCTGAGCGGCTTTCAAATCCTTCCCCCTTACCTTCTCCCACTGCCACTAATTTTCCACCCCTTACAACATGCACACACAATACTCATACAGGGCAGGTGCCTCTCACAAATAACTTCACCACCAACGCCCAGGTGCAGGAAATGATTAATGAGATAGCCCGAACGCTTAGGCAAGAGATGCGAACATTAGTAAACGAAATGGCAATCACTCTTCGACAGGAATTACACCAGTTAAAACACGAGTTTCAACAAGATAGAGAGCGCCTGAGCAACGAAATGCAACGGGACAGACAGGAACTCAAGGAGAGTTTATCGCAAGATAGGCAGGAAATAAAAGAAGAAATCAAAACCACCCTGCAACAGATGTTCATTGAGCTAACCCAAGAATTTAGACAACAAATTCGCGACGAAGTTACTCAGACGGTCGTCCACAACGCCACCCCCAACCGCACCCGTGTTAGTCCGCTCGAGGCAAGAGAAGATATCCGGGCGCATCCTTACGCACGCCCTTCATCTCAGGCCAGCTTACAATAAAAAATGGCTAGACAACAAAATGTCGCGCAAACACAACCCATCAAAATTTGGCAATGGAACTGCCGCAGTTTCCGCCGGAAACGCGGAAATCTAACGCAGTTCATACACGCACAGACACACACACCAGACATATTGGCACTACAAGAAACATACATTGAACCTAAACTGACTGGATACAATACTTTTGCGTACAAAGAACACCACAATGGTCCGATTAAAACAGCGACATTAGTGTCAAAGAGGTTAACCGCAATCGACCACACCCTCAGCTCCGAACGCATACCGCACGTGCTCATCGAAATCATTCCCGTAGACAGGAAAGAGCCTAGCTTCTTTGTCCTCAACATCTATAGTGCCCCTAAAGAGCGGGCAGACTGTTTCGATGGGCTCTTCAAATACGCACTAAAGGAATCAAAGCAACGTTTGCTTATTGTAGGGGACTTCAACGCAGCACACCCAACGTGGGGTTACAAGACCGCTAATCCAAAGGGTCGACGGCTAGCACTGACGATAGCACAACTAGGCTTGACCATACTTACAGACGCAGCCCACCCAACGAGAATAGGCAACAGTGTCAGTCGAGACACCTGCCCCGACCTTACACTGATCAAAGACATCAGGTACCAGGGATGGCACAACCTCGATGAGACCCTCGGTAGTGACCACAATATAATAGAAACGCATCTAATAACACCGCGAACAAAAATTAAAGAACGTAAAATACGAATGACGGATTGGGACAAGTTCCGACAGCGGCGCAAGCAAGAAAGCACCAACGAAACCTACGAAGGCAGCTTGAAACCAGAAACTCTGCAGGAATGGATCCGACAAATTCAGACAGACTTCCGTGCGACAACGAAAATCATCGACACGTCACCAGAACATCCCGATGTCGACAGGCACCTATTACACCTTTGGGAGGCTCGACATTGCCTGCAAAAAAGGTGGAAAAAGCAAAAGCACAATCGCAAGCTCAGGCAGCGGATATCCGCCTTAACAGCCCAGGCGGAAAGTTACGCAACCGAGCTAACGCGAAACAATTGGAAGAACCTATGTAATCAAATGCAGGGTACCTTGGGCACCGCCAAAACGTGGGTTCTGCTTAGAAATCTCATCGACCCCAATCAATCCAAAGCAACGAGCAGCAAAACCCTTCAAAAAATCTTGAGACAGACACCTGGGACTGATGCGGCCATAATACAACAGCTAAAAGACACTTACATAGGTACAGGCCCCAAACCAACTTACATAGATTATCCGCATGCGGAGCCTTCGGAATTAGACAAAGAAATCACACCACATGAAGTTAGAGCGGCACTGCATCGAATAGTACGCAACACCGCCCCGGGAGCAGACGGAATACAGTACCGGCTTTTAAAAAACCTCGACGACAGATCGATAAAAGAACTTACAGATTATTTTCAGTACCACTGGCTAGAGGGCACGCTGCCGCAAGAATGGCGGCACGCCGATATTACAATGATGCCAAAACCAGGAAAGCAGCCCTCTCTAAACCAACTGAGACCCATCTCGCTCACATCATGCATAGGAAAGTTATTTGAAAACGTCGTCCTGGCAAGACTTCAGCCGTACCTAGAAGAGCAAGCCTTATTGCCGCACACAATGTTCGGTTTTCGACCGGGGCTATCCACTCAAGACGTACTACTGCAAATTAAGGAAGAGCTAATCGACCATATCAGCACTCAACAAAGCAAAGCCATCCTTGCGTTAGACCTGAAAGGCGCGTTTGATAACGTAGCTCATGACCTCATACTCACCAATCTAGCGACAACAAAGTGTGGCCGACGACTATACAATTACGTCCGGGCGTTTCTTAAAGATCGCACTGCGACTATAGGCATCGGAAATATACGTTCGGACTCTTTCCCTCTTGCGGGAAAAGGCACGCCACAAGGGTCAGTGCTTTCCCCCGTGCTATTTAACATAGCTATGAGCAGACTACCTGCACTACTAGATGCCATACCGGGAATTAGGCATGCGCTTTATGCTGATGATAGCACCATCTGGGCCACCAGTGGCTCAGATGGTGAAATACAGGACGCACTACAAGCAGCAGCCGATGTCACCCAGAAATATGCCCGGGCAGGGGGACTTACGTGTGCAGCTCAAAAGTCAGAACTGCTTATAGTAAAAAAACTCCAAAGGAAACATCACCTACCACCTGACATCACGGTGACTATCGAGGGTGAACCTGTAAATAAGGTGAATAAATTGCGCTTACTAGGACTCCATGTTCAAGCCAATGCGAAAGCGACATATACCCTGACGCTACTGAAGAAACAGATTAATCAAGTAGTGCACATGATCCGGCGGGTCACGAACCGCCGCCACGGCCTAAAGGAATCCGACGTCATGTGCATCATACACGCTTTAATCGTAAGCCGCATTACCTATCACGCACCTTACCACCGTCTCACCCAAAACCAAACAAACCAGCTAGACACACTCATACGAACAGCAGTGAAAACGGCGACAGGCCTTCCTATCTACACCTCAACAGCCAGACTATTACAGCTTGGTCTACATAACACCACGGCCGAATTAATCGAAGCCCAGAAAGTCGGGCAGATCGAACGACTTAAACGTACATCGACAGGAAGGCACGTACTCAGACAATTACGTTACCCAACATCAGAGTTTTCCCCACGAGAGCCCCTGTCAATCGCCCCAAACATCAAAGAAAACATTACAGTGGCCCCCATACCTCGGAATATGCACCCCGAACACCATAAAGGCAGGCGCACTGCGCGTGCAATGGCACTGCACCGAGCATACTGCAACGACCTCGACACCTTCTATACAGACGCCGCGTGCTACCCTGACATTACAGCCAAAGTGGTAGCGGTGGCCGACTGGAGGGGCGAAGCACTATTATCAGCCACAATACGCACTGACAACTGCACGGAAGCCGAAGAATGTGCCATAGCCCTCGCCATCAGCGCTCAACCCCCAGATAAGATCATACATATTCTTACAGATTCCCAGCAAGCATGTCGAAACTACGCACAAGGACGGATTTCACCGATCGCTCATAAAATTCTACACAAGAAGCAAAACATTCCACTAGTTCACCTAGTCTGGACACCTGGGCATGCGTCTCTCCCTGGCAATGAGCGCGTTCATGCGGCAGCCCGAGGCCTAACCCTCCAGGCACCGGTGGAAGACCAGTCCAACCCAGACAAGGTGGAAACGATACCGCTTACATACACGCATATACTACAACACCACAGACTATCCCGCAGAATATTCCCCCCACCACACGTGAAGCTAAACCGTGCAGATGCAGCCGCTTGGCGTCAGCTCCAAACTAATACGTTCCCCAGCCTTGCTCTCCGCCACACTTTTTACCCTAGCCAGTACCCCGACAAATGTCCTTTCTGTGGTGGTCACCCAAACCTCTACCATTGTACGTGGGAATGCTCCAAACCACCCGGCTTACCTAGAATACCCAACCCCTCCCCATCCCAGTGGGAAGCCGCTCTTTCCAGCACAGCCTTCGACGACCAGCGATGCCTGATCGACCGGGCCAGCCGGATAGCAGCAGCAAATGGGGCCCTGGACTGAGGGCTCCACCCTCTGGGACTTCGTTCTTAAAACATAAAATAAAGTTTTCTACTACTACTACTACAAATTCACGTCGAAAAAAAATTGCCGCGTATCTGCTTGCTTCGCTGCAAATGACGTTGAAAGACGATAGTCTTCTACCGCCCCTGACACGTAACGCCCTCTCTTCTCGCGCCTCCTACCCCTCACGCTCTTCCCCTCCCCTCTCACTCCTCCCATGATGGATGCAATGGAGGTTTTGCTGAATTCAATTCAAATTTCCCGCGGTCGTCCTGCTTTCGTGTCATCTGTTGGGACCTTTTATTACTGTTGGCTTAAAGTCGGCTACAGAGCCGTGGCTTCAGTCGGCTTGTTTTTAACGCGTAGCGTCTCTTCGACACCATTTCTAACGCCTTGATTTTTGCATTTACTAACTTAAAAACCCGCCCAATGTGTATTCTTAATTAAATCAACGCTGTGGATCACGGTTATGCAGATATATTTTGCTTCAAATAGGCCTCAGGTTTCCATTGCGCTGTATAATGTTGACGTGTATGACCGCGTGCCACCAGTGCTAGAGCTCGGTTTATTTTGGCCGGGCGGTTGAATCGAGTGACAGACAAACAGGCAGACAACGTTTTTCGCGTTTAGGTAGCCCAATAAAGACCATCGTCTTTAATGAAATTTTGTGAGCAGTAATGGCCTCTGCGTTGCAATGCGTAATGATTGCGTGCGTCATGCTGAAAAGATAGAAACTTAAGCAACACAATAACGTGTATGAGCCACACGAGAACAAGGTGAGAGCAGCAGCCAACGTTTCGACAAGTGGACTTTTCTTCAAGGCGACATATGCGCTCCTCGGCAAAGTATATATAGGTAGGGTTCTTCTAAAGAGGAAAGAAGCTAAGGCGGGTGGGCGAGGTAACCAGTGAGGGTTTGTTTGCGGCGAGGGTGTACGATTGAAAAAAAAAATATATAACGCGTTACTGATCATCGGTGAAGGAATTTCAGGCAGCGTCATGTGTTAGCCAGTTGACGTGTCATTGCAGGTTCCTCTTTTCGTGGAAGGAGGCTGGACGACGGGGAGGGGGTATCGGCCCCGCTGGAGGTCAGTGAACTATATCCTGGCTGTGAAAAAGATAATAAATGTAGCAGCAGAAAAATGGTGCTCATAAAAAAGGATAAATATGTAAATAGAAGAATGAACGGGATGAATGGAAGGAAAGGGAGGTTGTAATATTACTGACAACTCAATAACAAAAAAAAAAAAAAAACATTAAGCACTTCTGTGAAAAATAACTAAGTGCTGTTTCCTATAGTTTTAAGTTTAGCGTAGCGAATAGATTCTGAAACTCACTTTGAAACTTCCATGCCTATTGATTGCAATGCCTTGAACTAATGGATGAGGTATGATTCCCTAAATTTCTGCTTCGCGAAGAACGGAAATTTTACTGTGGTATGTAGAGTTTAAGTTCATCAAAGTTATGACCTTATTGGTTGAAATGCTCGGCGAAGGCTTTGGGAAGATTTTTCACTTTGTCCGCGCGATGTCCGTTTACCCTGACGTTCATTGATTGCCCGTTTCGCCGATATATTGTTTCTTAAAGAAGGAACACTCAAGCATATAAATTACATCGGAACTAGTGAAAGTAAAGCTAGTTTTCACTTCGTATGAATAGGTATTTGCAGTGTTTTTAATTTTAAGGTCACTTAGAAGGTGCCTGCAGGTTTCGCACCTGGTACGAGAACATGCGTTTATTACGGGGGAATGGTGTTGGCTGACCTTCGCATGCCCTAACATGTCTTTAATGTTTCTGTGGCGGCGATAGGTAACCCTGGGTTCATCCCGGAACGCTTTTCTCAGACGCTCGTTACTTGAAAATATTGGGTGGTGTTTTCGTAGGAGGTTGTTTATTTTTGGGAGGGCATTAGAATATTTTGTTATAAAGGCTCGCGGTCTATCCGATTCTGGTGTAGGTTGTTTCTTAGCTAATACCGACTGCCTCTGTAATCTTGACGCGATGTCATAAGCCCGATCGAGAGGAATTTGTTAATAGTTTCGTTACGCTAGCGTTACTATAAGGTCATTTAGGTGGGGGATATAATCGTTGTCTTCACTACAGATTCTTATTCGTTTCGCTTGTCAGGCAAACATTCCTCGCTTGCAGTGTCACGGGTGATAACTGGTGTACTTTATAAATACTGCTGGATATATCTTTAGGCTTCCGGTAAAGTGCCGTTCTCAGTTTTCCATTTTCTATGTAGACCATCGTGTCGAGGAAGTTGATTTGACTAGGAAAGTGGTGAGCAGTAAACTTAATACTTAGGTGAAAGCGGTTGAAATGGCTAGTTAGGCCGGTTAGCGCATTTGTGCCGTGTTCCCACATTATGAATATGTCGTCAGTGTAACGCAGGTAGGTGGGGGGTTTTAAAGGAGATGATTTTATCAGGTTTGCTTCAAGCTGTCCCATGAAAATGTTGCCATACGTGGGAGTGAATGGTGTTCTCATGCTTGTCCATAAAGTTTTTAGGTAGGTATAATGTGTATAGTGTTTTAAGGTGGCGGTATCACTCCAGCGGCACGAGCCCCCCGTTTCAGTACTTTTGGAGCAGCCGTGGCGGCTCTTCTACTTAGGATATAAAGTTGTCGTATATACCATAAAAAGATTAGTTCTTGTAGATTTCAACTATATATAATATAAAGAAATTGATTAATGTGATTTAGAAATCAATGTTCAAGAACAAGCATGATATTCAAGGCTTTTGCGAACTTTGTCTCGGTTGGGACCATATTTAGAAGAAACTACCGCATTTGCTGCATTGCGGCTTGCTCTATAGCTTTAGGACATATTTATCTATTTCCTAGACGCCGTAATGTTGAATTTTTTACATTCTGGATAATTTGCTTTTGAAGATTGCCAAATATCGGAAACTTCTATTGTAAACATCCCGGAAACTACACGCTCAAGGAAGCTAAATTTTGGATAAATTAGAGTTTTCTAATTATGCGACCAAAATTGAGCAATATTTAGAATTCTGGTCCTACTTTTGTCTATTTTTGGGGGAAGGTACTAAAACTACAAAGCTGCGGTTTAAAACTAATAAAGGTATATGAATGAAATTTTGCGTCCTAAATGGAAATTCCTTGAACCCTAATTTATCGAAAATTTAGCTGCCTTGAGCGTGTAGTTGCCAGGCTGCTTACAACAGAAGTTTGCGATATTTGGCTATCTTCAAAAGCAAATTATCCAGAAAGTAAAAATTCAACATTATTTTGCTGCGTCTAGGAAATAGATAAATATGTCCGAAAGCTACAGAGCAAGCCGCAATGCAGTAAATACGGTAGTTTCTTCTAAATATGATCACAAACGAGACACAGATGAAGTCGAGGTTTTGACGGAAGCCCGTCTGGTCGGAAGGCATCATGAAGAAGGGTAAAACAGGACACCGACCACTGAATGAACACAAGAAAAGACGTTTCGGCTCCCCTGACGGGAGCCTTGCTCACAATGAAATCAAGGACGTGCGATACATCGTTTATATGGCTTTAAAATATGACGTAAGCAGCGCGTGTAGATGGGGGGGGGGGGGGGGAGGGTTCCGTCTGCGAATGTTGATGAAGTCGAGGTTTTGACGGAAGCCCTTCTGGTCGCGAGACATCATTTTAAAGCCATATAAACATTGTATCGCGCGTCCTTGATTTGATTGTGATCAAGGCTCCCGTCAGGGGAGACGAAACGTCGTTTCTTGTATTCATTCAGTGGTCTATGTCCTTTTTTTACCTTTCTTCAACCGAGACACAGCTCGCAAAAACCTTGAATATCATGCTTGTTCTTGAACATTTATTTCTAAATAACATTAATCAATTTCTGTATATTATATATAGTGGGAATCTACAAGAATTAAGCTTTTATTGCGATAGCAATTATATGGACACTTGAACCGGATTTCTGCCGTCGGCGTCGTCGTCGCCGTCGTCGTCGCCGTCGCCGTCGTCGTCGCCGTCGCCGTCGCCGTGACGTTCCCTATAGATAAAATCTTCGCCGCGCGCCGTATGCCCGAGAGGAAGCGTGCGGAGACGCGCGCTATCACGGAGAGCGAACGCACTCAATCTCCCACGCGCAAGCAAGGAAGCAGGAAGCCAGCGCCGGAGGGAGCAGGGGGGGGGGGGGGGGGGCGCACTTCTCTGCCAACAACCGCGCTCGTCGCTCGCTCGCACCGTCTCTTATCTCCACACGGCTCTGACCTTTAAGTGCATTCGCCGCTCAGTTTCCGTTGAAGCGATAGACCGCACGTACCTTCGCCCGTTGCGGCGTATGCTTGCTGCCAGCGTTTTGACAGTCGTTGTCTGCTGTCATTCAGTGTGATCTCTTCGTGTTTGTGCGCGCTCACACCACGCTTGTTCATTCAGTTCGTAATAGTCGGGCCACATTTTCCAACGCACGCTACACACGCAATGCTGCCCGGATCGGCAGTGCAGCGCTACAGGTGTGTCCCTTCGCACGCGCTGCCCACGGGAAGCGCTTCTCATCAACACCACCGTTTCACATGCGCCTTCTCGTGGTCATCGAGTCTCTCTTCATGTCGGTCTACTTACGCCGCAGCACACCTGCTTACTTAATCAGGTCATGTTTACTACAATTCATATTGCTACCAAAGCCGCTCACCTTACTTTGTATGACATTGCTGTGTTGCTATCGCATTCATTGCTTCGCCCTTAGGGCGAAACTGTGACATTTTTTTATGCTATATACGACAACTTTAGATCCTAAGTAGAAGAGCCGCCACGGTTGCTCCAAAAGTACTCCAAAAGTATTAGGCTCGTGCTGCTGGAGTGGGACCGCCACCTTAAGGATCGCCAGTTAACTTGCAGTTGAGGCAAGGTCACTTTTTAGGTAAAATAATTTGGCATTCATAGCTGCTTTCCTATGAAAATAATTGGAAGACATCACGTATTCTTTTTCGTTTATTCAGATTTGCCTGTCACTTGCTTGGATTGGTGAAAGTCACCAATTCAAGCTCATGACGTTCTTTCTGGGTGTATGGCGGGTGTGGTAAAGTTTATGCGAGATGGTGTTTTTAAATGCTCGAGCATAAATATCTGACGGGTTGATCAGTGTGCACTCGTCCTCGCTGAGGCAACAAATAACATTACAATACATGCAACTCGGCAATAGAGAAAGCAAATATTTCCGCATAAGGAATTTGGAGCTCTTTTACGACCCTCACGCTACGCCTCTCCCCCGTCTCTGCGCCCCCCCCCCCCCCCAACAAAAAAGATGCTTACCGACGAACAGCGCTTTTCCAGCATATGACTAAGGCCGTGGGCGTTTAAACAGATGCGCTTCCTGCTCCGAAGAGACATGAGCTCAGGACTGCCGCTCGTTGCGCAAAGCCTGCGGAAATCATCGGGATGATCAAGGTTCGAACGCTGCGCGGCATTCGTTTCTGACGGCAGCACCATCCCTACTGGTATTCTCTGGACAAAATCGCCGATGTGCGTATGGGATATAGTCGCTATACTATATTTTTTATGTACAAGATAAACCTGAAAAGCACTGTTTGGATAACTAGCTTCGATAGCGGCTGGTAATAAAAGATTGGTGTCTGGCACTTTGGCAGCCAGCCCAAACGCGCACATTCGCAGGCAACCAAGAAATGAAGCAAAAGCTTGAAGTCAGCTATTGGCTACGCAGAAATATTATGCTCCTACCCCAGTCGCGTGAAGGGAATAAGGACACGGAGGGAATGTGCCAGGCGCTTTCGCGGATGGCGATCGTAAATGTGGTGGCTGACAATCAGACAAGTTTCATAGAATGAGGCACAACAGACGCGGTGGGCATGGAGCTAAGCCCTTACGTCTGTGGAAGCCGCTGTGCAACAGACGAAAACGAAGTCCTTCCTTGCGTTTCATTTCGCGATACAGTAAAGCAATGTAATAAAAAAATAAAGACGTATATGTAAATCATTCAATGTGAATATGGTTTCTTGCAAATGACGCGCACGCGATAAAAACAAGATGGAGAGATTCGCTTTCCATGAATTCAATTAATTACCGTCTACAAGCAACCTCTATCGAAATATCGATGTCCGTTCTGATGCTAGATATTAATGTCTAAACGCCGTGGTTATTAGCAATGTGTTCGTACTAGTTCAGCGCTGTGTTTTTATGTTGAGGTTAGCTCTTAGTTTTTGCATGCGTTGTCCGTTTTGAATATTTTTTAGCAAAAGTAAAATGTGGGAGGTTTCCGGTTAATTTTCTATCGGAAGTGATGACTAATGGGTCTCTTGCCGAAACATGAGCAAATGTCGCAATACAGTTTGAAGATTTGTTCGGCACTGACCGGCCCGCACGTCAGACCTCTTTCGTTCGCTGTTTCACATCATAGAGTATCGATTCCCTCGGACTGCACATTTTCCGATAGTTTTTTTCCGTAAGCATTAATCTCGCGCTCTTCCATTTACCATCTCAATAAAAGTTTGCTTGGTGGGCATATGATTTCTTGATGAATGATGAAGGTGCGATAGAAGAAAGAAAATCTAGAGACACGATGAGGAAAGTTATAAAATAGTTAAAAATGCGGCACATACAAATCATGAAGATTAATTAATATTGTGAGCCCGTAGAGTCACTAAGTCATTTGAAGTATAATTAGTTGATTACACGCATTACTAAAGGAGTTTACAAGCAGGAGCAATTACGAAGACGTGAAAAAGAAATATCGACATTCGGTATTTGTGAAGCATTTGCTACGAACTATTAATGAAGTATTATATGGCTTATGGTGGCACTGAAACTACATCAAGTGTCGAAGAATCAGGCCAGGAGGTTCAGAATTTATTTGTCGTTGTAGAAGCGTATGATGGCAAAGAGGAAGCAAATATGTTGTATAGCTCGGCGAAGTGAAATATAATTGTAATTCATAAACGTAATATCTTATCACAAGTGACATCCTCTCGAATCATTGCTAACTCTAACATTAAAACTGTAGAAGCCTGACCTGCCGGACCAAAGGGTGACTTCGTGAGAGTTAATTGAAAGTTGTAACATGTGACCAGAAAGCGCTGGACGATTAGATTTGAGCCAAAGAATAGACGGGGTAACCTCGAGTAAGACCTTGAACGCAGAACTCTGGTTAAGGATGTCAGCGATTTTCTTTTCTTTCAGGAAGCTTGAGAGAAAACCAACCGAAGACGACGAAGAAAAAAAACAACTAGATTTTGTGTTCCATTGTAACTTTTTTTTTCTCTGTCTCTCTCTCATAACAACCTTGAAGCAACGTCAATCTCTGGGCTCTCGCCGACGGCCCATGACTGACATGAAGTGGCCCTTCCGTACACTCGCCCAAGGGCTCAACTTGCGGCGACACTCGACAGACAGGTTTCATCAGTGTGGGCCACGCTCCCAGGGCACCGGGGCCACGGCATGGCTGCACCGTACCGCCTCGCTTAATAGCGGCTCAGTTTTCGTAAACGAGGAGAATACATTAGTATTGCACGCACGCCGTTCCGCGCTCTGTGGGGGCCGTGGGGGCAAACTCGGGGCTGCCAGGGTAAATATTAATACTTCTGGTGTCACGGCTCTTCTGTGCAGGCCAGCCGGGCTTGCTCGATACAGCGACCTCACTGGTGCTACTACCCCTTCCTCTCGCCTAGCTGTACGCGAAGCTGTTGACAAGGTAACCCCCCCCCCCCCCCCATGGAGGCAGAAGAAGCTGAGTGAGGGGTATTGTTCCATCTCCTCTTTTATGTTCTTGTCGGTATGGTTAGTGTGCCCTCCGCCGACCACGGTCTATTCGGGAAGGGGGGGGGGGGGGGGGGGGCTCGGGCAACGTTGACAGAAAAACATAAACACATAAAGTTGACCTCGCTCTCTGGTTTATCCCACGCATCTTGGCGATCAGCTGAGCTGAGCTTTTATCGCTTTAGCAAACTCGGAGAAGCAGCGTCAATTTCTCTCGTCGCAATGCAACTTTATTTTTTAAGGAAAACTGGCGCAGAGGAAGCTCCGCCCGCAACGCCGTTTTGTTTTCAGTGTTCTGCCCGTACGGCAGTTCTGAATACCACAAAAGTGTGGTCACTGCGAAGGTCACGGGTAATAAAGTTTCTCAAAGTCATCCTCCTCACTTTCTTTGTCGAGGATCTAGAATTCTCAAGAATAATGGTGGAATGCGAGCGATGTCTCGTCAGCTAAGTGGTATACTATTTCTGTTCTGATGTTTTTTTTTCTTCTTCTAGTGCTTGCTTAAATGCTCTCGTTTCCGTTTCACCCTCAAGACAGTGATGGAAGTACTCCGGCCGACCGGAGAGGAAAAATAAAAGCACTACTAGCTGTAGGAGTGGGACGATGTTATAAAAACAGTGGCGGCCCGAGTTGAGTTTCTGCCCATGGCTGAGAATTTTACAGCGCTGGCGGCTTTCTTTTTTTTTTCGTCCCTATGAATTTATTTTGTTCGCAGTGTTTCATTTTTCTGGTTTATTAATATAGAAGAAAAGACATGTTATAGAGCAGCTATGGCATTGACTAAAAGTTATTAAGTTCTCTTAGGAACCATGTTTGCTAACGCATTGCACCCTATACGATCGCTGGAAATTGGTCCGCCGGATGAACACGAACCTAATGGATGTTTTTAGACACGACCACACAAGAAGAGACACTTCGTGACCAAAGAATGTGTTGAGTGCGGCTCTGGGACGCAAAGTCTTACATTGAAAATATGAACAGATCGCGAAAAAAATTAACAACACGTGATCCATTGCCAATAAACAGAGAGCTGAAGGGCCTGTTTTTATCGCATGCATTACAGTGTATAGTCGTTTCTGCGCCGCAGACAGAGTGGAAACAAATGCGCAAACTGTGATGTAGGTTATTAAAGTAACCGAGCTGTAGATCGTACGCGTGTTTGCATAGTTACTCGTTTGCTCGTGTGTCATTTTTGCTAGTCAAGCCAAATTCCTTTTGTCCGATATTGGGATTCGAGCGGTAAATGACAAAGGAGCGTCTTCCTTTTACAGCGAAGAGTTGTCTTATGCGCAGAAAGCGGTGCGAGCCGCTGATATTGGACCAAGGAAGCGCGCTGGTGATTGGTCGGTGCGCGCATTTGACGAATCAGTCACGTGCAGTGTGGACAGGATAACGAACTACAAATCACCGCCACTGGGGATCGAACGTATGTCACTGAAGTGTGGACCGAACGCTCTAATGACTGAAGTATTGCGCAATATTCATTTTACTACGTTGAAGTAAACCACATACTACGAGAAAAAACAATACAAAATATGAATGAACCAAACTACGTCCGGTTTCATGCTTTTGAATTGTCATCAGTTTTTTTAATGTTTTGTTGTCCTGCGATGAGGAGTAGCTGGTGCCACTAAGTCAACCATATTTTGAAACTCATATCAATTAAAAAGCTATATTTGGCCGTTGCAGTTACGTACTTAAACAAAACTGTTACATTTTTTGCAAAATGAGTTTTGAACATGAAGAAAGAAAAATAAATGGCTGTCAGCTGTCTAACTTACATTCAAAATTTTTTTGTATACCTATAGTATGTTTGTGCGTCTGTGGTATGTGCGCATTAATGGGAAATTTGGTAGTTATAATTTATTACCTGTGTTTTGGGATAGCCGGCACTAATGTAACTTACTTAGCCATTTGTCTGCAGTAATTAATCATCAACCACAACCTGAGCAAGGCAACCACTCTCATGCGGAAGAAACAGGTTGGCCACCGCATGAACACCAGTCAAAAGTGGCACATACATGATGAGAAGCTTTCAACCTAAACATTTAATCCTGCTATATACATAAGCATATACATAAGCAGAAATGTTAACAAAATGCTGCAAGCTTCAGCTGGACTAAATATGAACCACTGTCGCCCCTGTCATGCGTTAACCAGTCACTCCCGTTCTGGCACTTACACTGACAAGTAAAGATCAGTATTTAAATATTGAAACAGAGCTACAGGTTGAGGTCTACAACTTGAGGTGCTGTTTCCACTGCGTACCCGCCAAGTTGTTCGGCACCATGCACCCTGCTTTTCAAAAAATGAATACTTGTACCACAAACCGCACAGAACTGTTTTGAGATGAGAAGGGTTGTCGTCAGGTTATACACATAACCGGAACGCCATTTGATACACTTGCAAATGCATTCCAAAGTTTTAAAAAAGGAAAGACAGAGAGAAAGAGCGGGGACAAGCGATAACGTTTTAGACAAAAATGACCTATTTCATTTGTTAAGGTCTAAGCATAGCAGATGCTGATACCTTTAAGAAGACTAGACTCATCGTGTTCTAGAGCAGGAAGCACAAACCGGTAATTAATGTTACGAAATGTCCTTCGCCAAATCAATCTCCGTTAATGCCATGGGCCAAAACACTGTGCTACACACCCGAGCCCATGGCGCCCTACATCAATATTATTCTGAATCGATCTCCCTCTAATGCCGCACATTTAATCTCCGACCACTAATGCAATTACGGCTTGAAGGCAGTTAGCTAATGTTTCCACCAATATCTTGTAGTCAACGTTGCAGAGTGAGATGGGGGGGATATCCCGCAACCTTCTGCAATTGAATTTTTTTATTAAAAAAACTTCCCCTTCGTCGAACATGACAAGCACCTATCGTAGTGTGCGGAAATCTATGTGCTACATAAAAGGAGCCAACACAGAGCACAGACTGATAAAATTCACCACTAGGGCCATCATGCACGATAGCTTTACCTTTTATCGACGCGATGGTTACTTCCACGAGGGTGCCGAAGCTAAACTGAAAACAACAAAATGTTAAAGAAACGTTATTTTTACGCGAACCGAAACATTTTCTTTTTTCATTCTGGAAAGAAACCAGAGAAAATAATGATCTTTGCTTCTGATGGACCATATTGGCCGTAGCTTTTCCTCCATCCACTGTCAGCACTTCTTTTCTGCTTGCTGTCAGGCCGGTGAACCTACGCAGACTTGCTGTTCTTTTAGAAGCGACTGCTACTTTCTTAGAGTTAACGTCGATCGTCGGACACTATAGTGAGCATTTAAGATAGGACTTTGTCAAATGCTCCGGCAGAAGTAGGAAACCCACATGGTCGCTAATAAAGGAAGTGTTTCTTAGCCCTAGGTAGAGATTGTTGATCACAGTGGCTTGTTAACTGCAATAACTGCGGCATAAACATTAAACACGAGTCCAGTAAGCCGACTCAAGATTGTGAAATAAAACCGCGCCCATTATTTGATATTCGCAACGGCCGCTAATGATACTTACTTTGCTGCGGAATCTGCACCCATGCTCCGCACGATGCTCAGAGAATTCACGCCAACGATTATCTGTGACGAGTACAGTATACTCAGCACTAAGAAGCAGAAAACTAACCCTGAATTTTTTACGGAAAGCTGATACGCTCTTTGAGGTGCACTGAGTGATTCCTAAAAGTTGCTTCGAAGAGAATTCTGTAACCCGCCTAATCTTTATTGCATCTCAGACCGATTTTATTTCAAGAGACCGCCCGTTCGAAGGCACATGCTGTCGCGTCGTGCCTCATGCTCGCTGCTAGCCGCCTTTCTTGACAGTCTTGCCATTCCTTTCTGGAACAAGAATGTTGCAGCCATGTAGAGGTGACAGTGACGTTGGTGTAGTAATTGGCATAGTGAATCAGGACAGCTGGTGAGGCAATGGACTGTGTGCCTCCGTACCGCATATACCCACTAAGACGTCTATTGCGGGCCCCATAACAAAGGGACGTCTTGCCTGAAAAGTTCAGTAAGTGGTCTCGCTATGTCCGCAAAGGTCTTCACGAGGCATTGGAAGAATGGGCATAGCCCTGGAAAGCTACGGACATACTTTGTAGATCAGGGAACAGGGAAGTTCTTGACTGCGCAAGAACTCCCGCAGTCAGGTTGCCCTGCCAATTTGTATGATTGAACACTGTGTCCTCACAATAAGTTAACCCATTATATGATACCAGAGCGCCAGGCTTATTCTACACTCAACTCGGTTAAAAGTTAAAGTTTCTCGATGGGACCGAAAAATTCAAAACCAGAATTGTTTATTTTGTGGGAACAAGTTACACCAACTGCAAAGGACTCCTGTCACAAGCGGCAGCGTGTGTGTTGGCAAATGGCTATTGCCTCAAAAGCACCAGGAAGCACATTTCCACTTTTTATTCGGGAATGCATAAGCACGTCTGTTCGTGCATTTTGCAATAAAAGATATGAATTATTCGTGTACATATTCGAAATGTCAGCGCACAGCAGGCGAATTTCAGCAATAGGTGCTCATCACATAAAAAAGGCCGTTAGCAATTTTCGATGGGCATCGTCCGTACTTAGAAACAGCCGAGGTACAGGTATGCGCAAAGAAATGCACACACCGTCTTGGCAGCAACCGCGCTTTTTACCGACCATGGCTGTCGCTGCGAACATTCCGGCGCTATTCGGGACGCAAAACAAATGACAAATTTTCACGATCACAAAAAAGAAGAAAAAAATGATGAAAAAAGAAAGCCCGAAGCCCCGCTATGACCCCGAATACTGCACATGTCATCGGCGGAACCATTCGGATGTGATATATACGTTAGTTTCCTGGAACATGCGCCTTTTGAACAACGGTGCTTCTCGCAACAAGCTTTTCAATTTCAACGGTTAGATTATTCTGATTGCGATTATATTTAACGAAAATCAATAAAATATTCATAAAGTTTAAATGCAGCACTCTACGCGTAGCCCGGTTGCTGCTGGAGTTTGTATATAGGTAGGTAGGTAGTAAACTTTATTGAGGTCCTGAAGTAATCATCCCCCGTCTTCATGGAGGGAGGACCGCGGGCCGCTCCCACGTCGGGACGGGAAGGCCAATCCTCACCGCCGCATCGTGGGCCTTCTGGACTGCATTGAGTTGATGGAACCAGTCAAGACTCTTGATCAGTGAATAAAATGTGTCTTGCGAGATCACTTGGTTCGTGTGGTGCGGTAAAGAGAGGCACTCCCACAGCATATGGTTAAAATCGCTGTATCCTGCGCAGTCGGGACACGAAGGGGATACCTCCGCGAAACGACTATAGATCGAGAGGCTGGGATACGAGTGCGTTTGTAATAACCTAAGCGTAACCGATTGAGGCCGTGGTAGGTTTCCCTGGGGCAACGGAAATGCCCTGCGAGCAAGTTGATAATGGTGTGTGACTTCGTTAAAGGTGGAGAGTATGTCCCTAAAGCGGGGGGGGGGGGGGGGGCGGTTCTGTCTCCGCCACCATCGGACCAGACCCGTCACGGGCCTCGCCCGGTGCACCGGCCCCGGATAGCCCGGCGCGGCAAGCGAGACCTCGCGCCCGAGCATGGGCCAATTCGTTGGCGTTGACAAGCCCCCTTACTTTCGACCCTACATGGGCTGGGCACCAGGTGATGGTGTGATGAGCAAGTACTTTTCCTTCGAGTATCTTGGCGACTTCCTTACAGACGGCCCCAGATGCGAATGCTCTGGCTGCCCATCTCGAGTCTGTGTAGACTTCAGTTTTGCTTGTATTTAACAGCGCTAATGCTAGGGCTAGCTGTTCTGCCTTACCGGGCGACGAGGTAATGATTGATGCGGCCGAAAGTACCCGGCTCTTGGTGTCAACGGAGACGACCGCAAAGCGGGAGGTGTTGCTAGTGGAACACTCGTATTGAGCGGCATCGACGAAACATGCGTCCGACGCGTGTGCGTGTGTCAGGAGTGCAGAGGCCCTAGCCAACATTCTGCCTGTATTGTGTTGTGGGTGTACGTTCCTCGGCAGTGGATAAACCTGAATGTACGATCTCGTGTGATCTGGCAGCTGCGTGTTGCGTTCCATTGCAAAAATGGGAATGATGTTAACGCCTTCAAGGATTTTTCGCCCCACGATGGTGGACGAAAGTGGTTCTCTACACTGACCAACACGGTCAGCGTAGAGAGAACGAGGAAATAGAACGCGCTACTAAAGTAGACGCAACACCCTGCATGTGTCTAGGCCAAATTGGGCCGATCCCGAACGCTGTGTAATGTCACACAGCGTCTGAAAGTGCTAGCTGCCACAAAAAAAAAAAAAGAAAAAAAAAGAAAGGAAGATGGGGGAAACTGACGCGCTCTAATTTCTGTGATCAAATTGTGGCAATGAGGCGCAACGTACGCGCCAAGAGCTAACCAGATTTCAGTGGCACTTCGCGCCACATGCCGAGCCTCGATGAAAGCGACAACGCACTAACACCAAATGCCGCGCCGTGCAGGGACGACGTATGAGGACCAAGGTTCCAATGTGTCGTTACTTCTCTGTGCATACACGTTTCCTCACCATCTTTCCCGCGACAAACATCAAACAGCGCCTTCGTCACCGGAACATCGCGGCATCGACGTCCCACTGTGTGCATCTGCTTGATCACGTTTCAGCATTACGACATGGTTTCGGAACGATGTTCATAAACAGAAGCATTTAAGGAGAATGAAATTCTGACTTCTGAAGTGAATGAACATCAAAATTGCATGAGATTACACGTTGCATTCGATGAAAGTGGAGACAATTGTATGCACTGCAGTTCCTTGTATAGCCCCGAATGAACTAATGCATTTAAGCTTCGCTTTACATAGATTTCAGCATCTGGGTTGGATCTGCATACTTTTATTATTGTTATTATTGAAAAACCAGGGAGTCAGCACTAATATTTACTCGCATATTGAAAGAAGCAAAGACTTGCAAAATGCACTGTTGTGCCACTCGACGAAGAGCTCTTCTCTGCACAGCGATGCGCCGCTGCAACCGGCCGCACAATCCAGTTTGGCGGATGAGCCCGGCCAAAAGGTAGATGATGACGGCACCGTATTGAAAATGTCTGTAGTACGGCCAGTTTGTACTGTTTGTATCGGTGTGCACGTATGATGTCATCACCCTAGAAGTATCATCTGCGCTTCTGTATATTTCGGACCAAATATGTGAACCTGATATGCCTTTCTAGCTGTCCTGGCGCCTCCGCGTTCGCTTTCATTCATATCTATCTGGACTAAGTCGGGCGTAGTTTACTTTCTTTAATTCGCTTCCTGGCCGATTTGATCCTCTCAAGTTTTAGATTTCTTCATGGTTTATATTTTCCCTCGCTTCTAAGCTAAAAGGAGCTGCTGTCACCAGTGTAAGGAGACTATAAACCTTTTTCGTTTGCTCTTAACCTCAATATAAAACAGAGCAGACGCTTACGTTGTTGCTTTTCTTGCTGACCACAGACTTCACCATTGTCCCCCTTCCTTATTTTTTTTCTTGCTCTGTTTCTTCTTCAGTGACCCCCATTTAGTGACAGATAAAAAACCTTCTTGCATGTTCTCTCTTCGATAGCTTAAACCGGAAAGCTATGAACGTCTTTCAAAGCATTCAATGGCCCTGGTTTAGTTTGGAACAGATTGGAGTCAAGAAATGAGTGTTCTGCAATAGAAAATAGGGTAATGCAACGAAGCGCTTGTGAAAGCTTGAGGGGTACCTGATCTGACAGAATATGTCAGTCTTCATGTCAGCTATTGGTGGGATAGAGGAATTAGGCTTTGCTGTGAGGCTTGCTATTTTGGGCGTCTCTTCTGTCGTGCTTGGTGAATTAGCTGTCCCAGTCACCTACGATAAACAGGTTAAGTCGTTTGATATTTTGTATCCTGTGACATGTTTATTTTGAATCTTAAACAGCATTGTCCCTGTAGATGATCGCTTTTCTCTACGCTTGTCTAGCGCACGTAACATGTACGACTGCTCAGCGATTTGACTGTTGCCGTTGTCGTCGTCATACTCCAGTAAATATATGCACTCGTATAACTGCTACGTGGACCGGTTGCCTTTCTTTCTTTTCATTTCTTTCTTTCTTTCTTTCTTTTCTTTTGATCTGCCTGCACATGGAGCGGTATCAGCTACGGCACATAGGCATAGCACTGCGAGCCGCATTAGCATATACCACCCGCCGACGTGCCTGTTTCATGCGTGCTTATGGGCAGCATGACGTGCTGCCCATGAAGACGGGTATTTAGAAAAAAAGAAATGGCCATTTGCGCGAGATTTGTCTGGTCTCTCTAACTTTTCTTACATATTAGGTTTTATAAAGCCACACAAAAATGACAAACTCATTTCACCTCGAATATTCAAAAACAGACGTATGTTTGCATGTACTCCCACCTCATACTTAGTGTTCGCGTCGCCAGATGATGTGGCTGCGTAAACAGCGATCGCATGGCCACAAGAATTTTTTTTATTTTCAAAAGGTACGTGCATCGCTCAAAGTGGTACGGTCAGATTTATGCACATGATTGACAGCACTGGAAGTAAACAAAAAGCACTGTCAACCTCAGTAAATATCTATTTCGAACTAACTTTTATAATTTGTGTCGAACATCTGATTTCCTGTTTCAGAAAAAGAATGGGAAAAAAAGACACAGACTTAGATACCTTTGGCATCATGAAGTGATTTATCATGTAAAGGAGTTAGCGGCAAGTCAAGCGTCACACGATGACAATGTCGACGACCGCCGCACGAAATTGCGACGATGACGACGACGACTGTGGTATACCAACGACGGAATAATGACGACAGCGACAAAGACGGCAGCATGGGGACGACACTTCCTTGATCGATATTTAGGACAGCGAAGCCGTCCTTTCGAACGAAACGCTGAGAATAACGGTCAGTCTGAAAGCTGTGCTGCAAACAGCCTCGGTTTAACTAACTTCGGATTAGCCCAACGTATGGCTATACTAATTACCTCACGATGCTGAAATTTGCAGATCGCATTTACTGAAGGTCACTTTTTCAATTTTGGATTCAATTTAAGTCGCTCAGTTAGCTTGCCTATGAGAACGATCTAAATTTTTTTGCACTTTGATCGTTGCTGTACAACTTGACGTATAATCGCACTCACTTTTCGCAAATAATCTCTCTGGCACTAATTATCTCCACATCTTTAAATTTGGCCAATTTTATCCGCATTTTTTTTACTCTGTTTATGCCAAAGCATAAAATATCAAGAAATTGGTCAGGCAAGGAGACACAATCCCTCCAATGCTATACATTGCAGTCTTAGAAAAAGTATTCAAGGTATTAGACTGGGAAGGCTTATGAGCAAGGATCAACGGGGAATATCTCAACAACCTTCGGTTTGCAGATGACATTGCCCGTTTCAGGGACACTGAGGATGACTTGGGACAAATTATTGAGGACCTTAACCGAGAAAGTGAAAAAGTAGGGTTGAAGATTATTATGCAGAAGACAGACGTAATCTTCAATAACCTGGCAAGGGAAAAAAATTCATGATCACCAGTCAGCCTCTAGAGTCTGCGCAGGAGTACATTTATCTGGGTCAATTACTCACTGGGGACCTTGATCATGAGAAGAAAATTTACAGAAGAATAAAAATGGATTGCGGTGCATACGGCAAACATTGCCAAATTCTGACTGGGAGCTTACCACTGTCGTTGAAAAGAAATGTTTACAATCATTGAATTCTACCAGTGCTCACATATGGAGCAGAAACTTGTAGGTTGACGAAGAAGCTCGAGAGCAAGTTAAGGACCGCGCAAAGAGCAATGGTACGAAAAATATTTGGTGTAACGTTAAGAGACCGTAAGAGAGCGTTGCGGATCGGAAAGCAAACAGGGATAGCCGATATTCTAGTTTAAATAGGGCTGGGCAGGCCATGTAATGAGTATACATAGGGCAGATAACTGGTGGACCATTAGAGTTACAGAATGGGTGCCAAGTGCCAATGGAAGGGAAGCGCTGTCCAGGACGGCAGCAAATTAAGAGGGGGGATGAAATGAGCAAATTTGCAGGCGTAAATTGGAATCAGCTAGCGCAAGATAGGGGTAATTGGAGATCGTAGGAGAGTCCTTCGTCCTGCAGCGGACATAAAAATACGCAGATGATGAGGATGATGATCATGATGATGGTGTCAAGGTATATCTCCCCGTCGCACTTAGCGTGCGCATGCAGGAGGAGAATTTAAATTGGGCCCTGAGAGGGGAAATTACGGGTGCTGTGTAACTATGCGGTATCCCATGACATTACTGCATTGGGCAATAAGAAGCCGGGCGAAGTGATCAGACATCCGAACTGAAGCGCCTTAACTTAGTAACTGACTTTTTCTTCAAGTTTACTCCACGTGGAAATGCCACTAATAGTTACACCGCTTTTTGCTCGTACAGTTACTCGCCTTCTTGTGGCACTCAGGGGTACAAAAGTGATTCATGGAGCTCTTTGCAATAATTACAAGCATTATTCTAAGCAACAAGAACAGATGGCCACATTTTCCGACCATATGACCATTTGACCACCAGGTGAGAGTGGCGCCTCGTCCTACCGAGAGTTTTTGTTTCCTCTGATGCTGTGCGTCTGATTTACTTTAAGTAGATCAACTTACTTGCACTTCATAGCACATTACAAAGTAAAAGCATATCTAATACAGCGAAAATCAGGAGACACTAATCATTTTGTGACGCCGACGGGAGCAGCAGTCAAGTTCCAATGAGAACATATTTAGAGCTCCAGTTTGTCTTCTGATTGCTTTATTTGCTTGCTGAAACGTGCCGTACTTGATTTCAAAGACTAACAGGCGGCCCCAGAGACCTCTAAAAAATAATGATACTATGGGAGGGTAGGTAAAGATGGGTGGGCCACTGTGGTAAATATCCGGAGCAGTATGGTATATTATGTCGAGTGCCATGCTGATACTCATCTCTAAAAAGAAAGCCGGCGTAGGGAACACTAATGTAAGTGACGGAGCAGCGGCTCTGTCATTTCTAATGGCACCAATGCAACCGATGCACTCCCAATCAAAACCAGAAAGCCTTGTGCGTTGCAGCTCTGTCCTGCACTCATGAGGAAAATGGCGTAGACCACTACAGCAGCTGGCTACGTGGGGCCGAGCTAATTGCGCTGTCGGCTGCATATTTAAAAGCCGCGCAGTATGAGGCCGTGCCGTGACATAAAACTTCCTCGCAGGCACGAGTGAATATTTCATCAAAAGAAGTTGCCCTACTGAACTCAATTTCAAAAACCTGATTGAATAGGCGCCAGGCTGTGGCCTTAATCCCAACTCTCCGGGTATAGCTGCGATGAGCAATGAAAGAAAAGGGAAAATGCAGAGCGCGCGTGTAGATTACGCAGCATCGGAAGCTTCCTCTTTACTCTTCTAGGCCAAGCGCAGTCTGCCTGGATAGATAATGCATTTAGGCGAATGGTTTTAGCTCAAGTGCGCAGCGAAATGCGATAGCCTCGTGGCACTTGATCTCTTGTCTTGACTGTTGGGTTCATGCTCTCGCGTCGAGAAGCTAGCAATAGGTCTTGATTTGCATGCAGGAACGGAGTCTCGAGTTTTCTTTTTTTCCTCAAGATTTACATACAAGCCCTTTTGAAAATCCGGAAACTGGATTCTGTTTTGGGCAATACGTGCACATTTTGCAAAATTGTGCGTAGGTGGAAGCAAGAAATAATTAACGCAGTTTTCGCCATAGCTCTTTTTAGAGAGTTTCAACGGCTTCTTAGCGCAGTTATGCGAAAATTTCAAGTTTCACAAAATACTCCGCATGTTTGATTTATTTAAATTAACAACGTTCCTTCCCTCAGTTTCCCATCCTTACATGGAGTGGTCCCTTATAGTACCAAGAGGAGTGCACGTTCAGTGCATCAATCGCAATGTTAAATATAAATTGGCATCAAAACAACTATACAATTGAAGAAAAATGATACACTACTGATGGGCATACCAGCTTGATGTGCTCTATTGTGGGAAGACATTTTTTCTTATTACATATTTGTGATTTGTGACATTTTTATCTTATTAATGCGAGCATTTCCTTCCCCGCTCTAAATAAGAGAGAGTGAGAAAGACGTTTATTAAATCATAAAATAAACTCACTCTTTGGTTGTAGGAGGTCATTTTCGTTTGCTTTCAAATCGAATAGCATTGTATACTTTTGCATAGTTTATCTAATTGATAAACTCTAAATAATGTTTACACGCTTTGCGAGTTATCTTGTGCCCCAACAACACTCTTCATCCATTTCTTGCATTTCCTTTCTTAAACGCTGCGCTTCGGGTACTGACAGGTCAGGAAGCACAAGCGGTCAATCAATCAATCAATCAATCAATCAATCAATCAATTGTATTTCCGTTTCCATTTGAAAAGACGAGACATAACAAAAAGCTGAAAGGTACTGCCCCCTTTTACAGTCAACATGTGTAGCAAACTGCATCTTTCCTAAGACAGCCTGATAGAGACGCTCGAAAAATATTCACAGTAAGGAAGTCACCAGAAAAAAGACACATAAAAATGTCAATAGCATACTCGCACATGAACACTAAACACGTATGTTCTAAAGAAAAGCACTGGAAACGGGGAAATAAAAGCAAGATTGAACAATTGGGGGCATATACATTATGTTGGCATATCAGACACACATTTCCATGCAAATACCACATTACCAACTCTGTGTTTGGCGCTCTTTTGCCACAGTTGCCCTTGCGCCAAAAAAAATTTACTAACGAATATCGCATACACCTTGATTTAGGGGCATGGATATTCCGGCAGATAATTTTACTTGCAGTACTTGTGCTACATTAAGGATCAAAGTCAGCTTTGAAGAGTACATAAACATCAATAACTATATTAATGGGATATAGCGTTCTTGAGACGAAAGTAGCGAGTACAGAGTAATAAAGAAAGTAAATGCTTGGGCACTATAACGTAAGGCTATTCCCATCTGGTTCTATTCAATTTCTGCAATCAGCCCTCTCCGATTGGTCAAAGATTT
This sequence comes from Dermacentor silvarum, assembly GCF_013339745.2. NCBI lineage: Eukaryota > Metazoa > Arthropoda > Arachnida > Ixodida > Ixodidae > Dermacentor > Dermacentor silvarum. The sequence continues at coordinate 114,898,110 of NC_051154.1, forward strand.
TTTGGGTCACCCCCCACTTCACCTGTCTATCACGCGATGTCACAAAAGCCACGAAATCTCCACATCTGATTATGCATGATTAGACCAAATGATTTCTGATTCTACGCCTTTTTCTGTCATCAGCCCTCCGCTCTTGGTCAAAAAATTTATGGCTGCGCCCACTTCGCCTGTCTGTCACGCGACGTCCTAAAACCGCGACAACTCACCACATCAAAGTGACGTGTAAGTATTAACGATTCATTAATATGGCGAACAAAGCTGAATTTTTTAGGAATAGCCTGAGACTGCCCCGTTCCGAAAGGAACACAAGATGCTAGCCCGTCGATCACTCTGGCACTGGTTACTCAGAGTATCCGGGAAGAATGGATTTATTTGCGTAGAATACAAAATTTTGCGTGGCAATATAACCTTGTCAAGCCCTTCCGGCACGTATACGACATCACTATGACAACTATTTTTTGCTGAGGATTCGTTTTAGGGGCCTTTTTAGCCTTCCGTTGCACGCCACCGCGATTTTCGACCAGCCATCGCAAGCTAAGCAAGGGAAACAGACCAATCGCAGAATCCAGCATCAGCATCCTCAGCCGGTTATCCACTTTCACTGCGCTTGCTCGGCCCCACCGATACCTTCTCCAGTTCAGCGTGCGCCTCACCTCCTGTCAGTCAATTAGATAAACTATGCAAAAGTATACAATGCTATTCGATTTGAAAGCAAACGAAAGTGACCTCCTATAACCGAAGAGTGCGTTTGAATGGGCTGTTCAAACAACGCAGATTCCAAGAGCTAATCGAAACCTGGGGAAGACCCTCCACGACGTCACAAACTCCCATCCTTCACCACAGCGACAATAATAATGAAGCCAGCACGTAGTCTGGTGATCTGGCAGTGGAACTGCAGGGGGTTCCGCAACAAGCGCGCAAATCTTACACTATTTCTGCAGAATCTTAACGAGCTCCCTGATATTATAGCCTTGCAGGAAACACACGGGAAAGTAACTCTACCGGGATACAACACGTTTCAAGACCCTCACATAGTCAAGCCCAACACTGCCGTACTTGTAAGACAGCACCTTTCTGTTAAATGGGAGACATTCAGTGGTACTGACATCCCCCACGATTTCATCGAAATTCTACCTAAAAGCCTCAAACAACCCACCCTATACGTGTTGAATGTTTACAGCCCTCCCAAGGCTCGACAACACCGCTTTGAGCACATGCTTGCTCAAGCCAAAGCTAACGCCAATAAACAGCCGCTAGTTGTAATGGGCGACTTCAATGCCCCCCTCCAAATGTGGGGCCACTCTGCATCGGCCCCTAAGGGAAGAGCTCTGTGGCAGCACATACAGAATCAAGGTTTCACCATCCACAATGACTTTACTCTTCCTACCCGGCTAGGAAATAGCGTCAGTAGGGATACATCCCCCGACCTCACCCTAACTCACCGCATCACTCAGGCGACGTGGCAAAACCTCCAAAACAACTTAGGAAGCGACCATTACATCCTCGAACTCCGCGTAAATTTCAAGCACAGACCACTGGCCATGAAACCACTAAGGCTTACCAATTGGACGGAATTCAGAAAATCTCGCTCCAACACCAACGAAGAAGACATTACCGACATAGAGCAATGGGCGAACGCTTTACAAGCAGATGTAGAGGCCCATACCACCACTCTCCCGTCAGATACACCCTTGGCAACAATTGATTCGAAGCTCCTACACATGTGGGAGGCGAAGCAAGCCTTACTCAGGAAATGGCTAACAGCCCGTTACAATCACAAACTCCGAATCAGAATCGCCAAATTGGACTCTCAGATTGAAAAATACGCTATCAAATTGAGGGCACAGCAATGGACTCAGGTTTGCGAAGGAGCGCATGGTCATCTTAGCACTAAAAAGACCTGGCAATTGCTCCGGCACCTGCTCGACCCCACCACATCTAGGACGCATAATAACCACCAGATCAATAAACTGCTACATGAACATGCAGCGGATCTGCCGACAATGTTCAGTAACTTGGCTTCCAAACATATGCCCCCTCCTACGCAAATCCCCATGCCCGACTATACTGGTGAACCCAATGAGGAACTTTGCACACAGGCCTCCCTCTCTCCCCCCCGGCCACTCCCCTTTCTTAAAAAGGCAAATAAAAGTTCATTCTTTCTTCTTATGCAGATTGATTGGCTTCTAATTGTTATTGCAATGATTTTCTGGTTTCTTTACTACTGCTTCTTGTGCTTATGCATACTTACTTTTTCTTGTCCATTTACGACTGTATATGAGAACGATTACTCTTGTTTACATCTCTTTTGTTTGGATCATAGCTTGTAGCATTTGTCTTTTTTTGTGTCGAATAAGCTGTTTTTAATTACTTGTATCATAATTGTAGTGTATAATATTTAAATGTTCTTAAACTATACGGGGCCATTCATCATTTTACACTTCAGTAAGGTTTGCACTTCGGCTTGTTGGTTTTGCATTATGAACGTGCAGCATAGTGCGTAAAAACATGCACAAAAGAAGAAACACGGTTAAACATACGGAGCGCACCATGTGTGTAACAGTGTTCCTTGTTTTGTCAATGTTTTTTTACGCGCAATGCTAGACGTTCATAATTTACACTTGTTCCCTACGGTGATGCCCCCCTCCCCCCCTTATCTATTGCTTTGTATGAGGTCAGGAAGAAATTGCGAAATAAATAAATAAATCTTGTTGTGTTGTGTTTAATGGCGCTTAAGCAAAAATAAGTAAATAAATAAATTCTCATGTAGCAGGCCCCCACGCATAACAAGAGCAAGAAGGCTCGGTACTGGCGTATATATTTCCAGCCCTTCCTACACATCGTTCCTTCTATCCGCCCATCAGATACAGCGTCATTGCAACTCCGAAATTCCCTTGCTACTCCGAGCATCTCGTACTTAGCCTGCAACCTATGTGCACGGGCGAAAATAGGCAGGAAATATAGACCCGATTTCTTAGGTCATAGTTGCCGTAGTAAAATGAAACGTCTCTCCCTCTCTCCCACTCTTTCCAACGCCTCTTTCCTCCATACCAGTGCAGGGTTGCAAACATGAAATTCGTATCTTGTTAATCACTCTACCTTTGATCTCTTTATATATATATATATATATATATATATATATTTGAGGTTTGGTGCCTCGTCTCGGTGAAATCGAAATGCATTGAAGAAGCGACATTCAAAAAGAGTAGCTTCGTTACTATCACAAACGCACGTTAGTGCTTGCGTGTTGGCAGCACAAGTAGTGCATGCTGAGTGACACCAACGACTAAAGAGAAGTGTTTGTGACAAAAAAGAAAAGAAAAAAGAAGAGCACAACCTATATTGAGAATTCTGAATTACATACAAGGAATAAGCTGCTGGAGGTAAAAAAGAAGTACTGCGAGGTGCGAAGTAATAATAATGCTAATAAAAAGGGTGGGAGTGGGAAGAAAAGAAAACTGAATAGAGGAACCATTCTAACACTCGTACATGGCGAACATAAACGTGACATGAAATCAAGTACTCACAAAAGAAGCGCATTCTGAACTGCTGTATATGACTCTTCGGAAACCAGTCCTTTTAAAGAGCTACGCGCACAAAAACATGTGAACGTGGGTGAAACGTAGCTTCCTTGAATATTCAAGGAATTTATAGCCAACCTCATGGTTCACTTTAAAATGGATAAAGTTACCTTTGTTTGAGGGAGCAATTACGTAAATATTGGCTTATATAATAAGCCACGAGCATAAGCGATCTGGAACCTTTTCGGCAATGTTTATGGTAGACTGAATTTAATAGGAGTGAAGCCGGAAAGGTAGACTAACTATACCAACTGACGCCATTGCTGCCTCGTTCGCCTGGCAGCGCAGATGCCGGTAGTTGCGGATAACTTTCTTTCGAGAAGCGAGAAGCAAGAAAGAAGAAAAAAGCGGACACAGTGAAAGTTTTTTCCCTCCTAACAGACGCTGTTTCTTGGGGACGCCCATGGTCCATGCAAGACACAGTTGCTGACTTATAGACGAAGGTGGTAGGAAGCGTCAGACTGCAAGGTGGTCTCGGAGGTCCTCTTTGGAGAGCGTTGTCGGCACTGCTTGCCACTGACGCGGACACGAATATCAATGGTGCCCAGCGCGGTGTCCTGGCTTAACGCGCGCCTTTTTATGACAGCCCATGTTCGGCCGGTGCTGGTTCTGAAGTCTGCGGGGCATCCCGTTGCAAAGGCTGGAACGTGCTTTGCCTGATTTCCCCAGCGTGCCCATTTGGGGGGAGGTGGGAGGTGCCGCTGGCATGGGAGCGTGGACGAGGCGTTGTCATGGCGACGTGTCCGTATCGGCAGCAGCCCATCCGCCTTTCCGATATCGCTTCCTATCCTCGTCCGCATTGTTACGCGCCTTTTCCCTTCTGTAGTAGTCCCCGCAATCCCCGCTCTGTGTATTGTTTCAACATGCATGCGGGCTGGTTGCGGGCTTTTTCTTCGCCTCACTAAGACGTTCGTATCGATGCTGCGTGGGGAAAGCGAGCTAAGCAGACGGAAAAACTGATAATTATGCAGTCCCTAAGCGAAAATTCAGGCTTAAGAAAGCGAATCGCACTGACACGTTGCCAATGGGCATCCAACTCTTGCGTCCACGGGATAGAATGAGGCGGACAGTAATTCCGTTTAAGAACGCTGACACTTTTTGATGCCAGCTCAGAGGTTTTTGGTTGCATCGCCTTTACTTCCATGAACGTGTAATACATCGGTAGCGTGGTGAAAAGGAAGACACTTTCTTTTATATTTGTAAACCGAGATATTCTTTTCATACTTTATTTTCTTATGGGGTTTTACGTGCCAAAACCAGGATCTGATTATGAGGCACGCCGTAGTGGGGGACTCCGGAATATTTTGGACCGTCTGGGGTTCTCTAACGTGCACCTGAATCCAAGTACACGGGTGTTTTCGCATTTCGTCCCCATCGAAATGCGGCCGCCGTGACCGGGATTTGATCCCGCGACCTCGTGCTTAGCAGCCCAACACCCAAGCCACTAAGCAACCACTGCGGGTCAAACCTAGATTATACACACGCTGAACGAACAATTTATGGAAGTCACTCACGTTATAAATATTGTTGCGGGGAAAGGTAACAACAACGTGAGAGGGGGCACAGGTACGGGGAAAAGAGAAAACAAAACTGAGAAGAAATAAATATGGTATATGTCTAAGCTCAGGGGCTTTCGCAAATGTCGAAATTTGCGAAAGCAACTTACGATGTAAATAAACTTCTCCAACAATGGGCCGCCTCCAAAGGACCGGTGGATACATATTCGCACCCGCCGTGGTTGCTCAGTGGCTATAGTGTTGGGCTGCTGAGCACGAGGTCGCGGGATCGAATGGGGGCGATGGGGGCGAAATGCGAAAACACCCGTGTACTTAGAGTTAGGTGCACGTTAAAGAACCCCAGGTGGTCGAAATTTCCGGAGTCCCCCACTACGACGTCCCTCATAATCAGATCGTGGTTTTGGCACGTAGAACCCCATAATTTAATTTTTTTACATGTTCGCCTATTTGAAAAAGCACAAGGTTATCTAATATAACGCCGCCTTAACGGAAACTGCGGACGAGAACATAAATACGATAAAAACAGTTTTATGTCCAATAAGCAGTAACGGCATTTTATACACACGAGAAGATTTTCAGGCGACTGCAATTATGAACTCAAAACAGGATTTGCTCAGTCCGACCGTCCGTTCCGTTATGCCAGGGCGTGCGTCTATGTGCCTTGATTCGTGTACTGTTTAATTAGCACAGGATTTGCATGAATATTTTACAGCAACTGCGCATAACAGTTCGAGGCAGGGTTTGATCCGCCCATTCTGTAATGCCATGGTGTGCGCAGACGGATCCTTTGTTGCCGGGCTGTCGTCGTAGTCGTCGTTTCGTCAACGTCCCGCCGTCGTCGTCCCTGTGTCTTCGTCATTTCATCGACGTGGTGTTGTGATCGTCGCTGCCTCCACCGCTGTTCGCACTGTCGTCATGCCGTGCCATTGTCGTCATCGTTGTTGCCATTTTTTCGCCGTCTGTTCTGCAATAACGCTATGGTCGTCATATATACAGGGCAGTATATCTCCAGGACACAGAGAAGCAGACATTTCAATTTGTGTGCACTCGCCGCGGCATGAAATTGAATCCTGTTAAATCTTCAGAAACTAGGTACGTAATATTGTCAGCTATAAAATAGAGCTGGTCGAATATAAAAAATTTTGAATATGAATCGAATACCAATAATAAGTATGGAATGTTGAATCGAATATCAAATAGCCAAACGTGGACGCACGTATTTCTATCAGGAATATATATTTCGGTTTCATTAGGTACCACGTTTATAGTGAATTGTGAAAAAAAATCGCAGCCTAATATCACGGACAAATAGCACCAGTTTTAAACAGAAGATAACTAATTTTCAACAAAATAACAGCACAAATAGTCCCTCATCATGGTTAGAGCCTTGTTGCAATGAATATTTTCAAGAATTAATGGCTGATGTATGACTAGCTTCTAATTTTTTTTTTTGGGGGGGGGGGGTGATTTGCCGCATGGTGTAAAGAATAAAAGATCCTTTCTGAAAATGCTAAATAAGTGGTCGTTATAAGAAAGATCAAAAGTTGGGAAATAAATTGCTGCTGAAGGACTTGTGTGCCGTATACACATGTAAAATGGCACGTCTCAAGAAAAACATCACGGGTTGTAGCGTGAAAGACAAAACTGCTACATGCCTATACTGCAAGAAACACTTAATTACAGAATGCAAGCAAACATGACAGGTTTTCATGTACGCTACCACCGTGAAACCTGAAACACAGCTTGTATTAGCTATTTTCTTTCTGCATTGGTGTAGAAACGTTTCTCCTTGTTTCACTTGTGATAATTTGAGATATTTTGTTAACCAGCCAGAGAACAGTAACTCGAATTTTAACAGTCGGCTGTTGCGAAATTTTTGTAAATTTCGATATTCGAAAGCACCGAATAGTTCATTTTCGAATACTAATACAGATAGTTGTGGGTATCTTCAATTCGAATTCGAATGCTCGCATATTCGCCCACCGCTACTATTATAAATAATAAGTTAGGCAGGCTGAATCTGGGACGTAGTCGCAGTGGGGCACTGTGAAATGCCGTGTGCATTCTGCTGAAGGTGTAATGGGCCACTAGGTCACAGAAATTACATTAACAAATACACAAGCGACATGTATTCATGCATTACAAAGCTGACATGCCTAACTTATGATACAGCTTGTAGGGATCCTAGTGTGTAATCTTGCAATTGTACCCGCGCCCTATTCATAGTAGGCCCGCCGTGGTCATAGGTGGTGGGCGAGAATTGGCATCCCTTTGTGTTGCTTCCCGAGTGTCTTTACGTCAGGTCTGGACCCTGCGTGTCCAACGCAGGAGCGCTGTTGCCGAGCAAGAGTCCAATTTCTGCAAGAAATTGCACACTTGTAAGCCTTATGACTTCTGATGAGCACAAGTTTGAGTTTGGTGGATCATGCCTGCTATGGCAGAGCAATTAGCTCTCTTAAATGCCATAGATGGAGCTCTTTCCGAATCGTCCATAGGTTATTCCCTCGCATCGTGGGCATTCCTATCGAGCGCAGAAGCACCGTTTCAATTTTTCGCCCAACATATGGTGAACCTACACCCGACGACGTTCACACGTTTGCCATTTAGACATGAAAAGGTGGCCAAATCTGTAATGTAATCTAATATAAAGCTGCATATTATTAAGTTCTAAAAACACTGTTCCTGTGTTACAAACAGAAAAACAGGTGTATATGAGCCTCGTATGTATCAGACAGATATATGCATATGCGTTTAACAGCCAAGAACTTGTGTCCGTATCAGTGACGTCATAGACTACACTAATCGAAGAAGAGCAGCAGGTTCTACCTCCTATGAAGTACGCCTAAAAATGCTTCCAGAAGAGATAGAGAGAGTGAAGCATTTACTATAAGAGAAAAGCTGAGAGGTCGGACTTCCAAGAAGGGTGTGCGAATCAGCAAGCCTCAATGTTCGAAGCCGTAGCTGCAGGACTCGGTAGCAGGTAACCTACGTGGTATACATGTTTTCATTCCTTTGGATCTTTTAGTTGCCGCCAAATTTAGGTGGTCAAAGCTGCGTCTTCTCTTATAGCTTGTTTCGTCAAAAATATATTTGGTTAAATGTAATCGGTTACTAAAAAAGTAATTGAATTACAGTGAGCGTCACCGAGCAAGATAAGTAATCATTATATCACAAAATTACAAAAAAAACGTACTTGATGAGAAGTAATTAATTACATGTAAATCGTTACGTACAAGTCTTACTGTCACTATACAGTATACTTGTCAGAAGAGCTGCTTACACTGCCTTTATTCTACCTTTCTAAGGGTTCTTTCTTTCAAATAAACTGAAATAAAAAAAAGGAACAGAACAAGGAAAAAACGAAAGAAAAGAAAATGGTAGGAGATCCCTGCAGGCTGGCGGCGACCAGTCTTTAAGACATCGAATAGCCGTATTTTTGACTGCGGCTACTGATAATGTTACTGATGATACTTTATTGATATCTCTTTTGCCTGAAAAAACTTATTATCTTTATTAATATTCCGATATGTGTTTCATTTTGTAGCCCGCAGTTTAACAATATTGGCAAATGTTGCAATCTGCATTCGCAAAAACGTTCTTGCGCCAAAACTGTTCGTAAGAGCACATGCCAACCAGACGCGACCTTCGATATATTATTAGCGAAAGCAGCCGGCCAGTGAACAAGAGCACTTAGGAAGAAAAATTCCATAGCTGGGAGCAGTATGCCTAGAACGACAGAGAGCTGAGCTAGTTGGTAAGGATTCATAATGCAGTATGCCGCCGCTCACTGCCGACGCGCTGCTGCGCCCGCGCAGAACGGATTCTAATTAGGCTCCAGGTGAAACTATAGTGAAACCAACGAGTGCACTCCGTCGAACCACAGCCTTCTGTGGCGAGGAGGAGCCACGCAGAGCACACAGGCACTTGTTGAGGTGACGAAGCTCCCGCAGAAGACTGCCGCGACGGCGTCTATTGAACGAAGAAGTTAAATACTCAGGGGGCCCCGCAAACAATGGCTCTTGGCATTAAAGCAAGAAAAGACAGAAGAAAAAGAAAGAAAGAAAGAATGAGAGAAAGAAAGAAAGATGCAAAAGGCTTCATTTGGTTTGTCTCTGGGTGTGAGGATTTGAAGAATAGTTTTTCACCTGTGACCTGGGCTGTACGGACTGCAAAGTACTTTCACGTATAAAACAAATTATGTATCATGCTTATGCATAACCGGATGGACGGTGTGCGCGGCAAAACTGATGATTGCAAGCAGTGTTAAATTTCTCGCGCTATGCAGCGCTATACACAGTGACAGGTCATAAATGCAGCGGCACATACCGTTCAAAGGAAAGATATGTCGCATGTGCCAGCGAATCATCCAACCCCTTGTCCTTCTTTATCCTTTGTATCCATGCCCCTTATTCGCTTTGCTCAGGTGCTGCATTGCCGTGATACTACTCACCCTGCTGTGGAGCTCTTTTTGTTTCAGAGGTGAGAGTCATATGTGTGAAGGAATCAACCAGACAATACAGACTTTCGTGGGGCGTCATCTCGGCGGTGTCACGCACACGCACAAATGGACGGGTGTCTTGACAATGGCCAGTGAAATCCCACTCCTAATCCACGATACAAGCGAGCTGTTTTCGCTGTAAGTTATCTTCGTCATGCAAATTCATTCACCGAGTGGCGGTTCGGGTTCTCGATGACGTAGTGAAATTTCAAGCTCTACGGCGGGTCAGTGCACAAGTGCTGAAAAACCTCTCCCAGGAGCCAGCTATACACCTCGGCAACGCAACTCACAGCCCGATTGCGAAGGCCCGGCTCTTCATTCGGTGACTGGAAGCAAAACATACTGTGTGTGTGCAACCCAAGTAGGTTTACAAAAATGTGTTTAAACCTCTTTGGTGCAACCTAGGAGGTTGCGGGCGTAGAGTTTCAAATCATTACTAAAGAGAACTGTGGCGCTAGTGTCTACGGGAGCATGCAGCTCCAGTAGCTAAACCAGCATGGGATTGATGGGTAGTACATTAGTAGAGATACCAGCAGTCATAGAGGCATTGCGTAATCAAGGAGTACAAGAGGCATACGTGAATATCTTAGCAAACATCTACAAGGATTCCACAGCTACCTTGGTTCTCCACAAGAAAAGTAGAAAGTTACCTATCAAGAAAGGGGTCAGGCAAGGAGACACAATCTCTCCAATGCTATTCACTGCATGCCTAGAAGAAGTATTCAAGCTCTTAGACTGGGAAAGCTTAGGAGTGAGGATAAACGGTGAATATCTCAGCAACCTGCGATTTGCTGATGACATTGTCCTATTCAGCAACAATGGAGACGAATTACAGCAAATGATTGAGGACCTTAACCGAGAAAGTGTAAGAGTGGGGTTGAAGATTAGTATGCAGAAGACAAAGATAATGTTCAATAGCCTGGCAAGGGAACAAGAATTCAGGATCGCCAGTCAGCCTCTAGAGTCTGTAAAGGAGTGCGTTTATCTAGGTCAGTTACTCACAGGGGACCCTGATCACGAGAAAGAAATTTACAGAAGAATTAAATTGGGTTGGAATGCATACGGCAGGCATTGCCAAATCCTAACTGGGAGCTTACCACTGTCATTGAAAAGAAAAGTGTACAATCATTGCATTCTACCGGTGCTAACATATGGGGCAGAAACTTGGAGGTTAACAAAGAAGCTCGAGAACAAGTTAAGGACCGCACAAAGAGCGATGGAACGAAAAATCTTAGGACTAACGTTAAGATACAGGAAGAGAGCGGTGTGGATCAGAGAACAAACGGGGATAGCCGATATTCTAGTTGACATTAAGCGGAAGAAATGGAGCTGGGCAGGCCATGTAATGCGTAGGATGGATAACCGGTGGACCATTAGGGTTACAGAATGGATACCAAGAGAAGGTAAGCGCAGTCGAGGTCGGCAAAAAACCAGATGGGAGGATGAAGTTAGGAAATTTGCAGGCGCAAGTTGGAATACGCTAGCGCAAGACAGGGGTAATTGGAGATCGCAGGGAGAGGCCTTCGTCCTGCAGTGGACATAAAATAGGCTATGATGATGATGATGATGATGACATGGATTTGCATAAGCTTTGTCCTTCTGGCTTTAAAGGCTTCGTGAGTTTGCAAAGTGATTATGTTTTAGCAAAGTACTTCGTTGTAAATAATTAAACAAACATTATTAAAAAGATTCGAGCACAGGACCTCTAGTGCATAAGCCCGATATTGCAACAATTACGCGTCTGAACCACCGCAATTATCCGCGATTATGCGTGTTCGCAGAATCTTATTACCCTCTGCATTAGAAAAAAATTATGACTTGATTTGACATTCAGGCCAATTTAGGCTCAGATAAAGCGCAAAAAACGAAACCACCAGAACGTCTGAAGCCCCAAGCACGAAGATCAGACATATCCATGTAGTGCCCATCATTCCCATGGTGGCTGAACGATCGCAGCGCCAGAGTTCCCTCTAGTAGTTAATTGTTGTAGGAAACTCTATGGTCCCGGGCGTGTGCATCCAAGAACCCTAGAGCGCAGTGTCGGGAGTATCAGAGGCCATGCAATAGGCTAGTACAGTTCTGCACGCTCCGCTTCAGGGCACTCGTACACCCAAGTCGTAACGGAGGATTCCTTTACTAATGCGTGCGAACAAGACAGTGCTCCTAGCGGAGAATGCAGGGAATCGCGAATACCTGCGGCAGTGAAGCTACATATCTCAGCCTTAGTTTTATCACAGAGAAGTCGGTAGTTATGGTCTTTAATAAAGAGACAAGTAACGACATGATCTCAACTGAACAGCAAGTCGCCATGTCGATAGTTAATCAATGTAAATATCTTGGTGCATACATAAACGAGGGAAATGCTTACTGAAACAGCAACGAAGAAAAGCTCAAAATAAAGGGGAAGTACAACGCGGCTATAATAACACATGGATCACTTTGAGGCAACCATAAATATTAGGAGATACGAGAAATTTGTAAAACAATAACACTACCAGCGGTAACGTTAGCAAATGCCCTTCGCTGCTTAAAAGGAAATCTTGCCGAGGTTGAAAATTAACAAAGGGCTTTGGGCCGATTGCCATTGGGTGCTCACGGCAAAGAGAAATGAGGCAGTGCAGGATTATAATGGGTAGGGCCTCCTTTGGAGTCAGAAAAGCATAGAGCAAAATTAGTTTTTAAGAAAGGCTCAAGAACATGGGTGGAAAGAAATGGGATATAGTGCAAAGTTGTCTCTACTTCAAAAGCATGGACACGGAACAGAGAAAGAAGTCAGTATGGTTGGAAAGCACAGTACCGAGTAACTGAAAGTAGAATATGTCAAACCAGATTCATCCAGATGAAAGTGAGAGAAATAGAGATATTGATGCCAGGAAGGAAAGAAAATCAGTCCATGGCGGTTTACAAAGATGGCAAGCAAGAAATCGAAAAAAAATTGCACGATAACACAAAGAGCAGTGCCTTACTTTTTTGAGGCTCGATGCTGCTGCCCGGGGACAAAAACATGCAGGAACAAATATTAGCAACAGGTTAAGGCCTGTGTCTGCTGTAGAAAAAAAAGGAACGGAGACGGCTCCGTGCATTGTTATAGAATGCCAGGATATTCCCCTAGCCAGAACCGTAGGGAACGTCCATCTTCCCGGAGCGCAGGGATTCAAAGCTGGTAGGATGGTTAACTACTTAGCGGTCGGGATAACCAAAAAACATTCGGAGTATCGGTGTAAAAGGAGGAAAGAGATGTGGTCGGGATCGTCACACGCTTTGTTAACTTTACGAGATAAGGCAGATAGGCGGAGTGCTAGATTGCGATATGGTAGAACGTAAGTAGCTTGCAAAGGCTAGGTCAATATTCGTCACCGCCCCGATTTAAAGGCGATGCCATTAGAAATCATCAATCATCATCACAAATTTCGGAAGTTATGCACTTGGAGAATGGTCTTCTTTAAGCTCCGCTTGACGGCGCTCGTAAACCACAATCTCTGTTTAATGATGCCGGCCATTCTCGCTGTTGCCTGAACTTCAATGTAAGAGTGCTTACATTCAGGTTTTGGCAACGAGCGTCGTTTTTTTTTATTAATTATTATGACAATTCTCTTTCTGACTTGTGGTTTCGGTTTAAGTTTCGCAAAGAGAAGCATCCAGCCTCATGCCACCATTTGATAGTGTCATGTCTTCTGTGCGTTTCACGATCATAAATAAACATAAAGATGTTTATTAAATCATAAATGGCAATGGCTGGTGCAAGGTCTATAGCAGCTGCGCAATAGCCCGTTCCTCAACATTTCTCTCATAACGTGTGCGTATAGGCGATGCCGCGGGATGTGGTGCTGCACCATACAACCTAGCCCAGTAAAAAAAAGTAATAAACGATAAGCAGTCATCCTGGCGAGTTAACAGGTGGGCACGAACGAGTGGTTTGTAGGAGGCCTTTAGACGCTCAATATCGACAACGTCAGGTTCATGGCAGCGCTGATCGCAAGCTGGTATCAACAGTTGACAGGTGATGTGTGCTTCAGCACACGACAGGGGACGCTGTTTTGAAAATCAGTTTGGGAAAGTGTGCAGAAGTGCGGGAGTGTACCGCCAGCTACGCAAGGGAGTCGGGATAGAAAATTACGCAGATCCGATAACATTTTGGAATGCCTGTGAAAGGAATCGTTCGTGAAGCGGTTATTTAAATGCTATAAGACCAAATGTGATGCTTATTGTCATGTAGTGACGTTAAACCACAGTGGCACGACGTAAATCATGAAACTGACTGTTTATTGAGCGAACCTTTGCCCCGCAAAACAATTAACACAATGATAGCGGCAGGCACACTAGTCGATCGTCGAAATCTGGTGTGCAAGTAAAGTGCGTCGGCATTTATCCATGGCTCGTCGAAGGTTCCAGCGTAATCGCTGGTGCTTGCATACCTCCCAGAAAGTACGCCATTAATCGCGTCACGCATATAATCTGATTACACAAGGTTCGGCGAGATCATAGACAACAGATCGAATCAACTATAACATTCGAGTAAGCTTGTTACAAATAATGCAGGCGCATCTTGCGCTGAGCGACAAAATTAAGTTGTTAGTGGGTGAAATGCGGTGCCCGAAAAGAAGAAGTAGTTTATTGACGTAAAAATGTAGAGAGGTCGGCAGGAATATGGAGCATCTGGCCTGCTACTCTACGTAAGGGAAGGGGAAGAGGGGAAGAAAGAGGGTCACAATGGGGGATGACAATGGGAGGAACAAGGTGAAAGAACACATTGCATAAATATCACAATCGTGAGTTGAGGCCCGTGTCGCCTAAGAAACGTGAAATACCACGCATTGTCTCTATCGTCTGCCAACTCTGTGGCCATGCGCCCAGCAAGAGGTCTTCCGACAGTGGTCCATTGTATAAATGTCTCAAGGTGGCTGCCAGTGTGAGTCTTTCGCGTGCATACTCAGGGCACACCACGAGCACATGGTCTATAGTCTGAAAAGGTTACAAATAAATACACGGGTCTGTGAGCAAGCTGATACGGTGAGGAAGTCACCTAGGGTGCGCGATTAAAATGTTCAGTAAGGCCATTATTTTACACTCCACTGGTTAGGTAGACCATTTGGCATTAAGCAAGAAGGGCACGAACAACGTCAGATAAAAAGGCGTGGTCTCGATTGCCGAGTAGTTTACCTTGGCCAGCATGGCGCAGCATGAGGAAGGAAGGGCTTAACAATGGGCGCAGTGGTGGCTGGTATAGCTGCACATTTAGCATATCGCGTTTAATGACGCGGTCTGATGATAAGTCAACGGCTACCAGCCGCAGTAAGTGCTAAAGGCCTATGGAGGTCCATGCGTACACGACCAAAGGGCCGAACAGGCCACGTCGTGTACGCATGGACCAGCGTACACGACCAGCGCCTCCAACTACGGCGCAGGCTGGATGGCGTCAAGGTAGTTTGAGGCTCTGAAAGTAGGGGGTATACAAGCGAACAAATTTTAGAAATAAATTTTATATGCCACGCCAATAACACCCCAGCCAGGGACACTCATAAGTTTTAGATACGGTATCTTAAGGATAGCTGCGGATCGATGCGGAAATAGGCGAATATATCGGTGCACAAACCTCTTGGTATTAGAAGCAGGCATTTACGATCACCGGGCGGATAGTTGCACGGATACAGGAGCTAATATCGAAGCAGATACAGCAGATTTCTTCGTATTACTAGCTGCCATTTCCGACCAACAAGCGGGAAGTTGCGCGATAGGAGAGGTAATTGTGACCGACCAAGGAAGCGGAATAGCGAAAGAGTGAGCGAGTCGTTCCGGAAGCCACTGCCGATGATACCACACGACGTGGACAGTAACGTGTGACATGTCCAGAGCATCCACGAGCAAATATACAAGGCGATTGTCTAGGGTGTATGGTGGATGGAAAAACAGCGAAAGATTTCCAGTCGACCCCACGTGACTGCTTCGGCATCAGTAAAATGCTAAGTCAAAGGGTTTTATCAACGGCTCACTCGCAGAGCTTCGGCCGCCAGTTCTCTGACCACACGTTGCAGCGTGGGAGCCAGACAGGATCGAGAGAACGTGAGCGGCTGTTGGCGGGGCTGGTACTTATGCTATTGGTGATAACAGCAGTAAGAAAAAGCGACCTCCTCGTGGACGAACGCTTTGATCTCAGTGTGCGGCAACTAGCATATAGTGATTGGGGATGACAGTGAGTACGGAAAGCAGCTCGCCACACGAAAAAAGAAGCGCACCTGGCCAAGCACTAAGCTCGCGCAGCTCGTATGCTGGCCACAGCTCCATAACTCATATACATTTCCAGGCTCTTAGCAAGGAGTATATGGAAAAACATGAAAACATCGTCGTTGATGATCTCCATGATTTGCTTTACTTTGTCAGATTCTTGCACAGACTTGTTCTTCGCCTGTGACGCCTTGTATGTAGCTCGGGAGCGTCTCGCCCCATTGCTGCGCCCGTTCACGTAGATGTTGATCGGCTTGTAACTTGCTTATAGCGGGACGGCCAAACACGTACGCGTAGGTGGTTTTGAAGGCTGATTATTTCCGGAAGTGCGACTGACAGTTCTTACACCATCGGTTCGCAATGTCCGCAAGAGAGAAAACCGCTTTGCTCAACTTTCTGGCAATGTCCAAGCAGGTGTAAGAACCCATCTTCTCATTATGAAGAGCCAGTCTTTGAAGCCATTATAATACGTGCCACTAAATTTTGACCGAACTCTCGTGGGAATGAATAACCCGGATTAAGACTGGTGGCGAGGTAGACGTCTGCAGGGCCGCGTTATGCATGGAAGCTGTGATGGACTACTCCGCGCCATTACCCATTATGAAGAAGTTTATTACTTCGAAGAAGCAAAGACTGATGCGGGGCATTGGTGATGCACACAGAGTCGTCGCTGTTGTTGGTAACATCAAACGTTCTCTCCTGAGCTACGCGTTAGCGACGCCACTGGATGTTATGTCCTCATTCTTCTCTACAGAAGAATGAGGACATCTCAAAATGTTCTCCGCTGTATTTCTTTCTGCAACATAGTCAATGTATCTTGAAGTCTCGTAGATGCCACGGGAACTCACTTTATTTGTTTCATTGGTTTTCTCCAGTTATGTAATATCAGCACGCTGTCGTTAATTCGCTGTCAGAATAATTACTTCGAAAACCATGCACACGCTTTAAAAATTTGGAGGACGCTTCAGCTTCGCCTTCAAGAGTGGAACGCGATAGCATTCAAAGATCCTCGACTGTTTCTCACACTTCCAGGCAACGTACTGCAGCTTATGTAACCGTTATGTGGGAGCTTTTCGTCGAAGAACTCAGAGCGTGTTTTGGTGACTCCAGTGCAAAAAAGAAACGCGCTGAACAGACGCTTTCGCAAAGGGCTCAGGTTCCCGGCGAAACCTGTACGACTTATACTGAAGAAGTGCTAAAACTGAGTAAGATAATCAACTCTCAAATGTCTGAAGATTACAAAGTTGGACATCTGTCGAAAGGAGTAGCCGAAGACGTCTACATTTTTTTGATCGGCAAAGAAAGCTTGGATTCCGTGTCTGACGTCATTCGCCACTACAGGACCTTTGAGACGCTGAAGATGCGACGGATAATACCGAAGTTTTGTCGCCTGGATAATGTCACAACGGTCGCAAGTGTAGAGCCAAGCTCGTGTGTTGACCTTCCATCAACAATACGGCAGATTGTTCGCGAAGAGTTGCTCCATCGGGAAGAAATGTACCGTCGCACACCCGGCATCACTGGTGCGTATTAACGACACGAGATGAGAAACACGGCCGTTTCGACCGCATGGCAACCGACGGCTCACGCAGCGACCATTGAGTATAGGTCTACCCACAAACGAGGAGGACCATGAGCTATCAAGATCATGACTACGACCAACGCCCTCGCCGCACGCACGGCTCCCGGCAGCCGATGCTCAGCCATGATGAATGTGACCCACCTGCTGGCTATGCAGTCGACAGCAACATGCGTGACTACATGGAGGAACATCGAAATTTGCGGCCTCTGCTGGTGTGTTTCCAATGCGGTGTCACGGGCCACATAGCGAGGTTTTGCAATCGTCGCCCAACCACGTGGATTGGTCGATCCAGGTTTTCAACAAGGACAACACTACCTGTGAGGACAACTCAACTGCCGTACACCACCACTTGGTCAGTTGGCGCTCCTCCCGGCAACGATTACTGGCAGAGAAGCTTTCAGAGCCGCTCGCCGGCATCTGACAGGAGCTTGACGCCACCGCCTGCCTCTCGTGCACCTCGTTTACGTCAATCTCCATCGCCAGTGCGTCGCTCCACCTCGTCTTCGCAACCGGAAAACTAGCTAGCGCGGCCGATGGGGGTGAGGTCGCTTGACACGTGCTATCGACAGAAACACCCCTTGCAGTTGCTATGATTAAGAACAAAGTGCATGTACTTGTTGATGGTGCTTCTACAATGACTTTAGTGGATACCGGAGCAACTGTATCCGTAATGAGTCTCGGTTTTAATGGTTGGTTGGGGCGCAAAATTGTATTTCGGTGGGACCAGGCTGCAACGTTTTGTGGAGTGAGCGGCGAGTCGTTGCGTCCTGTTTGTGTGTGCACTGCCTGATGGAGCTTTCGAGACGGAATTTGTAGTTATTCCCCGATCGACGCACGAAGTGATTTCGTCGGAAGTCATTTCGTCGAAGTTTTCGTCGATGGCCATGTTTCGTCCGGGCTCTTAGAGGAGACTTGCAGTCAAGGGGAACTTTATGTATCTGCAGATACTGTTGTGCCTGCGTCCACCTCTGTGTGCGTGCCGGTTGTATGTCGCGGTGATGTTCCAGACAGTTTCGATGCCTCCGTAGAGCCAATGCATCTAAATTGTGTGAAGAAGAACGTTTTTGTCCCTCATTGTATGGTATCCATCGGCAACGCGCGTGCTGGCTTGTGGACGACCAACTGCTCGGCAGAACCCGTCTCGCTTCCAGACGGCTTGAAACTCGCCTACTTTACAAAATACACGTCTTCGTCCATAGCCGTACTAACAGACCCACCATGTGCACCTGCTGACCTTCGCCACGTCTGGGACACAAAGCTTCTGTCTATGATAAACAAGTCGCTCAGCACAAGGGAGCGCCATACCTTGGTGGATACGCTTTCTAAGCATCTGTCAGTGTTTGACTTTGCGCAGCCGGACAAATCGTTCTCGATTCCCGAGTCTCGAACACGCCATACTATCGATATGGGATCTGCGCGCCCGATCAGGCAAAAGCCTTATCGCGTCTCGCCTAACAAGCACTTCTCAAACTAAGCTATCGCGACGACCATCCTCCCGTCCACTTTCTTAGGTATTTGTATATCTGTCAAGATTAGCCTTGGGAGTGTATGAAAGCTCCTCTCACGGCCATGGCAAATAAATTATTTTCCTGTCTACAGGCAATGAGTGCAAAGCAAAGCTAGCCACATGAGAGTATAGCGTGTTTACGACACTAAAATCGTCTGCTAATAACGATGTAAACAGTCCGTACACGTTTGTATCAAAACTACTGATCAAACTCCTTTTACAGTGTAGATGGTAATGACAGGAAGGTTGCAGATCTTCGAGGGTATTTGCTGGATGCATCTTGTAGGGTTCTTTAAGGTA
The DNA here is from genome assembly GCF_013339745.2 of Dermacentor silvarum. NCBI lineage: Eukaryota > Metazoa > Arthropoda > Arachnida > Ixodida > Ixodidae > Dermacentor > Dermacentor silvarum. Next base: position 114,917,317 of record NC_051154.1, read on the forward strand.
TATGATTAAAAGGGACTCGAGATTACTGAACAACTAGCTGTTATACTTAACTGGGGACTATAGGTAGAGGCTTTCATCGTTAGTTTCTGCTCTGCAGCGCCGCTACAAATTAAGCCATAAACTTAGATGGCTTGCAACGGACCAAATCATATTCATTGAGTCCCCCCCCCCCCCTTTCTTACGGAGTGCTGTAACAACAGCAGGTGTTCGGAAAACTCACAATAGAGTAATGTACACCCAACACCTGGAGGTGTGCGCAAAGTCGCAGCATCAGCTGCATAAAATGGGAACCCTTTGTACACGCAAGTGACTAAGCAACAAGTGTACTTTTGTGATAGAAAAGAAACAATTAACGCTGTTTTCATGTGATAATACGCATTTCTGCGTGAATCATCGTCACAATCGGTCAATTCTTTCTTTTATTTTATGTCTGATCAATCAGTACAAACAAACCAGCATAGAAATGAGAAATGAACGAATGGCACCGCACCAGCCTGTGACTAATATTTGAACACCCTTTTCGAGCTGCAAGACAACCATATAGTATATTCGTCAGTGGCATTCCAGGTGGTCATTGTGAACTTAATGCTCTGACCTAACAGATGCAGCGTGATTAACATTGATGCGTGATAATAGCCCCAGGCGTGCTTATCACGAGTTATGAGGCCTTCAAGCGTGCAATTTGTTTCAGAAATTTTATGCTTTCTAGTCTATGGCCCCCCTATCTGTGCATGCCCGCTCATCTATCATATTTAAAGCATAATATGATCTGTGCCAGGAAAAATGCTTTCTTCAAGTGAGTAAAGAGCTGCAGCCTGCACCACACGTCCTACCGATGAGACTATATTCGCTGGTGGAGTGCACGTCTCTTTGATCTCAAACCCGCCCAAAGTGGTTCGAGTGAACGAGCTCGCAACAGATTTTTTTTCTCTTTCGATATCGCCAGGAAAGACAGAGAGAGAAAGAGAAAGGCAGGGAGGGAAAGAAGACTTCCCACCTCGTGGATTTTTTCAGGCGTAAGTATGAAGTGCTTCTTATTACACCCTGAACATCCGTATTTTGGTTCACGCCTTGTATGCAGAGGTCTCCAGGCCTTCAGCAGAACGTCGGCGCAGGATTTGCTTTTACCTTGAACGGCATTAGCAAGGGAATGGTTTGAAAGTGCCCCCATCGGTTGCCTAGAATTTCGAAGGATTCTCAAACAACGTATCTTTTGACGTGAAACGTCTTTAAATAGGTCAGAGGGTGTCACTTGCTAAAGCCGCATGTAGCGAAAACGTGTTATCGTTTTTATCTTTGAAACTGTTCCACCCTCGCGACTTACGTTGGTATAGACAAAAGAAGTCATTACGCGAACATGCATGTGTCACGTGCACAGACGGCGCCGTTGTTACACCACGCATGACGAAATCAAGGCTCAATTTTGACTCTCACTCGGTGTTCAGAGCGAATGAATGAATTCTGGGGTTTCACGTGCCAAAACCACGATTTGATTATGAGGCACGCCCTAGTGGGGGTTTCCAGATTAATTTTGTCCCCCAGGGGATCTTTAACGTACCCCAATGCACGGGACACGGGCGTTCTTGCATTTCGCCCCCGTCATAATGCGGCCGACACGGCCGAGATAGGCGTTCAGAGAGGCACAGCGCGGTAGTACGTTTGTCAATTTTGACGGAAGTGGTGGCACTTGAGGGAGCTCACCAGTGCTCATGAGAAGTTAAAAGTCCTGCAAGTGTGCAATTTGTTGCATCAATTTTACGCTTGCTCGGCTATGACCCCCCTGCGTTCCACACGTGTGGTCCAGAAGTATCGTGAAGAGGCTCGGGCAGCAAGAAAAAAGGATATCCAACCCATTTGACCAGGCGGAACTAGTTAGTCTCCAGCGCAAGCACAGAAGATTGAGACAAACGGAGGAACCCCAACCATATATGAGTGCGGCAGGTTCGAGCGTTGTAAAGGGCATTCTCGGACGCCTCCAGTAGTGGGGAAGGGGGGGGGGGTCATTTTAGATGCGAAGCAGCTTATGGTCGGGGCTATGTCACTCTCTCCCTCCCTCCCTCTATCCATCTACCGTGCGGCGCCCACACCCGCACTGCGCATGCGCATCTTCCTCCCCCTCCTCTCCTGCGTGGTGTCAGCGCGCACAAGCAAATATGAATAGATCTAGAGCACTGCACGGGCCGATTTTTGCGGCCCGGGCCCGTTTTTACATTGGGCGGCCCGCCCGAACCCGATCAAAACTTTTATGGCGAGACCCGGGCCCGGCCCGGGCCCGGAAATAATCTACGTTACCCGCCCGGCCCGGCCCGCCACCCCTTTACCTTAAGCCCGAGCCCGGCTCGAAAGCGGCCCGAACCCGGCCCGAGACCGAAAAATACATGTTTTTCAGAGTTAAGAAGCCCGAGAATAACTCGCAGAAAGCCCGAGCCCGGCCCGGGCCCGCGTCAAAAAGCCCGAGCTCGGCCCGGGCCCGGGTCAAAAAGCACACGCCGTGCCCGAGCCCGGCCCGAGCCCGTGAAAAAACTGCTCTACCCGGCCCGGCCCGTGGGCCGGGCCGGGCCGGGCCGGGCCGGGTAGAGCAGTTTACCCGGGCTTTCGGGTAAGCCCGAGCCCGTGCAGTGCTCTAAATAGATCACACTCAATGACCGCAGACAACCACTGTGTAAACGCTGGCAGCAAGCGCAGCCGCCGCAGTGAGCGAAGGTTCGTGCCGTCTATCGCTTCAACGGAAACTGAGCGGCTAATGCACAGTGCATACAAAGGTCAGAGCCGTGTGGATATCGCTTTTAAGAGATGGTGCGGGCGATCGCCACAGCCGGGAAAAGTACAAGCGCAGTTGTTGGCATAGTAGAAGCTGCGCCCCCCTCCCTCCCGCGCTGTCTTGCCGCTTTCTTGCTTTCGCGTGGGAGATTGAGTGGCCAGTTCCCCCTTGCGCCCGGTTGCAAGATACGCATTTGGTGCCACAGCACAGCGTCACCCCGCCTCCCTCCCTCCCATACATCCACGGCTGTTCGCGCGACAGAAGTTGCGTTTGCTTTCCGCCGTGCGTTCGCTCTCCGTGATAGCGCGCGTCCCCCGCGCTCTTTCACTTGCGCATACGGCGCGCGGCGACGATTTTATCGCCCTTGGACATTACACAGAACCTCACGGTGACGGCGACGCCGATGGAAGAAATCCGCTTGAAGTGTCCATATAATTGCTATCGCAATAAAAAAATGTGAGGGGGAGATCGAAATTCGCGCCGGCTCTCCGGGTCAGAGGTAGTCTGCTACCACGGAAAAAAGAAGGCGCTCGCATCATACCAGAGAGAGTAGAGCCGCAGCCGGGGCCTTCGCATCGACTTACCATGGCCGAAAAGCAGAAGCCCAAAAAGAAGCAGCCAGGGAGCAAATGCGTGCTCTTCGAAAACACCCTTGATGGTGCAGCATCTCGAAAGGAAGCGGGTGGCGAGAGAAAAGAGCTGTGAGAATGCGCCTCATAACTGCTGTTTGGAGTGATTGAGTTAAGGCAATCAAAATCATTGAAGTTTGTTCTTGCTTTATGTGTTCAACCTCCTCCTCGTTCCTACAGGTGGGGGCCAATTTGTTGCATTATTAGTCGTTGGCAGTTATGGTACGTACAGACGGTGACAAATATTTGGGGAATGCGCGTTCTCCAGCAACGCTTAATTTCCGAGCAGTTTGTGCCCGCAGCCAATAAAACCGTGCAACACCATGCAGCTCGCATGTACAGACTGGAAATCCATTTAACAGGCTGCGAGCCACTGAAATGTACGCCTTGTTCTTGTATCCCGCGGGTGGTGATCTTTTGATGCCGATCGTACCAATAAATGTTTTCATGGAATGTCGGAGCACATCGGCCTCGTATTGTCATACGCTTTCGACTAATTGACTTGAAACGAAAATTTGAACTATTTAAAGGAATCGTTGCAAGTATCAAGATCGGGTTTCTACTGAAAGTTGACATGCGCGTGACGTGCTGCTTACACGCTGTCGTTTGTCATACGCAGCAGCATTGAGAAAAATTTCTAGGAAGTCGTGACTCGGTTTCCAGAGCTGCCAAGAGAGAGCTAGAGGCCAATGTGTGCGGCTACTTGGGGCGGCATTGAGAATTTCCAGAACGAGTATACAACGGACCCAAGATACGATGCCGTTTCAGATCCGACGTGCTACGCGTCCATAAGGCGACTTCACCGACTCATCGCGTATGGCATGTCGAGAGAGGCGCATGCTGCGCACGAGTGAACAGTGCGTAGCCTGCGTTCTGATTCAATTGCCCTGCAAGCAGGCTCCACCGCTACAAAGCAGTGCTGTCTCGGCGTTTTCTGGAGGTCCTCGACAGACTTAGGGTTCTTGCCGAGACGTACAGAGCAAACATATTTGCACAATGCTTTCTCGTAGCGCACGAGTGGTACCAATAAAGGCTCGTCCACGTGAATAGCAAACTGACCGCAGCCACTCACAAAATCATCCCCAATCACCCCGACCGCACAGGCCCTCCACGTGGGGCATGGTTTTGATGAACAAAAATTGAATTTATCACAGTGAAATCCATCAGAAAAACGGCAACGTACGACTTAACCACAATCTACCGACATGGTGGCGTCGGATTGTAATTTGAATGTACGAGAAAACATAATTATGTTACGAGGAAACTCAAACACAAACCCCTTTTCCAGCATTTCTACCATACCTACATCGGGGCGCTCAGGTATGGTACTTGCGCAAATCATATCCAGATGGCGCTCGCATCCTCGGCAGGTCAAATTGGGACTTCGCCTGCCTAATGCGTTTTGGACACGCGCGCGCGTCGGGGCAATAGCAACCAATTAATAAAATAATAAAAAAGCTGCTAGGACCTTCACATTTTGATATAAGGCAACTTATATTGCCCCTGGCAAAACATCTTCCCAGCAGTGCATTTCTGTTTAAAAGTGAAGCCGACTTTAAGGGTATCGGCGTAAGCTTGGTATTTGTAAGCTGGCTTTCCCACGTTCTGAGTTGCGTGTAAAATCAATTAAAAGAAAAATGCGATGCGAACGCGGCCCGATAACGCTATCGCGTTCCACTCTTAAAGACGAAGCTTAATCGTCCTCCTATATTTAAGAGTATAGTTGCTGTAACAGATGGTCGATGGGTGCGTCCAGCAGCAACGCATGTAGGTAAGTCGGAGAGCCCAGAAAGGCAAGGAACAGCTAGGAAAAGGCTCAGCCGCTCAGCCAGCAACAGACGTCGAGCAGCACATGGGTGCAACGTCGGCATGACGTCATCGCCAATCGCGCTATCATTGGTCAAGACAATCAAACCGCTCCCGGCCACCATACGACGATACCTGGTAAATTTCATTACTACATTCGTTATTCCCATTCATCTACATTTCATTACATTCCCGGCCGCCCGGCACGCCATGCATTGCAGCATTACCACAGCAGCTCTGTTGGGCATGTGTGGTATACAGCTGTTGGTACTACAGCACGCTGAGTCTATAGTACCAACAACTGCCCCTGCTCTTTCTTTCTTTCTTTCTCATACCCGCATATCCAATTTGGGTATGTGGGCTTCACTGCAACCAACAACGTGGGAAAGCGCCAGCTTACAAAGCCCTAGCTTACAACGATCCCCTTAAAGTCAGCTTCACTTTTAAACACAAATGCTTTGCTGGGAAGACATTTTTACAGGGGCAATATAAGCCATCTTATATAAAATGTGAAGGCCTTAGGACCTTTTTTATGATTTTATTTATTGTTTGGCTGTTGCCCCGAGGCGCGCGCGTGCCCAAAATTTGGAGGACGCTTTTTTAGCATTCAAAGATCTCTGAATGCTTGTCAGGCTTCCCGGCAGCTGCAGCTTTCTTTTTTTCCACCTTCGCCTCTGCGCGCCGCTACCGTTTTACGCTGCCATTTAGGCGAGCGCCATCTGGATGGGGTTTTCGCAAATAACCTACCCAAGTGTGCCGCTGTTGTTATGGTAGGAATGCTGGAAAAGGGGTTTGTGTTTGAGTTTCCTCGTAACAGAATTATGTTTTCTCGTACATTCAAATTACAATCCGACGCTATCATGTCTGTAGGTTGTAGTTAAGTCATATTTTAGAATTTTCTGACGAATTTTACTTCAATTTTTTAAGAGAAATTTTGATGAGAAATTCAATTTTTGTTCACTAATGCCTGGTGCCACATGGAGGGCCTGTATGGTCGTGGTGGTTCGGGGTGAATTTCTCCGCCACGGACGCCGATACCGGATTTTCCGCGACATAGGGCCCTTAACGCTATCGCATTGATCACTTCGACCACCAGGGATTCTTTAACGTGCCCCTAATGTATGGTATACGGGCCCCATCGAAATTTGGCCGTCGCGGTCGGGGTTAGATCCCGCGTTCGCGGGCTTGGCAGCGCAACGCCAAAGCCACTATGCCACCATGGTGGATGACAGTGCATATTTTCTACGGCCGGAGATGGGCCTATAGAACTATGGAGCAGCGATCAAGTATGAGGCCACCAAACCGTGCAAAACACGTGCATGCTTGTTTTGCGGTGCGTACTTGTCTTTTTCTCACTAGCGCAAACTTCGTCCGTGTCTTTTTCATGTACTGAACGCTGGTTATACTTTCATTGTTCGCAAATGAGTTTCCAAGAAAACTGTTTTGTAATCTCACTTACCTACTTTAAACCAAGCAAAACTGATCGCCTTAATTGATAATGTCGTCCTCCAGCGACATTTTCTGTGAAATTGTGATTATTATTTCAATATCATATTACTTGCGGCCAAGACGGGTGCTTGCTGGTGGCCCTTATTGTCCGGTCTTTCATAGACATGAGGCCTAGTGCACATTTATGTCTACAATAATTCTCCAAGCAGTGTATATTTTGCAGGCAAGCTAAACTAGATTTTGTGACCTTACAGTAAGGTAGCCGAGCGCGAAAGCTACATGTCTGAGGAGATCATTGAGTATAGTTCGAGATTTATTGGCGAGGGTGAAGCAAAAACGAGCACGATGGCTCAAGTGTCCGCGGGCATTAAGATAACACAGTAAGGTTCGAGGAATTTGGCTTGGTTGCGCCGCGGCACTGGCTCACATACACGCACACTGATGAGAAGTGGCCGTGGAGAGACCTACCGCTCGTAATTTCTCTAAGCTTTGAAAATATGGCACAGGGTTGCAGTTGATTGTCACAGGGGCATTGAAAGATAAACAATTAAACTCTTCTGTAGCGTTAAGAATAAGCGGCAGCGCAAACAGAAAGCACTAAAAAATGCTAACGTATGAGTAACGGTAATATTGCACGAATTACTGCCGCTGTAACGTAACGATTCCTTTCACTCGATTCTATTCTCTTATCATCCACTGCTCATGGTTGGGGGGTCCTTGTGATAATATAGGCAGAGTGCTGTAAAAGAATTGGTATAGTATCGTTACATTATCTGTGCCTAGTTTTGTTTCGATTAATTATGAAAGGGCGCAAAAGCACAAAAGCTTAGCCATAAACGTTGGCAGCCATACAAGAGACTTATTGCAAATCGAATGCCGGCGCCTGGCGACGTAGCCAGGAGTATTGAGTTTCATGATCAAAAAGAAATCAAACTGAATGAATATAGGAATAGCAGTGGGGGTCTTTTACGTACTTTGATTCAATACGCTGTTCTATTGAGAATAGAAGGCTTTGTATTGCGCATCCTCAAGCTCGTACGAGCTGACAGTCGTCCGTTTCGTACTCTCGTTTAGGACTTAACGCAATGTTGCACCACTTTAGCTTTCATCTGCGCAGTCTGCCCCCATATAATGGCAAAATGAAGAATGCAGGGCTTGTACATAGTAATGAAAAGTAAACGTATTGAAGGCGGCGTGATAGAAAGAAACCAAAATCATTTTTTATGGAGTCTTGAGACGAATGTAATCATCTAGCCGTGATAGCTTTCTCTGCGGCCTTCGAAGACTTGCATCGTGGCTGGGCAGGCGGTACTCCTTTTCATTTTTTTTTCAGCGTGATTTACGACGGCAGCGGAATGCTGGCGTATAGACGACACTTTTCTGCCACTGGAATGGCTGATATTTTTCAAGCAGTGGTTGTCCTATTCACCCTCGTAGAAATGACCGCGCACTTCAGTGAAGAGGCGCATGACTTAACAGCAGCGGCACGCGCAATTTGTTAGTCTTTATTACTACGAATGCATTTGTCCATTGACAGCCATTTGATTTATTCTGTATTCTTCACCCCATGAATCCCCCCCCCCCCTCCTCCGCGCACTCGGCCTTCTTGTTTTCCTCAAATGTATCTTCTCCAACAGGGCTTGGCATTTTGTACCAATAGCCATAATGTGTTTAAGCGTTTATTTTGTTTAAGCTTTTAAAGTGAAGTTTTCGATCTTGTAATACGTTGCATCGCGCAAATTTTCCGTTGAGCATGACATGCTGTTAGGAAACGACAAAGAGGTTTTAGCAAATTTACCATAGAAATTAGTTGCTCTCTGAGTCTTGAGGCTCGGGGTTTTTGATACGACACCATCAGCGCTTTTCAGCGTAGCGCGACTAGTACATGTGTAAGCGTCAATTACGAGAGGCAGGGGTGCTCTCACCCCCCCCCCCCCCCCCCTCCGCGCTGTAAACCTTCGGGAGCCCCTTTTATTGGCTGCATTTGGTTGTGTACATGTACTGTACATGCTGCCGTAATCTTATCACAATGTAATCTTATCATTAAATTTTTATGTCTATCGAACAGAATTCCCACACAAAGAAGAGAACAACTACAGCCCACTTACTAAAATTTTAGTAATATGGCCGCATCTAATTTTCGAAATTGCCTAGGCAATGTAGACTGGAACGTTAGTTTTCACTAAGATGAACCCTATTTGAGCATAAAAGTTCGTTGAAAAGTTTCTGGAGATATATAATGTCACTTTTCCACGTAGAACCTACAAGCGACCACGGAGAGAACGCGATCGAAGCACACCAGAGAGCCGCAAAAGCCTGCTTAAAAGCACTCTGGCCCCCCTTGATCCCTAGGCCAGGGAAAGCTGTGGTCCCAGCTTCCTCCAATCGGAGCGTCGAGAGTCACTGAAGGGCCCGCCAAAGCGTTGGATGACGCACGAGTTGTTAAACAGAGTAACAGAACGTGACACACTATATAATAAACTTATTGTTACGAAATGCCCCGATGATTTAGTCTCTAAAACGTTTAGAAACATATTCATGGTACTCAAAAAATAAAAAACGGCATTGGCACTGTCTGTTTAATCTCTCTAGCTACAGCTCAGAGCACACATGAACATCTTTAAATTCTATATTTGGCAATGTGCCGGAATCAGTGACAAAAATTACTAGAGATGGCAGAGAATTAGAGGGACCTATACTGGCCGATGCTTTTAATTACGCGTATTTATTTCGTTCTATCGGAAAAGTGTAAATGAAGTGTGCTGGTTTACCGTACATAAGACATTCATGTGACCACACCATTCTTTACATGCAGTTTTCACAAGTTGCCGCTATCACTAGCTTAAAAAAACAGTAGATCCGAATATGTATGGGGCTTAGCGATTAAAACTATAAAATATGCAAATAACAAAATCTCATTATGTTTGCTGCACATATTCAACATATCTATTTCAGCAGGAGTGTTTCCGCACAATGTGCACACCGCGAAAATTCCAAAGTTCCTGTTGTATGTGAAAAGGGCGAAAGAAATGATCTGTCTTACTGCAGACTGATATCAATCTTGCCTGTATTTTCTAAAGGTCCCTAGAAAGTCATATTAAAGCATATTTCATCTTTATTGACCGTTATAAAATTTTATCTCCGGCACAATATCGGCTCCGGAATGACAAATCAATTGAGCTAGTACTACTTACCCAAAAAGAATATGAATGAATGACTAAACCTTTATTTGAAGCTGTGACTTGTCAGTCGATGTGGGAGGCTTCCTTATTCCAGGAACCCTCTGGCTTGGATCGCCCTCGGGGCCCGGGTGACGAGTTCGCGCTGGTCGACCAGGTCCGGCATGGAGATCGCAGCCTCCCACGTTTCGGCGAGGAGGTTTGGGTCTGCGTTGGCTGCTACTGCTTGTGTCGCTGTGATGCTTGCTCGGGTCTTCTTGCATTGCAGTAGGAGGTGCGCCAGGGTGTCTGGCACGTTGCAGTGTGGACAGGTGTAGCTGTATAGCGTCGGGTGGAAATTATGCAGTAAGCTTTCGTGGGTAAAGGTATTGCTCTGGAGTCGCCTGTAGTCAGTGCCTTCGTTTCTCGTTAGTTTTGGATGAGGTGGAGGGTATACCCTGCGTCCAAGCCGATAGTGCTGCAGTAGTGCTTGGTAAGTTAGCGGTATTGTTTCCGTTTCCTCTGCTGATTTGGATGGGTGGGACATGTCTAGAATCTGATGCAGGGAGGCCCGGTTTACGCTTGCGCGGGCCGCGGTGTGTGCCGCTTCATTCCCCTTGAGTCCCTCGTGTCCCGGAACCCACATGATGCAGGTGTAGGGGGGAGGAGTGTCGCCACGTTTTAGTATGTTGATCGCTTTGATATAGAGATCTTGCCCTTCATGTAGTTGTGTGCGCTGTTTTAGAGTCGGTGAAGACCACTATGTCATCCTCGCTTGTATGGGTGGCGAGTGCTAGCGGCCTCCTCAGCTGTGTCCGCGCGTTGGGGGAGAATTGTCGCCAACGCCAGTGTCGTCCCCCTGTAGTCTGTGAGGCTGATGGCGAAGGCGTTTCGGCCCGGATACTTAGCTGCGTCCAAGTAGCGCGCCTGCGGGTCGTTACGGTGCTTGTGTCTGATGGCGTTTACCCTGGCGAGCCGTCTGCCTCGATGGTGTCCTAGATGCATGTTCCGAGGCATCTGATGAACTTGTAGACATTCTCGGAGCTTCGACGTGATCTTTTCCTTACGTTCGCCATCGAGTTCAAGCTTGGTTGCGTATCCTGTGCGTCGGAGGACTGCTCGGCCTATGGTTTTGAGCTTGAGTGTCTCAATCTGGTTGATGAGGTATGCTTCCGCGAGTTCTTCCCAGGAGTTGTGAACTCCCATGCGAAGCAATCGGTCAGTGGGGGCGGTTGTCGGCAGTCCTAGGACGAGCTTCGTAGCCTTTCGTATTGGGAGGTTTAGCTTTTGTTTCTCTGCTGTCTTCAGGTTGAGGTAAGGAGTTCCGTATGTAATGCGGCTGTAAAGCAGGGCTTGTACCATTCGCAAGGTGTCGTGCTCTTTGACGCCATTGCAGCGATTGGCCACCCGTCGGATCAGATGAGTAAGCTGTGCCACGGCTTTCTGTAGCCTGGGAAGTGTGGTGGAGCAGGACCCGACCTTGTGTATATGGAGCCCGAGGATTCGAAGTGAGTCGACCTTAGGTATCGGGACTCCCTGAAGAAGGACTTGTGGGTCCGGTGCGTCGTGGCCTGGGGGCTGGCGCCAGGTGCGTGCCCCAAGTACTAAGAGCTCAAATTTATCCGGGGAACAGTGGAGGCCGCAGGTGTTGAGGATCGTTCGATGATGTTGACCGCTTCCTGAAGACAGTCCTCTTGTTCGCCTGTGCTCGCGCTTCTCGTCCAGAGTGTGATATAATCTGCATATACAGCATGGAATATCCGTAGGACGGTGTCTAGGAGGCGGGGAAGTTTGAGGAGGGCCACGTTGAAGAGGAGCGGCGAGACTACCGAACCTTGCGGCGTACCCTGTTAGGTAGGTGAAATGTCTTGCTCCGGAGGTTGGAAATCCCCAATGTGGCCGTACGTTCGGTGAGGAAAGCGCGCATGTAGACGTATGTTTTGGCACCGCCAATATCTTTTAGGTTACGGAGAATGGCTTCATGGTTCACGTTATCAAAGGCGCCCTTTACGTCTAGAGCTAGAATGGATGACTTGCTGTGTTTGCTCCAATGGTCAAGAATATCTTCCTTTAGCTGGAAGAGGACGTCCTGCGTGCACCATCTGGCGGAAGCCGAACATGGTGTGCGGATAGCGATCGTTTACCTCGAGATATGTGGTGAGCACCTTGTTGAGCATGCGTTCAAACAGTTTCCCGGCGCAGGACGTAAGGGAAATGGGGCGGAGATTTGCGATGGACATGGGTTTGTTTGGCTTGGGTACCATGGTTACCTCCGAGTGTTTCCAGGCTATTGGTAGCTCGCCCTTAATCCAGCAGTCGGTATAGTACCAAAGGAGAGCCGTCAACGTCCGAGGGGGTAGCTGTCGAAGGTGCTTGTTGGTGACTCTGTCGTTGCCCGGGCTCGTATTGCGTGTTAGCCGCGAGAGGGCCGCCTGCAACTCTGGAAAGGTTGGTGGCAGTGGTTTGCGGGTTAGCTGAGCCGTGTAGCTTCGTCTGAAGTTCTTGGAGTAGCTGATCCTCAGTGCCGCCATAGTTGTGGATTAGTCGGTGAATTGTATGTCTTTGTTGGGTTTTGGTGTGGGTGTTGTCTACCATGGCTCAAAGTATATGCCAAGTCTTCTTTGTGCTGAGATTCCCTTGAAGTTGGTTGCAGAAGGATCGCCAGTTTTGGCTCGCTAGCTGTTCAGCATACTCCTGTGCCTACTTGCTTAATAGGGCAATTCGGCGCTGGAGCTTGCGGTTGAGCTTTTGCCGTCGCCATAGTTTGAGGAACGATCGCCGAGCCTCCCATAAGTGCAGTAGATGATTATAAGATCTACGGTACGTGAAAATGTCTTGGTTAAATATTCAATATGCACATACCATGTCATATGTTGCGAACTGTAAACGCCTAAAGTCTTGAAAGACTCAATTTAAATTTCTTTATTATTAACTAAGATTAGGGGCTACTCAATATTTGTTCCTCCGCAAGCTCCAGCGACGAATGGTAGAAAATCTACAAACCAGAAGTTAATCTTGGGCATACTGCATTTTATGAAGTGTTCGGTTGTATAAATCACCAGTTCAACCGTTATGGCATTCGAGGGGTAGCTTCCTCACTGCTCTCATCATACCGGCACCAGAGATGACAGTTGGTTAAAATCGCCCGTGACCACTCCACTGAAAAACAGGTCCTTACTGGCGTCCCACAAGGTAGCATTCTGGGCCCTTTCCTTTTTATTCTTTACGTAAATCAAATACTTAACATAGGTGTTTCAGCAAAATACAGTATTTACGCCGATCACACTACTTTATTTTTTAATTGTCATTCAGGCTTAGAGCTTTCCAGTCATGCTAATGGAACTCTGCCACTAATCGAAAACTGCTCATGCAATAAAAGGTAAAACTTAATCCTAGTAAAGGTAAAGCGTTATTGTTCCACCCAAGGAACGAAAACTGAGTAGCCCCTAATCTTAGTTAATAATAAAGAAATTGAAATTGAGCCTTTCAAGAGTTCAGGTGTTTACTGTTCGCGACATATGACATGGGATGTGCATATTGAATATTTAACCAAGACATTTTCACGTACCCTAGATTTTATCTGACGATGGTGGGAAATCTTTCCTACATCAATAAATTTTCTGGTATATAATTGCATATTTTCTTCCACTTTAAATTATGGTTTGCTTCTATGGGCACCTACCATGGCAAAAAATATCAATGAGTAGCCATTGTTACGGAAGCGGGTAATTCGACTAATGTCTGAAGTTCCTTACCGCTCCCATACACAACCATTGTTCAAGAGCTTTCATATTGTTAATGTGAAATAACAAATAACAATAACGATTTTACTATCTCCCCTTTAGAAGTTAAAATTAAGTACGCAAGATCAAACTCTCACTGACATTGGGAAGCTCACAAAGAAATTACCAAAATGTAAAACACGCCGTACTAAGAGAGAGATAGAGAAATAAACCTATTGCTTGACCAGGCTTCTTCTACTTCAGCCCAAAGATGGGTAGCCTGCTCAGTCCAGATAGCCATGGCTCGCGGCCGCTGCCCGAGCACTGTCCACCAACCGGGGCTGGTTTTCAGAGTCTTGCGTCACCAGCAGAGCCTCCCACTGGTCTTCCGATTCTTCCTCTGAATCCGCTTCTTTCTGCTTGTTATCGCCTGGTGGCGGCGGTGACGGTGGTACGTCTGTGTTATTCCTGCACCCCAGCACCATCTGGCGCAGGGTTTTTGGCGTGTCCGGCGGGCAGAACTTGTAGCCCCACCCCTAGGTCCCCGGATACATGGCGTGCCGCAGTGTTCCATGACGGTAGGCTGCAGCCTGGAGTCTTCTTCAGGTCAACGCTTGTTAGTACTCATCTTCTTATGTTGGGGGCGGGTAGCGACTCCCCTGCTTCTTGTAGTGCGCCAAGATATCCGAGTACTTCTTGAATACCGGTTCATCCTCTTTGTGACAGCCATTGGTTCGTGTTCTCTGTGTATCAGAGATGGCGCGGCATGCATAACCTCGAGGCGCAGCGTGCGCCACCTGCTTCCCCGTGAGAGACTCGTGTCCCGGCGTCCAGAGGACGTTTGCTTTTTCTATCTCGGTGTTTTTAAGGCTGAAGGGCTGCCTTTCCGTTCATTCCGTTCATATGCCTTCTCCATGCTTCTTGCAAGTCCGCCATCATGGTAACCATGGTCTTCTTGCATGTTTGAAAGGCCAGGGCTGCCCAGCTCTTCCGCTGCGGTCGCGTCCTTCGCACGTATGGATTTGACGGTAAGTTCTTCGCCCTTCTGGTCGTTCAAGCTGATTGCAAATCTGTCGTTTGTTCTGTACGCCGCTGCGTCCGTGTATTTCACGTTTTCTTCTTAGTTGTTGGTGCCTTTGAGTGTTAGCTTAAGCGCTTGTATTCTCGCCTGTCTCCTTTCATTGTCGTACTCGGGATGTATATTTATGTGTATGGTACTTACGTGTAGCTTGTCTTTGATCTTGTGTGGGATACGCTGAGGTAGGTGGCTCTCATCCCCGACTTGGTCGCCCAGATCTGGGAGCAGGGCCCTTCCCGTCTTTGTCAGCCTTAGTCTCTCGAGCTGGTTGAAATTGTGCGCTTCTACGAGCTCTTCCCATGTGTTGTCCTCTGCCATCTTTAGTACTTTCGCTGTGGACGTGGAGGTCGACAGGCCCATGACAATTTTGTGGGTTTTTCTGATGAGGGCGTTCATTTGTCTCGTTGACTGTTCTTCATATCAACGTATGGGGCGATGCTGGTGATCAGCACTTGTATCATTCTCGTGCAGTCTTCTTTCTTGAGTCCGTTACTTTGGTCGTCACTCTTTCGATAAGGAGAGTTACTTGTTGCAGTGTTGTTTTAATTTTTTCAAACTCTGCTCCCCCAGCACCGTCCTTTTGAATCTGGAGTCAGGAGCGTCGTAACCTGCGGAATCCTGATACCTCCCACTTTAACTTCCAGATCTAGTATCTGCTACGTTTGTCGGCTTCTTGTGTGCTTTCTTAGCACCTTAGCACTTTTCTGCTGCGCACGTCAGTTCACATGCTCTACATGTATCTAGAAACACCAGCCCCGACTTCACGCCATACTGAGCATCGGCATGTTAGTACTTGCCACACAAATTATAGCGAACAAATGCTTCAGGTTAGGTTATACACATGTCTAAATGAGCTATCTAAAAAAATATGTAATAAATCCCGAATTCATTTCATTCAATGTTCTTCGTGAATAATACCTATAAACATGCCCACTTCTTGCACTGGCAATTCTCCTTTGAAGAAGCTTGTAAATCCATCTTCAGTCCGTATTGCTTGACTTTTTTTAGTTTTGTTTATTTGTAGTATTGTCTGTATGAGTACTCAAATTTTCGCAGATCTGTCGTGTGATACCGCTACGCATATCTGCGTTTTATTTTTCTTGCTGTGTGTTCATCCGAAATTATGCTGTTGTAGTAACTGATATTCAAGTGCATACTTCTGTACACTGCAATCAAATCTCATGGGCAGCTGCCCCATCAAGTTGCGGTGTGTAGCAGCTTTTAGGCTGCTGTTCCTTCGTTTTGATGAAGGAATATAAATATGACTTGACTTGACATAGTTGGATTCACGGCGGTTCCCGGGTGGGCCATTAATAAATAACCTACAAGTATCGATCCCCAAGTATTAGCTTCAGCAACTCTTTCTGAGCTTTACAAGATAACGGTTAAAAAAACACTTCAGAGCCCTCTTAAATTCTTTATCTGCTCTGGATGCCATTGCGTTTCTCTCCCCCCTTCCCCTCGCCTCGTGGACATTTAATGTAATGGATCGACTTTGTAGTGGATCTTACCATTTCTTTTCGTACATCACCCCTCTGACGCCTCACCTGAGTAAATGGGAATGCTACGCATCTGAGTATATGGACACACTGGAAGAACAAGTCACACACAGAGCACTAGCAGTGTCCCCCAGTTCTCCCATATATGAGATTATCAGACAGAGAGAGAGCGATTAATATATTTTAGTGGTGACTCGAGGCCATCCATCGCGCAGAATCTCAGGAAATCCTATTGGTGATTCATATGAAGAAAGCTCTTCCGCAACCGCATTCTGCGAAGCTTCGCTCAACCGTCCAAGTGCAGCGGTTATATAGAATATGTACAAAGCTGCCTATCGTAAGCACATAAATTCCTCTCATAAAATGTGCTAGGTGGTATCCTGCGTAATCAGGTGGGAGAATCTACGTGCCACAGCGCACTTCAAGGGCAATCAGTGCTAGCCTGGCTGAGGGCTCACTATTCTACAAAAGAGGCATTCAGAAGTGGCTCCAGGCGTTAGATAAGTAATAGACAAAATTTTAGAGCAGAATGAACGTAAAGTGAGCAAGAAGCGGCGTTCAGAATGTTCGTTTTATTTTATCCGACAAATGGCCACGTAATATAAAACAAACAATAAAAAAAAGAAATTTGAGAACTTGTATCGAACCCAGGTAGCCAGCATAGCAATCGGCCATTTTACCGCAACACAAAATAGAAAAGGACAAAAAAACGGTCGATTTGCAATCGTTTCTGTACTTGTAATATTAATAACTAACTGCAAGCTATTCAGCTTTCTGCCTGCATGTTTTTTCTTGATTTCCGCATCTCTGAAGGCTAATTTTTGTGCACTTTAGGGACGGTATACTCTAGCATTTTATCTATATCGTACTGAACCCAAATAACCACTTCCAAACGTCCGTTTCGTTAGAAAAGCGAGCCCTCAGCTGCGCTGGTAGGGTGGCGAGCGTTGGCACTGATTGCATTTGAAGCAAGCTATTGCTACACGCGTGTGTAGCATTCTTCATCACGTTTGCGCAGAACCCCACCTCTACCGCTTTCCCTAATTTAAGTAGACGGAACAGCGTAAAATTATAAGTGTGTATACGGACACCGTCGAACATGCTTTTAAACGTATGCAGAACCACGACGTCTCGTGCAGTGCTTAAGTCGCACTACCAATTCGTCAAGAAAGAACTACTTGTGGGCGACAAAGCAAATGGGTCACTCGCGCCTGTTCATGAACGAAAACTGAAGACGACTTGAAGAGCGGTCAGCGGAGCGAACTGTTCGGGCAATAGTGGCGCGTATCTGCTTCGGGTAGTTAACGTTTCTATTAATTTGGGCACCACAGTTTCGACTTTCGACACCTTCGTAATTGCGAAATGCTGCAACACGGAAGCATTTACGCCAATAACTTAAGTGGGTCGCTAGGGTAGCGTAATTGCATCGTTAGTCTAGTTGTGAGAAGCCAACGTTTTCATATTATCGCGTCGAGCGGCACCGAATGAAATGCGTTTTTCTTTCTGTGAAAGCGCGCTTCAACGCTATGGAAGCAGATATGGCCGTTATTGCAGCCGGGATGAGCCCACTGATCAGCTCCGGCAGTGCCCATTCAGGCGCGTTGCACCGGAACCCATCCCTACAATGAGCGTTGACGCAAGGGAAGAATGTATTTAGCTGTTCAGCGTGCTTATATCTAATGTATCTTAACCCCACAAAGGACCCGAACACTGTTTTTTTAAAGATAGTGTTCGGGCTTTGTAGGGTTAGGATAAATAATGCAACTTGTTCACGTTTATGTTTGGCCTTAGAAAGTATTTTATTGGTGCAAAAAAAACTGTGAAATGATGATTGAACTGAAATTATTATTACGGCAATTATTAATTAGTAATTGATTTGTTGTAGTATCCACAACTGAAAAGTTCCTCCTGCATATCAAAAACGCTAGTACGGACTCTACAGTGGGTTTTCATAGCTTAAACTTTCAGAGCTTTTAAGTGTCAAATCCAGCGTACCAAAAATGATAGGTTGGGCGTGAAACATGTCCAAAACGGACGAGATACGTCGGATGCACTTTCATAAATACAGTGCCGGATCCGTCTAACGTTCTGTGCAAAGAGTTGAAGGGACAGTAAAGGTACACCCATGAGCAAAACTTATACGAACAAGGAATTGAGCGATAAGGCTGATTTTCTCCTCTGGTTCCCTATATAACTTGAGATTGAGGATTGTACTGCAAACTTGTCATTCCGCACTTTCCCGTGCACTCGTTAATTTCAGTTCATGCATGTTAAGTTCAGTTTTTCGATGACCCTGTGGTCCATATACTTTTGCTCACGTTTGTATCTTTAGCCACAGTCAATCAAAAGAAGAAAAAGGAAACCTCCATTCAGAATTGTTGCAGCCGGCAATCAATTAGCCCTAAATCCTGACACAGACATTTATTGGTGGTCACTGAAGAGCAGATCTCCCTCCTCTTTCAGTATTTCCCAACTAGCGTGATACAACACAGGCAAGAAATGGCACAGCGCCAAAAGGGAAGACAGCTCATTTTACGAACATTTAAGTTTCGTAAGTTTCCGACAACATAACCTGATCTCGATCGCAGCAACCTTATGGAAACATTTTAGCAGATATCTATGGCACTATCACCAACGATTACTAACAAAAGATAATCTCAAGTCTATATTTCAATATTTTTATTCCCTTTTTCCTACCCACAAGCTCATCACTGCAGGGATCGGTCAAAATGATTTACTCTTACTTGCAAACCAAATGAGTATGTCGAAATACGCACAAGTCAATTCTATAGAAGCAAGGAAGACGGTAATGATGCTGACTAAAACAGGAACGTGGTCTCTGCTGACAAAAAACGAAGGAAAGAAATTAGAAGGATGGTTGTATGGGCTGTTGGGTGCATAAACCGTTGGATAGTCGAATGGCCGGAGGAGTTGGATTGGCTTGATGAATGAATAATTAATTAATTAATAATAATGAGTGAAAGGACGTCAATACATTTTTCTTACTTTTTTCTGCACAGAAGTTGTCCCCCCGACATAGATGGCGACGGTCGCAACACGCCACCATTTTCTGTACATGTAGACTTCTACGACTATGTAGACTTCTACCAGTTTGCGATTAGGGTGGCAAGTGCCATCGCTATAACTTTTAATTCTTAAGCAGTTTACAAGCCAACTCGTTTAGATCTGTGCTTCGTGCAGTGCATCCTGAAGTAGTGAGCACACGCTCTGTGGTGTCAGCAGTGCTAGTGCAACCATGTAGCTATTTTCTTGCCGGAATTACAGTGTCTTTTACCACGTCATGGAGGTATGTATACCCAGCTTGCAGTAGTTTGTTAGACCACAACTTGAAGTTAACATCTTGTTGCCTCGAAAAGTTTAGCAGCTTCCATCGTGAATGAGGAACTGATACTGAGAAGTCATCCCGAGCGGGCAAAATTTGTGCCCTTTAGTTTGGTGCCGGACGCTAAAATTGACTATTGATCTTTAAAGCAGCCGAACGTAAAAAAAGTGGCCGATTATTCCCTTGCTCGAAACGGCTGAACCCGCACACCCTTTATATATGACATTTGTCAATCGTTAAACACAAGGACACTGCGCATATTAATACAACACAGCCTTTATATGCGGTCCATGTTTCAGACTCTTTATCTGATATCCCAAAGAAAAGATTGTTCCGTCGCAATGTATGTGCGGCTTCATTTGCAGCAGCCTTTCATAGTGCTACGTCGTAGGTTATGCAGGAGACGTTGTCCTGCTGTTTTGCCAGCCCTGATAAGTCATCTCTGGCGATATATTTTTTCTGTTCAAGGCACTTTACCCATTCATCAATATTTTGCGACATACATTCGATGCGTTTTGCATTTCTGCAATTTTGCAGTCTGATCGCCGCTGCAACTGCCTGCGTTAACTACGTTGGATTGTTTCTAAAAGAATTGAATTTCGCAAGGCTATGCTTTCGTGACAAATTTAGTATTACTCTTGGGTCCCGGCTTTCTCTCAATATCTCCAGATAATTCCAAAATCGTGCTCATGGAAGCATCATGATAAACAAACAGCAAGGACGTGGAAATGGCATATCGTAACAGATAACGGACGTCAAAGCAACAAGATGCCGCAGCAAGGCGGTATTGTAGCCCCTGAGCTCCTAAAGAACAGACAGTTTTCTAGGTATCTAACCTGTGTTAGAAGCATGCTCAGCTCGGTGTCGGGTCCCACTGGCTGATTGGTCAAATGCTTCGTTTATAATCGCGCCACCGTTGTCTCTGGTTGCCGGAGAAAATCTGTATTCTGGTCTAGATGAGGCGATGCCAATCCGTCGAAGCGCTGCGTTTTGTGGTGTTCCTCGAAGCCAGGGCACTGACAGTGCGCACCGGTAGAAGCACCTTCAGCCGCCGCCAATCAGTTGAAGACCGCGAATGGTCGGAGTGTTCAGGCAGCAAGAAGCACCTGGATTACAAGCAGTCCTAAGATCATGCAGTATGCGGGGTCGGGCTCCCGACACATCGGCCCATCGGTGCCCACTAAAATTCGCATGGACGATAGTGGCCAATGTCGTCGGCGCTCTGTGCAAGAACGGCAAGGAATGTGTTATTACTTACGTCAGCCGCCTTCTTCCCAATTCGGAACAAAATATTTCGATCAAACAGCACGAGTGCATTGTTTATTTATTAGTCCGGGCTGTAGCAAAATTTTACCCCCTTCTGCGTCATTAGTGACCTTGCACGCCATCTTCTGGGTATCTTCGCTTCAGAACCCGAATATACGCCTTGGCCGCTGGTCTTTACGTCTCCTGAAGTATTCGCATGTGGTCACCAGTATGGCAGGTCTCACCATGACGCCAGCGACTATCTCTATCGCCGCCAAGAGGACTCTCATGCCTTCTCTGACCACGTCGATCCCTGCATAGTGGCCATATCTGCTTTGCCATCCACTGGCAGCCAACCACCTCTCAATTATTCATTACAGTTGGCTATCTCTGCTCCAGCTACTCAGACCGTTCGCTATGTTATACCCTTTGCAAGAAATACTGGAGCGAACAGGCACAAACGTAAACAGTGACATTCTGCACCGTCATAACATTCAGCCTGATGGCCCAGCACTTTTGCTAGCTGTTTCCCGGCAGCTGACGTTCTCTTCTTCTCTCTGGGGTTTTACGTGCCAAAACCAGTTCAGATTATGAGGCACGCCGTAGTGGAGGGCTCCGGATTAATTTTGACCACCAGGAGTCCTTTAACGTGCACTAGAACACAAGCACATGGGCTTTTTTGCGTATCGCCTCCATCGAAATGCAGTCCGCTGTGGCCGGGATTCGACCCCGCGTTCTCGTGCTCAGCAGCGCAACGCCTTAGCTGACTGAGCCACCGCGGCAGGTAGCTAACGTTCTCGAACGTCTCTTTGATGCTTTCAACTGCTGGGCGCCTCGGTGCTCCCGATTACTATGAGCGCATGTGGCGGTTATTTCTCTGGCAAGCAAATAACTAGTTTTGTGTGCCGTTAGGTTACCGCCTGCGAGCGCTGTCAGGGCCCCGTCACAGCGCCTCAAGCGCCGTTCTGTTCTGCTTGCTGGCCAACTTCAATTTGCAAAGTTCCTGACAGAGCCGTTTTCTTTAGTGCCACCCTCTATTTGCTTGAGGAATTCCATACGCCCATTTCCGGTCATAAGTGGATCATGCAGTCACAACAGACTACAGGACCGCCATATACCATCATGCGTGCGTTGTCAAGTTGGTCACGTACAGACGTTGCCAACTTCCTGCTTAGTACACTCTTAGTCAAGTGCCGTATAATGTCCGGCACATATGCGGTATAGTTTCGTTCCAGCGTAAACTACTGCATATAAACGGACTTTCGAGCAATATTATGCGTGACAATGGCTGCGGCGGCAGGCTAGGCCCGCTATATGCGTCCGCTCGCGGACGCAACGCTTATATGCAGCCTTGCAAATTTGGCGCGCAAAAAGCCCGCCGAAGCGTTGAGAGAGCGTTACAAAGCAAAAGCTGTAAGGAGCAGTGAGAGTAATGCTTTGAGGGAGAAAGTAAAGCGAAAGGTAAAAGGAGAGAACGAAGAGAAACAAGTCGACGCCTCCGCGTTGCTTTGATGGCGGAGGAGGAGGAAAGGCTGCGCCGACCGGACCGGGAACGAGCGAGAACATGGCGTATGCCGGCGTATACGAGGCGATTGTTTTCGGCAGTAATTGTCGTCATATCTTTGTACCCGCAACGTTATGCGACTGTGTTCGTGTTGTGAAGTGATCTGGCCGCGTCGGTGAACGCTCTCGGTGATGTCAGTGATGTTCAAATCCACCCTTTTCACCGCAACTTGCAAAAAAGCAGTGCAACTTCGACAACTCGTGCGAGTACGACGGCCACACGGGCGATCGGCAGCGGCGGGCCGCCATTTGCGCTGGATCGGCGGGCCCAGGAGGGCGTGCTGTACAGCTGCGAACCTGTGCCTATTTAGTAGGTCGATTTTTGCTTCCTATACGCTACGCTTACTAAATGCCTAATTTCTACCTATTGCATTATAATGAGCCAGCAGATAACGAATGTCAGTGATCTAAATATCTGAAGGTGTAGTACAAATGCGAACACGCGCTTTGGAAGTTTTGGTGTGTGAAGTAGTTATAACTGCAGGCGTAGCTCCTTAGGTTTCCCCCTATTGTATGATTGCAGGCGATTTTTTTTTTCTTGCGTAGTCAGGTGTCCATTTGTCGAAACTTCATGCGCGAATTTTCGTTGCGGCTTGCGTTTTATAGCGGCGCTGGTAATCGCGTGTAGCGTTCTAACCATGAAATGTGCCTTTTTTAAAATTCCTTTCGTGGGCTTTGAGTGATTAATTCATTGCATTTCGTAGTTGCAGTTTGTCAAACGACGGTTATATTTTGAAAAAATTTTCTGGTGTGTTACGCACTTTCCTCTGTGTAGTGTGTCGATTTGCGTAGATTTCTGGCTTTCCGGTTAATGCGTCGAGTTCACTCAAATTCAAAGCCCAATTTAGCTCGAAGCTTGCATGACGCGACCATAATCAAATAACTCCGACGACGCAGCAGCTCCGAAGTGACGGTTTGCAATAGCCGCAGGATTTGCCACATTATCTCTTGGAGATAAGCAGTACACTCGTTACTTCTAGAAGGGGCGAAGTTCTATGCAACTGGCGAAATTTCACCAACGCGACATGTCACGTCGATTGTAGCAATGTAGCAATTTCAAGTTTTATAGCAGACGGAAAAATCTGGTTTTCAGTACTTGCGTCCTTCCATAATGTTGTGAGATAAAAGCGCTGCATGCATAACTATAAAAACTATGAAAGAAGCAAAAGAACATTACAAGTTGGACATTTTGCTATTGTGTGGTGATTGCTATGTTGTGTTTATTTGCGACTATGAAGTACGCACTAAGCCCCAAAATAGGCCTTAATAAGACCTTTCTTATGAGCTTATGCTTCTCGAGTTATCAAATTTCTGCATTTTCTTTTTATTCTCGCTTAACTGAATTTTTTCTATACAGGAATAAAGTGGGACGTCAACACTAATAAGAACACGACCCATGAAAGCAGGACCCCGGGCTCTCCATTGAAACTTTAGAGTGGACTACCGCACCGGTAAGCGAAAATCAGGCCAAGAATGGCTGTTCATTGCAGTGCGGAAATATATGCTTATGATGAAGCACAAGAAGAAAAAGCTTACATTTTGCCAGCTCAAAAGTGGTGTGGGGCTCAGAAAGATACATGTGTTTACAATATTGCTCGCATGCGGAGAACATTGAGGCCCTTACACGAGCTGTAATATCACTAGAGACAGACACACATTCGAGAGCCTCTCACTAATTTCTGCTGATTTCGGAACAGTGGTAAGTCTCTGAGTTTAGGCCAGTGTAAATGCAAGTACAACTGAATGCCAGTAAGTGTAAGGGACATAAATGAGTGCCCCTGAGAGCTAGCTGACAATGTGGGCCAATTAATAATTACCTGCAAGTGGGAGGAAATATGCCTGTGAAATAAACCATAAGCCCAAGCACATTGAGTTGATTTCGAAGAGGCCAAGTATATGTGAAATGTGTTTGTACATAACGTGAGTAATGCAATAACGTGAAGAATGCAACTGAATATGTTTCTCTCTTTAGTTGCTTGCCAGAGCATTATGTGTTTGTGTCTAGTGTCATGGCTTGATTACTTTGTTTACACTGTGTATGCACTCATTATATTCAGAATAATTAGGGATGGACTTTAGTGCTAATAATGCCAGTGAAATTTCAAATACAATGCTGTAAATTCAAAGGTAGGACACATTCGCATGTCGTTCACAATCTCTTATGAGTTATTCAGATGTGAAGTGTGTGATATGGAATGTTCAGCTTTCCGTAGTAAATCATGGACACATAGTTTTATAATGCTGACACATGCTCTTGGAGAAAGGAGGTAGAAAGATAAGAAGAGAGGCAGGTTCACCAGCGTAAATACGAGTGACTGTGCTGAGGAAGGGGTATAAAGGGAATGAAAGGCAACAGGAGAGCTGCACATCAATGCAATGCCGTGCACTACAGCAACAACCCACATGTCAAGTAGCAGGGCAATGCAAGGGTGTTGAACACAGTCTGAACAATTATTCTCTCCCCCAACAAGGTGCAATTAGGCGCAGTCAAGTCTGGTTTTTTAGCCACACCAAAATGAGGACAGCCAAATAAAACACCTCGGATCGTTATCTCGCAGTCTCAGAAGTTTATGATTAACATTGAGATCTGTTTCTTGCAAGATCACTACTATATTGGCCTCGAACAACTATTGAACAAACATAGCCCTAAGAGGGCCAAGGTGATGCAGTTTTTGGAATCGTCTAACATTGAGTGGCATTTGTCTTTCCTTCCACGTACGACGGTCACCTGGAGGCCCTGGAGTCATCAGGACAAATAACTCTGAATATATATGAATGATATCTAATGTTTTTGTGATGACGGAGCAATTATGTCAAAATGGAACACATATTTAAAAATGCTTTTTTTTTCTCTTGTTAGCAATGTATACATAAAAAACTTCACTTGGATCTCTCTGAATTCACCCAACCACTGCGGCATGTAAACAGAGTGTGCTCCGCAAGACAAAAGATTTTTTTATGTTGCTTGGCTCCCAAAAGAGTTCTTCAATTCAAATACGTGCAAGGTGTGTTCAAAAAGAAACCAAACTTTTGCTTTAACATCTTTATTGCTTATTGTACAACATTTTATGCATGTCCCCTTTGAACTAGTCCCCTCTTCTGGCAATACATTGTTCCTATCATCTCATCCATTTTTCGAAAGCCTCAGGGAACACTTTTTCTGAGATGGCGCGTAGGTCTCGTGTCGCATTGTCTTGAAATTTCTTTTATGTGTTGGAAACGACGTCCTGTCAACATGATTTTATGTTCGGGAAACAGAGGAAAAAGGCTTCTTGGGCTAGGTCTGGCAAGTACGGGGGATGGAACACGAGAGTGTGATGTTTTGCTAGATAGCCGCAGACAAGGAGAGACGCGTGAACTAGCTCATTGTGATGTTGCAACAATTAAGTCTGGGTTTCCCACAATTCAGGCTTCCTACTGCACACAGCATCCCGCAAACGCACTAGAATTCCTTGGTAGACTGCCTTGTTTGCCATCTCACCATGCACGTGGTACAAATTCCTGATGGACTATATCTTTCCTGTCAAAAAACACCACCATTACCTTGATTTTTTGCTGACTCATGCGTGCTTCTTGGACGAGAAGACTGTTCGCCCACCCACTGCGACGACTGCACTTTTGTTTCAATATCAGAGCCATAAACCCACGTCTCATTGCCTGTTGTGATGTTACAGAAGTTTTCATTATCTCGGCCAGTGGCATACAGTTCCTGGTTTATTTCAACACAGGTGTTTCTGATCAACAGTCAACAAACGCGGCACAAAATTTGCACTGACACGACGCATCTCAAGTTTGTCATTCACAATAGGATGCTATGATCCTATGCTGATGCCCACTTCGTCAGCTATAGTTCTCGAACAGTCAAACGACGATTTCCACGAATCACAGCACGCACTCTCTCGACATGGGCATCATCTGTTCATGTGGAAGGTCGTCCAGGCTTGGGATCGTCACCAACCAACATTCTGCCTTGTTCAGAATGCTTACACTACCCATAGCACTGAGTGCGACTCATACAGTTTTCCCCATAAGCTTCGTTAAGTAATTGAAATGTCTCTGTCAAAGTTTTGCCAAGTTGGTAGCAAACTTTCACACACACACATTGTTCTACAACCCCTTTTGTTGTTACTTTGGCACTAATCCAACAAACAGCTTGTACACGTGCGCACTTCGGCGGCTGTAGCTCACCAACCAATGGTCAGAGCGAAACGCGGCAAACCGCAGTTTGTTGTCTAAACCCGCTGCTACATGCGTTCAGTAGCCGCAGCGTGCTCTCTGCCTGTTTGCGTGCTATTTCAAATGTTTGGTTTCTTTTTGAACACACCTCGTACATTTTCATGCAGCGCTTTCATTCTTACTTTTTGTTCATTCTAGTAATAGATAGCTATTTTTCATTAAAGGTGCGAGCACTTAGCTGTCTAAATTCCTCATTAGATAACTTATCTATAGAAAATGTGGCCTTACAGTAAGTTTAGTACATATGTGTGTTCTGTTCCTCATGTTGTAGTTATCTGCTATTTTACGTAGTTTTGGTTATAAACACAACTTTCTTTAATGAACGAGAAAACAGCTGAACTGAGAGGCCCAACTCTTGTTGGTCGCAACTGCAGGAAGTACATGTAAGTTAATGCGTTATGCTTGTTTCACATTTTTAAAGCTGCAGACACTAACACTGCCTATCTGCTTTTGTATTTCCTGTAGCAGTGTGGCTTTTATTTGTTACTGTCAGAGCTTGGTATATAAGTCCCCATTCTGTGTTGAAAACCTACAGTGAAACTATGCTGGACACTTTTCACTTTGTTGTATTGTAAATAAATCATTCTCTTTTGAAAAATATGTTCTTTGTCTGTGTCTGCATGAACGTACGTGTCTGCAATAATGTACAGCATGCTTTCAGATGGCGTACACAGATGAAGTGGGCATTCCGCAAAAAGTATACTTAATGTTGTAGGAGAAAATGTGTGCTTTTAATAACTGTGCATATAGGGCACAGTTGATATAACGAAGGCAGAGGCACTCATCTAATGTGCACGACACCTAAATCCGAATTCGATCTCTCCTTCGAGATAATTAGGTATGCTTAGCGGGCAGTCCATCTCACCTGCTTGCAACCACTTCATGGCACACCTTCCTTTGCCGGACACAGCACAATAGTGCGTGCCCACTTAATACAGCGCGTGCACTTTATTGCAGTCTGCACGCTGCTTTCTTTTTCTTTATTTTGAGATAACTAAAAGTAGTTTGTGCATGAATGCGGCTCGTCTTGCGCACGGAGATTCACTTGCATTACAGATAGCAGAGAGTGCTCATTGCGGTGGTGCTGATCACACAAATGCAGCGCAAGATACAATGGGCAAATTGCGGTTATTCCACGTTCATTTTGCGTCGAAGCCATCGACTTGCAAGGGTAAGAATGGAGCCGTTGTAAGCTTCGACACGCCGGCAAAATCACGCCTTGTTATGCGAAATTTCAAACAGCTGATTCGTTCACTTTCAACGACAGTCGCCGCAGTAACAAAATGACCTTAGCGTTTCGGCCGCACCTGTCGCATTCCGACAGAAATGCAAAAACGCTTGTGTCGTTCTTTCGGTACGCGTTAAATAACTCCAGCTAGATGGCCACGATGAATCTGTAGCTCTCTATTATTGCGTCCCTCGTAATCCACAGCAGTTTAGGGACGCTAAGCACCATAATATAAATTCTTTAACGACGCCTCTATTTCTTACCTCCCTTCGTTCTTTTAAGCTCGACGGCACTGCAGGTATGGCCACGGTAGCTCGTTGCAACGTCGCGTACATGCACCTGGCAGATGAAGAGGTGAAAACAAGCTAGCGAGTGCAAAGCAGTGAAGCTTCCGATATTTGCAATGCTGTTACGGTAGCCTCACGGGCGAAGATACCGACGCGTCTTGCTGCTTCAAAATAAACACTGAATCATTAACTACAATGGAACAGCATAATAGGATCGGTTCGAGAGCATTTTTCTTGATACTACCAAAAGCTATATATGTCAGTCTTTCGGACAGGGCATCCCTGGTGAGGCCAGCGGAGGTGAAAGGAAATATTTGTCGGGTCAACAAACTTAGACGGGCCGGTAATATCCCGCCCGCTTATCCGACGTCTCAGAATATCGGAGCTGTATTGTCGTTATACCGTCGAGGCAGCGCAACAGCGCGGATCAGTTTTAACTGAACCTTCTGAACGAGGAGGGAGGGAGGAACAACTTTATTAAAAACACCAGTCAGTGAACGTCGGGAGAGAAATCCTTCTCCCCCGTCGCCCCTAGCCGTCGGCCGGAATACCTTGAGACACAGCAGCAGCAAGGGCTTGACCGATGATGTCCTGCTGGACGTTGGGCTCTGGGTTGCGGAGCAAAGCCTCCCAGGATTCTAGAGTGTGTGAGCTATCATGCTTAGACGGACATGTCCACACCATGTGAACCAGATTTGCTGCCTCATCACAGAATTTGCACTTTGAACCGAATACTCTTGGATGCCACTTGCTGTAGAGTACGGGGTTTGGAAAAACCGCCGTCTGTAATTTCCTCCACATAACCTCATCTTTCTTACTGAGTGTTCTGTCCGCTGCAGGGTAAATTTGTCGATTTAGTCTGTAGTGCACTGTGATTTCCTGGTATGCGCGCATATCCTCTCTTCTGTTTATAGTTTCGGTGACTTGGGAGGTTCCGGGCGTCGACCGGTAAGTGAGACTTCGGGCGACCGAATCAGCCTCCTCGTTCTCTCTAAGTCCCTGGTGAGCTGGTGCCCAAACTAGCAGAACAAGCTGTCTGGGTCCCCCGTTCCTGTTTAATATACGGATGGCAGTCTCCGTCACCCTCCCCGATTCGTAATTTCCCACAGCGTTTTTGGACTCGTTGCTGACCACCTTTGCCCCCGTTTGGCTGACGGCCAAGGCTATGGCCACTTCCTCAGCTTCAACCGTCTCGACGCCACTGACTGTGCAGCACGTCATTGGTGTTCCATCTTCTCTAACCGCCACGGCCGCATATGCAGCTTTGCTGTCATATTCTGCAGCGTCCGTATATAGGACGTCCTGTCGACCAGTATACCTAGTTTGTAATGCCTCTGCCCTGTCTTTACGTCTGCCGTCGTGAAAGGCAGGGTTCATGTTTCTAGGTAGCAGAGGTATTTTTATCCTGTCCCTGATCTGTCTGGGGATGTCTCTTGAGCGCACTTGCTCATGTTTGGGCTCGTAGCCCAATTTCTCTAAAATTTTCCTCCCCGTTTTAGATCCAAGTAGCCTTGCGGTGCTGTGCGTTAAAGGCAGCCTCAATCAGTTCCTCGAGAGCGTTCGATACCCCTAGCCTCATCAGAGGTTGAAAGTTTCTCAGACAAAGCCGAGTTCCCGGTTAAACAGTGAGTGCAGCCGCATCATAGCGAATAAAGAGAAAATGTTAAAGAATTACATTTGCCTGGCGAAGGAGTTTCTCTTTTCGTGCAACCCCCATGCTCCGTAATCCTACCCCATCTAGCCTTTCCGCCCCACATGACAGCTGTTGAAAGCGCTATTCGCATACTGATACTCATTTAAATACATCTACTGTCACCAGCCCCCTAAGCATCGGTAACAGCTACACAAACTATGTATATATCACGCACGATCGTCGACGGTGAACGATCGACATAAAACGACAGCCTCGGAAACACAAATGTATCTACAAATAGCTGTGCGAGTCCTCCACGACGGCTGTAGATGATCATACACTCAAAGGACATTTACGACCAAGAAGAATGTCAGCCGGCTTGGTATCCACTTTTGATTAGGTGTTTAACTTCCCCTTACAAGTTTTTGCTGTGAAGGACGGTGTTGCTGTGTGTGACGTTATCTTCATATGGACTTATCGTTGACGTTTGATTAGTTATGTCCACCTGGTACTCATATTATTGTAAATAGTTCCTGTAAATACAACATTTCATTCATTGTAATAAATACCATGTTCAAAAGGAAAAAAAATGAATGTGATGTGGAGTAGTGGTCAGCGTGTTTGGTTCTCACGCGGTGTACCCAGGTTCGATTCCCAGAGTTCCAATGTTTGTGTAATGTGCGTTGCCATGCTTGTGTTGTGTGTCATCAATTTCGTATAATGTGGTTCTATGCTATGTCTATGAAACAGCGCGCAAGACCACTATGGACGGCGCCTGTCTTTAAATAAATAACTTTTAGTAAAAAAATACCCCATGGGCCGCATAATTTTGGGCCGCATAAGATATGAGCTGCTTAGTAAGCCGGACAGATTTGATCTGAACTATGCCGCATAAAAATGTGCGGTTATGCGTGACGTCCACCAAGCGACCCTACTATGGGCCGTTTAAATGCAGGCCGCATAAAATAGGCCGTATACGCAGTAGGCCGCTTACAGTGAGCCATTTATAAGCGTCGAAATTTTGATCTACTTTCCGCCCTATATGCGTTGTTTTAAGCCGGTATTTGTTAAGAGTCTAACGTCAATCTTCTTCACGCGCTCCACGCCAGTTCCTTATAGTGGTACGTTTTTTCCTGTCAACACTCGTCGATGACATGCTTTTCAATTTATTTTGCAGTGCATGAGCTGACCACTGCTTAGCATTCCCAGATAAGTGGGCTTACCAAGCGGCTCAACAGAAAGCTGATGGACATACTGTTCGTGTGTGTATCTCTTCTGGTGGCCGCCATTCCGCTTCGCCATTCCAGACAATGCTTTCTTTTGTTCACCGCGTACGACCTTATATACCCGAGACGTCGTTTCTCGGGGCCAAATGGATTGCCAATATTGCTCACAGGAGGCTTTGTGCGTTGATGACCCCCCAGACAGAGTTCTATGACAACCATCGCCAGTATGTCGAGTGACTATCCTGCAATTTTTGTTTCCTACTTGGATCATCATCTTGCCGCCAGGCTTTCGGCGAGTAGCGTCTGTACGACCATACGATGCTTTGTCAAGCTCTCCGAAAGCTCAGTGACCTGTACTTGGAGATCCCCTCACTCTACCGTTTACCTCGTCTCCTGCCTCGCTTTCGAGTGACATGGCGGCATGGGTCCCAGCTAAAACGCTCTCACTCAACTAGCTCACTATAGCTTTAATACAAGTCGAGTAGCCGGCTATAGCACGCTAGGTCAAGGCGACCTCTCTGCCTTCCTTCAAATAAATTATCTCTCGTGACGACGCTGAGTTAACCGGAGGGTAATGTTACGGACTGGATTACGGACAATGCTATGGATGTGGAGTCATAGTGCCTAACTTAAGCTTATGTAACAGCTTGTAAATACACCTTTGCGTCCTTTTAGCGCACATGTAGTACTACCCTTCTCAACAGGGGCGTAGCCAGCAATTTTTTTCGGGGGGGGGGGGGGGGGGGGGGGGCAAGCTTCTGCTTTCCTCTACGTCACGTGACCGATAATAAATATCGATCGTTTAAGCGGACTCTATACATGTATATCAAAGACATGGGACTGCCCCCCCCCCCCCCCTCGCGTGTGCGTGTGCTTGCGAAGAAATTAAGTAAAAAGTAAAGTGAGTTCAGTAAAATACAGTAAGTACGACAGGTACAGTGGGCGTTTGGAGCAACGGTCTCTCATCGCGCCACTGAATGGACCAGTCTTCGAAAACGCATCATTGAGACGACCCGTGCGATCTGAGAAGACATCATTAATTGTTAATTTTCGTTAAGCGTAGATGGCGTCGTCCTCGTCGGGGCGAAGTGCGTTTTACAAGTCAAGGACGGCTATACGCGTGAAAATGCACGAGTGACCAGGCTATACCTACTCCGATAGCAATAGCTTGTTCACTGCGTCTTTGCGTTAGAAAACTTAAATACGCGCAAAAACGCGTAAGGCTTTTTTTTTTTCGAAGCTTTCGTCGCCCTGCTCCCTCATACGAGAGGGTTGCATTTCCTGCGCAAGTGCATGGGCCGCTGTGTCTTCCGCTGTGTGCGAGCGTGCCGCCGTCATTTGCCTTTACGTCAACAGATTCAGAATTGTACAGAATATTTCACCACACAGCATAGATATGGCATGTGTACGCATTTTAAGTAGTGCGTGCAACTCATTTCTGCTTCACTTACGCCGGTGCAAACAGGAAGCGGCCTTGTACCTCACAGAATCTCGACTGATTGGTGTACTAGTGATGCAGGAATG
Organism: Dermacentor silvarum; assembly: GCF_013339745.2. Lineage (NCBI taxonomy): Eukaryota > Metazoa > Arthropoda > Arachnida > Ixodida > Ixodidae > Dermacentor > Dermacentor silvarum. Next base: position 114,949,704 of record NC_051154.1, read on the forward strand.
AACTCCGGTCTTGTTCAGTGCATAGTGCACATAATCAATTTCTCAGGACGCGGGAACTCCGACGAGAACTGTCTGCGCCTGCAACAAGAGTTTACTTACGCTGTACTGCGCACAGCAGTAATTCATGCTTGTCGGCTGTCTGTTTCGTGCATTCTGTTGCGAGTCGGTGGAATTTCACTGCTGTCATCAATCAACCCCTTCGTGTGGACATTGCTGGTTTGGGATTCCACAACAAAACAGCAACTACCAGCCTTCCGTAATTGCTGGTTTGGGATTCAACAACACAACAGTAATTACCAGCCTTCCGTAGGGGCGCAATCGCAAACAAGAGACGTTTCTCGCGCACACTAAGCCTACGTTCACACTTGGGAAGCGGCAAGCGAGCTCAAAGGCCAAAGCGGCCGGAAAATTTTTTCCGCGCCTGTCCAAGTTGTTCACATTTGTTTTGCTACCGCCGCGGCCGCCGCTGCCGTTTTCCTCCAGATCCATCTCGTCTGCGTACGTTTGTCAGCGTGGTGGCGCTCATTATAGCATTATTTCGAGCGGTATGTTCATTCTTTGACCCACGTACCATCATAAAAAGTGATCATTTTACGCAACTTCGCATGTAATCTGCGACCTTCGGTAAGTTCCTCGTTGGCGTTCCGTAATTCTCCTCACACGGGCGCGGTAGCGCGTAGTCACAGGTTGGTGCCTAGGCGTGATAATACTTCTTTAATAGCTTTTATTTACAAGTTGTAATAACATTTCATCATTTCGTATTGTCGGCGCCTCCAGGACACCAAAGGGGCAACGGGAACACCACAGCTGAAACCCGGGCTGGCCCTTGTGTTGGGGCTCGCCAAAGCCTGCGCATCCTACGTGAGACCTACGCTCCCAATCTATCGTCGCGACGAGAAAAGCACCCCGCGACTTCTGCAACATACCGCGGACACGTGCGAGGATAATTATGGAGCGCCAACGAGGAATCTGCCTAACTGTTGTCTGCCGTGGAAGTGGAAGAAGAAATGGCTTTTATACTTCTACCTACTTGTTTTGTAGAAATGGACAATGAATAAACGGAAGACGCGGACACCTTGGAAACGGCGGTGGTGGGTTCCCCTGGCTTTGCAAAAGCGCGAGAAGCTGGGTCACGCCGCAGTTGGGTTGTTCGTTGCCGCACCTCCGGTCGCGCGACGTTGAATACTATCGCCAGTATTGCTGACAGTACTTTTTAGTACCACTCTTGTCGTAGAGCAAGGGGTGGTTCTTGATCGCGTCGATCAGCATTACAGCCTACACTTTTGGTGCCATGTTCAATTTTACGACCGGTTGTTTACATGCTAGTGTAGCTTCCAGTGAAGCTGAACGACTTTCCGCCGCGTTTCCGCTTCGCCATGACGAAAAAATCGGCCCGAAACCGATTTGGCTCGCAGCCTGTCTTTCAACCTGTTTTGCCGCCTAGGGGGGCGGATTTTTGCAAGATTTTGCCGCTTCCGACAGCTTCGAGACCAAGAGTGAACGTAGCCTAAGATCCTGCGCGAGCGCGGCCTAACCGGCACCTGAAGGGAAGCGGCGGAAATGTATAGCGGAGATTTCGACCACCTGGGGTCTTTAACGTGCACCTTAATCTATGTAAACGGGCCTCGAGCGTTTTCGCCATCATCTAAAATGCGGCTGCCGCAATTGTTGCTTCATTTGTTGCGCATTTGTTGCTTCAGAATGCGGCCGCCACATTCTCGCCCAAAACTTCACAGAGTGTCAAAGCCTTAACACCGTGACAGTTTTTTCCATATGCAGACATGATGCGTTGTAAATTACCAACCCAAACGGAAGCGCCCAGGAATGAAATTGTGATAGTAGCACCGGTTTCATGAATTATGTCAGCACGCACGAAGCGACGAGAACAAAGGGTGGGTAAGGGGGGGTGGGGGGGTTGCGGAAAAAATTCCGGGGGGGGGGGGGTTGAACCCCCCCCCTCCCGCCCCTGGCTACGCCCCTGCTTCGCAATATACCTCCAATTACCATTGTAGGATTGAAAGGTGGGAAAGTCCAAGAATTCGGTAAGGAAACCACGAAAAGCGTCTACAACTTTTACAAGCAACTCGGTCGTACCGACAACCAGAAATGAGCTTGAAGGATGCAGAGTTGGTTCTCACGATAGAGATGCAGAGGCAAAAAGAAAATCCTTACCTCACTATACTACAAAAATGATCGAAGTACACGTAGATGAGGCCTGTGTCTTTTCTATCATATTTGATGGCATTGCACTGGAGCAGCCCATCTCAAGGGACTCAAACAACATTAATTTAGCTAAAACGTAAAGACCTGTGTGAACACATCCCATGCTAAAGTTTTTTTCTTCTTTTTGATACAGGGCACTACAAGTTCTCTTCAATGCGGACATACATTGTGAATTTGGGGCTCTTACTCAGGGGCAAACGTATATGCCACAACTCCGAAATAAAAATGACATACTTATTCATCAACTTGAGGTCCGCTAACACCTGCTCACCGACCTGTCACAACTGAAAGGACTATCGTGCTTGTAAATTCGCTACTGTCCATTAAGCCAACTGCAATTGCTTCCAGGTTTTCTTAAAGCTTGCAGATAATGTCCATAGTGATATGGGGTACGACCGCTGCACGCCGTCGCATTAGCGACAACTCTTGCGGAGGCAGGCAAGGAAATTTATTCAACGTGACAGCACTCTATTAAGGTGACGTTTGATTTTTTTTTCGTCTGATCAAAACTTAACAATTTGCTTACTGGGAAGGGGCGTAGGTAATGAACCAATTTATATGCACGGCAGACAAGAATAGTCGCGAAATGATTCACTTTAAGTCATCGACAGGCCACACAAAAAATGGGAGTGCGGGGCAAAGAAAGAACCAAGGAGCGTTAGTGGGGCAGGTGGAAAACTGCGATGTGGAGGTTTATTGCATGTGCCTCAACAATAAGCGATCACAGAAGAGTGAATATTCTGGATTTTTCTCAGTGTGTTTGACGTCACTTCGCACGAAAGACTTACATTCAACGCATTTTATCAGACTCTGGAAATACTGTGCCGGGATATCCCCTGCGAAATGTGGAAACATTCGTGTTCGCGCTAGAAAGATAGTTGGCTCCAGGCAGCAGCGTATAAAAACCACCACACAAGAAGCTGTGAGCAAAAAAAAAGTTATGCCGTCCCACGCACAATGAGAATCAGTGTCAGCAAAGCTTCTTTGATATTGTGTTCTATTAATGCTAATTGTGTGGACTTAATATGAAACTACATTAATCTAGACAACATCTAACGTTATGTAGATGCTATGTTTATGATGCACATGTGATTACGTAGGTATGTTGAAGCAATACAATGTTAAAGCAAGTTGTTAATTGGTTTCCCAATAACTTGATCAATACAAACAACAGTAAGACAAAGGTTGCATGTGTTCGTAACCCTTTTGATCAGATTCATAGCAATGTTTCATTTATTCTACATGCACCTAGTTGTAGAAATTGTGCCTGCCTACCTATCTAACCTGTATCATCTGTGAAGTGCTATGGAACTTATTTTTTATGCTGATATGTCCTGGAACACACATATGGAACATATTTGCTCTGAATTATAAATATTTCTTGTCTTTTGCACTCCATCAAGTCACTGTGTCTGCTGCAAATATTAGGGCAGATAGCATACTCTGCTAGCATACAATGTTCTACGGCGTGGTATACCTTGCTTTTATTATTGTTCCAATACTTGGCGAAATAAAGTGAACTCTCTTCTCAAAATTCTGTTAACACCTGTTTTGTACGGCCGACACAAGAACCATGACAAAAGAGTAATTTCATACCAGAAAGTGCCTAATTTTGAAAAATTCTTTAAAGGGGCTATTGTTATAAACTACATATGGACAAAAGAGTTTTGCCTTGCTTAGGTATATGCCTGACCGATACCTAAGTCCACATCAACGTTTTGTTGTTGCTCGCTTGTGCACCAGGTATGGGATGCGTATTCGCGAATATTCCATTCCATTACTACTGAATGATTTGCCTGCAGATATGTTCTCCCTAAACGACCACAACGCTGGGAGAAAGAAAAGATTTTCGGTGTTTTTTTTTTTTGCATTTGCACCTGCTATATACAAACTTTATTGATTGTGTTTCATGTCTCTAGCTTCCGGGAACTACCCCTCAAGCCCTAGTTTCGCTAGTCCGCTTTTGTATAAAGAAGGAAAAATAAGATAAAAGAAAAATACTCGAGAATGAATAACAACTAGAGGGCAAAGAAAGGAAAGAAAAGAATTTTGGTATCGCTATCATTGGGATAGGATTTATATGGGCAATTTTTTGCCATTGCGTTGATCTTCGGGATATACAGGGTGTCCCAGCTATCACGCAGCACGATTTAAAAAAAAGAGAAACGGCGTTACGCGAAGAAAACTTAGTGCGTATTGTTTCCAGTACAGTGGAGTAGCCGCCACTATTTTTTTCGCTACAGAGATTTAATTATTAATTGTAATTATTTATCTAACTCGAGAAGTACTGTCCTAATTATCAAAGTGTCAATGAGAAAGTTGTAGAGCAACAAGAAAAACTCCCGATACAGCTTTCTGTTGCTCAATATACGTGCTACATAAATGTGTTTTTCCGAGTCTGAAAGAAGCCCCAGAATATACGCAGAATTACCACACAACTGGCCGCTTGATGCACTTTGCGTGTATTCGCGGGCTTCTTTCATGCTCGGAAAAACACTTTTATGTAGCACGTATTGAGAGCGCACACACACACACACACACACACACACACACACACACACACACACACACACATATATATATATATATATATATATATATATATATATATATATATATATATGTTTGCCGTCCTCGACTGCGATTCCCTTCTCTTGGTATCCATTCTGTAACTCTATAGGTCCACCGGTTATTGCATTGCATGGCCTACGCATTGCATGGCCTGCCCAGCTCCATTTGTTTCTCTTACTGTCAATTATATTATCTGCTATCCCCGTTTGCTTTCTGATCCACACCGCTCTCTTCCTGTCTCTTAAAATTAGGCCTAACATTTTTCGTTCAATCGCTCTTTGTCCGGTTCTTAACTTGTTCTCGAGCTTCTTTGTTGACCTCCAAATTTAACATCCAAACTGCGCGCCACGCTGACGTTTCGAAGGCGGAGTGTCGTGGCCCCGCCCCACTCCACCGTAGCCTTCGCAGTGCAAGATATTGAAGAAGGAAGGGAAGCACAGCGAAGGCAGTGTTTGATTGCCAATAACTTTCCTTCTGCTGAACGCATTGAAGTACCTTTTGCGGCAAAGTATTTTTGAAATAGCCTATTTTCACCTGAAATATCTTTCTCCACTTCGATAAAAAGTGGTTCAGGGCCCCTCTAAATGAATAAATCTTATTTGACGTCATCGAAGGCTGTAGAGCTCAAAGCATTCCGTGCCGCTCTGAGTACGTTATTCAACAATCGTCGCATTCGTGGTTCATCTTCTGTGACTCTTCTGTAGATGTTTCATCGTTGGTCTGATAAACCTACCTCAATCGATTATCATTTTTCGAGCTCTTTATCTGCTTCTTTTCCTTATACAAAATTCGCAAAATCGTAATTGAGGAGAGGAAGTAGTAGTTGACACCACAGTACTTCCCTACGCAATCGACAAGGGACACAGTATTGTCACAGTATGAAAATGATGATGATTGTCTATCAGTGGATACCGGACCATTCCGGTATCTCTAGTAACGTCTGTGCGGATAGATCCACACAATATGTCCTTGATTGTGTCCACTGTATATAAATACAGCTTTCGAAAGCCGATACAGCCACATAAAAACATAGTCCGCGGGTAGCATACGCTGCTGTGTACGTCTCAGCCAAGTTTTGCTGTCGTACATGGTGCGTGGAGCTCGCAAGCGGTGCGCGAAGTCACCTTTCTCTCAAACGTTCTCGTTTCAACAGAGGCCATGATCCTCACTTTCTTCTGTGTGCTTTATTACGTAACGAAGCACATTCCAATACGCGGCTGCTATTGGGCGCTGCGGTCGGTTAACACCACAACCACCGCGGCGTGCCGCGGTGGCCGCGGCACGCCGTGTTCGTTGTTCGCATGCCAAAGCGTTTTTTTTTTTTATTTGTTTGTCTTGGCCCAGTGGAGCTTGATTGAATGTAAGAATATTCGTCTCTGTAGCTCGGATTGGCGTATGCAACTCCGTCTTGCACATGTGATATCATTAGCTGAAACAGTACTCATGTGCTGATTATGACACGGCGTGGCGTTCAGGAATCCCATATCATTGTTAATTGGATTGGCAGACAGGCCTGCATGCAATGGCTGTGTCTGTGAGGAGAAGATAAGACAAATCCTTTATGACTGTCGTCGCTATTGTCCACCTATAAAATAGCTCTCGACCGTGCTAGGTCAACTCGACCATCACACTTGTCGGAGACGAGAATGCTATAGGACACAGATCCACACCAATGTCGTCAGCAGGTAAGGACATAAATGCATTGCCCCGCTTCTTGAGGGCATCCACACTGAGAGATAGACTAACTGGAACAAAACTTCGGACGATGTAAAAACCCTACTTTAAATTAGTGTAGATATCGAGGAGCCATCGTGCAACATTTGACGTTTAAAATACGAGAGGAAGCCTCATGATAAGCTCGCAAGAACAGCCGTTTTTATGCCACAAAAAAAAAAAGCCCCGCCATTACCGCTCGCCAAAAGTGAGCATAACTTAACGCATGACCGCTCGGCGTGGCCTCCAAGTTAAGCCCACACCACACGTACACTTGTTATTGATAGAGCTTCAAAATGTGCTTTCTGGATTTAGCTACTATCTGTCGGTCAAGCTGATGCAGGGCAAAGCCGACCCGCACCACGTAGCACGGCCAAATTGGAGAACACGAGGGCGAGCGCGTACTCCAGCAATTGCGCGTAGCTGCGTCTGTTGCCTAGTGTAGATACTTCAGCTGCCGCGGGGTGCCACGACGAGCCCGCTCGCCATCGACAGGCTCGGACAACCGCGTGCTCCGATTAGTCTCTATAGGTGATGTAGCTCCAAGCGATTGGCGACGCAAGCGCGAGCGCCCGGCGCCCGCGGCTGCCTGCGGAGAGCTGATAAATCTCGGAGGCGGCTTGTTGAGATTTACGTCATAGACGAGGCAACCTGAAGTTTGCCCGCGCGGCACCAGCGCCGAATGCTCCCCTAGCGGTTGGATGAAGTGTCGAGTTTCGGCGCCATCTGCTGCCGATTCACGCGTGGTTGAGTAAGAAAACCGTTCTCAAAACTAAGCATGGGCAAGTGGGCGAAGTACAGCCGTGCTTATAAGAAGTAATGGGAGAAGGACCCCTCTTTCAAAGGTAAATTTTACTTTATGCGCATATTTGGTTTTAAAAGCGTCTGGTGGTGCGTTGTTTCGGAATGGAGTAAGAAATTCGGCAAATTTATTACTCTATTACAAAATTTCCGAAATTCATTCCGCATTCGAAGGCAACTATTGCATCTGCAAGGCATAAAGCCATTCAACATTTAAAATATTGCAGTTGAGAATGAGGATGTTTTAAGGTAGGGTTCAAGGTCTTGCATGAGGCTCCCACATGATCACGAACTTCGGCACAGGCACGAGCGCGCTGACACACTTTGTACTCGCTCGTCGTCTGCCATTATCTCAAGATCGGTAGCCATTTTTTTATTCTATGCGGTAGCCACGGCACGGTGCGCGTGGAGGACCACTGCCGTTCCGTCCCCTCTTGCCCTTCCTAGTCTTTGGAAACACAGATATTGTCGGCCCCCGGCTTATTAAAGAAAACATCATCGAATGCGCTATAGATATTTATTTGCGTTTCCTTTTTGCAGAAGCAAGAACGCACGTGCGCCATTTTCAGTTAGTGTGACGTAGTGACAGTAACGAGGTTCGCCAGCCTGCTCGAGCCGAGCGTGTTCGCGAAGAAAGAGTTTCAAGTGAGCGGGCTCGTTTCCTTTACTGTTGTCTGCCCGGCGGCTGACCACCCGTAAAATGAGTATTTTTGGAACGTGAGAATGCTTTCACTATATAGTATAACATAGTGGTTGTCTATGATAAAAGAACAGGTAAATGAGCAAGAGGTATTCCTTTTATGCGATAGCAATTATATTGGGCACTCCAAGCCATTTCTACTGTGGTCGTGGTCGTCGCTGTGAGTTTGCGTCTAAATTCCAAAAGCGGTAACATCGTCGCCGCGCGCGTATGTGTTCCCTAGTGGAATTACATTTCTTTATTTTTTTCAAGTCACACTGAAGGTAAGGTACACAGCCCCCCTCGGAAGTTTGGGAACACACGCATTCGTGCCTGCATTCACAGAAACTTACGCACACGTTTTCAGATTGCACGAATCTTGCCAGGGAATCCCTGCTTAAAAATTGCACAGTTGAACGCTTCGATACTGATACCACCTGGGTTATTGCCAGCGCCGTAATCCAGGTGGCAATTGAAACTGTTAACTTTAATTCACCTCTTCTGCTACGGGCCAGCAGGTCGTTCCGTGTTTGCACTCAAAGGCGAATTGCAGTCACAACTGTCCCTTCTTCGCACGAGGAAATTGCGAGAAGGTTTCAAGTTTTCTCCAGAGTCCAGTGTGCCTCTAAGCGGCAGCATTTGCTAACTCAGCGTCAAGCTGCTTTCGAGTAAAAAATACAAAATTGAGAGAGAGAAAGAGAGAGAGAGAGCGGGATAGAAATAACATGCTTATTTTATGACTCAAGCTTAGGAAAGGCATCACTATTCTAAAATGCATTGAGCTCGGGCCGCCTCTTGGGCACTCGATCGTGACCAGCCGAAGCTGATGCTGGAGCTGGCAGTATTTTGCCCGACACTTATAGACAAATGCCTAGAGTAAAGCGAGGCGTGAACTAAAGTTAGGTCACAACGTGGCTAAGTAAATACTGATAGCGTCATGAATAAATCGGAAACGAAATGCTTCGGCTCGTTGTAACAATAAGTGGTGTCCAAATCCACGTCTGAGTTGCAGCTCTCACTTGGATTCTTTACGCGGATCTTGAGGTCACTGTTGTGCTGGTTGCATACGGCGAAAGTAATTTTGGAGTCGTAAATACGCGGTGAACCATCTGCACCATCTATAAGACACCTGCAGAACATCATCAAACTTTTGGCTATATTTTTGGCTGCTTTTGGGTCACAAAAAGTTTGGGTCTGGCTATCTTTGGGCTAGATTTTGAGATCATTTGGCTATTTTTTGTTGGGGCCATCTGGGAACCCTAGTCGAAGATTGTCGCTCTGCCAGCGCGCGTCCGTGTTCTGTACTGCGCGAGTTGAGCATGACGAGCGCGACCTCATCAACAAGGAAAGGTGGCATGCAATAGTGCTGTGTTGTTGATTACCACAATAGCCTCGAAAACACGAAAGGTCGAAAGCCACTCATGAAGTTCTAGAGATTGCCGGGGAAGTGGTAACAGAAAGACAGGCGAAAAGCATGGATAACTGCAGTGCGCCGAGTCAAGTAAGTCAGATAGTTTCGCATTCGCGTGTAATATCACGTCCGCTCGATAAAAACGCAATAGTATAGTGCCTGTATTTAGCGCACCGCCGTTTATTTTAGTCGTGTCGCGTAGTTGAATCGTACAGTGACATCCGCCGTGTTAGCTTAGCGGTAAATGCATACGTGTTGCTCCGCTAAGCTCGACGACGCCAGCTGGATTCACGGCCACGGCGGCCGCATTTCGATGGGGGCGAAATGCAAGAACACCCTTTTTACCATGTACATTGATTTTTGTTTGCGTTAACGGGCCCCCGGTGGTCAAAATTATTCTTGAGACCCCCCATTAGAGCGTGCCTCATAATGATTTCATGGTTTTCCCACGTAAAACTTCCGAATTTATTTGATTGTACTGTGCGTTCACTCGCGATCGGCAAGGACGAGCTCAAGAATTATTTCCCTTTTCCAAACGCTGCAACATAAATTACTAGTTGTGCAGGTAAGGAAAGGGGCCGCGCGCTACTTGTATTTTGTGTGGTAGCAATCCGTATTTAATGCAAGCCACGGTCGTCGCGTGCGTCGGTAAGCGATAAGATTAACTCGAAAACGAATAACCAAATATGTTAATGGACTTCTGTACTTTTCTTCAAAATAATAATAAAATACCTTAAACAACACTTAAAGAAAAAGAGAAGCAGGCTATAGCAACTGTCTCTTGAAATAGACGTCATGCCCACCCGCTTAAGCAGGAGAGAAAAAAATGGAAGTATACGAGGAAGGCACGTCACATTGCACACGCGGAATATGAGCTCATATATACCGACAAGAGCTGAGCCCCGAGGTAAGAATAATTCTATATAGGACAGTGTTTTAAGGGGTCTCGTATCAACTTGGAGCTGGGCCTTTTGAAAATACCAAATAAGTGAACGTAGTTCGTGCAGAATTAAGTTGCTGAAACTTTTTGCAGCAGCGCAGAGCCGTGACTGCCGAAAATTAGGCATTGTAAATCAAATTCTGAAGTGTGTCCGTGTAGTGCCCACAAGGTGGTTGTGATATACCGTGAGTGACGTTAATGCAAATATTCGCATGGAGAGAGGTGGCCGTAGACGCTTCACTAGCGCAGGGATTGTGCCGCTGATGAAATGAACTACACAATTCACCAAAACGCGAAAAGAAGGGTTGGAGGTATGACAGCTAGGTTCATCTCGCAGATCATAGTCCAAAGTCAGCGGTCCCAAACCAATTTAGCAGTCGAACCATATCCTGCAGATGGCTCAACACTACAAGAAAGCACAGCGTGGCGCTCCGTGACTCAAGACAAGCTTATTCATTCCTGAATACTAAGAACACGCTGTACTTTACTCAAAAGAAAGCAAAAAATAATTTGCAAGTATGAAATAGCAGCCAGTATTGGCGCAGGTTAGCACCACCCTTTCTTCTTCTTCTATTTTTGGTGAGAGTGCGCCTGTCTTATTCATTAGTGACATTAGGATTAGTTCGGATTCATCATCATCATCATCAGTCTATATGTATGTCCATAGCAGGACGAAGGCCTCTCCCTGTGATCTCCTATTACCCCTGTATTGCGCTAGCTGATTCCAACTTGCGCCTGCAAATTTCCCAACTTCATCAACCCACCTAGTTTTCTGCCGTTCTCGACTGCGCTTCCCTTCTCTTGGTATCCATTCTGTAACTCTAATGGTTCACCGGTTATCTATCCTACGCATTACGTGGCCTGCCTAGCTTCACTTTTTCCGTCAAATGTCAACTAGAATATCGGCTATCCCCGTTTGTTCTCTGATCCACACCGCTCTCTCCCTGTCTCTTAACGTTAGGCATAACTGTTTTCGTTCCATCGCATTTTTGTGCGGTCCTTAACTTGTTCTCGAGTTACTTTGTTAACCTCCAAGTTTCTGCCCCATATGTTAGCACCGGTAGAATGCCATGATTGTACACTTTTCTTTTCAACGCCAGTGGTAATCTCCCAGTCAGGATTTGGCAATGCCTGCCGTATGCACTCCGACCTCGTTTTATTCTTCTGTAAACTTCTTTCTCATGATCAGGGTCCTCTGGGAGTAATTTACCTAGATAAACGTACTCCTTTACGGACTCTAGAGGCTGACTGGCTATCCTGAATTCTTGTTCCCTTGCCAGGCTATTGAACATTATGTTTGTCTCCTGCGTATTAATCTTCAACCTCACTCATATACTTTCTCGGTTAAGGTCCTCAATCACTTGCTTTAATTCGTCCCCATTGTTGCTGAACAGGAGAATGTCATCTGTAAACCGAAGGTTGCTAGTTATTCGCCGTTGTTCTTCACTCCTAAGCCTTCCGAGTCTAGGAGCTTGAATACTTCTAAGCATGCAGTGAATAGCATTGGAGAGATTGTGTCTCCGTGCCTGACCCCTTTCTTTATAGAATGGTCTTTTGACAAGAAATTGACTTTAGTGATGGCAGCACATAACACATTGCTTAGCCCATTGCATTGAGCTTTTAAAGTAATCTTTGAAAACCATGGAAAGTGCTTTTATTTAATGAAAGCAACACCCCCTCACTAGATGTGCTTAGGTTCATAAACTTGTATAATAGAACCATGGTTAGCTATTGTTGCCTTTCGCATCCTATTTGTCTCACGGCGGAAGGTACTGTGACATGGGCTCCTGGAGGAATTTATTTAAGGCTCTTCTCTGGACTGAAAGGCGACTTTATCAGCACAGAAACCACAGCACAACATAACAATCGTGTATATACTGTCACTAAAGGAAGCAAAGAGATAGGGTATCTCTGAGCGCATAGTCACTGAACCTCTCATTGCAGGATAACTGGGAAATCTTTCTGGTGTAGATGAGTCACGAAATAGAAAAAGTTCTGTCTAGCTCCTTGCACTGCGTTTTCTTACGTGACTGTTTTTAGCTTTAAAGCCAGTTTTTAAGTAGACCTGTATCTTATTTTGTCATTTCTGTAATGGAAGAATAGGCGAAAATAAAAAGTGCACGCAATGCGCACATGCTCTCGTACATGCGCCTGTGCTAACACAGTTACACGGCATAATAAGTACAAGTTGCAGGAGCAACAATGCTCCCTGTTACTATACTTGAACGCGCTGTACAGCGAGAGGCGAAGGCTCTGGGCTGGCTGAGCTACGGGAAGGTCACGCCCGGAAAGCGTCGGTGCAACCTTAGCTGCCACTGTCGCCTCCTGATTCTGTAATCTTCACCGAAGGTGAAAAAAAAAAAAAAACGAGTAAGTGGTAGAGTGGCTGCCACGGGTGCGTTAACTGGGCCTGCCGCGGTTTCTCTGCGGCCTTCGCGGAATGTGAGCACACACGCGCGCAAGAAATACGACCATCACAAGCTCGAGACGGCGGGAAGCAACCGAGCGAGACGCAAGGGGCCAGAGGGGAGGCTGTCGAGGCAAACAAGAGCCCAAAAGACAAAAGATGATATACGCTAGGCAGGCGACAAAAGATTGATGCTTTGAGGGTGGTCCGGTTTCAGACAGCCACTTGTCGTCATGGCAACGGTGCGTTCGGTATTCACTGCCCATGACGGGGAGTGGAGCGCGACGCCGTATAGCACGTATTGTCACCTTTAGGACTGTAAATTGCGCTTTGACGTGTCACTGGCTAGCGAGTGATGCCGGAGGTAATCATTCCGTATCCCGCATAGCCAGAGGAGTGAAGCCGACTGTCCATGTCCAATGATAGCTGGCTCAACCACGAGACATCACTTGCTCTGGAATAAGCGACTGTGACATCTTTCTCCCTAAAAAGCTGTTACGCAGCTTATAACCACTAAGAACTTAAGCACATCTAGTAAGACGGTGTTGCTTTCATTAAATAAAAGCACTGTCCATGGTTTTCAAAAATTATTTTAAAAGTTCAAAGCAACGGGCTAAGCAATGCGTTATGCGCTGCGCCAACACTAATAATGAATAATCTCTGATCAGAAGACTCTTTCATCATGACCAAAAGATTAAATATGATTGCAAATGTACATATATGTGATTGCACATAATTTGTATATATATATATATATATATATATATATATATATATATATGTGTGTGTGTGTGTGTGTGTGTGTGTGTATGAACGAGGAGAAAAGGAACCGAGGGGCCTGATTTTTATTAATCATCATAAGAAGCCAACCAACAATGACACAAAGGACAACATAGGGGCAATTACTTGTACGTACTAATTGAAATAAAGAAACGATAAATTAATGGAAATGAAAATGAATGAAACAAGTCACAGGCCTGCGCGGCGCACGCAGCACAGTCACAGCGTAAGCTTGTTGAGCGGCGCAAGAGTAGCTCCAATTTCGGCACCACGCTCAACAGGGTGTTGGCGGCAAAGTGCCTTCGCCTCGATTTTGACTGAGAACGATCTGAACTGTCCGCCCGGCGTCGACGACGAGCTGCGGCTTGTAACGCTCTCTGCACAGCAGTCTGCTGAGCCCGATGATGCCTGGTTGTAGCCGCGCAAGTAGCTCTACGATTCGCTTCTTCAGCAGCGGTTTGTACCATGCGAGGAGACGTCATAACTTGTACCGAAGAGGTACCCACAATACGTGGCGCACATCAAACATCGGGATAGCATTGATTGCGGGCCTCGTCTGAATCGCATCTCGTCATCTGCACCTGCATGCGCGGCGGTTGCAGGCACTTTAACTAGATGGCGCGACCATACTGCCGGAGGCTCGGGTCCTCTGCACCTGCGCGCCTGCCTATAGGGCGCGTTTAAAGGCGAATATTCCTGCTGCGTGATAGCAAGCGCTTGCGTGTCTCAGGGGTGAAGTATCCGACTCCTACACAGCGGGCCTGGGTTTGATCCCGGCGGAGAGCGGGTACTTTTTTGGTTACAGCCAAGCGCCGGTGGCGGCATTATCGCAAACCGAAATGACTATTGGAATGAGCACATAACAGCTTACGCTGTAAAAACAACTGGCGGGGAACGATCCCACCTCTTCGCATTACGCGTGCGATGCTCTTACCATTGAGCTACCGCGGTGCCATTTTCCCATACACTTTCTGGGGTATTTATGTTTTTACAACTAGATCTAACCCTGGGAGTGTTAGCCAGCGCAACCACTCACAAACGTAGGCGGTGGATGTGGAACATCCTTTCTGACGCAGGCGTCAAAAGTACGTGATCTTTCCGGGTGATGGCAACTGGTCAATAAACCCACATATCCTACCTGAAGGCATCAATGTTGCCGGATTCAAGCCCTCGTTATGTCATGAACGAGGAGAAAAGGAACCGAGGGGCCCGGTTTTTATTATTCATCATAAGAAGCCAACAAACAATGACACCAAGGAGAACATAAGGGAAATTAGTTGTACTTACTAATTGGATTAAAGAAATGATAAATTAATGGAAATGAAGATGGGTGAAAAAACAAGTGCCCGCAGGTGGGGAACGATCCCACGTCTTCGCATTACGCGTGCGATGCCCTTACCATTGAGCTACCGCGGCGCCGTTTTCCCATACACTTTCTGGGGTATTTATGTTTTTATTCACCTATGGCAGGATATGTTCGCACTTTTTCTGGGTACCGGCAAATACAAATAATGATGGCAAAGTCACCTCCTATGAAGCTACCGCTAAGACGAGGCACGTACACTCCCATGGGCAATAGTGTCACCAACACTTTTTCTCGTTGCGCTGAAATATATCCCAATCTCTCAGCACCAATCGATTCAATAACTCAATCTCTCAGCACGAATAGATTCAATAATTCCGGGGCTTGACATATCTACGCAAGTGATCACATGCTTTCGAGAACACTAGGTAATGCGCGCGAGAAAGATACTAAGGTCCGCAAGAAATAAACACCGTCATTGAGTATCTCGGTGGTTACGGACGTCCGTGCTCACACATAAAATGAGAATAAGCAGTGGTGCTGGATGATCGCACCTAATTAGGATAAGAAATGCCTCATTCAGGTCCACTTGAATGGACAGCCGATAATAATCTTGGATTGCATTAGCAACACTATGACAGAGCAGGTGTGTCGATGCAGCAAACTGAACAGATTGATCAAGCCCCACACATGTTAAAACGAATACCGAAGAGGAACAACGGCGTTCGAGAACCACAGCTTGGACACATCACAGAAGCTATAATAAGTACCAGGATCATGTACCATCTTCCATGTGTGCATCTCATCACGCATCCATTCTGCAAGATCAATAACTTACTCAGCGGCATCACACGGGTCACACTTGGGTCAACCACATATTGACAAAGCGCCTTCGTCTAACGGCCTCCCACATATAACTTCAGTGATCGATTCAATCTGCGACAAGAACCACAAACCCACCGCCTGACAACCTCAAGCGAGGGCCGCGGCTCACTAGAAGGTCACAACACAGACCTGCCACGTATATTGCCTCCAGCGCCTCGTTCGGACGCAGACCAATTCTAAAGCAAACGCATGAGAGAGAAGCTGAAAGGCGCAAATGACGCTGCCCCCGGCAGCTTCAAAACGACCCGCTTTCGTACCATGCCGGTGCCAAGTTTAAAGCCGGCGTAGTAGTCATCAGAAACACGTACGGACCCGCGTGGTCACACAGTTCAAGCATCAGCATGGCATTCCTTCTGTGTAACATCAGAAACACTGGCAAGTAGAAGCCATCGCACAACCCACGAACACCTCTACAAGGTAATCACGATCAAAACAGACTTACAGGCATTTATCAGCAACCAACTCCCTTTTAACGTATTGGCTGAGGTGACTTCTTAAGGGCATCGTCACCTCAACGTATCCGCTCACTTAGAATGGACGCCAGGTGACTCTTCCTGATTGGGCAACTCCCGGACTCATGCCGAGATCTCAATACCCTGGCGTTCGAATACTTCCCTGCAGGGTACCCATGTGGTTTACCGGCCGGAAGTGGGCAGGCAGAACGCCATTTAGAAGGAAAGCCTTACCATAAACCTTTCAGAATAGCCATAAGCCATAAGAGAGCTTCTTAGAGCACCCAATTCATTTGCAAGAAAACACGCCGTGCTCCTGAGGTAGGTACAAACATACTCTCTACGAAATGACTTTACTATATATATATATATATATATATATATGTATATATATATATGTGTGTGTGTGTCTAATTGCGAAGACAGCGGCTACAAACCCACACTATACCACACCTACTGGCACGGTCCCAGAGCCAAGACACCGAAACATCGCTCACTTTCTCCTCACATACTTCTATGTAGAACCTGGGTTGCAACCTGTGCGAAACGACCGCTTCGTAGACCACTATCTTTCACCTACTCTAACACTAATGAGGGGGAGGCTCTCAACCCTTACCATTGAGCGCATACCCGTACATGGGCCACAAAATAAATGTTTGCTCTCTCTCTCTCTCTCAACTATATTATATGTACATTTACTGTGGACGTGTAGTTACTATGCATCAATTCGCAATTAAATGACAATTTCGGTGCCCAATCGTAACCAAACAGAATGATAACGAATTCATTATACTATGACACAGTCCTCACGTAGCAGGAGGGTTTCTGACTCAGGAGAGTGGGGTTCGAGTTCGGTTTTGGTCAGTAAGAATTGTTCTAGTTAGCCCTGCACCTACGCTAACACCTTGTAGGGTATGTAAGATAGTCGCTCACCCGTCCTTTCCTACGGCTTTTGCGTACGAAACGTATCGTACCGCGTGTGCGAGCCGAGCAAAACGGGTACACAAAGCTCTTCTCATTGACCTGTACATCGTACGTCATCTCGATCTATATCAAGATTGATGGGCACGTGTACGTACGTGAGTGCGCACCGTCTCTGCGCAGGAAAGGCTTTGTGAATGTAAGCCCAGCGAACATTCTTAGCCTTAGTTCCTGGCATTAGCTTGTATTTTAGCACTGAGCGCAAATCTGCGCTGGCAATTTCCCAAACTGCTATTCTCCAGAGCGACGAATCGCTTGATGAAGGGCGTCGCCGGTCTGGCACGGAACTCGCAGTGCATCAGAGCATCATGTTGGTGAGAGAAACCGGATAGACTAGAAACTTGTGCCTGGAAATATGGCTTTGCTGGATGCATAGGATGGTACACAGCATATTCCGGACTGTTGCTTACACAGGGGAATTTGAGAGCGTGAGCGGACCTTTCCAGCCGCCTACTTGGCATGCAGGGACACAGAATGCAAACAATTGCGCCAGCAAATTTATTCGAGATCACGGCATCATAAAAGTGCTGTCTTCGCGTGCGTGTTTTGATTTGCAGCTGTAAGAAAAGGCGTCCCTATGGTACTCTGAATGCAGAAATTGGCCCGCATAATTAATAACTTGGTGTATAGGTTCACGTGATTGAGCCGTGTGTACACAACAGGGAAATTTGCGGCTCTCTGCAGCCGCGGATAACGCAACACGGTTCGAATAGCACGTACGACTGCTAAGCAAACAAGCGCTCCTGGTCATAGGGCATTTTACGCCCAACAATTTGATGCTGTTGTGATTCCGCCGGTATGAAGAGCAGGGCATTTTCTTGTTTAAATAGGACATGTGATATGGCGACTATCAAGTGGTCGTAATACAACAAAGCTGAGTTCTCTCTTTGTTCAGAAAGTAGCCGCTACTAACTTTAGCTATAGAAGTTTTCCCGCTTTATTATACTGCGTTCTCTCGTATGAGTAATGAAAGTACGTGAAAATTTAGGACGTTTTTTTAGCGCTGAAACTATGGACTCTAGGAGATTCACAGCGTAACCAAGCGAAAAGTAACTTCCAAGAGCGCCAAAAGAGATAAAAATTATAACTGTTTATTTATTATGACACCGAGAATATATAATTTGGGAATACATTTTCAGCCCTACTCATATAAAATGAGGTTCGAGCATTGCAAACCAGGAAATGATGGGTTTCGCACACTAAGTTATTTTATTCGGTGCATTGCGGTGAGTGTTGCTGCGTTGAGATCACTTCTGTATTTGTTTTGCCATACTTTGAAATAGGAGCCTGGGGAAAGGCGTACAGGACGGCTTGAAGAGTTCTTAGCCCATGCTACCAGCAATAGCTGCCACAAATTAGGTATTGTCACTGCAGTGACGTTAGATTACACATGAGCAATATATTTTTAAAATCCGTAATTATGCATAGTTTCGATGCCAAAAGTATTTAAGGCCAACAATCAGTGTACAAAAAAATCGGAGTAGCTTGCACTAGTGGCGCAAGGCTAAAGACACAGCGGGGCTCATCGGTTCCTAGATGGTCAGGGCTATACGAAGTGATGTTAATTCAGGGAAAACACTGGGAATGCGGAGGATGGAAATTCAAGACGATGGGCAAAACGAGAACAAGGTGAGAGCAGGAGCGAGCGTTTCGACAAGGGGACTTGTCTTCTTCAAGGCGACATAAGCTCTCCTCGGCACAGTATATATACGTAGGGTTCTTCTAAAGGGGAGAGAAGGTAAGGCGGGTGGGTGAGGTAACCAGTGAGAGTGCGTTAGCGGCGAGGGTGTAGAATTGAGAGGAAAGTTAATGCGCTACTGATAGTCGGTGGAGGAATTTGAGGCAGCGCCATGTGTTAATTAGCCGGTTGACGTGTCATTGTTGGTTCCTCTTTTCGTGGAAGGGCCCTGGACGACGGGGAGGGGGGGGGGGGCGGTACCTGCTCGGTTGGAGGTCAGTGAACCATCGTGTCTGACAGAGAGAATAATAGTAGCGACAGAAAAATGGTGGTCGTGGAAAAAAAATGGGAGGGGGGGGGGCAAATATATGCATAAAAGAACGAAAGGAATGAGTGAAAGCAAAGGGAGTTTGGAAAATTATTGACAATTGAATAATGAAAGAAAAAGAATAAAAAAACTCACTGAAAAATAACTAAGTGCTGTTGCCTACGCTTTGAAGATTAGCATAGCGAATAGATTTAAAGCTCCCTAAAAGTACAAAAATGAGGCCTTCAAACAAATGATCAACCACGCCCATTACACAAAACTCGACTCTAAACCAACTTCGGTTTACAGCAACCTTGTCCAAAGTACAATAGCGCAGCTGCTGTCCCCGGAACTAATCACCCAGTGTGAATATCGCTTCATGAGGCCCAATAACAAAGAAGCCAGCCGCTTTTACCTTCTGCCTAAAATACATAAGGTTCCCGTAGAAGATATATTTACAGCAAAAATCCCAGGCAGGCCTATAGTGTCAAATAACAACACACCTACCGAGTCGCTATCTAAATTCTTAAATCTCCATCTGTCAAACATCCCAACCACCCTACCATCTTTTGTTCAAGATACGCCCCACTTCCTTCATATTATCGACTCGATTAACGCTAACCAAATACTCTCCGACCACGCTATTCTAGTAACTTTAGATGGTTCTGCTCTTTACACTAACATACCCATGAGGGAAGGAATTGAAGCCGTGTCGAAGTCACTCGCAGTCAATCCTCAAGCGCACGTTCCTGAAGTTTACCTGTCACTTCTCGAGTTAGTTCTCATGCTCAACTA
Source organism: Dermacentor silvarum (assembly GCF_013339745.2). NCBI lineage: Eukaryota > Metazoa > Arthropoda > Arachnida > Ixodida > Ixodidae > Dermacentor > Dermacentor silvarum. The sequence goes on from NC_051154.1 coordinate 114,969,630, forward strand.
TTTCGAATTCGATTCTATTCACTACCTACAAACTTTCAGCACAAGCATGGGAACACCATTCCCTCCCACGTATGCCAACAATTTAACGGGACAGCTTGAAGCAAACCTGATAAAATCATACCCTTTAAAACACCACACCTACCTGCGTTACATTGACGACATATTCATAATGTGGGAACACGGCACAAACGCACTAACCGACTTAATTAGCCATTTCAACCGCTTTCACCCAAGTATTAAGTTTACTGCTCACCACTCTCCTAGTCAAATCAACTTCCTCGACACCATGGTCTACATAGAAAATGATAAACTGAGAACAACACTATACCGGTAGCTATACGGATAGCTAGCAGTATTTAGACTACACCAGTAATCACCCTCGACGCTGCAAGCGAGGAATTTTTGTCGGACAAGCGAAACGAATACGAAGAATCTGTAGCGAAGACAACGATTATATCCACCAACTAAATGACCTTAAAGTAATGCTAGCGGAACGAAACCATCCACAAACTCCTCTCGACCAGGCTTATGACGCCGCGTCAAGATTAGAGAGGCAATCGGCATTAGCTAAGAAGCAACCTACACCAGAATCTGATAGACCACCAGCTTTTATAACAAAATATTCTAATGCACTTCCAAATATAAACAACATCCTACGAAAATACCACCCAATATTATCAAGTAACGAGCCTCTGAGAAAAGCGTTCCCGAATGTACCAAGGGTTACCTATCGCCGCAACAGAAATTTTAAAGACATGTTAGGGCATGCAAAAGTGAGCCAACACCATTCCCTCGTAATAAAAGCATGATATTGCCCCAGGTGCAAAACCTGCAGGCACCTTCAAAGTGACCTTAAAATTAAAAGCACCGCAAATAGCTACACACACGAAGTGAAAACTAGCTTTACTTGCACTAGCTCCCATGTAATTTATATGCTTGAGTGTTCCTTCTGTAACAAGCAATATATTGGCGAAACGGAACAATCAATGAACATGAGGTTAAACGGACATCCGGCGGACACAGCTAGAAAGCTTCCCAAGGCCATCGCCGAGCATTTCAACCAACCAGGTCATAACTTTGATGAACCTAAACTCTACATACTACAGTGAAATTTACGTTCTGCGCGAGACAGAAACTAAAGAGTCGTACCTCATCCATAGGTTCAAGACATTGCAACCAATATTAACATTTCAAATGGAGCTTTAGAATTTATTCGCTATGCTAAACTTCAAAGCATAGGCAACAGCACTTATTTTTCATTGAGTTGTTTTTGTCTTTTTCTTTCATTATTCAATTGTCAATAATTTTTCAACCTCCCTTTGCTTTCACTCATTCCTTTCGTTCTTTCATGTGTATATTTGCCCCCTCCCCCCGTTTTTTTTTCCACGAGCACCATTTTTGTGCCGGTACTTGTATTCTCTCTCTCAGAGACGATAGTTCACTGACCTCCAGAAGAGCAGGTACCCCCCCCCCCCCCCACACACACACACACCTCTCCGTCGTCCAGGCCCCTTCCACCAAAATAGGAACCTACAATGACACGTCAACCGGCTAACACACGGCGCTGCCTCAAATTCCTCCACCGACTATCAGCAGCGCATTAACTTTCTTTTCAATGAGGCGTTCGACAAGCGTCTCAAGGAGGAATGCGGTGTTCGTGTCGCTCTCTGCATCATCCACCCAAATCGTCCTCGAAAACGTCTCACCCGGCAGAATATGCTACTCTTCGGAACCGGCAAGTTACCTGCTTTCTTTCGATACGAATATTTTCATTTTACAATCCATCTGCTAAAAAATATTGCCACTTCAATTTTGAAGTGGTGACGGCCTCGCTAGCCCTAACCTACCACCGCTGCGTGCCGGCATGGCTGACGTGACGTCGACGTTAGATCCCACCTCCACTCCAACTCCTATCGAGTTGGATGACCCTAAAGGAGAATGGACAACGCCCAAAAGCATCAACTTGCTGCCCGCCCAAGTTTTGACTTCGATGCAGTTTGCGTCCACCTGCCAGCGTTACCTTCCGCCACCTGCGCACAGCTGCTGGACCTTCTCCCAGCTTTCGTACGAGCGGCAAAGCTACCGGCGCCTACTTGTGCCGACGTTTCAGTCCATCTACGCAATCGCAACCGCCTCGCCATTCTCAAGACCCACCACATCGAACTCGTCAGCCTTCTCAGTGTTGAGATTATCATGCTCGCTGGCCGCATATATGCCGTAGCTCCATACCTCACAGCTCCCACCAACTCGTGCCGCGGGGTTATCCACGGAATTGCCCCTGACGCTACCCCAGAAGAACTTCTGCGTGACTTAGACAGTTATCAAGCCGATATCCTACTGGCCCGCCGTACGGGAAATACGAACTCCGCCCTGATCACTTTCGCTGGCATGCACGTTTCCATTTTCCGTGCACTACCAACGATTCGAATTCCACTGCCGTCCCCATAAGCCCCGGGACCATCATTGCACTATCTGCCTGCAATATGGACATCGCACGTGTACCTGCCCCGGAAACCAGCGCCTGTGCCCCACTTGCTCCACACCCATCAGCCAGCCTGATGAACCACATTCCTGCTCACCATGGTGTCTTCATTGTCAAGGCCATCACACTCCCTTTGCAGAATTATGCCCAGTTCGGAAGCATCGGGATGAAGCCTGCGCCAACGCGGTCAAGAAGCAGCGCCTCATACACAGACAGCAGTGGAAGAGTCTCAACACGTCACAACCCCCCGTAAAACCCTGCAGTCCTAGATCTATATCCAAGGTGCGCGCATCGTCAAGCCTACTGCCTACACACGCCCAGTGGGGGGCCAGTACCCGCGTCTTACCCAGGTGTCACCAACCCCTGTGATCCAACCAGCACCGAATGCACAACCGAAACCTGCAGAATACCACAAGCCTGCTCCGGTCAAGCAAGATTGGCCCCTGCAGAAACCTGTACATCAGGTAAGGTCGCCGACGACTCCCACACCCGCATCCATACCCATAACCTTCCCCTCTCCCTGCCGCGTTGAACAGCTGGAGCTGGGGCTGACAGAGCTTACTTCTCGCGTAACCGCACTCACATCCCTCGTTGAGATGCAACAAGCACGTATCGAGGCACAAGACCAACGTACTTCCAACCTCGAGACGCTCATTTCAAACCTTCCACAGTCCCTTGACAATCTGAACTCCACCATAAACAAAGCATTTAATGACGCCCCAGGCCCTATGGAAGACAAGAACCACCCCTTCAAGCACACCCACCCCGTACCCGCTTCGTCAGTAGGCCTGGCCTCCAAAATTAAGCCCGCCACCCTCCTCACTCCACCTAACCCTTCCAATAACGCGCATCATGGCGATCACAAAAATTCAGTGGAACTGCCGTAGCCTCTCCACAAACCGCTCCCCCTTACAGCAATGGCTCCTTACGCAAACCACACTACCTCACTTTATCCAACTACAAGAAACAAGGCATACCAAAAACATCCCAGGCTCCCAAGCTCTGCCCACCGACCCCGCCGCGCCGCTGTCTTCCGTTTATACTCGCTGGGATATCGCTTATGAAGTGGAAGCTGTTCCATCCCCGTTACTTCCATATGTAACAGCCATTTCGTATTACCCAGACTCCCGGAACCCACCTCTCACACTTGTGAATGTCTACACTCCCCCAAGTTCTACCACAATACTCTCTCCTCTATTTCATTTTCTTCGAAGCTTTCCAAAACACCATGACATTATTCTTGGCGGAGACTTCAATGCCCCAAATACCATCTGGAGTTACCGAAACACTCTGCGCCCTGGCCGCCTTCTTCACGTACACACTATGCAGCACTCATATACACTCAATACACCAGACTCACCCACACGAGACGGAAGCGCAAAACAACGTCATACAACGACTGACCTCACCTTTCACCGTGGTCACAATCCTCCAGAGACTTGGCAAGTCCTTCCGGACACCCCCCTATCCGACCATCACATAATTGAAATTAAACTGACCCTCACTCACAAGCCCAAAAAAAACGCATCACCCAGACCAACTGGGACCTCTTTCGTCACCTGCGAGTCCAGGAGTCAACTCCCAACTATGATGTGTGGGTGGACTCGCTACGACGAACGCGGTCCCAGGCCACCACCACTACAGAAGCTAACCCTTCGTCGTACCACGCTGACCCACACCTCATGCGTCTCTAGAGACGCCGTAAACGTCTCCTTAGTCGCATCCGTACCCAACCTAACAACATCCAGCTTAGACACACATTAGGCACACTCAACGCTGACATACTAATTCACTGCTCCATCCTTGAGACAACAAATTCGAATCGCATATGCGGTTGTATCAAGTCTTCCCTCGACACTAAATCAGCCTGGTCGATCCTCCGGTCGCTTCTTGGCCCTCAACCTGCTCCTCTCCCCACAATCCAAAAGCATCTCTCCGAGCATGGTGCTACTTCCCTCCTTCAACAGGTCACGGATATGTACATCCCTCCCCCATTTCCTTCCCTGTACCCTGAGTACACAGGGCCTCCCAATAGCGGTTTATACAGCCCCTTCACTCTGCCGGACCTACAACGAGCCTTGGCTCAAAACAAGACTGGTATCACTCCGGGTGCGGAACACATCACTTACTCTCTGTTGAAGAACATGCCTGATTCGGATAAAGAATTTCTTTTACGCAAAATAACTGAACACTGGACCAACGGCACTCTTCCCGATGAATGGACCTCTTCCATCATTACTCTAATACCAAAGCCCGGTAAGCCTGCCACACTCTCCAACCTGCGACCCATTTCACTTACTTCCTGGGTCGGGAAAACCATGGAACGCATGGTACTCGCACGTCTTACGGATCTTCTCGACGATACTCACTTCCTTCCGCACAATCAGATTGGTTTCCGCCCCCACATGTCTACTCTAGACCTCTTTCCTCTTCTCCAGGAAACTTTCTTTCAACTTTCGAGGGGTCAAGTTCACGCACTTGTCACTGTGGACATGCGCAAGGCCTTCGATACCCTACTTCATGACGCTATCCTTCCCCCCCCCCCCTCCAAGACACCGGCGGTGGATCCCGACTGTACTCTTACATTTCTTCTTTTCTCCGCTCTCGACAAGCTCAGTTCCGACTCGGGACCACGTTGTCCCCGCCCATCGCGCTCACCCGCGGAACACCTCAAGGTGCCATGCTCTCGCCAACCCTCTTTAATCTCGGGCTAGCCTCTCTCGCAAAATCCTTGTCTGAGATTCCGCACCTACAGTCAATTCTCTATGCTGATGATATAACCCTTTGGTGTACTCACGGCTCACCGGGGGAGGTGGAATTCACATTACAATCCGGCCTGAACCTCACTTCCGAATTCCTTTCCCGCTCTGGTATGCAAGCGGCTCCAGAGAAATCTTAGCTGCTGCTCCTTTCCGCTACTAAGTACCAATGGTCTGTGAACCCCCTCCTTAATCTCACTCTCGCCGGTACTCCCATCCCCCGCACGTCATCCTGTCGGGTTTTACGCTTTCCCCTTTAACACCACTCTTTTACCCGCGCAATACAGTCCACGATCACCACATGCCACCAAGTAACTCACTTAGTCCGACGAGTGGTCAAGCGGCGCGGCGGCCTCGACGAATGCAGAGCCAATCAACTTGTAACAGCCTTTGCCTTGAACCAAATCCTTTATTCCCTGCCATACTGCACACTTACGCAGACGCAAATGCATCGCATTCAATCGGCTTTAAACAGTCTCTATAAAGCTGCCCTACATCTTCCGACACACGCATCCACAGCCAAACTATACGCAACAGGCCTATTTCTCCCCCTTTCAGAGCTCTTGCGCTTCCATATATAGGGATCGACAACTTGGCCGCCTATCCAGCTCTGCGCAGGGTCATTGGCTATTGCAGCGTGCTGGCATCCGGCCTTTCCTCTGTACACCCCTCTACGAGCTCTTCCCAGCAATCTCCGCTGTGCCCCTATTCCCTCTAATATGACCCCACATCTTCATGAGGGACGACGACAAGCCCGCGCTCACTTCCACGACCCTTTTCCACTGGACACTGCCACATGCTACGCCGACGCAGCATATTACCAAACTCATGCTTGTGTGATAATGCTGACTCCCCTTGGCATTCCCATCACTTCCACCGCTGGCCCCTTCTTACTTCCTACTTCTTCTCTATCCCTTGAATTGGCCGCGATCGTTCACGCGACGCACGAACTAACGCTTCTTCCTCCCTCTCCTCGGTATCGCATTTGCTCGGACTCCATGGCGGCAATCCGATCTCTTCGCGACAAGAGACTTCCCGATAATCTTCATGACGACCTTTCTGACGCTCTCTCCCTTCTCTCTCCTGCTTTGGTCACTGTGGTGTGGGTGCCAGGTCATGTGGGGATTATCGGCAATCAGCTCGCTCATGAGCTTGCCCGCGAGATTAATAGCCGGGCGCCGACGATCCCCTGGCCTTGCTCGCCCATAGTGGACGAGGCACACCTTCATAAAAAAAAAAACTCTGAAGCAGCACTACAAACACCTCCGGCATTCATTGCAGACGCTTCCGCCACCACACCCTCGTTTCTCCACTGCCCAAGTACGCACCCTCAGGGCCATCCAGCTCAACACCTTGATCACTCCAGCACGCCTATACCTTGATTGTTACCGCCTAGACCCCTCCTGTCCCAACTGCCCCTCTACATACGCAAATGTAGAGCAAATCCTTTTCTCTTGCCCCGCAGCCCTACAATCCCCTCACTACCCTAACCCCCCACCTCCCCACTGGCGGGTGTGGTTGACGTCGGCGGCCTTCTCCGACCAGCTGACCATGATCCTCCTGGCGGAAGAATATCTATAGATCTTAGTCTGACCTGGAATAAAGAAAGTCTTTTCTCTCTCTCTCTTTTCAATTCTACACCCTCGCCGCTAACATGCTCTCGCTCGTTACCTCACCCACCCGCCTTACCTTCTCTCCCCTTTAGAAGAACCCTACGTATATATACTGTGCCGAGGAGAGCTTATGTCGGCTTGAAGAAGACAAGTCCCCTTGTCGAAACGCTCGCTCCTGCTCTCACCTTGTTCTCGTTTTGCTCATCGAAGTGATGTTAAGTTATACGGAGTAATGCCAAGTGATGATAAGCTATACGAAGTGTATAAGCATTTCCTCGTGGTCCGTGGCATCGGGGTACGCCTCGCGAAGCACTTGTAGTCCGAGCACACGTAGGGGAAGTGGGGCGAAAGCTATGCACAATGTACGGGCGGCGCGCAGCAGACGAAACGCCGGGATGACGTCACGGCGCATGCACAGTAGCGCGCAGCTGGTGGGAGCTCGGCCGAGCCGCCGCCAGAGGCGTCTGCTGCAGTCACAGACACCACGAGCGTTCGGCGCTAATGCGGGGAAACGAAGAATCGTGGTTGGCGTCGCCAGCACCTCTGCGCGTTGCCTCATTGGTGCTGCTACAATTTGTTTCTCTCTCTCATTTGCTGTTTCTCTCTCCCGAGCATAGCGCGCGATGCTCTGCGAGGTGGTTACTAGGCAACGCAGAGGCAGCTAGGCAGCTGTGGCGCCCCTGGTTGCCATGGCTACGGCGTGGCTGTCTTTTTGTGATGCGCGCACGTTTTACGGCTGGTTTAAACAGCTTCGCTGTTAAAAAGTTGAATTACACACAAAAAAGCGAATACAGACGCAAAGGCTACAATGCAAATATTCGCATCAGGTCAGATACATTTAAGTCACTAATATTTAAAGTTCATTTATTAGTCAAGATAATGTACGCTGGATCATTTGCTGGCCGTAGTTCGTTAACAAGATAGGTATTTTCAAACACACTGTTGTTCCGTACGCCAATTTTTTGACAATTTTCACATTTGAGGTAAGATACCATTCCTGCGCTTGTAGGAGGAGTATTTTCGTGATAACCCAAATTTGTACATTGAAGTTATCCAGAATTGTTATACGTATTTTAAAAAACATTAGGACATTAATTTGTGTTCAAGAAATTAGCGAGGATTCCTATATTCTTTTTTCCTGTGTTGTGAACCTATTTGATTATAATTCGGTGGTCATTCCTGATAGTAAATATGAGTAATACAGATGCGACAGGTGAATAGTACGGCAATATCTTCACTGCTTTTGGAAGCAGAACGCGATTTTTATTTAAGATGTCTTTTATGTTGCCGAGCTTTCTAGTGCGAAATGAACACGGCCGTTCCAGAGCTGCTGTTCTGATGAGTATACACTGAGTACTTTAACGCATGGCACTACATCGATCTTTAAATCCCAAAGACAAGGCCCGAAGTTAAAGTAACCTATGTGCGATTTGCATGAAAGATTAAATACTTAGCGTTATTAACATTACATTTGAATAATTTCATTTTGGCCGTACGCCTCTTCACGCGTAACTCTTTATTTATCTTAGGTGCGACTTCTAAACAGTAAAAATCTACTTGTGTTGTAAGCATGCACAAAAAACTTTGCTGCCTATATTAAGATGTGGGCTTTGCAGTAGGAATGACGACCACGCAAGCGAGCATTTTTCATAATAATGGAATCGTAAACTCAGCGGTAATGCAGTTCCACTCAACGTGAAAACTGGGGAAGTGCAGAGCAGTGATTCGCTGTTGTTTTCCTTGTGTTTATCTTGTTTTATCCTGTGTTTATCTTGTGTTTAGCTTTTCTTTTCACCACGTTGGGATTAGCTTGCCTGCGCTGGCGAGGAACTTCAGCTTCTAGGGCGCGCACCGCTTGATAAGCCCTGCGTCGGCACTGTCTCTCACGGGCGAGCGCCCGCTGTCGCTCCAAGCGTGCTTGCTGCTCGGCGTCCATGGTGAGAAAGAGTAGTAAGTGGTTCGTATGGAAAGGGAGAGGTTGGCTCTATCTTCTGCAGCCCTTGAGGGAGCACGGCTCAGCGCGGGAACGACTTTTCTAGGCGCGCTCCTCCTCTCCTGCCAGATCTCATGCGCTGATTGGACGCTCGACGGTGGCGCGGCGAGCGGAATATTTTCACTTGTGGGGTGGTGGCGCCCTCTCTTGCGCTGCGCCGGTATCAGCCGGGTGTGTTAGAAGAGATTTTAACAAATTTCTGTTATTTATTCGAGTAATTCATAAGTATTCCTGTATTTTATATTATTCTGAATCAAGTTAGTTTACCCGGTTTTGCCCGGTTTTGCGTTGGTATTAGCATGTTTTGGCTCTGTTTTGCGCTTGTGTTTTCTGAACGTGACGGCACATTAGACGCCGACAGCCCAGGCCCCTAAAGTGCTCCGCACTTAATATATATAGTGGGAAAATGTAAACGGGGTCAGTGTCAACAGAGTAATAAATAGGGCTAGTTGTTTCATTGTGATTTCATTTTGAGTTAGTTGCACTTGCTTCTGCCAATTTGTGTTTCCGTCTTGTTTCTTCATGTAGCGCTTGAAATCAGCATGAGAATCTTCCGATACAGCTTTCTGTTGCTCAAAACGTACTACATAAAACTGTTTTTCCGAGCGTGAAAGATTCCCGCGAATACACGCAAAGTGCCTGAAGCGGCCAGTCGCGTTGCAATTTTGCGTGTATTCGCGTGCTTCTTTCACGCTCGGCAAAACACTTTTATGTAGCACATATTGAGCAACGGAAATCTAATCGTGAGTTTTTCATGTTGCTCTACCATTTTATCATTGACACACTTTATGCAATTATCATATATGAGAAGTTTATTAATTAAGACTAATTATGTAATTAGGCGGAGTGTAAAAATCATCTGAGTATCTCCAAGCGACGGCAAACAACATTACCTTGGGTCTGTCCAGCGACGTGGCATTTGCACCATTCAAAATCCGGGTGCATGATAGTTGGGACACCCTGTATACAGTACACTACAGCCACAGTAGGTATACTATACATACTGCATGTGATTGTGTTATATTGTATGACATTGGTGAAATGTCGGAAACGTCGTCACGTAGCAGGACGGTTTCGACTCAGGAGAGTGGGTTCAGCTTCGGTTTTTGTCAGTAAGAATTGCTTCTAATTAGCCCTGCACCTACGCTAACACCTTGTAGGGTATGCAAGCTATAGCACACCACCCGTCCTTTCGAACAGTTTTTGCGTACGAAACGTATCGTACCACCTGTGCGAGCCCAGCAGGACGGGTACACAAAGCTCTTGTTATTGACCTCTACCTCGTAGGCCATCTCGATCTATATCAAGATTAATGGGCACGTGTACGTACGTGCGTGCGCACCGTCTCTGTGCAGGAAAGCCAAAGTTGTGAATGTAAGCCTGTAAGAACAAACGCTCCAAAAGCATGTAAGAACAAACGCTCCTGGTCATAAGACGTTTGCACCCAACAATTTGTAACTGTTGTGATTCCGCCGGTATGAAAAGCAGGTCGTTTTTTGTCTGAATAGGACATGTGATATCATATACATACAGTCAGTATACGTACTGTTACACACTGCCTACACACAGTCAGTGTAAATATTGTATGTGATTGTGTCATATCGTATAACGTTGATGAAACGTCAGAAAGAATTAAGAACATGTATGTTGTAAACATGATGCAAGATTCAATAAACTTTCCATTTGAAAACCAGCAAAGGGACCACCAGTACGTAATTCCGAAGGTTGTAAAAACTTGCTTAAACAGCTTCGCTGTCTTTGCCTTATCAGTATGTATGCTCAGAGTGGCATACATACTGCGAAGGTAGTAAATCAAGAGGAAGTACGAATTCCTTGCTGACTTAACTTTTTAAGAAGTCTGCTATACGGAATATATAAAAAATTAATAGAATGATTGATTGGCGGAATAATGAAAATACAAAGGACCATTTTTTTTAAATTTCGCAGAATATGCTCTGTCTGGTCCAGCAAGGCTAGTTGTGTGGATTTCGTTTCATGAAAGTATATTGGAAATTTGGATACCGTACATATATGAATTTTTTCAAAGATGTCCATGGCCGAGCAGAGACGAGAGAGAAGGCGAAGAGTAAATAGTGAAGCATTTGAATCGTGAGCTTTGGAAGTTCACAGGCCAGAATCAAACTTTTTGAAGGCGCAAGCCTGAGATCTCTGTGTTTCAAGGTCGCGTTGTGAGGTACAGAAAAACGTAGCGCGCCGGGAAAGGGAAACAGCAGCTGCTTTGCTTTGCTTTGCTTTGCTTTGCGTGTGCTGGCGTTACAGAGAGGAGTGGTGAATCATTATATAATGTTAGAAACAGCAGTTTGAAAGGATGAATGAACCGGATTCCTGGCGACCGAGGCGGGGAGGTGGTTCCATTCGGATGCTGTCTTGCGCAGGAATGAATTGAACAGGTTTGTGCGGCAAGTTGGTACTTGTACCTTGACGTTGTGGTCGATTTGCGATGAAATATAAGGGGGTGATATAAAACGGTCATTTTTATTTCTGGGTTAGTATAGTACATTTCATGAAAGAGTGATAACCGGGCCAGTTTCCTTCTTGATGATAGGTCTGGCAGATGAAGGCTAGTTTTGATGGCAGATACACTGGCACTGCGCGAATAATTGCATACAATGAAACGTGCAGAGCGGTTCTGAATGGCTTCAAGTAAGTATGTTAGCTGTGCTGTAGATGGATCCCAAATTGATGAAGCATACTCTAGTTTAGATCTTACTAGCGTTTTATATAATGTAAGCTTGAGGGAAGAGGACGCGCGAGAAAAATTACGACGTAAAAAACCTAGTGTTCGATTAGCGGAGTTTGTCACGTATTCAATGTGAGTTTGCCACGACAGGTTGTTAGTAATGTGAACACCTAAATATTTATAGGAAGTGACAGAACAGAATAGTGTTGTTAATTTTGTATGAGGATGTAGAAACAGCACTACCACGAGAAAATTTCATCATTTTACATTTTTTTACGTTTAATTTCATTAACCACTGGTTACACCGAACAAATGGTGTTAAGGTCAGATTGAAGTAAAAATGAATCATCTGGGTTAGTTATTTCACGATAAATAACACAATCATCAGCATAAAGACGAATGTTAGACGTCAATTCCTCCGGCAAATCGTTAATGTAAATAAGAAATAAAAGAGGCCCAAGGACTGAGCCTTGCGGCACACCAGAAGTTACAAAACAGGTTGGTGAAACGGAATTGTTAGCAGATACGAATTGAGTTCGTTTGTCGAGAAAGCATTCAATCCACTAAATTAAATAGGGGTCAATGTTAAGTCTGCTTAATTTCAGAAGAAGGAGACGATGGCATACTGTGTCAAAGGCTTTTTCAAAGTCTAAAATAATACAATCAATGAAAGAACCTCGGTCGAGAGATGAGAACAGGTCATTAGTAAACATAACTAGTTGTGTCTGACATGAAAATTTTTTTCAGAAACCATGCTGATATTTACTAAAGAAGTTGTTAGATTCAAGGAATAGCACAAGATTAGAGAAAATGATGTGTTCCAGAAGTTTCCTGGGAATGCTGGTTAACGAAATGGGTCTGTAGTTCATGGCGCAGGAAGGATTACCTTGTTTTGGAATAGGCAAAACCTTCCCCGCCTTCCAGTCGTTTGGCAGCACACCGCATTCTAAGGAGTGCTTAAAAAGTTTGGATGAAATGATAGATGAGTGGGTCACAGTGCATTTCAAAAACTGAGCAGTTATTTCATCAGGGCCGGGTGCAGATACCTTTAGATTCTCGATGAGGTTTTTCATGCCGGCTGCAACAGCATTGCTACAATTCGTTTCTGACACGAAATAGTTACCAGTTCAGTAAAATTATCTTGAACCTGTGCGTGTTCTGCAAAGCAGCGCCTAGTACTAGCACCAACGTTTTGACTAGCACTCAGCTACTTGCGAGTTTGGCCGGGAGCCGCGATGCGACAGCATTTCGCAGGTAGACAGCACACACCGACGGTCTGAGCGAGGGTACTCGCTTAGCTTGCACGCTTGCCCTTCGCATCGACGGCGTCTAGTAATCCAAGTGTATTTAATTTGATAACTCTATAGTCTGACGCGAGGCGCGACCGACGCGACCAGCGGCAGTCGGCGCGAAATGTAGAATGCAGCATGCTGCATTTCGCGCCGACGATGTTACCCAGACTGCACCGCGTCCGCATTTCTTTAATAGGCGGCGCGGCGCTCTGCTCATTACTGAGCATGCGCTGCTTTGGCTGCGGCCGCTGTGTCGCGCCGCGTCGCATTGGACTATAGGGCAGGCGGATTTGCGACTGGCGAGGCATCGCCGACGTGACGCGACGAAACGAACGCCGGCGCGCGCGCGCGTTGAGAACGTTGCAGTATAACAGAGCCTTTAAAGGGACACTAAAGTCACATAAAAAGTCAGGCTAAAGTAATATAGCAGTGCTCTAGAACGTCTAAGGCGCCAATATAATCGCGAACAGAGCTTTAGTAATCGAGAAATTGAGGTAAATGCAGGACACGATAAGAGACTCCCCAGGGACATTCTGGTACTTACCCGATGACGAAGGCACTCCTCAAAAAATGTGGTTGATCCCTCTTATATAGGAATCGGTATAGAACACGAAAGTGAAACGTGTCTTCACAGTAGTGTAATGTTTATTGCACATTGATATATAATGTCTATTGGTGTTTTGTGGCTAAAGCGCCCTTAGGCGTTGATGCACCCACGCTGACGCCTGGTGGCACGTCTCCTCCATCACGACTACCAACGTCGATGACCATGAGCAACCGTCGTGCATATGGAAGCTGCACTACGCTGCACACGCTAGCACAACGCGAAAGACGAAGCACGTAACTGACACACTAATACAACGCGCAAGACAAAGCACGTAACTGAATCGTCACCGAGTCAAATCAGCGCGTACAGCGCGTCGTAATTGCAGCCTCCGCGATCAACTTCAGAAACATTTTCAGAGCTAATTGCGGAGGCCACGCTCCGCTGTGCTGAGTACGGTGAACGCCACCTAGGTGGCGTTGGTAGTGCTTCTTGATGCCAGCGTCCCTTCGAATGCTGGCATCGAGGCGTCGTAGTGCTGAGACCACCGAAGCGTTCACTGTCGGTGCGCGTTAGTGTCATAATGCAGTACTTCTCTTTTCTGCTCGTAGGCGGCGGCACCGCCCCGAGCAAGAGCGCGGGTACACGGAGGAGTGTTAAGCCCAGACCACACGTACGCTTGCGGACGCGCGTAAGCTCGCGTCTACGCACCTTGCGGTTGCCGCGCCTAGCGAGGAATGGCGTTTTGCATCCACAAATACGCGCGACAGCGCGCGCTCACTGGCATCACTTGTTTACACCTTGGCAGACGCCACTTCGTATTTCGTTGTTGGCAGTGCTTCAAAATGCTTCGATATTTATAAACGTAATTTTTATCTTTTTGGAGCTGTTAGATCAGCCCAAAAAGTGAAGAAGAAGCACTTTCTTGCATGGTATAATTCTGCTTAACTGAGAGTTGAATGTACCGCGCCGTCGCTGCGTAGCCAGGCGCGCCGACGCGAGGCAGCCCAGGTGCGCGATAACTGAGAGGAGCTGATCAGCGAGATCGCGCCGCGTTTCGACGCGTACGAGCCGTGCCGCACCGTCTGCGCATGCGTGGGCGCGCGGACGCGAGCTCGCGCGCGTTTGCAAGCGTACGTGTGGTCTGGGCTTTAGATATATAAGGCGCGTCTGTGTAGCTCTCTGCAAATGCGTTTGTGGCGCAATGGGTTAAACGCTCGGCGATCTATCGTCGCGGACCGAGAGGTCGTGGGTTCGATTTCCAAATTTTGCATGTTTGTGGAACTTTTTCTTCTGGTTTCTTTCTTTGTATTATGTTCTATGACGTATTTCCGTGACGGAAATACGTCAGAGAAGTCTTGGTGGACCCCGGCATAAAACGCTTTCGTGTTAAAAAAAAATTATGTCACTAGTACTCAACCACTCATATTAAAAAGATTGTTTCGTTGGATTATAAGACGGAAGAAAATGCTACTTGTCTACTTCTATTAGATTCTTTAAAAAATACCTTTTTGGCGTTACACTTGATAACGACACGGGCGGTCAAAATGTTTCTTTTTCGCTCGACTATGCGCTGCGCACGCTTTCGAGTTACGGAAGTTTCGTTATCGCGTAGTGCTGCGCTGGTGTTACTGGCTCGCTAAACTCGCACTTAAATTTGCTAGAAGCTTGAGAGTCGTGACGGCACGTCCCGACGCTGACCAGCTTCATCGCCCGACGTCGCATTGCTGGAGTCCTCGCTGCTTTCGCGCTCGGAAGAGCCGGTATCGAGGCCGCCGTCGTAGTACGCAACGACGAAGGCAGCGCGAGCCCTCAGCAGCATGTCGCGTTCATCGGAGCTTCATTCGCTGAAATCGAGCCCAGCATCGCGAGCTAATGTGTCGTTGTCAGGGTCGTCAACTAGTTGGCCCATTGCGATGAGCGTCGACGATCACCGTGTTCACAATTCGGCGCCCGCTTTACCTTTCTCTATGGAGGCTAGCCACCATACTTCCGTTTACGCCTGGTTTTCGCAGTGCCGTCGGCTCTGTCTTGGCTCTGTTTCTGGCCGCGCGCTTGCGCTTTCCGCAAAAAAAAAAGAAAAAAAAAAAAAAAGAAAGGCCGTAGCGCCGTCTGCGGGCGCCGTTTTACTCACCGGTGGCCAACGTCACTATATGGCCATGACGTCACCACTCCTCGCTCGGGCGGGCGATTTGAATTGCGTTAGAGGTACACGGACGCTTCACACGCAATTTTCTCTTCAAATAATTATTTTCTTGGCACAAAACAACCGTTTCGAGGTTTCTCGTATGTTATTTTAACAGTCCACGTTGAAATAATATTTGCCTATAGTGTCCTTTTAAGGAAAAGGGCAACGACGCGCAGTAGGAGCGTGGAGGAAAAGGGCAACAGCGGCGCTTGGTAGGAGGAGGCAAATGCAAGCGGCGGCGCCGGAGGGCGTGTGTCAGCGGCGGCGTCCATAGAACGCTCTGGAAACGGTGGCAGCACGCTCGCAGAGCACTCGCGCGCCTTGGATACGTCACAGCGTGGGCTCAGAGCTTCATTCCACATCGCTATGGGTAACGCGGGCTATGGCATCGCTATGGGAGTCGCGGGCGGGGAAGACCGAGAAAGTACGCCACCGCGGAACAGGCTAGAGCAGCCTGAAATGCCGCTCGTCTTAACCACCGTCGGAAGGAAGCGGCTATGGTTGAATCGGCGGCAGCGGCCCGACAAGAGCAACATGCAGCCCTGATGCGACTACTAAGTGGTTCGTTATGAGAAAGGAATGGTTATCGCTATCTTCTGCAGCCCTTGAGGGAGCACAGCGTTCTGTAAATTCATGACTGGTGGAGAAAGAGGCCACTGTCGCACGTGCGAAATGAGCCACCTTGAGAGGTGAAGGCACCGACGGGGGTGAACAGGAGACTCCAGGCGATGAAGAGCGAGCGGAACGAGCTTCGGAGCGTGCTGTCCAGGGGGCTCTCCAACTAGGCTTTCGCCTCCACATTCTTAGAAAGTTCTAAGGATCCCTCGTAACTTTTGTAGGTTCTATTAAAGCTACAGATATTTCCTATACAGAAGAAGATCCCGGGGTCTACGATAGTATCGCAACCTCCTTTACAACACCAACGGGCTTGGACAAGCGGCTGTGATACTGATGTCAGGTACCACGCAAGAGTGACGGACTGTGACTGACGATGTGTGTGCTGTGCTGTGTGCTCTCTCTCCCTCTCCTCCCCATCTTTCATTCCCCCTCATCCCGCTCCCATGTGTAGGGTAGCAAACCGGTTGTGCTGAACTGGTTAACCTCCTTGCCTTTCCTTCTCCACTCTTTCCTTCCTTCCTTTACAACACAATTATGAGAGTTAACGCGTAACAACAACAGTAGCAGCAGTAGCAAAGCATAAAGTAGAAATAAAAATTCTGGTGTTTTACTTACCAAAACCACGATCTGATTATGATGCACGCCGTAATGTGGGGCTCCGTATTATTTTCACCTCATGAAGTTTTTTAACGTGCACGTAAATCTAGGTACACAAGCGTGATTTTTTTCTTTCTTGCATTTCGCTCTTTGGGGCCATTGCGTGAAATGCAAAAAAGAAAACAATAAACCTTTCGTACCTAGAGCACGAAACCTTGAGAATTGTACAAGCCCTGCTTTACAGCCGCATTACATACGGAACTCCTTACCTCAACCTGAAGACAGCCGAGAAACAAAAGCTAAACCTCCTAATACGAAAGGCCACGAAGCTCGCCCTAGGATTGCCGACAACCACCTCCATTGAGCGATTGCTTCGCATGGTAGTTCACAACTCCTGGGAAGAACTCGCGGAAGCATACCTCATCAACCAGATCGAGAGACTCAAGCTCACAACCGCAGGCTGAGCAGTCCTCCGACGCACAGGATACGCAACCAACCTAGAACTCGATGGCGAACGTAAGGACAAGATCATGTCGAAGCTCCGAGAATGTCTACAAGTTCATCAGATCCCTCGGAACATGCATCTAGGACACCATCGAGGCAGCCGGCTCGCCAGGGTAAACGCCATCAGACACAGGCACCGTAACCACCCGCTGGCGCGCTACGTGGACGCAGCGCACCGGGCCGAAACGCCTTCGTCATCAGCGTCACAGACTACAGGGGGACGACACTGGCGTTGGCGACAATTCTCGCCCAACGCGCGGACACAGCTGAGGAGGCCGCTGTAGCACTCGCCACTCATACAAGCGAGGATGCCATAGTGGTCTTCACCGACTCTAAAACAGCGCACGCAACTACATGAAGGGCAAGATCTCTATCAAAGCGATCAACATACTGAAACGTGGCGACACTCCTCCCCCCTACACCTGCATCATATGTGGGTTCCGGGACACGAGTGACTCGAGGGGAATGAAGCTGCACACACCGCGGCCCGCGCAAGCATAAACTGGGCCTCCCTGCACGAGATTCTAGACATGTCCCACCCATCCAAATCAGCGGAGGGATCGGAAACAATACCGCTAACTTACCAAGCACTGCTGCAGCACTATCGGCTTGGGCGCAGGGTATACCCTCCACCACATCCAAAACTAACGAGAAACAAAGGCACCGACTACAGGCGACTCCAGAGCAATACCTTCACCCACGGAAGCTTACTGCATCATTTCCAACTGACGCTATACAGCTACACCTGTCAACACTGCAACGCGCCACAAACCCTGGCGCCCCTCCTACTGAAATGCAAGAACACCCGAGCAAGCATCACAGCGACACAACCAGTAGCAGCAGACAGACCCAACCTCATCACTGAAACGTGGGAGGCTGCGATCTCCTAGCCGTACTTGGTCGACCAGCGCGAACTCGTCGCTCGGGCCCGGCGGGCAATCCAAGCCAGACGGTTCCTGGATTAAGGGACTCTCCCACCTCGACTGACAAGTCATTGCTTCAAATAAAGGTTTATTCATTCATTCATTGCATTTCACGCCTATCGAAATGCGGCTGGGATAGAACCCGCGGCCAGTATCAAACGTGCGACAATGGTAAATATAAGGCTAAATAAACAAGATCCAGGATTGATTACAAAGAATAAGAAGGTTCGAACGTGCGTCATGGTAGCAAGGCATTATATTGCAGCGTGAGAGAAGAAAATCACGCCCGCCAGGGTAGCGCAGTGGCTATGGTGTTGCGCAGTTGAGCTCGAGGTCATGTGTTCGATCCCGGCCGTGGCTGACTCATTCCGATGGGGGTGGAATTCAAAAACGCTCGTGTACCTCGCATTTGGGGCCCGTTAAATAACTCCAGGTGGCCAAAAGTAAGCCCCCCCACCGCCTGCCTACTACTGAGTGTCCATAATTATATCGTGGTTTTGGCATGTAAAGTCACAAAAATAAATTAACTCACAAAATCCCATGTTTATGAGAAAAGACGGGGATACCCTTTGTCCCATATGGTACTCTTTATGGAATGACGGGGTAACCCGGTTGATAATTCTGCATACTTAACTCGTGCCCGGCACTCGTTGATCACGAAGGTCTGAGATTTATTTAGAAATTGCAAAAAAATTGTAATTGCGCATAGTTACGCTTGGCGTGCTAGACACCGCATCTGCGTACAGGTATAGTGCTATTGAAAATTTAAAAATGGTTTGTAGACGAAACATTTCTTAGCAAAACAAAACAGACAAGCAGAATTTTTCAAGGTTCCCAGCACTCCATAAACGGATGCAAATATTTCAGCAAATCCAGGGCCGGGATAATTAAACTTTTAGATTAGAACTTTATTGCTTTCCGCACTTTGTCAAGAGAGGTCCTAGTTCTGCCTAAATTATCACGAGGATCGACCGCTCGTAAATAGAGTCCAACCTAAAGATATCGAACCCACATATAACGAATTGTTGTGTATGACGAACAGCAGTAAAATCCACTTGAAGAATGTTCCATACAATTTTTTATATATATCGAAATTCCTATATAGCGAACTTCTTGTGACCCCCTTCAGATTCAATATATCCGACTGTAGTAAACGATAAGAAAGGGATATAATTGAAAGAAAGGAATCCTTGCATCGCACCAGCCCAAAATTTCTATTTGTGCAGCGACTGAGTTAGCCGGCTGAAGAACAGCCACACGCCAGGCAGTAGGCGCCGCAGAACGTTCTCGTTTCACAAGCGCGGTGCGGAAGAAATGAAATGTCGTTTTCTCGAGTTATGTTTGCGAAGTGCTTTATTTTCACAAAGTCGGTTTTTTATGATGCGGTCGGGTAACGCGATGAATTCAAGTAACAAACCTCGCAGGCCTAAGTTGTCCATCTAAATGCGGAGTCACCGTAACTTATGCGGGTCTTACAGTGGTATACAGAAGAACGTTGACTTTGATATCAATGAGAACGTTTACTTTGTTGAGTGTTGTGGTGTGTCTTCTGAATGTTCTGGATCTCTGTCGTGCACTGTGCATGTCATTTTATTTTTCATCATACCCATCTAGAATAGCGTGCTAGGCGTGCCGCAAGACAAACCTTACCAGGATTCATAAAGAGCCTCTCCCTCTCACACACACAATCGGATAAGCAAAGCATATGGGAGCGTCGTAGAACAGCATGCGCTGTAGGGATTGCCTCCAACGAACTATGTTATTACAGAAAAAAATTGTCTGCCATTGAACCATTTCCTCCTCTTATCCTACACTACAATTTCAAAAGCCCGGCTTTTGTCAAGAGAAATGAGGTCAAAGAGTAACAAGCAGAAATGCAAATAAAGTACGCTAAACGCAGAATTAGACTTTATCAGAGAAACTCATCTGTTCATTTTGGGTTCATTGGGGAACTCTTCAAGTTATTCTTGCCAAATTGTGCATTTAAAATGAATGGAACATACAAGTCCTGGTTGTACCTCGGTCATTGCGCTTGTGTTATCAAGTACTCATTCTTCATTCGCTGGTGTGTTTGCGGTACTTATGCTGTGCTACTACGTTGATATCTCTTTGTGTTAAATAACGTGACAAGCAACTTCTACTCATAGTTAAAATTAGCGCGAAAAACAACGGCTACACAAAAAGAAGAACACAGGACGAGTGCTCTCCCGCCTGTTGAGACCCGCGTCGCTGCGCCTGTGTCTTTCTTTTAATGTTGCCGTCATTGTTCGCACTGATTTATGAATGCATTTCAACTTGTGTAGCTTTCTGCCCTGGTGTTTTTACTCATAATTTTGGGTAAATTCTTTGAATGCTTCGGAAACAAAACCAGGGGAAGCATATGGTCTTCGACTCTGCCATTGGCATGATTATATACTTCTAATTTCTAGAGGTTCGTCTCGGAAGGAATGACACAAAAATAGACGACATATAAGACTGGACAACAGGATAGGTGCCCTTAACCATGCTATTATCTAAGGGCTGTGCAAGACATACGTATATATGCTAGAGCACTGCACGGGCTCAGCCTTACCCGAAAGCCCGGGCCCAGCCCGGCCCGTGGGTCGGGTCGGGCCGGGCTCGGGCACGGCATGTGCTTTTTGACCCGGGCCCGGGCCGGGCTCGGGTATTTTGACGCGGGCCCGGGCCGGGATCAGGCTTTCTGCTTGTGTGCATGTAACGTGCAGCGAGTTATCCTCGCACGTGTCGACATTGAAAAAACCTGTTGCCCTGGCGCAGCTGGAAGCTAGCAATGCTACTCCTGTGTACTTCCCTTTTCTTCTTCCGTCCTATTTTGCGCTGTTTGAACAGAATGTAAAAGTCCAGAAAGACCGAAGTCACCTCAATCCAAAGGATGCTATTGTATTCCTTACCTAAATAAATGTAATTAATGTTTTGCAGTGAGGCGCCCGACGTGGAAAATACTGCGGCGGCGCTGCGATAGAAGTGGATTAGGCCGCATCAAGGTCGTGCCGTTGGAAACTGCTGGTGATACTGCTCGGCAGGGTCATTCGTACTACTTTGCACGCTGGTATTTGCCTTCAGACCACTCAAATGGAGTTCATAATTGCATATGACATGTATTTATGCCTTAAGAATAAATACCCTTCATTCTCTTCTTTATTTTATTTTTTTTTAATGCCACTCGGTGGTCTGTTTCGGTCACGCGCTGGGTTCGGGCCAGTTTCGAGCCGGGCCGGGCCCGGGTCGCGCCATAAAACTTTTGGTCGGGCTCGGGCGGGCAGCCCAACGTAAAAACGGGCCCGGGCTGAAAAAAATCGGCCCGTGCAGTGCTCTACTATATGCTCCCTACTGCCCAAGCGAAATATGCCAGTGCTGAACATTCCCATCCCGATAACACATTGGAAACATTCCCGAGATTCTGCATCTCAGACGAATACAAAGATATCGATGCGTTACACGTTTGTCTCCTTTGTTGCTTTATAAAAAATTCACCTACGATTACGATACTCCCCAATGCGAAATTTGAGCGGAGCTGTATACGTTTTCATTGCGCGATATATTGACTGGCGCAGACAATCTGTCTCGTGCGGCACCTTGCAAACGGAGCGAAGTGTGGCGCGACCGCCGGGCCAATCGGGAGATCCCGAGAGGCCGCGCGTGGGTGACGACTGGGCGCGTTTCACAGCAACCACCGCAGACAGACCCCCGCTCATGCAGCGCTTTGTTTCCATACATGGTATCGTTGGCGTCATCGGTGAACAGAAAACGCGCGCTACTCTGGTGCCATCGTCGCCGCAGAGCCCGTCTTGCGCGGAACGACGCTGTTCTTCTCACGCTTTCGTCATATCCTCTTCCTCCGATATCCGCCTCATGGTACCACCGCACCCTTCTCCTCCGCATTCCTCCTCGCGCTCTCTTCGCTATCATTGTCTTTCATCCCCCGCTCGCCGTTCGTTCTTTCATCCTTCGCTGTACTCGTTCGCTTGGTTACGAGGAGTGACGCCGAGGGACGACGCCGTCGCTCGCCTCAGGAACGGGCACCTAAGAGCTGCGCTCTAAGATTCCTCTAGTAGCTACAGTGTCCCTGCTCAATTCCAAAATTCGCAGCTTACCAAGACGGGGTTGAGACCGGCATGCCGTGGCGTGCGTA
Organism: Dermacentor silvarum; assembly: GCF_013339745.2. NCBI lineage: Eukaryota > Metazoa > Arthropoda > Arachnida > Ixodida > Ixodidae > Dermacentor > Dermacentor silvarum. Next base: position 114,991,997 of record NC_051154.1, read on the forward strand.
CTTAAATACGCACCGTCTTTACTCTTAACATTAAGCATCTGTTCCCTTGCCTTGCATGGCCGCTTACGCAGCACTCGCGTCTGTCCGACATACATCCTGGGTGCAAGGGTATTTCGTATTTCACGGATGCATGCAATGCATGAAATGCACCAACAGCAGATGGCAAATGGGGAAAAGGCGTCGAAACAGAAATAATTATGTTTCTTTTGTTCGGTTTAAGCATGCATAATCAGTGTGTACATGTTATACCAGGGGTGCTATGCAGGATGCGTCGAACCCACCGTGGTTGCTCAGTGGCTATGGTGTTGGGCTGCTGAGCACGAGGTCGCGGGATAGAATCCCGGCCACGGCGGCCGCATTTCGATGGGGCTGAAATGCGAAAACACCCGTGTACTTAGATTTACTTACACGTTAAAGAACCACATGTGGTCAAAATTCCAGAGTCCCCCACTACGGCGTGCTTCATAATCAGAAAGTGGTTTTGGCACGTAAAACCCCATAATTTCATTTTTCAGGATGTGTCGAGTTTCGCGTTCGCACGAGTTTTACCCGAGCTTGCTCGATGGCAGTCAGTGAACGGAGATAGCAAGGAACGTGCAATAACAGCAGGCACAAAGAAATGTCGAGATAAAGCCGCGTATGACAACATGAGCGCACCCTGCGCGGCACAGTGATTCCGCGCTTCAAGCACAGAGGACTGCGCAACATAACGCGTAAGCGCCGCCTATTTGTTATCAACGTATTATCGTCATTTAGCAATACCGTCACGGTCCCGCTGTCTATCTGCACGTTTGTCGTTAGCCGCTTGCCACGCCTTTCTCGGGCGCGTCAAGGGCGTGCCTCCTCTTTCGGGCATTATCTTTCTATCCTCCGTCGAATGCGAACTGGGCACATGCGGTGCATTCTCGCACCTACACTTTCCCTCAATCGAATACTTTGAAATACGACAAATAAAATAACAAACATTTTATTTCTTAAAGTATCGGTTTTTCGTTTTGAACGCTATAAATTTCTGATGACAAACGGACACCGAGTGAATTATTAAATTTTGCACTTTTTTGCCACGAATGGCGACAGTGAGGCGAAAGCTTACAAGCGGATACATTCTAGAGGGTCACACGCACGAGGGGGTTCATACGGTGACCAGGGGCGCTGCAGTGCTATTCTCGATAAAGTCGATGCGATAATGACGCATAAAGGCAGTCATTACAATGATCTGCCCATTCCCTGTCTATTAGGGGAATGACAACGCAGTGCTGCGGCATGGCTGTTCACCGCAGGTGCTTTCACTGAGGGGGCTACTAAGGCCGCCGCTTTACCGACTGAAACGACACTCAATTAAGCCATAGAGACGAGAGCAACGGCTGTAGCTGCAAAATTGCTGTGCGGTCTTCTAGGGTCCGTAGTGACGCAGCACAGTGAAAATGCACCAGTTTATCTGCGTGCGCGAAGTCTCCGCGATGGATTGCGAAGAAGAGCGTGCTACCCAGCGACACAATTCATCGCTGTCACCGCTTGCCATTGAAGGTGCCTCCGTGCGTGTGTTGAGTGTGTTGTTCACTCCAATGTGCTTGCCGATTGCCTCTGCTGCTGAGCTAACAGCGATCGCAGATGGATATCGTAACGACAGCGCAGCAATCGCATTTTGGCGGGTGAGGGCTCTTGTGTGCAGTTAGGAAATTAGAGTTCGAACGCAGGAAGTTGTTGCAATTGTTTAGTGTGGCGTGCTTGTGATGAAGAAATGCCATCGCACTGGCTGTGTTTGCGCTGACCGCTGACCGTGTTTGCGACACTGCATCATTGACAGAGTAGCCATCTCAAATGACAGCTGCTATACGTTGTCGTTGGAAAACACTACGCACTGCTCAGGATCGTCGTCCACCACGGTGCATCGACGCCTTGCAAGCAGCTACAGTGACGTGCAGATAATTATTTGCTGTGCGCTATGTCGCCACAATACAGGCAATGAATCTTGTTGTGGGGCCATCACAACCCAAGCAGATATATGCATAAGCCAGCGAAAGTCGACGTTTTTTTTTTTATAGTGGTGTTGAGTACATCACCGATGACAGTGCGTTGTGCGTGTTTCATTTCGCCGGTCAAGATTGTTACGGCCTCTCAGTTCCGCACCACGTCGCTGTTGCCGAAAAATAAGTTGGGCGTGGCCCAACCGTGGTGGGCGCTCACAAGAGTTACCTGCCTCGCCCGGGGCTTGAACTATGGTTTTGATTGATAGGCGAACTCGTGCCAAACTCGTACATTGCAAAACCCCCCTCGAGTTGAACTCGTGAACATGGCGGCGGCAGCAGCAGCCTGTGTCATCGCATCCAGCGGCAGTAAGCGTCAATATGACCGTCTGGACTCGTTCACCTACATGACTGACGTAGAGTTTCAGCGTCATTTTTGCCTTTCCAAAACGTCAGTGCGCTGGCTCTGTGACGAGTTAGGCGAATACCCTCGTGTGCGGAGACAGCGTGGTTGGCAAATTATGCTTTCCGAGCACAGAGTGGTGTGACCAGGCTGCGGAGGAAAAGTTCGTGCGATCGCTTCGGCTTTCTCCTGTTTCAAGCGCTGCTCGTCCACCGCGCCCCTGCCCAAGGCCAGGTATACGGCGGTGTCATCGGAGTACTCGGGCACCTGCGAGTACCTGGGGTTAAACCAGGACCAACCAACCTGCGCAGGCGAAGTGGTCACACATTATATTGGAAGACTCAGAATGGACGCGGGGCTGCCTTCCGGTGCAACAGGTGCCGGAATCAGTTTTCGCAGTTACACGGTACCGCTGCAGTGCAGGGGCAGAGAGGCGAAGGAAGTTACTTCGCCAACACGGACCGCCTCGGCCGTTCGAACGACCACCTCTCCAGGCGGCAAATGATTTGGCTCACGTACTGCTTTGAGAAAAAGCGTAGACATATGACTATTGAAGGAGATGACCGGCGACTTGTTTCTTCTATCGGAGCACGCCATCGCCGACTGGAGGAACTAACCCCGTAAGGTCGCGAGGGACGAGCTGCTGGCACGACCTCCACTCGGTGCCTCGGGTAGATAGCGCAAATTGAAGAGTGCTTTTTTCGCGGCGAGCAGAAGTACAATCGAGGCCGCCTAATTACGGGCGACAACTTTCCGCCGAGCCACCAAAATTACGGCGGTGTTAAAGATGGTGGCCCATGGGTCTTCGGCATGTTCTGCACGACCAAAGGGGTGCTGCGACTTTCAAGGTCGACAGAAGACAGGCGGTGACGCTAGGTGCCATCATTGCAGCCAATGTTCAACAGGGGACCATTATTCATAGTGACTAATTGGCCGCATACAAATGTATCCCAAATTAAGTGGATGCTAACGGGGCTATGCCTCAATCCGTATATTGGTAGACATTCAACCACAGCGTGAACTTTGTGGACCCCATCACGGGCGTTCACACGCAAAAAATAGAAAGTTATTGTAAAGAAGTGAAGCGCTACCTCGTCATCGATGGGCACAGGGTAACTGCACCGATGCTGCAGTCCCACCTGGGATGGATGTGGTGGCACTCAACGGCCACGTGCGCTGCAAAGACCCTTTCTTGCGTTTGTTAGAAGCCACGGATCGCTCGGGCTACCCAGTATAAAAATTCTTTAATTCCTGCGGTTGTTAGAAGCCATCGCTCGATGCTGGCCAGTATGAAGGTGCATCGCAAAATAAAAGAAAAAGCGTTGTTTTCTGACCCTTGTATGAGTGCTTTGCGGCATTCCTGAGTGCTTACACGGTGCCGTTGTCAGATGGGAAGGGGACTTGGCACCCGTAGGTACCACGCCCCAGAGCATTCATGTACTCATCAACCCAGCATTATTCGGTACATTGACCCCGGCACCCCCCCCCCCCCTACCCGGGCTGACTGGGTGGGGAGCTTTGGTTTGGGCCAACGGTTTGGGCCACAGCGGCCCCCTTGGGGGGCCGCTGTGGAGCGGCGCACACCGTGCTATTTCACGCTTCACACAAGCAGCCATGTCGGTCGTCAGGGACACAAGCCCATGAGATCCCTGGATTGCCTCGACGGAAAAGGTGTCAAGGCAAACAACCATGGAGACAACAGAAGCCGTCCGCGGCGCAGCGCACTCTGTTGCGCCAGCACCGGTTCCAACTCTGTGTTCCACTGAGGCGAACGGAAACACGTGGATCGACTGGCGCATGCTGTCCAGTCGAGTGACCTTAGAAGCATGCATCATAACTTAATGGAAAGCTTTCCACCTGACTCATCAAAAATCACAGCAGGGCGAGCCCACACTTCGAGAAACTTCTTCTCGCCTAGGTGATGCCGCTCCCGGGTGAGATGGAACCAGACTTCCTTCCGTGCTTTTCCAAGCACTTCGTGAAGACCCAGCGCCCCTCCCCCGAAAACCGCATCACAGCGTGCTAACCAAACTTGGTATGAGCACTCGACAAGAAGAAGCACGAACTGGTTGATCGCCTGGCTAGGCAAAGGGTACAAGGAATGGACTGTCTGAAATGGAACGCCTGGGAGACTAAACAAACTAGCTATCCATTGGAGGAGAGCCGCAGAAAGTAAACACTGTGAAAATATGTGAATTGTATCCTCTCGACCACGACAAAAGGGACACACTCCACGAGCCGGGATGGCTGTGAAGGGTCGGAAGCTAATCGGCGAACAGCCTCGCGCCGGGCGGTACATGAATGTAGCTCGCCTGGCGTCAAGGAAGCTTGCCGTAAAAGCTTCCAACTTGGCCTGTGAAAAGACAGGTCATACCTTTGGCAATGCGGGGGGAGACCGGAGGTAAAGATATCAACTAATTCTTGGAGCGGAGCAGAAATTACATCGATGTCGGAATGGACCTTGCGAAGGCGTGCCAATGAATTGGCAGCCATCGCATAGAATGTGGACGGGGTTCCTGAGCGAGGCACACAGTGAGAGAATGTGCTCTGGGAAAACAAACGGAGTCTAGTGCTAAGGAAGAAGGAAGTAAAGCTTCGAGTCAGGAGCATATCTGAGCTAAGGGCAACCTGGGTCCACCTGACGTGTAGAGCAGTAGCTACGATGCCCAAGTCGGGAATTCCGAGTCCTCCCTTATCCTTGGGCAGCTTAAGCACCTGCCTAGCTACACAGCCAGTTGTCCCTTTCCAAAGAAACCGAAAGAGAACCCTCTCCAACATGAGCTTGGTTCGGGTTGGAACAGGGGACACACATGCTACATACGTCAGGAAAGAAAAGAAGAGACCTAAGAATGTTCGCTCTAGCTGTCAATGGACACGACAACACGCTGAAGTCCTGAATCCTGGTTTCAAGCTTCTCTTTAGCTTGCTGCCAGTTTTCAGAAGACAGACCGTCTGGATCGAAATGGAAACCGAGAATTCGCAACCGCGTTTTCACGGGTAGACCATGAACGGGCTGCGGGCTGGACGGAGTGGAGTTCAAGTACATGGCTGCACTTTTCAACCTATTCAACCTCGCACCGCTCGCTCTGCAGTAACTGTCCATGGCGTCCAGGATGGTGCATGCTGATGCCTCGTCCGGGACGACAATAGACAAGTCGTCTGCATAGGCGAAGAGTGCAACTGGAGGGGAACCTGGTGGAAGTAGGAACTTGCCAATTCTACTGTCACAGGATAGCCTCTGCAGAAGGGGTTCGATTGCGAGTACGTAGAGAGCAGGTGAGAGCGGATCTCCCTGCCGTACACCACGACCCACAACGAAAGCCTCCGAGATGCGATCCTGTATGAGAACAGCAGAAGTCGGTCGAGAGTACAATGCTTGGACCATAAGCTGAAAACCCACGCTAAAGCCGGCCTCCTTCAAAACCCGAAAAAGGTACCTGTGGCTAATGATATCGAAAGCCTTCTCCTGATCAAAGGAGCAGAAAATACCCGGAAGTTTCCTTATATGTGCCCACAGGAGAAGGTCTCTAACTGCTAAACCGTGAAGCTGAGTGGAACGTCCCTGAACGCAGCATGCCTGGTATGGACCCAAAACAGTGTTGAGAACTGGAGTGAGTCGCATACACAGACACTTTGCTATGAGCTTGTAATCGCATTTTAGAAGTGTGATGGGCCGCTAGGCTCTTACATCGGTGCTTCTCGACTCATCCTTGCACAGGAGAGTGATTAGCCCCTCTCTTTGAGACGCTGACAAAGTCCCTTCACTGAGCAGCCTGTTCACCAATGATGTGAAAGTCTTCCCTAACAGTCTCCAAAACTTCACATAAAATTCAATTGTCAAACCATCGGATCCTGGACTGCGATTGTACTTCATAGACTTCAATGCTGCCAAGAGCTCGTCTTCAACTATGGCTGTGTCACCAACCACCGGCGGTTCAGTTGGTGGAACGAATGGAAAAACTGCCGGAGTGGCAGCTGGCTCAGCGTAAAGGTCCATGTAGAACTGCCTTGCCAGTGCAAGCACTCCTTCTGGTGAGTCGACTAAGCTACCATCACTTGGATCTACTACGGAAGAGAGAGTTGTGCTCTTCCTTGAAAGATGTCTGCGGAGAATGTTTCTGCTGCACCACGCTTCCATTTCCCACCGCTCCGCTCGGGTTATAGCTCTCAAGCTATCCCAGCGTCGCTGTAGGAGAATCCGAAGTTCCTTTCGGAGTGAGGTCAGCGCCGGACCAACCCCAGGCCCAATAGACAGTGGCCTCCAGAGCAGAAGGATCGCGTCGGAGACGATTTTTATCTGCTCGCGCTCCTCCCGCGCCCGACGCTTGCCCCAGGACCTGAAGCACTCACGGACACTGGCCTTCACTTCGTCCCATTCTCTACCTTCTAGATTCGCTCTGTTGTGCAGCGAGCGAAACAGAATGGACGATGCCTCTGCGGTTGCCTGCCTGTCTCTAAGGAGCCGTGGGTTTAGACGCCACGGTCTCTTCCCCTGCGGCACTAAACTCGAGTCGGCAAACCGCAGTGTCAGGAAGTGGTGGTCGCTAAGAGCAGAAGGAATTACCTTTAAGGAATGCATACTGGGAGCCAGTGATGACGAGACATAAAACCGATCAATGCGGCTCTTCACCCTTCGCCCTGTCCAAGTCATTCCTGACTTCGCAGGGCGAAGCGTGTGCCAAGCATCAACCAGTCCCAGCTCATCAACGAGCCCCCGTAGTACAATATCTCCAGCCCTATCCCTGAATTTCGGAGTACCTCTTTTAGATACACGATCTACCTGCTCTAACACACAATTGAAGTCGCCTACAAGAATAAGCCTAGAAGGGCCCACTAAGTAGGTATCCAATGCAGCAAAAAACTCTTTTTGACCTTTATCTCTGTTTGGAGCATAAACATCAACAATTCGAATGCCAGAATCAAGGTCCACTGACAGAATGCGGCCCTCGGCATCCCTGGCATGGCGTAGAACCAGGCCTTTGAAGCTCGGCATCAAAATGATGACCGTGCCTCGGCATCCTGACCCGCCATAACTCCAGAAAGACCTCGTGCCAAAAGTCCTGTCAAAGTGGCTGATCTGACCTAACCTGTGGACATAGGTTTCCTGAAGTACAAGAATATCTACATTTGCGGACCTAGCTAAGTCGACTATCGCGAGCCGTTTTGAATTTCGAGTCAAGCCTCTACAGTTAAAGGTAGCTAGAGTTAGAGAGAAAGCCATAATGAGTGGAAGAAAAATTTAGCAAAAGACTAAAAGAGAGCTAGAGAAAAACAAGAAAGCTAAGGTAAAAGGAAAAGGCTAGTACTGGGTAATACTAGCCGCAAATAAGTCGATGGTACAACTGCCTAAGCGAGAGTCTGCTCGAGGGGAGACCCCGCGGCTGTTGAATCATACGACTTATCTGATATAATCGAACAATCGCAATCGAAGCCCTTGCAGTGTTTACAAGGATTGTCCTCCTCGCTTTCTGAAGAGTCCTCCATTTCTGACTCTGATCCTGAGGCCACCACAGCCGTGCGTTTGGGAGTAGGAAGACCAGGCTCCGAGCTATGGGAGCCACCACCTTCCGAGTCCGAAGACGACCGCCGTGAGGCCGCCTCCCCGGCCGCCGATCCAGAGCGCTTGCTACGGTTTTTCTTCCGTTTCTTACGGGACACCTCAATGAAAGGGGCCTCAGCTCGTGCTAGCAAGCGGTTCCGGCTCACCAGAGAGTTCGGCCGCCACGGCGGGCACCGCTGCTGCCGCGGGGGCAGCTACGGGAGCCGCGACCGCTTCCTCGCCACTTCCCCCTCCGCTCGTCGCCGCGGCAGACAGGGAAGTGAGCGCATCGGCGGCCGCGGAATCTGCATCGACTCCGGCAGTGTCTCCCTCGCTCAAGGAGCCCTGGCTGTCTCCGTTTTCCGTCGCAACAGTGGGGCTACCTAACACCGAAGTGACCGCCGGCTCTGACGCAGATGACTGCGGCTCAGAGCCCAAGGCCACTGACGAGTAGGTGCAGACAGGGCACGACGAGACCGCGTGATCTCCACCACATCGTACGCACGCCGCGTCGCAGGTCTCGTGACCGAACTGCTCGCAGCGTACGCACTTCGGCGTCTCACACGCGACCGCGTGGTGCCCCTCTAAGTTGCACCTACGACACAACCGTGCAACACCCTCGTACTCACACTGAATTACCCTATCACCAACCCGGAGAAGGTTAGGGACGGGCCGCGCCATCTCCATCCGAATGCGCCGGTTTCCTGTACCGACGCTAGGAAAACCCGGCATGCACTCTTCGGAGATCCCTAGGACCTTTCCAAAAACCTGTAGCCCTTCTGAGAGGGCTTGGTCTGGCAATTCCGAGGGGTAGCCAAAAACCCTGACCACCTTCGTCCGCACACCTCGATACTCAAACTGAATCAACACATCACGAACCTTCAAAGCGGGATCGGCTGAGAAGCGATCGACCGCGGCCTTAGTCTTAAACGTAACCTCTAATCGGCCTGCGCCGAAGTCCTGCACAGACTTCAGCTCCGACAAAGAAACGCGCTGTACGAGCGCTTTACGCACGTCCACATTGGTCGCCCCTTTCGGCACGCGACCAAAAAACGTAAACGGCCGAAGCCGTGAAGGGGCCACCATCGCGGTGAAAACCCCGTGGCGGCCGCGTCTAGCCGAAGTTAAGCTATAACAGGCTAGCTGCAATGCTAAAAACCTCAGCCAAACAGAAAAAAAAGAAAGTAAAAAGCCACGATGGTCTCTCACCAAACCGCTGGACACCTGGCTTGAATCCTCGAGGACCCGCGCCGTATCCAACCAGGGAGAGAAGCAGCCACAAACAGCAGGTCACGGGTCAGGCACGCCGCACGATCACCAGGTCCTCCTGGCCATGGCGGAAGAAGGAGACGGGAGCGTCCAAACTCGTCGACTGCGGGAGTGAAACGGTAAGCGCGCGGCAAACCACTTATGCGCTAGCCGACGCTCACTTCGTCTCGCCGCTGGGGTAGCTGGGGTGCCTCGATGCGCGCGTGGCACCCTACTCGCAGCCTTTCTTTAGCGCGAGCAACGAGCGATCTGTTAAAAGCCCAGTGTGAAAACCAGGCGCACACCTGTGGTAACGTGATAACGCCAGCCGGCGAGCAGTGATAATGCCGTCTGCTGTTGGTCTCACAGTGTGTCACCGCGTAAGCGGTTATCTGTTGCGGCGGGTGACGTCACACCTGCCCTATATATATTAGTTGCTCAGCGGAGAATAAAGGCTGATTCTTGGTATATCAACCGGTGTCTCGGTTACTTCATGTGGCGACGAGGCGGGTCGGCGGCCCGCGTAGCCTAGGAACGGTTGCTACAGGCTCAGTCAGGTAGTGCGTACGGATGGAGCGACAGACGAAATGCTGCACCGGCTCTCGGATTACGCAAGCATTTCCGCCAACATCGGGGTTCTTCGACGGACCTGCAAGAAACGCTCCAACGCCACCATTGTGCAACTGAGTAAGCCACGCTCGTGAAACGCGGACTTGTTGAGTTCCTTCGCATCTGCAAAATGTCGCACTTGGGCAAGTTAAGTGAGTTACCCCCGTATTCTTAAACACGCCTTCACTCAGCACTTCTCCTCGACTCAGCCAAGTCGAGGCGACGAGCGTTCCTTCACTCAAGGCGCCGCTGCGTTTCATGAACACTACTTGACTTTTCCTCCGCCAAGGAACGCCTTGAAAATGCGCGCTTGACTCGAGTGAAGTTCACCGACCGAGAAAAGCGTCTGATATCGAGGCTATTCTTAAATGCGCTTAGCAAAAACCCAATTATTTAAGACAGATATATGTTTCCGTTAATTTGGCTTCGTTATCAAATGACAACACGGCGCAATGCACAAATTTAGCTCAGCAGCGCTGCCACTGTTAGCGTTCGACTGATAGATCAAGCGGGAGCTGTGTTTTCGGTCTGGAAACGATCGCACCCCAGCAGCTGAGCGTGGCGCATGGCTGAGAAATAAGAAAGTTTGCGCCCGCACTTGTCTGCTGCTCATCGTTTCCTTGTGCTTAATTTGCGGTTCACGTTGCAGTTGTTAATCGTGGTTATTATGGATGATTTTGTCCGTGTGTGTACTGTGATCGAGCCGGATTGACTTCGAAGGTTGCAACGCATGGAACGGCCGATGGGCAACTTTGTTTAACTTCAAGACCATGTGCTGCTGAAAGCTTTCTGAAAGCAACAGGACAAAAAATAAGGGTGAGTGAGCAGTTTCTGCATGGAAGCATATTACGCTGTTACGGTTCTCGTGAAGTTGCCGCCGCGCTATCAATAAAACGTGGCCGATGTATCCAAGCATGACTGGCTCCAGTTGCTCATGCTGCGGGCATTAGCACCCGAAGCAGACTATTCGAGGCAGCATGAAGATTGCGCGAGACGTTCCTTTTTTTTTGCATTGGAGCTTGTGGGAGATTCGGCGCGACAATCTGTTATCGGTTCAGTTGTTTAAACATAAATGCACAAGGCACCGCTCCACGACTGTGTCCGATGATCATTCCACTATCGCGTAGGAAATATTTCAGTAGAGAAGAAGCAGTTGTAGTATACATGTGGCAGAATGCATATCGTTGTGTGCGTAGCTCAAGCAGTTTTAAGGAAACAAACGTTTTTCAGTCCTGTACTTTATTTTAGAAGCCGTGGTGGTTAGTCGGTTTGTTCAAATTGTAGCACATATCGTCAGTGAACCAGCACTGGTGCCTGCATTTCCAGTGCTGCTTCACTTCCCATATACGCTCCGCAATCTTTTATTCTTCCGAAAATTCACTTCTCAGTAGTTCATTACCAGCATTAGTGTTTGTTCGTCTTACCTTTTTCAATGTGCTATGTCGTAGCATCTCCTGCAGGTTCCATAAACTGTGCTTTCAAGTTCACGCAACGCCCACATTTTTTTTTTTTTAGTTGTGCTATCTCTTTTCGTTTCAGTTGCTTAGCTGCACTGAACTTGGCGTGCGAACGCCCTGCGTACATATCATTTCTGGTATTCTGCTGCAGGATGTGGACCTTGGAAAGACCAGCTGATGGAAAAAAAATCAACGTCTGTGTTGCACGGTAAGACATGCAACTGACGTGAAAGCATTGATAGATACGGTGTCTGCCTATGGAAATGCACCATCTCGCTTACCTGAAAGAACTTAGGTGCTGCGGAAGTACTTGACTGATCAGCCCGGTAGTTAGTCTGTGCTTATTTTTCATACTTATCATTAATAATATTGATGTTATGTCTGGCCACATTGACAAAATGGTGAAATGCACGCCGTGTTATTTAAAACAGCAAACATGAAACAGCTATGCAGTAATGAAATCAAACTCATATTTCATTCCTCTTCAACAGTCATATATTATTGTTTTGAAAAGCATAGTCATGATTATGATGTGCGAAGTCATGAGTTGTCCATAAAGTGTTACGGCTGAGACGTGAGCTCTCTTACTGCCCACAATTTGTAATGCAGCACTTTAGCATTTAGTGGAATGTTCAAGCTACTTTTGCATGAGCAAGTGTGCATCCAGAAATATACCATAATTGTAATGGTTGATCTTAGCTTTGCGGAACTCATGGTAGTAATGCGCTCTATATTGTATTTTTCAGCAACGCCATTGTGACAGTCTGCATCACCATTTGGCCTGTTGTGGGATCCCACAAGACACGCTCTGTTCCTCGGTCAATTACTGAACGTCTGCAAGCCCCATGAAAAGCCAACTGTGATCCGCATCGAATGGAACAAATTCATTGTTCCGGCCTTCATAAATATTGTTTAAGCTGAAGTTAGAAACGGAGCTGAAACAGCGTATATTCTGTAAGAATTTACCACTGCATACCGTCGGGTGGCCACACCCGACGGAATGCTACTGTCTAGAACACTGCTAGTCTACTGTCTAAAACACGGATGGCGTTTTATTCTAGAATAGCTTTGTCAGTAGTGCTACTGCTTGTGTTTGTAGGATCACAGTCCACGCTCTTTTTGCAATCCTATCAGAACACAAAAAGACGAGGATAATTTTAATTTATTGTTTCAGAGATTGACACTTGGACTGACAAGAAATTATTCAGTGATACAGACTGCTTTATTAAATATGGCTTAAGAAAAGAAACCTGGATGAAAAATACAGACTTAAGCTGCAAGGTGCCTATGAAGGCAGATTTATGCAAAATGCCTTTAGTGGTGATGTTTGAGCTGTTAGGATGTCAGAAAGGAGATAGATGTTTTAGCCAAAATAGTGCGACAACGACTACAGTGCAGCAGTACACATTAACTGGAGCTCCACTCTTCTCCCCTTGCACACCAACGCAAGCGCAGCACCCTTGAAAAGGCAGTTGCTCTGCGTGGTTGCGTTGGCAGCCTGGTTCCTGCATAAGAGAAGCGGTTGGTTATAAACATACAATGATGTTAACGCACATAAAAACTAGCTTAGGTACAGTATTCGTTTTCATCAGTTTACTTTTCGAAGTAAATACATTCATTACATATTTTCATTGTGTTCAGGAAGCCGATTTTTTTTTTTACATTGATAAGCTCGGACTGTTTTCATTCATATTTGCAAAGATACAGTTTTAGGCTGGTTTGGCGTTTGCACAGCCAGACCGACATACACCAATCTAACACTTACATAATGCACTCACTAATAGCTGGAATGTGCACAACAAATATATGTGACATATATCTGCTACCACTTGCTAGCGTTTTCTGTATTAGGAGCTGAGTCAACTGCTACAGCTTTTTTTATTACAATAAAGATAATGTGATGTACAAAAACTATCCTCTGCTGTATTGTTATTCAATGTTTTGTATTGGAATAAAATATTACATTCCCTCTGTATACGTGCAGGTATAATTATGAAAACCATTTCATGGTTGCTCACTTCCTCGTTGGGCTTGGATGTTCATAAGCATAAGCTAATTAAACTAAATATTTTGAAGCAAGGATCACGTAATTATTGCTAACGACTGTAAATAACAGCTACTGTCACACGTCCCACGCAAAAAAACAGTAAACATTTTTGGTTTCCCTATAGCAACTAACTGCATGAAATTATAGAGAAACAGAAAAGTGAACGCACCTGGTCGTTTTTAGAGAAGCTCGCCTTGCTGTGGTACGCTACGCCGTCCATGGAATAGCGTAGTAAGTGATGCACACGAGTACAAACCGCTCAGGCGGAGCGAATTCCGGCGCTCGCGCAGCCAGACCGGCATCCAGCAATCGAGCACACAGGCACCCACTAACGGCAGGAATCTTCGCAGTTGTTTCATAGGTTCGAAGTGCGCCGCAGTTATGTATCGTGCAGCGTTTCAAATGGTGCTGCTTTGTATGATCCCCCGCGAGAAACACGGCACTGGCGCGGATAGTAGATTCGGAGCACTCGCACGAAGAATACACGTATGCAGGTCATCAACTGGCTCATGCACGGAATAAGACGACAGGTCACTGCACTAGCTGGCAGTCTTCTTGACAGGACGGCGGGTCTGTCTCGGTGCCACAGTAGAATTACTCCGTTGCCGAAGCGCTCCAGAGGATTGCACTAGTCCGTAAAACGATGCCCTTGAAGATGCGCAGCATCGTTAACGAAAGAAAAGCTGCGGAGGCAACTGGCGTCCAACTGAAAAAGCCGACGAGGCGAGCGACAGATCACGACGCAGCCATGTTTGCGCACTAACTTCACTCAAGGAGCGATTCACGGTAGCTGCGGGGCTACCTTGAGATTCTCGAGTAAAACGCTCGAGGTTTCCTTCATTCAAGGCGCGTTTCCAGTGGAGGGCGATTTGTGAAATGAAAAGCCGCCCTCAAGGAGCATTTCGAGTGGAGGGTCGAGTCGAGGTGCGTTTGTGAATACGGGGGTTAGACCCAAGAACTCAGAACTTTGAGTCATACCTCGAACGCTTTGAGCTTTTCATTAGTGCAAATGATGTAAAACAGGAAAAAGTCTTACCGGTGTTCCTAACTGCAATTGGCGCAGAAGCGTATGAAGTGCTCAAAAGTTTGGTCGTTCCGGACACGCCTGCTGACAAAACATTTGCCGAGGTGAAACAGCTGCTTAAATGTCATTAGTCCTTCGAGTTCAGTTATAGCTGAACGGTGAAAATTCAACAGGCGTGTTCAACACGAACAAGAACGTGTCGAAGACTTTAATGTAGAGCTGACGCACGTGGCCAGAAAATGCGATTTTGGCGAGTTTTTGAATGACGCCTTGAGGGACAGGCTGGTGGCGGAGTTAAGAAATGAGGACAGCCAGCGTGCGTTAATCGCCAAGGAAAATTTGACGTTCGAGAATGCATGCAAAATTGCTTTGGCCCGAGAGTTAGCAGCACGTGACTCCGCCCTAATGAAGGTTGGGGATAGCAATATAATTGCTGTGAAGAATCGGCAAAGAGTCAATCATCGGCAAGAGTCAAGAATCGGCAAATCGGCAAAAATTAAGGCTACGGTACTTCTAGTCCGTCGCGCCCGAACAGTAAATGCGAGCGATGTGGCAAGAACCATTCCTCAAATAAGTGCTGGTACAAAGAGTTTAAGTGCCGCAGATGTGACAAAATAGGTCATTTGCAGAAAATGTGTCGAAATGAGCCTAGGCGGAACAAACGAACTAATGCAGTTTTATGTGCGGAGGAAGAAACAGAGCAGGAAGTATATCATTTCGTCTATATGGCACAGTCCTGTTACGAGGTCAGCGTGGAGGTAGAAGGCAGACCGCTGCAGATGCAGATTGACACAGGCGCAGCCGTGACGATAGTTCCAGAAAGTGTGTACAAGGCGATTTTTCCACACGGAAGGTGCACCCCGTCCCACGTATCATTGCGTACGTATACGGAGGAGCGGCTGCAGCTTAAGGGACAGTGCGAAGTAGTGGTCAAACACAATAACCTGCGAGTGACCTTGCCAGTTGTCGTAGTGAAAGACGAAGGCAGACGACTTCCTGTGTTATTGGGTCGCAATTGGCTTGAACGTTTTAAACTAGACTGGCGAGAAATAGGAAACATAAGCTGTGAAGGCAGGGTGCAGGCACTTAAAGAGAAATTTCACTCGTATTTCGCCCAGAAACTGGGCGAAATACGAGGTTTTGAAGCGAAAATTCCGAGTGTCGGGTTCGGACTCGGTCCGAACCCGACACTCGAGCGTCCGTGCAAGACACTCGAGCGTGTCTTGGCACGGTTCCGTGATTACAACATCATGTTAAATGACGGCAACTGCAGTTTTTTCCAAGATGTCGTGATGTATTAGGGTCACAAGGTAAACGCAGAGGGAATCTACCCGACCGAAACAAAGAAAAATGCAATCTTGCAGGCACCTGAGCCTACCACAAAGATGGAACTAAAGGCATATTTGGGAATGTTAATTTTTTATGCAAAATTCCTGAACAACGTCTCAACGATCGCAGAGCCACTTTAAGGCCAACCTCCATGGAGTGAAAAAGCGATGAACTTTGGGCGGCGGCCGCTCGGCGACGGCCGCCCGCCGCCCGACGTCAAAAAAAAAAAAAAAAAAAAATGACAGTTCGCCGCCGATCCACTCTCTCTAGATATTCGCCGCCCAGCGAACCGCCGCCGCCGGAAGTCGTCGCGCGCGGACCAATCGGACCACAGCGCAGAGGTTGACTTCCGTCGGTCGCCCGTCGACGGGAGTTATGGTTGTTGACGCTTGGCTACTGTTCGGCTATCTCCTTCCTTCGTTTCAAACGCTTGTTTTCCAGCGCTGTTACTCCTCCTTGTTGGTTGTTCTGCCTCAATGTTCCAGTGCATAATATGTGGTCACTGCTTGTTTTGTTTACTCTATGTAGTTAGAGGCTTCGTTTCCCGATGATGCTCTGCCCATGCATACCCGCAACATGCCTTGCGTACCGCCGTGTTTTGGAAAGATGTATGAAGGTTGCAGGGTGTAGTTTGTCGGGATATGGGGGGAATGCCAACGGCCCTCTGCCTCGACACACCGAGCCCCGCGGTTGGCGCATGCCTGCGCATCAACCGCGGTCCGGTACAAGCTCGAGGAAACAAAAGACGACAACCACGTGTACACTCGGAAAGCATTTATTACGACTGCAACTAACACTTCGAGCAGGCCAGCTAGCTATATAGTTGACATCGCTGAGGGTTCCCTCGAAGAGAATAATACACTAGGTAAAGAAGGGCTTCCGACTTACCAACTGGGGAATACGGGGGGGGGGGGGGGGGGGGGGGCCGCGGCGTTTGCCGCGGCAAGAACGCGGTTGACTAACCACGTGCGGGAATACGGGAGCGGCGGCGGAGACTTCCGCCATCGCCGCTTGCTGGGGACCAAAAGAGACCCGGGCGATATCAGCGGGATCTCACGTGACTTACCCGGTGGCGCTGATAGCGCTTGTGATTCCCGCGCGCCGCCCGCGGAAGGAAAGTTTCCCCTCTCCCTACTCTCCCTGGCACGCATGCGCCTGACGCGACGTTCGTTGCCCGTGCGGCGGTTATGGGACCCGAGGATTCCCACATCCCTCCACCCTTAAATGTTGCCCTACGGCGGAGAAATCGCTGGAATCTGGGCAGATGCGATGGTAAACTCCGGCAGGAAATGTCCGAATCCACGTTGATAGGCCGCACAGTCCTGTGTGGTGGCCGCCCACATGTGGCAGCCGTCATAGTGGTTGACGATGACGGGGCTGAAGATGGCTTGCCCTCGAGATGCGCGCCGCAATGTCCACCCGGGAACAGCGGGTCAGGACTTTCTCGAAGCGGCGCGCGCGCCGGCTCGATGAACCTCGCACCGACGCATCCTCGTGGGAGTGTAATGGTAGGCTTCCCTCCTCGTCCCTGTCATCTGCTTCTGCATCGGGCCGCGAACAGGGAGGGGCCGAGACAGCCGGCAGGGACGTGGACCATGGCAGCAATAGCAAGTCGAGGCGGTTTCACTCGTTCTGCAAAGTCGCTCAAATGCACTCCACAAACACTTAGAATTAAGGCAGTAGAGGCCGCCGCAGCGTCGGCCGTATGACACGATGCTGAACCACCCGTCAACCGCATAACTTTATGTGGGAACGAGAAGAAAAAAAAAACCAATCCAGTTCGTTTGAATGAAGTTATTCGCTTCGACCGAATTTTTCCGGTCCGATACAGCGCGAAAAAGGGTGATGCTCGTATGAACAAAGCGCTCTCTGGTCCCCTGAGATTTCGGTTATTCCACCCGCAAAATATTGAGTTCATCTGAACAAAATAAGCTTTCTATTTCGAACGAGGTTTCTCCGCTCGGCGAGTATAGTAGAACTAGCGAATCCGGTTGCACCCGCTAAATGTCACGGCATGGTCGTCTTCGAACATGCGACCGGCAGCTCCGCAGAGCCTTAGGCCTAATCGCGTCCATGACGGATACCAATGCCACAAAAGACCCATAATGGGTTCCAATGAGCCGCCGCGAGGAGATGCAGGCCTAGCTAAGTGGTCCCCGCTCGCTGCTCAACCCGCAGCTTCCGAGCAGATTCCTGGGACTGCGCCCCGCTGACGTCCTAGCCAGCGTTTCCGGCGCCCAGCTCCCAGAGCCAAAGATACAGAAAGGAGGCTATTTACATATGTACAGGGAAAATCGACCACCGCGTCGGCTGCTGCACTCACTCGCTTCGGGCGTACTCTTAAAAGAAAACTTGCTGCAAATCTCAGCCTCTACACGAGTTCGGCGACACTGGCGCAGCGTTAACTCGCCCTCAAGAAAGCACACACAGATCTAGCTAGCAATCACGCCTTCGGCTGAGGCCTAACGCTGGTACGGACAGATCGTCGTCCCGTTTTCCAAGAGCTTGCCCCACGTTGGGCGCCAAAATGTCGGGATATGGGGGGAATGCCAACGGCCCTCTGCCTCGACACACCGAGCCCCGCGGTTGGCGCATGCCTGCGCATCAACCGCGGTCCGGTACAAGCTCGAGGAAACAAAAGACGACAACCACGTGTACACTCGGAAAGCATTTATTACGACTGCAACTAACACTTCGAGCAGGCCAGCTAGCTATATAGTTGACATCGCTGAGGGTTCCCTCGAAGAGAATAATACAATAGGTAAAGAAGGGCTTCCGACTTACCAACTGGGGAATACGGGGGGGGGGGGGGGGGGGGGCGCGGCGTTTGCCGCGGCAAGAACGCGGTTGACTAACCACGTGCGGGAATACGGGAGCGGCGGCGGAGACTTCCGCCATCGCCGCTTGCTGGGGACCAAAAGAGACCCGGGCGATATCAGCGGGATCTCACGTGACTTACCCGGTGGCGCTGATAGCGCTTGTGATTCCCGCGCGCCGCCCGCGGAAGGAAAGTTTCCCCTCTCCCTACTCTCCCTGGCACGCATGCGCCTGACGCGACGTTCGTTGCCCGTGCGGCGGTTATGGGACCCGAGGATTCCCACAAGTTCACTGGCACATCCGAGAAAAACGCGAGCTGACGCATCGCGTAGCTGAGGCATATGAGCGGCTCGCTACTTTTAGAGACAAAAGAGCCTTCTCGCAAGCCACGTACGTAAAACATGGCGGCGGTCGCCGCTGCCCGCTTCGAATTGAATTTGGCATGGCTTTTGTAGAATTCGCTTCGTTCGTAGCAAATGACTGCGTAAACGGCTTTCGCTTAGTCTCAGGCCGCTTCGACGACAGTGTATTGTGGATAGCCTTGTGGAGTTTTCGAGATCGCTTCTCGTTTCAAACGACATGAAGCCTAACGAGGGAAACCTTCAAGATATCTGAACGCCATCTATCAGTGAAGCCGAGAGACAGACGTGACGATTGCATATGGCCTTTCGGAAGATCTCGCAGGCCAATCTAAAACTGAAATAAACGTGTATAGCGTACGCTATTAGTTGCATACGCTATACTAAAACTGTCTAATAGCTTTCTGTATTTCCTCGATGGCAGGGCAGGCTCGAAGGCGGAATCTGACGGGAGAAAAACTAAATACCGACATGCCGCGTATTCGCACACAAAAAAATTTAGTCTAAATAGATTCCGGCTAACAGCGAACACTTATTGTACGCACTTTTTCAGGTCAGGTGCCTTCTTTTACGTGTAAAAACAATGATTTAGGCGCTGTTCTGCCTTCTGCTTTCATTCGCCAACGTCGCTTTCGTAGGCTATCTCGTTTGGCCACAACGACTCCTCGCGGGCTACGTTGACCGCATGGTCGGCGGCGTTCGCCGGCTCTTGCTTGCATGGAGTGTGGTACGACGAATTCGCGACAGCACTTCGCGATCGATTTTTCGTCACGTGATTTTGGTGGCGAAAGTTTGCTGCATGGAGGTTGGCCTTTACAGGATCCTAAGAAAGGAGGAAAAGTGGTCTTGGACGAAGGAACACAGCTACGCTTTCGTCGCGACGAAGAGGCTGCTCACAAGCACTCGCGTCTTAACTTTCTGCGATGTAGAAAAGCCGATCGGGATGTTGTGTGACGCGTCATCGTACGGGCTCGGGGCGGTTATCTTTCATGAGATGGCGGAAGGCGAGCGGCCGATCGCATATGCGTCGCGAACGATGACACCAGCAGAAAAAAACTATGCGCAGTGTGAACGCGAGGCCCTTGCCTTGATTTTCGGGTTGTAGAAATTTCACCGCTACTTGTACGGAAGGACGTTCGCTCTGTACACAGACCACCAACCGCTCTTAGGCGTTCTTGGGCAAGATAAACCAGTGCCTAGTATAGCCGCGGCCCACATGCAACGATGGGCGATGACGCTTGCAACTTACAAGTATCGGCTGAAGTATCGACGCGGAAAAAACGTAGAGGGTGGCGGATGCTCTGTCGAGACTTCCACTTGCAGATTGCAGCATGGAAGAGCCATCCGAATGTTTGGCAGTTTTCGAATGCATTCCGTTAACCGCAGAAGCAATAGCAAAGGCCTCAAAAAGGAACCTAATCTTCTCCCGCGTGGCCGAATTTACAATGAATGGCTGGCCGAGCGAATGCGCAGAGGATTTGAAGCCTTACTACGTCAGACGGTGGGAACTGTCGCTTGAACAAGGTTGTGTCACATGGGGTTCGAGAGTCATTATTCCCGATTCCTTGCGCGATCAAGTGCCAAACTTGTTACACGAAGAGCACCCAGGGGCCAGCCGCATGAAAATGCTTGTTAGAAGTTTTGTGTGGTGGCCAGGAATGGACCAGGGTATCGAACAGTATGTTCAACGATGTAAGATTTGTCAGGCAGTTCAGCCCGCCGCTGAAACAGTACCTTTGCACCCGTGGACGTACCCGGAAAAATGTTGGTCGCGAGTGCATGTGGATTTTGCTGTTAAGGATGCGAATGTGTTTTTGGTCTTAGTCGACGCGTGCTCGAAATGGGTGGAAGCGTGGCCTATGACTTCCACGACTGCCTCTAAGACAATTGAAAAAATTCGGGGCGCATTCGCCGCTTACGGACTCCCGGAAACGTTGGTGAGCGATAACGGACCGCAGTTCACGTCCGCCGAATTTGCGGACTTCTTGTCGGCTAATGGTGTGAAACACGGTTGCATTCCACCTTATCACGCCACATCGAATGGTGTGGCAGAACGCATGGTGCAGACTATCAAGCGAGCATTGCTAAAACAAGTTCTGGAAGACAACGAGTCAGATAGTCGCAGTTGATTCCAAGAACGGATTGACAAATTTCTTTGCGCGTAAGGAAACACTCCCAGCAGTGTCACAGGGCAATCGCCGGCACAGTTGTTTTTGAAAAGGCAACCGCGCACGACGCTTTCTTTATTGAAACCTGATTTTGGTCATGCTATGCGGGATCAGCAAGAGCGTGTGAAAGAACAGTGTGACAATAGGCGTGATGCTGAACGTGTGTTTCGTGTTGGTGACCGCATCTACGTGAAAACTGCGCGGCGAACATGTCTCGTGGCAAGAGGCAGTGGTGACTCAAGTGGTCAGCGCGGTGACGTATGTGGTGAAAGTGCACAACCAGTTTTGGTTTGTACATGCCGATCCCCTGCGGCCTTCACATGCCGACACATCTACGAGAGCGTATGACGTGGAGATACCTGAACAACGAATCGGTCCAGCGGAGCCAGCGCCTTCCACACCTCCGGTGCCTTCGGACACGGACCACGAGACCGCAGCACTTTCGCAAGCGGTTCCACGTCCGTCAGAAAGTTAACCGAGCGACCATGCAGCAGTGGAACCCCCCACGGCTCTAGAGGCTCCCACACACCCCGAAGTGACTTCACCTCCCACTACGGTGCCCAGTTCGTCTAAGAGTACGGACAGCCAAGCACCTCGTCGTAGCACGAGGGTGCGGAAGCCACCAGACCGTTTCCAACATGAGGACTTTCGCAAGTGAAATGATACCTTCATTTAGGGAGGGACGAGATGTGGTTACGTGATAACGCCAGCCGGCGACCAGTGATAATGCCGTCTGCTGTTGATCTCCCAGTATGTCACCGCGTAAGTGGTTATCTGTTGCGGCGGGTGACGTCACACCTGCCCTATCTATATATATATATATATATATATATATATATATATTATTTGCTCAGCGGAGAATAAAGGCTGATTATTGGTCTATCAACCGGTGCCTCGGTCACTACAACACCAATATGTGCTCGGAAATGGGACCGTAAGCACGTAGCGAGCCGCACCAATCCAATCCAGAGAAAAAAAAACGAGGAGGGCGAGCGTCCTCTCGCGGTATAACGCGAAAGGTATTGAACTACAAATTAGTCTAATAGACGTTCAGTGTACATCTTGTAAACTTTAAAATGCTTACAACCCACGTTAATGTGACTAATATTATTGTACTAAGTGCATTTATTTTATACATTTCTTGTGCCTGTAATGCACTCGGTGGAACGACAAACAAGTGAAAGAAGGCACGACCATGCACCGACCGTATGATCACGTCAGCCCCAGTTTGTCGACCGCCGATATGGCAAGGCCCAAGGGATGATAGCCATCCAGAGTGAATCTAGATAAACCAATGAAACTGGAGGCGTGCTGATGGACAAACTTTGTCTTGTTACCATTAGTTCTTTCATCTTGGGGCGTCGCCAGAGCTCGTGAAGATCCCCAGTTTCGCCAAACTCGGTGCATCCTGCATAGCACCTCAAATGGGGAGATATCGCGGTTTTTGTGACGTCGCGTGACAGACAGGCGAAGTTGGGAGTGGCCCGAAAATGTTTTGACCAATCGTGATGGCTTGATTACAGAATTGGAATAGAAAAGTTTGGAGTAGCTTTACATTATAGCGCCCCTGCTCCTAAGCATGTTTTCTACGAAGGTAGCCAAGGAGCCACTCTGTCAGAAGAGCGTCTGCTACGTCTTGCGCGCCTGCTTTGTTTCTAGGGGTGGCGCAACGTATGCCGCTCGTGCACGGGCACGAGACAGTGGCGCGGACCATCGCTGGGAGAAGAGGAAGAAGTGCGTTCGGTGCAGAGACGCTCCAGAATTCTCCAGATAATATTATTTTACAGGAAACTTGGCTTACTGCTGATAAAAATTTTATCAAAACCTAATTAGATTATTACCGGCGTCAGCCCCAGGCCCAGATGGAATTGCAACACGAATGCTAAAAGTTTTGTTTGATTGTGCGCCTCAAGACCCATTAAATATAGTAAATTTTTCTCTAAAAAATTCCTGGATTCCAAGAGAGTGGAGGGTAGCTAAAATTATTCCACTGTTGAAGAAAAAAGCAGCTGGACTTGACCTAGACAACATAAGGCCAATTTCTCTTACTTCCAATGTCGTAAAATTATTAGAAAGGATTGTTTATGAGCGCATAACACATTCTATGCAGGACGATACAATTCTCAATCCTTGTCAGATTGGATTTCGTCCCGGGCAATCGATATGGTGCGCTCATGTAGATCTAGAGAGCCGCATTAAACTTGCTCGTCGCAAACGAGATTATGCAGCTTTGGTGACGCTGGATGTGGCAAAAGCATACGACACTGTAGAATACCTTATTCTATTCAATATTAAACTGAAGTCTACGAATTTACCGAAGTATATTACCGCATGGATTACTGAATTTATGAGAGATAGAGAATTTTATTGTTATCAACACCGCATTTCGACGTCTAAATACAAGCAAACAAGAGGTGTACTACAGGGTGCTGTTCTTTCACCCATTTTGTTTAACATTTTGCTAAGCACAATTCCTTTCTCCAGGGAAGTGAACGTTTATGTTTATGCGGACGTTATCGCATTTTTACATCTGCAACTAATGTACACTCACTGCACCAGTCGTTGCAGAATTACCTAGGAAGGCTAGATGAATTATGTATGTCATTAAATGTAAATGTAAGTGCTGTACTAGTTTTCCCGTTAACTGCACCAGTGCATATGTCCCTCCAATATCACCAGGAAACCATTCCTCAAGTTGACTCGGTGAAATACCTTGGTGTCATATACGATGGCAAGCTTGTGTGGCGCACCTACATTGAACATATCGCAACAAAGGCAGATCGTGCCGTAGCTATGCTCCACCGGCTCAGTCACCGTCGCTCTGTACTACGCTGGGATACTTTAATGATGATATATAAAATGTATATTCGGCCCATATTAGAATTCGGTTGCGTGTTATTTTCTGGTGGTCCCGCCTATAAAATAAACCTCTGATACTATTACATAGAAAATATTTACGATTATGCCTTGGGCTACCTAGATTCGTTGCCAACACTGTGTTATATCAGGAAGCTAATATACCCACTCTAGATTGTAGATTCCGCATGCTTACGGTTCAGACTTCTTTAAAACTTTATGAGTTTTCAAGGAGGCGTGCACAATGCATATTTTTCACTGAACCGTCTGATTTTTTTAACGTATCGTGGTCGCGATTACGCAGTCCTCAGATAATATTTGTGCACGCAGAGTTACAACAATTGAATGTGGCAATACGTCAAGTTTGCCATTCGAATAGTGCCTTAAGAGACCTCAAAATTGAATTCGAGGACATATTTCCAAATCATGCTAAGCTATTGCCTAGCAGACATTTAAATAATATATTAAAAGACCAGCTAAAGGAGCGAGCTACTAACAACCTAATAGCTACCGACGCTTCCGTGCGCAATGAGAAGGCAGGAGTGGGGATCTTCTCTGAATATATTTAATGGTCTTACTCTCTTCGCCTTCCCGACTTCACACCCATTTTTCAGGCAGAACTAATAGCGATTACGTTAGCCCTACGAAAAATTTCCCAAAACAATTCATTAGCTGTTTTTGTGACTGACTCACTGTATGCACAGCACTTACAGCCTTGTCAAATTCAAATATTTTGCGAACATTTTGTTCAATGGTTCCTTCTTACTTGCGGCAAGTATACTTGCTTTGGGTACCGGGACATCGTGGTTTGCACTTGAATGAAATGGCTGATTCACTCGCACGAGCATCACTTAATGGCCCTGTCATATCTGTTTTGCCGACATCAGCTTATGTCACCGCGGCTAAGTACAGAAATTTCTCGATATCACAAAATTCAGGAAAATCTATTTTAACATCGTCTTCTGATTTCCACCATCTTTGCTTCTCATGGAACAATAATTGGTGTACCTCAAGGCAATTGGAAGTTTCCATTACAAAATTAAGATGCCGTATACCGCCTCTAAATTTTTACTTACACAGGTCTGGTCTCGCTGTGTCCCCTTTATGTTGTTTTTGCAATGAATCCGAATCCATTGAGCATTTTTTTCCTTTCGTGCCGCCGATCTTTAAGAGAAAAAAATCTTAGAAATTGCATTTCGAAAACTCGGCCTATTATTAACCTCTCCAACCATTCTCTCCTTTGGGGCGACTTCACTGGGATACAGTCACAGGGATGCTTTTCTTCCAGTTTACACTTTCATTAGAGATACAAAAAGATTACGTTGCTGAATTTCTAGAATTATGAATTATTCCTATTATTTCACTTCTTTATGACAAAATTGCTTTATCTCAAAATGCTTAATAGTATTTTTCTAACGACTGCTATGCAGATTAAGTTTTTGTTAAATTTCTCATAAACATGGTTGAAACCACCTGCTTCTTGGCCAATCCCCCGTAGTGGGTATGCACCAAAGTTTAGGAAACAAGACAAGACAAGAGACGCTCATGTGGAACGTTCTTGTAAACTCATCGTGTGCATAGCTAGTTTCAGGGCACAGGTTTGCCCTTAATAAACCAGTTATCGGATTTTACTCCTCGCGAAACCGTTACAATATCATATTGGGAGCTATCGCGGTTTTCGTGACCGCGCGTGACGGACAGGCGAAGTTGGGGGTAGCCCGAAAATTTTTTGACCAATCGTGGAGATGAATCGTGACAATCGTGGATTGCAGAATTTGAATAGAAAAGTTTGGAATAGCATTACGTTAGAGCGCCCTGGGTTTCCATCACATGAGGGAGCTTTATCTCGGGGCTAATTCTGATTTCCCTATCGGAATACATGCGAAACGCGGAAATGCTTTTATGAGACAACCGCTGAAGCAATTTGAACAAAATTTCTTGCATTTGAGAAATAAAGGTTCGTTTTAGTGACTCTACGAAGCATAACTGATTTAGTGCTTGCAATTTTTTTTTTACAAGAATCGCCGATAACTGGTAAGTTTCAAAAGATTGAAGCACGGAATATTTAAATAACGTAACTCTGGACCAAAAAGAGATATCACAGTTCTGTAAATTGCATATGTTAAGAACCTCAAGCGAACAAATTGGATATAATAAAAAACAGCTTCCGTGAAATTCTTACAATGTGTGCAAGGTTTTGCAAAGGTACATTTCAGAGCTGTCCTTAATGTATAAATTTTATTCGCTTAGACGTATTACTAGGTGTAGTTTATAGAATTTTGATATCGCTTTGTATTGCTGAGATGTAGAGTTGGGCGTCAGCGTTGTGCTGCTGCGCGACGTGGTGGGTTCAAATCTCGGTCGCGGAGGCCGCATTTCGTAGGGGGCGAAATGAAAAGAAAAAAAACGTTCGTGTACCATGCATTGGGTGCACGTATAAGAACCCCAGGTGGTCAAATTAATCTGCACCGGCCCAGTATGGTGTGCCTCATAATCAGATTGTGGTTTTGGCACGTAAAACCACAGAATTTAATTTTAATATAGTTGTAAACTTTACAGATGAGTATTATATTTTCTAATTTTGCAAGTTTGAACAATTATTATAAATTAATTAACGCCCTAAAACAAAAATTTGCTTCTTCAAAAAATTTTAGCATTACACTCACTAGAGTCGTTAGATCTTAACTTTTTCTTTAAATTCAACAAACCTCATAATATTTGGTGCAGTGGTCGCCGAGAAAAACGATTTCTCTTTTGCCATGTATTTAGATAGGATCCCCCGAGCTAAAGCTTCCTCTTAAGCGCAAACGAGTCCATTCGTGCCGGTCCAGCAGTTGCTAAAATAGATAACTTCTATTTCAATACAGAAATTGAAGTTGACCTCGAGCTAAAGCTCCCACTTAACGTAAACATACTAAATTTCTCTTAAAACAAACATATTACAGTAGCCTCAAAACTTGTGTCTATCGCAAAATTCTTAGGTGGTCCTAAGGCCCTACCAAGCAGCGAAAAATGAGAAAAATACCCTAGTGTATGGTAGTAGTACTACGGCTGGATATAGTGCACCAGTGGAACTGTGCCTTTGTATTGCTATTCATCTACATTTAAATGAGGATCACAACCTTAATGATATAATGACTCTTTGTGCTCCAAGTTAACCTGCGCCGCTTAGAACGCTGACTTGATAAAAATGACGCATCCTCTCGACATTTGCTGCATTCCGTAGGGACGTGCTGACACAGGTGAGATCAGATGAGATCTCGAAATAAAGAGGTAAAAAAAGAGGGGTAGTTTAAGAAGGAAGGAGCGCCAGGTGAACAAAAAAAAAAGCATAACTGGTATTCGAAACGATTGGTGGCTGTTAGAGAGACTCGGCCGAAATTGATATTTTGAAATGTCGCCAACTATTTTGTGTTTTAGGTCATGCACGCCCTTCAGTCCACTCCTAGCTACTCAGAAGCGTGGCTGAAATTCTGCGACACGCGCTGCCTGAGCCGATGCAAAGCTCATCCAGCAGAGCTCCAGCCAGTGGTCAGAGTCGCATGCGCAACAGCAAAGTTTTCGGCGTTCCGTTGGCCGCTCCGGGCGTGTTACGAGGGAGGCTGCTGGCACCAGGCATTTTTATCTGAGGCCCCCTAGCACGACGCCCGCACCGGCTGAGGCGCCGCCACCGCGTGCCACCGTTTATGGGATGCCGATGCGGCTCATTAGGCACGCAGGAGGGTGCGGTCATTAAGTCTGGACGAAGTGCGGCGCATGCGTGGTGTCGGGAAGTATTACCCCGAAGCACGTACCGGCACGCACTTCTCTCCTCGTCTCGCTACATCCTCTGTCCCCACTGCTTCAGCACGTTCCCCTGCTCCCGCTGCTGCCCCCTCTGTCTGACCCTTCAGACGTACCGTGTTGTTATCTAAGCCTTCGCGGCAGTGCCAAAGCAAACATGAACTACCGCCTCCGGCGTGCAGCTTCCTTTTGTTTTGCCAAGCTCCCCAGCGTGCACAACAGCCGACACTGCCGATCCCCCCCCCCCCCCTCCTCCAAAATAAAAGAAGCAAAAATCTGCCTCGCATACCCTAATTCGTGTGCCCGCACCACTGCTTCGATGATTAATTCGGGGCTGTATTGCGGGTGTCCATCGCCATGGACTCGCGTTGATGACATGCTGTGATTCTTGCGCGAGGTGACAAATGACTTTTGCAAATAGTTTGTTTCGTTCAACGCAGCGTTTCTGCGCACCTGTTCTTCCCGCTCCTGTTTATGTGCACCAAATACAGCAAGTGGCACTACTCTACTAGCGCTACTCCACCGGCTTAATATTTCTGGCTCTTTCCCAGGTAATGTTTATTGCGAAGTCCCTGACAAGAAAAAAGAATAAATTGCAGCGTTCGACATCAAGTCCAGCATAATGCGGTTGCAGGCGTCTTCGGAACGGTTAGATCGCCCGTCGTGAAATTGAAGTGGCAGATGGAAGAATGGTATGTGACGCAGACAAATGAGTCCTGCCTGCTGATATGTTAGCGCTGCCCGACGATAGAAACGATAGGAAAACAGGTTATTATAATTATGACAAACGCATAAGTAACTGCTATAAGACGGCATAGATGAAAATGTAGACAAAAGTGATAGACGAATAAGCGGTTCGTTAAATGTGCTGTTGGTGCGGACAATTGCATTTGGATGCAAAGTATGACACGCGAGTTTAGGAATACGCGCTGAACATTCTTATTCAAGGCGTACGTTGGTAACGTCAACATGATTTTGATTCCAGCACATGGTTAAACGAAGTTTATAGGGTACGAGGGTAAAGGTAAGATAACTACAGAATGTTCTGTTCCAAGCTTATTGCGCCCAAATCTTTGCTGGTAAGCTTCTCGCAAGATAGACGAGTGATAAGTGCTACAACAGCTCAACCTGCCGCGACTCCATAGGAATCAATATTGAAAAAGCCGTACAGTTCAGCGTAGGTATGTTTTTCATGGACAAAATTGCCAGGTCGTGGCCCAAAACACTATTTTTATCAAAAAGTCTCTAAGTGATGGCAGTGATGAGTTTCTCGGAAAATCGTGTTTTTGTCGTTTTTATGTTGCTTTTATTGTTCCGAAACGACCTCCTCATTATTTTTAAACTACAGATTTAAATTGGTTCCTGCGCTGACGAGTCAACGTGCGGGATGTGAAAAGTCAATGTCTATAGGAAAGGGCGTCAACATTTTTTTTTTATCGCTCAGCTGTGTCTACTGTCGACTAGTTTGATGATTCGAGAAGCAGGCACTCTGACAATATGCCAGTAGCACACTTTAATGAGGCACTAAATAGGCACTAAATGTGTTACTCGATAACGTTCCAGAAACTTCCGATGCAGGCGCGTCCTGCTACGAGCGATAACATTTGTTAGCCGGTGGAAAGCGGCTACCGGTGAAAGACAAACATGTATACGTGTCAATATCCAAAAATGAAAGTGGTTGTTAAGGGGACAAAAACTCGCTAGTTTCAGCTACTTTCACGCACCTACTCACTACAGTAATGCAGTTCATTGGAAAGACTGCTAGGATGGAGTCACAGATAACTGTCAGATCTTGACATTTCACGACGTTTCCATGATCCGTTTCTTATAGTTTTTCGACTTTTGCTCAAAAGGTTTGTCATGCACTCAAGCACTTTACTCTAAGGAATGCAGGGTGGAGGTACTTCCACAATGTCTCGCGGAAAAGTTTAAACGCGCAATACAGCTCGCAAGACGACGAGCCGATGAAATCAAAATGCCAGGAAACCTCACACAAAAATGTCAGCGCGACCACTCTACACGTTATGTTCCTTACTGAGTGGAGTGATGGAATCTGGTGCTGTCCTTTTTAGAAATGTTCCAATGACAGGCGATGCACCTGTCATTGGACCAATTTGTCACCAATTTACAAATTCTAGCCGTGGAGTTCGCAAGGCGAATGCACTTGGAACGAATTCTCAGGATGACACTAGTTTCTAGATATGAATTATCGAACTTTGTGGAGAAATGCATTGGCGTTCCATTTACTTCCTTAACAAAACGTCGTTTTATACATCGAAGCACAAAAGTAACTGGAACGCCGATGCATTTCTCTGCAAAGTTCAGGAATGAATACCTAGAAGCTGGTTTCATACTGAAAATTCGTTCCAAGTGGACCCGCCTTGCGAACTCCACGGCTAGAACTTGTAAATTACAATATCGGCCGTAAGGCAATTAGTTAAAAACCTAATTAGTAAATTGTCGTCAATTAGTTGATTGTGCATTTCAGTTTTTTGTGCAAGTAATGTCCGCGCCGCTTCAAGTAGACCACCTCACGACATAGAATTCTGCCGTCTGCCAAAGACAACCTTTAAAAATGTTTGAAAGTGTTCGCTGAAACACCCTGTATGTCCGATGGCTGCGTATAGAACCCGGTTCCCGGAGACAGAAGGCCGATGCTCTGACCATAATCCACGGGCGCATGCATAAAATTGCGGAATCATCATCATCATCATCATCATCAGCCTATATTTTATGTCCACTGCAGGACGAAGGCCTCTCCCTGCGATCTCCAATTACCCCTGTCTTGGGCTAGCGTATTCCAACTTGCGCCTGCAAATTTCCTAACTTCATCATCGGAATTGCGGAATAAAACATCCTTAAAAGTTTTCCTCGTGCAATCCAGCGCTTTAAGACGCCTTACGCGCTAGCCGCGTCGCATAGCAACAAGTCATTAAAATCTTCTAGCATCTTCTATGTGATCATGATGGTACGGGACGCGCGTTCGTCGCCGAAATTCCCTGCGTGTCTCTTATCGTACCGTGGCACTGTGGCGCGTTTATACTAAGTCTAGCACGTCTAATACTGTTTTAATTGTGTTTTTAGGCCGTAACGCTGTTTTAAATTGTAAAAAACGTTTTGATGCTGAATAAAACTTCCCCTTGCTCTGCAAGGTATGTACATCATGGTGATTGAGGGACGCCTTCGTCACAGAAATTGGCAGCGCGTCTCTCATCATAATGCGCCATTTTGCCTTGCTTGCTCATGAAAGCGAAGCTTTCATCGATTGCGAAAGTGTGTGCGATCTACATAATTTTTATTAGTCTACTACATAGATACCTATGACATCCAACGCATAAAGAACAAACTTGAATACTATTTAAGAGGATTAAGCTCGGGATCTTACAGTTTATGATGGTTTACGCCGACAAGTTTCGGTATATGCTTCAGCAGACTTGCGTTGAACAGTGTAGGCGTTTTAAGTAACTTTTCCTCTTTGTACCTCAGGAAACGTTTGTGGGAAAATATTGAGTCAAACGTAATGCACATAGCCGCGAGCTTGCGGACAGAAATATCGAAATATGCTGGTCTCGCTATAGCTACTAAACGGACATGTTTTGAGCACTGACGAGTTTCAATATCGACATAACACGACGCCGTTGTAGATCAGATTCAACTCTCTATAAACGACAAATGCCTATAAAGATCGTTCAACTCCAAGTGGGGAGAACGCCGCGCATGAAGACATGGACACAGACAGTGTACACTGGATGAGTGCTGACCTACAACTCAATTTTTTTTTCTTTTTTGCAGCCGACCACTTATTTATGTGTGCGCTGAACCATATGACATTTCCATACGCAATTAAACTTCAACTCAACCGCTTTCGGAAGAATCAGAAGGCGCGCTTCTGATTTTTCTGAGCGTGCACCTGCCCGTGAAACCTTCCCACCCTTTCCCTGTCATCTTTCCATGGGTGTGCATCCTTTCAGGGCATGCCTGGAAGCTGGGTGCTACATTGGACAACATCCATGGTTTTCCTTCTATTCCCGTTGTTTCTATTATATATCTACGTAAACAAACTGCAGCCTCAATACACTTGCACACATTGTCTTATGACAAAAAAGGTCACCCTGCTGGTTAAAAGCATTACCAAAAGCAATATGTGATGCGGACGCCATGCTGCAACGTCTTGAGAAACTGCGTTCCGGTATTTCTCCTCAGAAAAAAAAAAGATTTACGTAAAATACTGCGAGAACAAAAGGATCCATAAGTAAAACGGTGACACGTGCAATTTATGAAACCACAAAGCGAAGGTTCTCGCGGGTTCGTTGAGACAATTAATGATAAGATTTAGTGTGTGCGAAGTTCACGCTGTGTGAAGGTAATGGGTCAGGCAACTTTTCGAGATCATTTCCTTTCTTGTGGACAGCAGACAGTTAATTAAAAAGATCAGCTCTGCACTTTTCACAAGGAACCCAATTAAGACCTGCAGCGCGCGGAAAGTGAAGGGAACAGAAAGAAAGAAGTCTTCAGTATTAAGAGGGGCCCTCCATTTCTTTATCGAACACTCGCTAACTTCACGGTGAGATGAATGCGTTCCGTTTGCTGGCAAGTTCCTCGTTCTTTATTAGTGGGGTCCTTATTTACGTCTGGCACTTCTTTAAAGTGAGGAGACTGCGAACAAGAAGTATTCCATATACGAGGCAGTGAGACACGTGAACTTGAAGACGCCTCAAAGGACGCAGATAAATTTTTTTTAACATTAGCACATATATCAGCAGTTGAATAAGGTTATCCGAATCGCTCTGTTATTTTGTACCGATTCTCTGTTCAGAAAGCAAAGTGACACTTTCCTTTTATGTCAGCTCTATTTCCGCCATTTTTAGAGACTTCCGAAAAAAAAAAAACGATTCCTCCTTATATGAGCTATCGAGAGTGCGTACTTGAATGCCACAACGGAAATCTTGTATTTAATGCCACGTTTGATAATGCATTTACTTGAGTTTTTAAAGCCATCATTACAGCCTTGACCCATTTTCTCTATTTGCACTGCTTTATAGTAAGTGTAAGGATGCAGTGGGGCATTGCGAGATAGAATAAATGAGAGGAGGAACGCCGAGACAAACAACTATAGGGGACGACTTGCATAATGCCGACAACCTGTGCTGCAGTCAGGCGACGCTGGTTTTCGGCCGACATTGTGACGAATAGGCAGTAGCAATCTATAACAGCCTCTTACCTGCTTCATCGCTTACTCGTATATTTTGTGCTCTTTCTCTAGCGTTCCGTCACTGAAATTCGACCAAGCCAGCCTACAGCTGCGTGCAGCTTTGCAAGCATTTTGTCTACTGTCTACCTTTACAGTTTCGACTGTAAGGTATACAACTAGTGCGGAAAATTCAGTACGGGGTTTAATGCACCGACTTGCCCGCTGAACTCGGCCACTTCGTGGTCGTGCCAATCGTTAGTCCGTATTTCACAAGTTAAGTGCACCAGCTTTGATTCATCAGTCACACCGTATATTTAAAAGAATGTGCACAGCGTTTCTTACACTAATTAGTTATAGCTCAGCACCACTGTCGCAATGAGCAATGTCACTCGCCTAAAACCATGTAGCTGACAGCAGTCACGTTTCTTTAGCCAATGATATGCCGAGCAAAGGCGGCCGTTACAAAATTACCCGTTCACGTGAGAGAATGCGCAAATGTTTGTGAGGCCACCTCGGCCGTGTTCGATAAAGGTCGCACGGGATTGCTTCACCAGTACACAAAATATAGCTGCACGCCCGCTTCTTGATATTCTTAATTATTTTTACTGTGGTTTGCTGTTCTAACGGAATCCGGAACGACGTAAGACTGTACAAAAAAATTGTATCAGTAACGCGTTGTTTGCTGGGCGAGTTGGTTCATATTGGTGGGTGGACGGGACCAGCGAGTAAAGACGAACACAGAGATGAAAAACTGGGTAGGACACTCGCTGCTAAATATATATATATATATATATATATATATATATATATATATATATATATCCTGCAGTCAAGGCCTCTCCTCGTTGCCGCTTTCGCTTTGTAGTAGTCAACAATGGCGTCGTGGTAACCGTGGCAGCATCGCAAGATATTCTACCTATCAAATGAAACTGAGAATCAAATTAGCGTTGGCAGGGCCACGCTACGCGGCGAACACGCTATATGCGTGTCAGAACACCACACCAAACGCAATAAAACCTGTAGCAGCGCGTGCACAACCCAGGAACTTTCAAATGTACATTGTGCATCCGCATGTCTATCCTACAGGAGTGGGTGGGGGGAGGTTAGGGGGGTGTAACCAATTTGGGCACAGGGTTGCCGGCATTTGGCAAAATGTGTACAGTGGACATATAAACACGACATTTTCTATACAGATAAAAACTAGATCTTACAAAGACAAGAGATATCGAAAAAGAAAAAAAAATGTAAGCAATGAAAGCACAAAATGACAAATTGGTGTAACATGATAGGATATTTTTATTCAAAGTTTTGCGTTTGCTTCTAATCGCATTGTAATCTTCTAACTGGCCCGTGTAGTACTCGAATAAAAAAAATTTCAACGATGAAATATTCTGAATTTCGGCGTACACTTCAAAGGTGGAGGTCGAAGTCGAAAACAGGGGTCCAGTCGATGCAGACGTGTGTGCTGCAAACTAGGTGTGTTCCACAGCGATTGTGTGGCATCGTTTGCAAGCACTCGAAGTTTCGCTGCTGCATCTGTTGTTGACAGCGGGATTGGTTCCTGCGCACCGTCTTCATGAGCAGATCGAGCAGCTTCATCAGCATATTCGTTGCCCATTACGCCACATGTGGCTAGGGAGCCACTGAAAGGTGATTTATGCAATATCGTAAAAAGAACACTGGTGAAACAGATAAGAAAGTGGTGCTTAGAAACAATGCAAGAATGACAATTCTGTGTGGCTTTAGGGTCATGATCTGTTCCATGTTTACTCTTACATCATGTATCTAGTCTACCTGTCACAGCATGTCAATTTATACTTGCTTTTCCATTTTTTTATTCCTTTATTTTTTTTTTTTTTATGTCGCGCAGGACGGGATCCTGCTAGCCGGTTTTTTGTGTATCGTTGAGCCTTGTAACCGCTGATGTATCCACCAGCTGCCAGCTCAGCCGACAAGCGCTAGGTGCTTAGGCTGACCAGCAGATTCACGTGTATGAAAAAAAAAAAAAACGGGCGAATAAAACTATATATAAACTATAAACTATATTGTGTCCTTGCTCGACGAGGCGATGAAAGAGCTCTCGGATTCCGAGGACTAGTTGTTCCTAGGGTCCACGGCGTAAAGGGAGCTGAAACACTTTTCAAACGAAGGAAGCTTTCAACAAATTATTATAGTTTTACAGCGAAGCTGTTTATGCGGACCCTGTGCCGTCGTTGTCGGACTTCACTAAAAAGCGACCGACCACGTGACCTAGTAGGAGAGGAGAGGGAAAGAAGAGCTAAACAGGGGAAAAGGGGTGGAGTACCCCTCTCCCCCTGTGAGAATTCTGTAAGAGGGTGCAGATGAAAAGGAGAACGGGGAAGGGGGTTGACGTAAGTCGCGCCGTCGAGTACTCGCGCTGGAGGGGGAGAGCGTGAGGCGTGCCAACCAATGGCGGTGTCGGAAAAAAATAGTTCAACGGAGCAGTGGGGTGTGAGAGGCGTTCGCGTTAGCGTTGGTTGTATATGCGGAGCTCTGGATTAGTGGTTCCGCACATTCCATCCCAGCTACAACTATGGGAAGACCACGAGTAGTGCGTACTCCTGAGGAAGAAGCTGCCTACCGCGAGCGTCAGCGAGAGTTAGCTCGTGAACTGGCTCGTCGTCGTAGGGCCGACCCAGAGCTGCGCGCCAGAGACGAGTTTAAACGGCAGCACCGGGAGGCCAATACCGAAGTGCGTGCCTGAGATGCGGGAACACATCGGCGAAAACACTACTTGCGAAGTTTGACTTGCATGGTGTAACACTCGGTGTAACTAACACCGCTTCGCTGCTCTACCATCTTCACGGAGTGGAAGGGGTGGTGATTTTTTCACCTCCTCAATACGAAAATCACAGTTTAACAGGCCCGAAGTCACCGCTAGTCGTTTTAATTTAACAAAAACAAGCCGCAGCGTCTGCGGGAGACGCCGCCGGTCGGTTAACGGGCTCTGATGGCAAAGACGATCGTGACGTCATCTTAGGTCTTGGCGAGGTGCTTGATTCGAACAGAGCGCTCACATGACCCCTGTATTAACGTCATCATCGCGCACGGTCTTTCACCGCTACGCTTGGCATGCGATGGGGGCGGAGCTTCAACGAAAATTTAAAGGGCGATTTCAGCGCTGCTACGCGCATAATCGAGAAAATAATTGCAGGAGTTGAATTAAACTGTGTCAGCATTCGAAACCCCCTAAATGTTCCAATTCCAAAACCTCTTCAGCTTCCCTTTAAAGGCTAATACAGAAACAAAAACAACCCAGACAGTGCGTAGAGCATCCTAAGAATGCTAATCGCACTAAAAATATCACCGGGGCTCTTAAGAGGAGCTTTATGGATTGTTGACCACTCGTATTTGGTGACCGCGTCCTTCGGCACGTCCAGTAAGAGTTTTTGCGCACTACTGATGGGCATGGTACTGCTCGGTGCAAGTAAAGAATCGGAGCTCCTATACACAAAAAGTTCGTATATTATAACTCTTAATAAGACAAGGTGCCAGCCAAGCATGGAATGCAGGCATTATTAGCGAAGGCGACGGGCCAATAGTAAGCAGTACACACGGAAGAAAAGATTCATGAATTCGGCTTTGGTTTGAGATCTTTTTAAATATTTCGTCAGAATACAGCAGGGCAGTAACCGTAATCCAGTGGCTCTTCCCTGTAAACCTTAGGGTTCGTCTCTACAAGTCTCCTGTGGACGTCTTTACAAGAATAAGTAGATTGGTGGTAGCCTATCACAACTTTCCCTGTTTAATAATTTATGAAGTAATTGGAACATAGGTTACAAAGAGCTGGCAATCTTGAAATCGTAAATAACAGGCCCATTTGTCTGCGTGTCGCCCTTTGGCTCCCAAATGGGTCGTCCTGGTTGGGAAGTGCTCGGTGCTTAGGCGTGAACATTTGAAGTGCAAAGGACACATCATGTATTGATCACTGGCATAACCTTGAAACAAAGACAATTCCTGAAGTGCATGACAAGAAATACACCTAGTCCAGCTTTGAACACACTGATAGCACCCTTGTCCGGATTTTTTCTTTGACGTTGCCGCTCATCCAATAAAATATCCCTGTTTAGACATTTTAATTCAGTGCTACCAACGTCCGAAGCCAGTATTTTTCTTGATTTACCTAGATTTTTGCAAGTTGCAGTAATTTGTATCATCAAAATCTACAGTGATAAAATTCAGGACATCGCACTTGATATAAACGACGGCTGTCGAACTTGCAGCTCTGCATGCAGCACTTCAATTGATCAATCAGGAAACACCCCATAAATTGTCAACCTTCTGCGATTCCAAGCTCGCCCTTCAGAGTTTTCTCTCTACATTACGCCATGGATGCCACGAACGACTTGTGGCGGACACACGAGAAACTTATACCATCGGGCACTTGAGAAAGAACATGACATCGTCTTTCGTTCGTTGCAAATTCATTCTTGTATCCTTGGAAACGAGCAAGCCGACGTAGGTGCTCTATCTTTACATAGCAGTGGCGATTGCGTCGCTATCCCGATGTCAAGAACCGAAGCAGCGGGAAAGCTCCGTGCGCTTTCTCGCGAGCATACGTTGACCAATTGGAATTTGGCTGACTCTAAAAACCAGCGCCTATGTTCCCTGGATCCTCATCTGAAGCTCCGCCTTCCACATGGCTTACCACGCGACGGGAGGTAACTCTCATTTGTCACCTATGGCTTGGAGTAGCTTATACTAATGCGTATTCCTATTAGAGCACTGCTCAGGCTTGATTTTTTGGCCTAAACCCGGCCCGGGCCCGCTTCATGAAGCCCGAGCCCAGCCCGGGCAAGTGATACCAAGCCGAACCCGGGCCCCGCCCGAGTACGTGGTTCCAAGCCCGAACCAGCCGCGGGCCCGGCCCGGGCCCGGACGTTCATTACTAAGCTTAGGCAGAGCCCACGTGCGCATGATCAGGCCCGGCCTTTAAGTAATATATATATATATATATATATATATATATATTGTAAGGAAGCAGACGCGCCTCGTGTTTCCGATAGCAGCTTGAAGACGACGACGACGACCCGTGCTGTGATTCCAAGAGAGCTCGGGCTTTTCTCTGCGAGGCACCCGAGGACCAGGAGTGGGCCGTCCAGCGGGCCAGGGCTATTGCCGAGGATCTCGAGAGATTTTTCTCCGGCGATGGACCCCTGGCAGCCTAGCCCCGGGCACCAACAGCCATAACCGTTGGACATATAAAGTTTATTCCTATCCTCCTGTTCGCTGCTACTAGGCTACTGTTTATCTGCTGCTTATCACCTTTAATTAACCATCATTAGAATTCGTGGAGATTGCAGCAATACCTCAAGTCACAGTCTAGCTCCGCAATCGTACGTTGTCGACTGATAGTTTTTTTACTTACAAATTTTACCGTATGTGTCAGCCTCGCCTTCTCGAGGTCTAATAGCTGCAGTGTATAAGCAATAAAAAAACGTAATCTTTGTTTCTCCCATGGGAACATCAGTGATCTGGTCCATTGCCTGTTCGGCTATTCTTACGCTGCATGGTGCCCATGCACTTAACCTTCACCGTACGAAATGGGCTATGAACTTATTTAGCCTGCGAATATATATAAACAGGAGAATTCGCGAGCGCACAGCATAGAACAAACACACAAGTAGAAAGAGACACACCTTACGTCAGCGCTAAAATAATCTAAAATGTCGAGAGTGGTAATATTGGAACCGCAAATGCAGTAACAGGGAAATGGTTTGAAGAGGGATTTCTTGTATAATTTATTTTTCCTGACCCGGAAATAACGTTCGTTCTTATGAAAAATAAATAAATGAGAACTTCATCTGTTTTCCTTATTTCTGTGCTAAGGTATACTAAGAGCCAGCTCTTTGTACATGTCACTTCAGCTTGGCACAGAATGCCTTGAACCTTGCAATGCATAACGCTCGCGTGTGCTCGAAGGCCCGGCTTAGGCCATTTTAATTAGCGAGCCCGAGTCCGGTCCAGGCCTTTGCCTTCAAGCCCGAGTCCGTTCAGGGCCCACGGCTTAAAGTCTGGGCCCGGCACGGCCCAGCGCGGCCCAGCGCGACAGCCTGGGCCCAGGCCGGGCCCAGGCTGTCGGGTCGGCCCGGGCCCGTGCAGTGCTCTAACTCCTATACCTAATCGGAATGGTCAGCAGTCCAGTACGTGAATTTTGTGGGTGCAAAGAGATGATAGCGCACCTTCTGTGTGATTATCGTCGATTCAATGCACAAAGAAAGTACTCAGCTCCACGCTCGACAAGATTCACAACCGTATGCTCTTACGGAATCCAGAATTCTTGGACTCTGGTTCCAGCTGATGTCAGCCCGAACTGCCTTAAAAGCGCTATAGTTTATTGAAAAACTATAGAATTTGAGAACTGATGCGTTCCTTCTGGTTTTTTTTAAGCTTCTCTTGTTTTCTTATCTTTTCTGCCCTTACCCCATCCCCCTGTGCAGAGTAGCCAACCCGGCACTTAATCTGGGTAACTTCTCTGCCTTTCAACTCTTGTTTACCCTCCTCTCATAGGCAAAGACAGAAAAATATTTTCACCTATGCGATGAAAGCGCGAAAGACGAAGACGGAGATGAAGGCGGGTAAAATCGCAACTTTTAAAGCTTAGTTACTTGGTATGAACGCGCAGCGTCTAGCCCAGCTTCCAATTCTACAGAAAAGCAATCCGATCACCAGGTAAAAGTAAAATAACGCACGTGTGACAGTGTTGTAGGTCCTTTATTGGCGCAGAGAAGATAAACGGTGGTCATTCAGAGTAAGCGAGGGTGGGCTAAGGGAAGTGAAGCGGCAGTTGAGGACGCCGGAGGGTCAGGTGGTGTGATTACATAAGAAAATTTGCTCGCATAGGATAAGTCAGTTGACGCAAGATAGGGACAATTATATAGTTTGCTGGCAGAAGCCTTCGCCCTCCAGTGGAGCTTCCTACTTTGAGATACAGTGATGGCAGAGATCGTAGAAATGTCGCAAAAGTTTGTTTTAAAGACTTCGTCCTTTTGCAGGGGCACGCTTCCGAGGGGGTACACAAAGGTATAACTAAAACTTAGCCTCGCTAAAGATTTCACGGAACTGACAAACTGACCCATAGCATTTTTACACCTATACAGGTAAGGAGGTGGGTGGCCTTGCTTTCTTTTCTATTTCTTTTTGCTCCAAGACCAAACGCGGAAAGGCGAGGCCGGGTGCAGCGAGTTCCGCTCTTGTGTCTGCGTGCAGCGTTCGTACGGCTACATGTCTGCGAAATGCAGCTGTTCGGGTATACTCGACAGGCCACAGCATTTACGAGACCGGTATTACCCATGCCCGTACAACACGGTCTCTGCGGCCGGGATCATACAAAAAGATAGGAAGCAGCTGTGCAGTTGGCAGAAACAGAAGAAAGAGAGAGAGAGAGAGAGAAATAAATACAACGTGGCACTAAAACAGGGGAGAAAAGAACGCACGATAGCCGGTGCACGAGAGTGCTGGTGATGCATAATGGTTTTAGTTTGCATTCGCTGTTCCTCTTGCTTCGCCCATAAAGCAACTCTCCCATGCTAGATGGGAGGGGACGGGATAGGGACGTTCCTTGTGCGGCAGCTTAGAAGAATACACGGGCTTAGCGCTGCCAGTGTGCAATAGGGATACGCGACCAGCGCCAAACAATCTCGGCGCATAGGGGATCCGAGCTGGTGGAACAAGAAAAAGGCGTGTGCTTGCTTTAGCTGCGCATTTCACTGCGCATTTCGCTGCTAGACTGCATCCCCCAACTACAGACAGTCATGTTTGCTTGAGGAAATGCTTGGCTCGCAGAAACGCCTTTCCCGCTTTCCGCTCACTTTTATTGCTTTTACAGATGCGTATATTCGTTTTGGTGCGGTATTACCATATAGCTCTACAGGTCTCGCGCAGAATGGAGGTCTCAATTCTACAATGAACGACACACATCACCACACAGCGCACACAGCGGGCGTCGGCGTCTCCACGACAGGATTTCTCATCTGCGTAAACGGAACTATAACTTCCATTGATGCGATTTTGTTTTAAGCATTCGTGTTTTAGACACGAATGCTTAAAAGCATTATTCTTGAGACAGAATAAGCGATTTTGGTCTAAGGTGTGGAATTAAAATTGAAGCCTGTATTTTAGTACTGCTTTTTTTGAGACTTTATGCTTTAAATTAATCACAGTTGTACTAAATAAAAAATATCTGCGGAAATCTTCGAGGTGAAAGTTTTGTAAAAAGAAAATTCGCCACCGATGTAACTGAAGCAGACTACTATACGAAGGGAGCTTGTATATAATTTCTCGGCAAGTAACTGTGTACATGAATAAGAATTCATCATTGACTGATTTTTTTTTTCAACGGAATGAATTTTGTTGAATGCAATGTAAGCTTTTAAGGGAACCCGCATATAGGCTCCCAGCGACGTGGTCAGCCCTGCTGACAGCGGCGTGGTCAAATGGCGTAGAATTCGGTTACATACTAATGATCTGCATTCATTGCATTAACAATGCGCAGTATTTACCTCCCTCAAACTGATACGGGGATTACGCGTACATCAAGGAAAAGCAAAAGTGGGTTTTTATACGATATATCCAACGGGATAAACCAGCCAAACCGACTGCCAACTCATGCAGCGCTTCTTCACCACCTCGTCTTCTTCGCGCTCAAGACACCGTTGTCGAGTTCATGCGCAAGAGCTACGTAACAATATTCTCTAGCCGTATTAATTGTGTGTCTTTCAAAAGTGTACCGAGTACAAAAAGCAGATGCGCCGGGAATGGCGTTGCCAATTCAGTTTGTTGAGCGTAGTACAGTGACGTCGTAACTCGAGTCCTAAAATACAGCAACAAAACGATTATGTTTCATCGCAGAATAATCATCAGTAACAGCTAATTAATCCACTGCAGGCAAAACTCGACTTACATTATCACGAACCACAAACGAAAACCACCCTCTATTTCCGCAAATATCTTTATCTCATCACTCGACTTGATTTTCTGCCGACTCTCGACAGCGGTTCCATCCCCTTTCAATCCATTCTGCTGCTCTAATAGACGCCCAGTTAATTGTTCTACGCACTACTTGACCTAACTCCACATCTCTTCGTTAAACTCCACTAGAATATCCTCTGCTCGAATTTTATCCCTGATAGAAGCTTTCATCATTCTAGATATTTTTTTGGAAGTCACATATATCTCCATTTCGGTCAATCGCTTGCATTCAGAAATGTTTGTTCGCCTCCAAGCTTGCGCCTCATAGTTTAGTACTGGCTGAATGGAGTGACTAAATAGATTTTTCTTTACAATATGCCTAACATCACTGCTGAAAGGAATCTCTGTAGATTGGTCATAGATTGGTCATATTTGTAATACATTGCGTTATACATTATTGGGTACCATTACACAGTTATACAGGACGTTGGCCGAGCGGTTTCCCTTCATAATGAATGTGCAGAGCGCAAACAGAGACGAAGACAAGATAGAAGACACCATTCCAGGTGTTATTATGATATGTACGCATACATCAAATGATATCCCTAACAAACTTCAGTTGCGAGTGAGCGCTCGTCCAGTCTTTTATCTTGTCCTCGCCCCTTTTCGAACTCTGTTTATTAATACTGAATACCATCGTATAAACAGTTCAAGTTTGTCACTAGAAGCGGACGTAAACGCACATGCGGAGCAAAAACTCAGCGGGCAAAGGAAAATGCATGTGATTAATTTTTGCGTTTTGTTTTGTTTGCTCAAAGAATAAATTCCCAAGTAGCACGATGTCGTTCTCGGTAAACATAGGGCCGCTAATGCGCAGTTGGGTCCACTTGGTTGTCTTCTTGCTGGCAATGTGCGCATTCTGGCAGAATGTCACTTTAATAGAGGACGCGCGAAGACATGTGCAGAGGAAAGAAGAAAGCGAGAAAACTTTCGCCGTCGCAACTCTTTCGGGGGGAGTAACTTGAGCACGCGAAGTGCGCGCGCTCCTTCGGTGCGCAAGGGGCGTCAAACGATCGCAGACGCCACAAGTTCTGGGAGCGGGATGGAGGCTGACAGCCCGTGGGCGGCGCGTAGCAGAGATGGCGCCACCTCTCCGCTCCCCCCGTTGGCATAGCAACAGGCCGCGACGCTCTCTGGCGGCCTTGGAGGGGAGAGGGCCCGGGTCCTCCCCAACGGCAGCGCTCATTCAGCCCCGGAGCGTTGGACACGGCGGTGCAACTTCCAAGTTCGCCTCGAACTTCGCTTCCAAGTTCTGGAGTGAGACCGCGGCTACCCGCTGATTTTTCCAGACAGCTGCAGCGCCGTGAAAAGCCGCATGTCACCTCTTTGCATTGCTGCCTCGCGTACTGAATGATTGTTAACTAATTAAAGTTTGACGGAGTTTATTCGAAGAAAACTTTCCCCAGAAGACGTGCGGCATGGCCGTTGCCGTGGCGCTCATTCTGCCTGCTACTTTGCTGCCGACGCTGGTAATGACCGAACTGACGACCAACGCGCCGTTGTGGGACGGCGCGTGGAACAACACCACTACGACTGCGGCACCACCACCGGGGCCGAACCACACGTACCAGGACCCGACATATTACTCAGTCAACTACCGCATCATCGGCACCATCTTCCAAGGCATCATATTCGGCGTGGGTGTCTTGGGCAACATCATGGTGGTCATCGTAGTGATGCGCACGCGGAGCATGCACACGCCCACGAACTGCTATTTGGTCAGCCTGTCCGTAGCCGACTTCATGGTCCTGGTCGCATCAGTGCCGAACGAGATCATCTCCTACTACGTGCTAGGCGACGAGTGGATCTGGGGCCGCGCTGGGTGCGCACTCTTTATCTTTCTCCAGTACCTGGGCATAAATGCGTCCTCGCTGTCCATTACGGCCTTCACCGTGGAACGCTACATTGCCATCTGCTTGCCCATGAAGGCACAAACCATGTGCACGGTCAAGCGCGCCAAAAAGATAATACTGGGCGTGTGGCTGTTCGCTTGCTCCTACTGCTCACCTTGGCTGGCTCTGACCACAACCACGGCCGTCTATTACAAGGGCCACGACAACATAGAGACTTGCACGTTCGCGCTGTCCAGACACCACTACCGCAGCTACTTCTTCGCTGACATCATACTGTTCTACGTCGTGCCGCTGCTTCTCTCGTGCGTCCTCTACGGACTTATGGCCCGCGTCCTTTTCCAGTCTAACTTCAACTCCAAGGCGAATGGCACCACCGACTCAAAGAAGAGCTCAAGCAACAGTAGCTCTAGGGTCCAGGTGAGTGTCGCCCATCATTTTTATTACCGTTTTATTCACCGATTGAGTAGTCGTCCTACAACTCACATTTCAGTAATTTTTTTCGCATCCGTACATTTTCAGAGACGTCCCACTGCCTTTCAGCACTAATAAATGAAACGGTTATGAACCGTGTCTCGATGGAGAATGCGTGCTACATTTTTTTCTGAGTGGTGGACCCACTTCAGATGCTTTTCAGTTGTTGTTGTCCACGTAACCTCGTAGGCTCCGAAGCCTTCTTTTCCTTTACAATTATGGCAACCAAGATGAAAAAAAAAAACTGTAGCATTTTAATAGCCTTAGAGTGCTTGATATTGCGGTTCGAAGAGCTGCTGCATTTGAAGTGTAATCTATCACACACTGTCGAGCGTCGCCGCATACAGGAATGTTGCTGATATAAAACTGGCAAAAACTTCCGTTTTTTATTATTCCTCTTTGTATCAAACGTTAACCAAATGAGCAGGTTTTTTGCTGACTAGCAACAGAGTTTATTGCTGTCGGTGAATGGAAGTGATACAAAATGCCGAGGAAAAGTTTGCACTCTTTCGAGAATAAAAATTACGTGATTGTAATGCAAACTTACTTTCCAAGTTGAAAATTTGTCAATGTGCTTCGAA
The DNA here is from genome assembly GCF_013339745.2 of Dermacentor silvarum. Lineage (NCBI taxonomy): Eukaryota > Metazoa > Arthropoda > Arachnida > Ixodida > Ixodidae > Dermacentor > Dermacentor silvarum. The sequence continues at coordinate 115,036,690 of NC_051154.1, forward strand.
AACATAAATATATTCCGTATAAGCTTAAGTAACGTGTATCGTTCGGTGAAAATGTTTAAGCGGATATGACTTGACCTACTTTGTGAAGCCAAAGACGACATGGCGACAAAGTCGGCATCTGGTCTTTGGTTTGACATCCATCATTGCTTACAGTTGCAAACTGAGCCGGCAATTTCCGTACACTGGCCGCAGAGTCAGTCACGCCTTTTAGGAAAAGCAATACAGCACGCTTGGTAAGGTTGCCTTTTACTCGCGTTCATATTTTTCCAGAAGCCAATTTTTGTTTTCGATAACATACCTGAAGTTAATCACGGTCAAGTAACATGGCACAGCACTAAATGTAGTCTAATTGCGCGTACGTGTAGAGAGAACGCGTTTCCACTGGATTTAAATTAATTTGAATAACCCAATTTTGCACTCGGTCCATAATATTTGAGACGTCGGTGGGCTTTTCGCTCACGATTTTGTAAAAAAAAATGTTTTCGTAGCAGAAGTTCCTAATTAGTGCGTTGAGTTTAGCCCAAGCAACCAAGTCTTTTAAGACGATACTTTCATGTATGTTCACGCATATAATGCGTTTTATTATGCGACTAAGCTTACTGATTAACCAAGAAATTCAAAATATATATTTGTACTTTGACTCCTCTTGAAACAATGTTATACGTTTTTTTTTTTTTTTTTTTTTTTTTTTTTTTACTGTGCCTAATATGTGGGTACCCACTTTTGCACAGAGTTCGCTAAATAAACAATGACTGACTGTCACAACTGCTAAATAACAATGGCCGACTCTCACAAATATATACGTAACAAGCAGAAATCGGAATCGACCATTCCATCTTAGGTTTGGATGCATACGGTAGCAGTGCGTCACAAATTTTAATTTCTTATGGTAAGCGCCACCGACCAATAAACCAAGTGAGAGCTATATTTATACTCCCGAGAGCCCAGCTTTGCATACTGCTCAACAGCCCTATGCTCAGAAGTAGCATATATGCGCTCTTGACATTATGTGCGGCGTCCCCTTTAACCAGTTTCGCCATGCTTGGTGGTGCAGCATTGCGCAGTGACCGACATGATTTCTTCGGGCAAGGGCGACAACTGTAGCAGTGGCCGTGAAGGGCGGAACGACTGAAAGCGATGAAAATCCGCAGCCCGCACACGCGCGACTTGGGCGTTGTACGGAAAAGGCAATATGACGCATAAGACGTCGCGCGCACTCCTCGCAAAATGCGATCACGGAATAAAGTCCGCCATGAAGCTAATGTTCCATCAGCCCTACTTGGCGCGGACTCTCGGGCCGAGTTGTGTGTTACAGACGAGCGGGTCTCTTTTGTGGCTCGGCTGTATAAGCTATGGCTGCGGGGCACGCTATAGTACAACAATCATATCGGCCATCATGAACGAGGACTTCTTTCGGGCGTCTTGAATGGTCAATGTCGTTCCGACGCTTTTTATCCATACGTCAGAAAAATGTTCTTTTCACAATAATATCACAAAAGAAGACTGCTGAGAGCAACGCAGTGCGCTTGTGCAACGGGGAAAACAAGAAATGGTCCATGTCTAGCAGCTCTGAGGCCGAATTCACAAAGATTTTTGCTCGTAAAAGCTGCTTCCCATCGGCCGGTCAGCCTCGCTAATAGAATATGTCAAACATCACGATTGGCTAGCATCTGCTCTTACGAACACTTCTATAGGAAAAGAACATTTTTTTTAAATTTTAAATATGGACTTTGTGCAGTTCTCAAATGAGTTGCCCTCGTTTATTTATAGCTGAAAGGGGATACTCAGTTGAGATATCTACTCATTTTGCCAGAATTGAGTGACGAATTTAGTGAGCTCTATTGGTGCTATTCTATCGGCCTCTCAAATGTGGTACCACTATACATGTATACTCGTAGTATACTCTGGCTGTTATTGTGTCTATAACACCACAATCCTCAGTTATATCAAAAAAGGGTCATTTATATATTAAAACACACACACAGAGAGAGAGAGGAAAGGCAGGGAGATTAAAACCAGAGGTGAGTTTCGAGTTTGCTACCACGCACTGGGCTGGGGAAAATGGGGTTTAGAAAGAGGAGCAAAGACAAAGAAAGAAAACGTAGAACCGGTACAGGTAACAGAAAAGGCGTTCCAATTACAGGCTTTCACACAGGCCGGTCGATGTCAAGAAGCGGAGTAGCGCTTGCACGGCATTTTGATGCGAGGTTAAGTCCCGTCGATGTAGTAAAATTGATTTGTTCCAGCAGAAGCTGGTCGTCCAATTGGTTGAGCACGACGGAAAGTGATTGTCTCTGCACACTGTACTGCGGGTACTGGCATAGAACATGACGAATCGTTTCCTCGTCGCCGCAATTGCCACTTGCTGCGGTGTCGGCCTTCCCTATGCGGAACGTGTAGGCATTGGTAAACGCGACGCCCAACCATAGCCTTCACAAAAGGGTCACGTCTGTTCGGGGAAGTCTTAGTGGAAGTCGAAGGCTTAAGGCTGGATCCAAGGTGTATAATCGGGCGTGCATAAAATGTGGTTTATTCCAGTCTGATGAAGTGCATTGGCGTGCAAGTAGGCGGAGCATCCTTGCAGCATCTGTCCTAGACAGCGGCATCGATAGGCGGTGGTTTTGTACATGAGCTAACGAGCCGCTTGATCGGCACGTTTTTTGCCGATAATACCACAGTGACTTGGTAGCCACTAAAAATTGATTTCATGTCCTTTCTCAGTCAGGTGGTGTATGGCCTCTGTAATTTCGAGAGCGGCGAGAATGGTTTCATGCGTAACGTTGTCGTGCGCCTCTTTGACGTCGAGGAACAAAGAAGCGCATAGACACTTACATCCTTTTTGGTGCTGAACGTAGGTAACCAGGTTAACGACATTAGCAGTCGATGAGTGGCCATTAGAGCACTGCACGGGCCGATTTTTGCGGCCCGGGCCCGGCCCGGGCCCGTTTTTACAATGGGCGGCCCGCCCGAGCCCGATCAAAACTTTTACGGCGAGACGCGGGCCCGGCCCGGGCCCGGAAATAATCTGCGTTACCCGCCCGGCCCGGCCCGCCACCCCTTTACCTTAAGCCCGAGCCCGGCCCGAGCCCGACTCGAAACCGGCCCGAACCCGGCCCGAGACCAAAAAATACATGTTTTTCAGAGTTTAGAAGCCCGAGAATAACTCGCAGACACCCGAGCCCGGCCCGGGCCCGCGTCAAAAAACCCGAGCCCGGCCCGGGCCCGGGTCAAAAAGCACACACCGTGCCCGAGCCCGGCCCGAGCCCGTGAAAAAACTCCTCTACCCGGCCCGGCCCGGCCCACGGGCCGGGCCGGGCCCGGGCTTTCGGGTAAGCCCGAGCCCGTGCAGTGCTCTAGTGGCCATGTCGGAAGCCTGCCATGAAATCTCGATGGACGGTGTGGTATTGCAGGTACCACTCCAGGCGTTCGAGGATCATCCTCTCCATCACTTTGTCCACACAACTCGCGAATGCAATTGGGCGATACGATGAAAGCTCCAACGGCGACTTGCCAGGCTTCAGTAACGTAACTACGCGACTAGTGTTCCAGCTTGTGGGAAGTGTTCCATCTCGCCAGGAGTCCTTATACATATCTAGCAGAACACTCCTCGTCCGCTCACCCAGATGACACAGAGCTCTGTAAGAAATTGCGTCAGGTCCTGGTGATGACGTACGCCAGCACAAAACTAGCACCGCCTTGAGTTCATGAATGGAAATGGTAGATCCATGCGGGGGTCACGTGGTGGTGGGAACTTGATGGAAGGGGGTAAATTGTTGGAAGCTGTTAGTTGCCTGAATAATCTGGCGCAGAAGTCTTCTGCGACATCAATAGCTGGTCGCTGTTGGAAGAGGGCCAGAGCCTTGAATGGAGACCGCTGTACGGGGGGTGTCCTGAGCCCTCGTTCAGTCCTCCATAAGCGCGGCAAGGGCTAACGAGGGTCTAGCAATTCACAGAAAGCAGTCCAGCATTGTGACTCCAGCTTATCTAACCGGCACTGGATCTTCTTTTGTATGCGTCTAGCAGTCCGTAGATCGTCCATTGACTTCTTGCGCCGGAACTACGTTCGGCAGGTGGCCGGATTGGTCGATGTCACTCTCATTCTATATCTAATTCCATGAATTTCGATTGCACATGAGAGAGCGCGTATTGTGTTGCACTGTTCCCTTGACTGTGCTTTCCAAATTATGCAATAATTACCTTAACATAGGCCTTCCATAACAGACTGGAATTTGCGCCAGTCCATTCTTTTAATTGTATCACATGGCTTGGAAGAGAACAGTCCTCTGATTCTGAGATACGTGGGAATATGGTCACTCCTCGATCGTTTCAATAACCGTAAACAATCCAGTACGCTTGACGCAATTTCGTGAAACATCGGCCAAGTCAAGACAGCTTCTGTATGTGAGGCCGCGTAAAACTGTAGGACTTCCGTTATTTAAAACCCAGAGTTTGCTGTCGGAGGCGAATATTGCCAAGTCTCTGCCTTTCGCGTTGATTTTCGTACTTCCCTAGAGTGCATGATGAGCGTTAATTTAAATTATGGGGTTCTACGTGCCAAAACCACGATGTGATTATAAGGCACGCTGTAGTGGGGGACTCCGGAAATTTGGACCACCTGGGGTTCTTTAACGTGCACCTAAATCTAAGTACACGGGTGTTTTCGCATTTCGCCCCCATCGAAATGCGGCTGCCATGGCCGGAATTCGATCCCGCGACCTCGTGCTCAGCAGCCCAACACCATAGCCACTGAGCAAATACGGCGGGTTAAGATGAGCGTTGAAATGCCCGATGATAATTCATGGATCAGGGAATGATGATAGGATGTCTCGTAATCTTTTGTAATAAAATCGGCTTGATGTTGATAGGTAGGCACCGAAAACAGTGATGGTAAGTATTTTGTTCTTTACTGTTAAGCATATATGGTTCTCGTCACGAGGTGGTACAGCTTGAAGAATTTAAGTGAGGTCACGGCGAATGAACGCCATAAGCTTGCTGTTTTCACCAGTAGTTGACGACATAAAGGATTCATAGCTTGATAGCCTGATTGAGTTCGATAAGTTCAGTTCGCAGAGGATGATCATGGGAAACCTATTAGCGTACACGAACTGTCGGAAATCGGCGATGCGCGATCGGAGATTGTTGTCAGTGGGGCTCGGCGCATCGGGGCCATACGGCATAATTTGTGCAAAGTACCTTCACATGACCAATATTCAGGCCCTTGTGACATTGTAACGGTTTTAGAACAAACGGTCGAACCGGGTGGGGGAACTGGCCAACCATCACGTAGGAATAAGGGAAGGCTCTTGCATGTTATTCTCACACAACGTATCTTACAAAGACGGCCAGCGTGCACAATTACATTGTTCTCACTTGCTGGTTTTAGGAGCCCTGGAACGTCTGCACCAGGGATTTCAATGTCAATGTCATAAATAACTCCTGCAATGGTGGTACCATTCTCTGGGACAATGGATCTAACCCTTATGTTGCCCAGCTACGTTATATGCTGCAGGGTGCTCAGCGCACTGTTGGTCAACACCTCGATTGCCAATATGTTTTTCCTCGTGTTTAGCCGCACATCCTTGATCTTGTTTGGTGCCGTGTTCTCAAGAAACCAGGGCCGTTCTGCAACAGGGCGCATCCTTTTGAGGATGGGCAGATTGCCGGTAGAGTTCTCTGGCACAAAAAGGATTGTATGAGGTCAACCTTGAGGCGCAGTTTTTACGGTGAACGAACTTGAGAACGAAGATGCGTTGACGATCCTTTGCTTGGCTTTGCGGTGCAAGACAGGTTCAGAAGCGTCTTGCGATGACTTATCAGGTGATGCTTAGTACAGCACAGTGTACTCGCTGTCACCAGATGTATTTCCTCACTTCTTCGAAGCAATTCCCGCTGACAAACCGCAACCGGACGGGGCCTCGGGAGGCTGCACATCCATCACCTCGAGATGTAGGGCCGCAGACCCTACAACAGCCGTGAAAAGTCCAGAAAAGCAGAGAGACGAGCAGGATGTGTTTGTTCCAAGAAGACGGACGCCAATGACAATGATTTCGGGGGCAATGGCACCAGTTGGTGGCAAAGGAGGTGGTGTTGACGGGCGTGCTATGAGCGTAATAGTAACCTGGGAGGTCCTTGACGAACGTTGGCGGCGGGAGCGTCGTCAACATACTTTTCACACAAGCACATGGTGAGGGACCACTCGTCTTATTGAAAAGCAGCCTTACATATATAAGAATGATCTGTGTATCGAAATATTAAGCTTAAGTGACCTTCGGTGCTGTTATACCACTGATAAATATTCAACCCTTTTGGATATCAACAATTAATCACTTCAATAATATCAGGCCGGCACAACTAAAGTTAATAAAGCCTACAAACCATTTTCCTTCTCACCTGCTAGCAAGCCATGGCGTAAGCGGCAAGAGTGACACGAATATTCATGGATTCAGTTAACTGCCCTATCAAATGGTACATGTGCGTCCGTTCACACTTAGACACGCTGGTACGAATTGAAGAGTTTCAGGAAGCAAGGGCACATAGGAAAAAAAAGTTCGGCAGGTGTTACACTCTTCTAACACAAGAAGGCGAAAGCCTGCTGCACATTTGGTAATACATGAAGTTATACAATCCGGGTTAGACTTCTTTGTAAGACATATTGGTAATGCAATAAGTTATACAATCGGGGCTGGACTTCTTGCAAGACATAACGAGCCCCAATGGGGAGTACACGTGTGGCACTAAGGCGACCTCCTGAGTCCACATACCACCACTTAACGTAGTACCTCAAGTGTTAGTGCACGCACTAGACCACACCTTTAGTAAGCCAGATGGCTGGGACGTGAGGTGTGCAATCACGCACGCACTAGGCACACCTTTAGTAAGCCAGAGCAACGGAGCAGTCGTGACTTCAGGGAAGCGTGCTCGTCTTGCACCCCAGAGGTCTGGCTTCGATTCCCACTCAGCCCGAACTAAACCAAATTTTCTTTTCAAAGTCGCTAATTTACATTTTTTACAAGGTCCTCCCTGAGAAATGTGACGCAAATCTGAGCATTCTTTGCGGCGTTGGCTATTTTTCGTCCGGGCGCAGTTTCGCCAAGGTCACCACCAACATAGACATCTAAGGCTTTCGCCTTAAAACAGCTCTTATGAAATCAATTCGGATAGTGGTGAACTTGTTGTGGCGCACAATCGCGTTCAGAGATGCCCAGTATTCTAAGCAGGTCCTTCAGCGGAAGTGCATTTTGCTTTTTCGATGCAAATAAATTTTTTGTACCCCACTTTATCAGCTGGCAGTTTATTCAGCAGTGTGGCAAACACACAGCGCAACACCGTCCCAGTTTGGTACGGCTGTGACTGAGCGACTCCTCATGTTTCGCGACCGAAATCTTCTTGCGCGAAATCTTGAGAAGGCGTTGGCTTTTTTTTTCTCGGAAATACCGTTACAACCCTTCGACTTTATTATACGGCGCGACAGGTGCATAGGCATGACGCTTGACAACCTCGACATATCAATTCAGTTTCGCTCTTTTTTAAAGTGGTTTTGCCGGTAGCGGCTCAGATCGAAGATGCTCGACAGCCTAAATTTATTTTATTTTCTACAGTTAAAATGTGGGAAGAGAAAGCCATATATTTTCCTCCAGTGAATACTAGAGCGAAATCTTGCGCTCGCGTCTGCGTGCACCGACAGTATATGGCAGCTTATTCTAACGTTACAAGAACCGCTTGTCTTGCCTGAGAATGAGGACTAGTGCGTGGGTAGCGTAATTTGTCATTCATGTTGCCAGTGCAAAATCAGACGGGACACAAAGGCAAGACACAAACGCTCTTAATTACCAGTTAGATTTGCTCTTGGTAACATGTATAACGAACCCAGCATCCTACTGCCTTGTCTAACTGCATCAGTTAGATGTGCGTAAACTTTGTTCTTCGAACTTCGAACCACTTCGTGGCTGCGTTTTTAAACCATCATCCCGTTCATTGTCATCGTAAATGTGTCCTGCGCCAATGATATCTCTCACGTCGCCTACATTCGTGTTATTCAATTGTTTCCAGAGCATTACCGGCGAATATAAATGTTGTGAATGTATGTAGCCGGCTTCCGAAGCATTGCATACCAAAATAATTGTTCTGAATATACGTGCCATTGGTTACATAATGTGGCAAAAATGGATATGTAAGAGCAGCACCCGTAGACAGGGAAAGTAATTATGCAAGACGAGTGTTTCTTACTATAGTATCTAGATTTAAAGACAAGTGCAAACACAAGTGTCATAGCCTATATGTACTGTACGTTGCAACTCACATGAGAAAATGAAGTAGTTGTGATTAAAACGCTTCATTCCTTCAGACAGAGAGATAGAAACAATTAAAGGCAGGGAGGTTAACCAGACGGACGTCCGGTATGCTACCGTACACGGGGGAGAGGAGATGACGGATGAGGAAAATCAACGAACCTGAAAAGTGGCTTGTACGCACCCTATGCCTACTACGGTGGGAGTGAACTATTTCTCCTCACTCCTTTATAAAGAAACATTGAAGTGGTAGCACGCAGCGCAATTTAACAACAAAGTAGGGGGTTTCTCAATGAATTCCTCCCAAATCACTGATAAATTCATGTGGTAACCACAATTTCCTTGGTAGTTGAACGAATACTATAGCCATATATTTCCATCTAGTAATTTTGGTACAAAACAACGCAGCGAAAACAAATAAGAAACTCAGATGCTACAGAGTGCGTTTGGCCTTTGTTGTTGCTTCTATGGCAAGACACCATGCCACCACGCTTCACTACTTCCCTCTTGCTTTTAATTTTCTAGCCTCCTTCCTTCAGCGTCGGGGATAGCAAACTGGGCGTGCATCTGCTTGACCTCTCTGCGTTTCCTTCCCTTTTCTTCGCTCGCTCTCTTTATCTGTGCTCCCGCGGCAGTTTCTTACCAGATGTTTTTCAAGAGTTGTAATAGGTTCTCAATGGTGGAACTACAATTGCAACCATGCGCCTCGGAAAAATTGCCCTAACGCCGAGAACTTCTTCATTTGTGCACTCAGCTCTGGCCGGTGACCTTGTCGCCTTTACATCATCATCAGTGCCACTCAAAGGTAACATGCCCAGGATAACAGCTATGCCTAAATAATAAAGGTCCGCCTATCAAAATGTTTTAGATCCGTTTCGAGAGAATTTCATTAATATTATCGTGTTTTAGTTGCAATGATCACGTAAATGACGCTCTTTGAACATACCATGAAGAAAATTACTGTACACGTACCAATCTAATCGCTCATATTTAATGCGCACCAGACTGTGCTTACGAGTGCAACAAAAAAAGTATTGTGATCAAGAAGGTGCCGACACATCTAATCCATTGCGTAGTTTACGTTCAAGTTTGCTTACAGTAAGCGTAAAGTAAACGGTAACCACATCAGTAAGCATGCTGTGTGCTTTGACTGTGACGTTTCTACACGGCTGCTTGCTAATTGATTCTGGAAACAATTAAGGCCGGTATAATGTAAGTAATCCTTTTTCTACATTTTATTTATTTCTTATCACCCACCCCACACAAGCGGACGATCTTGGCGATAACCTAGGGGCAGCGCCGCAGGAAACAATGGCGGAACTCGAAAAACAAAATAAATGTAACAACATTTTTACAATATGCCCCTCCAGAAAGCATCAGTAAAAACGAAATCTGGTCAGATTATATAAAGTAAAGGTATTTGTTGTGTGTATACAGTGCCAGTATCTCGGACCGCATCAGGACCTCCTTCACTCTCCTTATCTCTCTTCGAGACTTGATTTTCTGATCATGTGACGCGTCTGGTAGTAAAATGGATTAGTCTTCAATATCTTAATGCAACTCAATATCTGAATTTTATTTTCATTTTAACAAAAAAAATTTGGAGGACGCTTAATAAGCTTCGCTTTTAAGAGTGGAACGGCGATAGCATTCAAAGATTCTGACGGCTTCTCACGCTTCCCGACAACTGCAGCTTAAGCAACCTGTAATGATTACTGGGAAACACTGCCGGCGAACGCTATGCACCAAGGCGAGCTTTCTGGTAGAAACGTGGCCTCTTGCGTGGGGCGATCCCGGAGATATTGCACAGCCGCGCCAAAAAAATTGCATAATTTTCAGGTTTCCGTTTTTGTTTCGTACTTTTAGCATTTCAGTCTGAGAAGACTTAACATAAAAGGCATGCACTGTGGGTGTTTTGTTTCATGACATTTGTTTGTCGATTGTCATTCTCAAAATTCCAAGGAATAGCTTCGCCAAGAATGCAAGACAATGTATCAGCAACATTATTGATAGAATGGCATGGCATATCTAAATATATTCGGAGGACCTGCGTGGTTTGATTTTCTCCGCCACCCGCCAACATCGCACGCCCATTGCCGACGCCGGATTTTCTGCGACATGGAGCCCTTAACGCTATTGTGATAAAAATGTATAAGAGACAAATGCCTGACCGAGGCGAGTGTGCCCTCCCGAAAATGGGTGTATATCCTGCACTGCATGATTGCGGTGTCGTTCGTTGTCCTGCACTGTGCGTGAGTACTCTGCTGTGGCGGAGCCCGAAGAGGATTAGTTATCAAACCAATTCCCTCGGGTGTATGTCACAGATTTGCCTTAGTATAAGTCTCATTTCTTGATGACAAATTCGTCAAAAAAAAAAGAGAAAGAAACAGGCTTTCCGCACTCAGGCAAGGCGTCAAGATGAAGGTGGCACCATTCGAGTCACATTACAAACGTCTCGTAAGAAGTAAAAGGAACCTCGGTATCGCGGTGCAATGTCCAGGCGTCAAAAACTGACATGTGTCGGAACGAGACGTGACATACGCTATTACAATTTCTCAAAAGATAAAATTTGGAAACTTTCATAAATAGAAATGGCTGTTTCAGGCGTGGAAGCACTTTAAGATGTGATTATATGAACAACCAGTGCTGAAACTTCGCACGCCATCAGCACCGGAACAGAGAGCCTAGTGAGCGTAGCGAACAGTTTTCAGTAGAATATGCTGAGATTTCGCGTCAGCAAATTGACCGCTCATCTTGAGGCACATGTATCCAGCTTCGGACCTGACTAGGCACCGGCGTGCTAGAATGTAAGAGCGTTTGTTCTCGCAACACGCATAGTTTTGGCTGTACGCATTAGCCTAAAGGAAACGTTGATATGGGCGTGCATCTGCTATCGTTCTAAATGATGTGCCATTTTCGTGCCCTCCCTACGGGCTGGTGCCAGCATATACTTTAGTTGCACAATGAAGTTTCCGCAGCGCTTCCTCGCCAGCGCTGGAATTTTCCATGAACCCAACAATTTCTTGTATACATTAACTGAACAGGGATCTTTTTATAGGCTAGACATGTTCGTATATCAGCAAGCTCAATCATGCCGATTATTTCGTTCATTCGCATAGTGGCTTTTATTTTGATCAAATTCGCACTCCCACTTCTACTCTGCCAACAACCGCGCTCGTCACTCGTCCGCACCGTCTCTTATCTCCACACGGCTCTGACCTTTATGCGCCGTGCATTCGCCGCTCAGTTTCCGTTGAAGCGATAGACCGCACGTACCTTCGCCCGCTGCGGCGTATGCTTGCTGCCAGCGTTTTGACAGTCGTTGTCTGCAGTCATTCAGTGTGATCTATTCATGTTTGTTTGTGCACGCTCACATCACAGTTAGTAATAGTCGGGCCACATTTTCCAACGCGCGCTACACATGCAATGCTGCCCGGATCGGCGGTGCAGCGCTACAGGTGTGTCCCTTCGCACGCGCTGCCCACGGGAAGCGCTTCTCATCAACACCACCGTTTCACACGAGCCTTCTCGTGGTCATCGAGTCTCTCTTCATGTCGGTCTACTTACACCGCAGCACACCTGCTTACTTAATCAGCTCATGTTTACTACAATTCATATTGCTACTAAAGCCGCTCACCTTACTTCGTATGACATTGCTGTGTTGCTATCGCATTCATTGCTTCGCCCTTAGGGCGAAACTGTGACATTTTTTAAGGACGATAGTCTTTCTTGGGCTACCTAAACGCGAATAACTTCTGTCTGTCTGTCTTTCCGTCTGTTTGTCTATCACTCGATTCAATCGCCCGATCAAAACCGATTCAACCACCCGGTTAAAACCAACCAAGCTACTAGCATTGGTGGCACGGGATCATACACGTCAACATGGTACAGCGCATAGGAAACCTCAGGCCTATTTGAGGCAAAATATATGTACATAATCGTGATCCGCAGTGTTCATTTAATTAAATATACACATTGGACTGGTTTTTACGTTTGTAAATGAAAAATAAACGCGTTAGAAATGTTGTCGAAGAGACGCTACGCGTTAAAGACAAGCCGACTGAAGCCGCGGCTCTGTAGCCGGCTTTAAGCCAACAGTAATAAAAGGACCGAACAGATGGCGCGAGAGCAGGGCAAACGCGGGAAATTTGAATTGAATTCAGTAAAACCTCCATTGCATCCATCATGGAAGGAGTGAGAGGGGTGGGGAAGAGCATGAGGGGTGGGAGGGGGAGAAGAGAGGGTGTTACGTATCAGAGTTGGCAGAAGACTATCGTCTTTCGACGTCATTTGCAGCGAAGCTAGCAGATATGCGGCCAATTTTTTCCACCTTCGCCTCGCGCGCCGCTACCGTTTTACGCTGCCGTGGAGGCGAGTGTCATCTGGAGGGGGTTTTCGCACGTAACCTACCGGAGCACGCCGCTTTTGTTATAGTAGAAATGCTGGAAAAGGAGTTTGTGTTTGAGTTTCCTCGTAGCGGAATTATGTTTTCTCGTACATTCAAATTACAATCCGACTCTATCATATCTGCATTTTGTAGTTAAGTCGTACTTTACGATTTTTCTGACGAAATTTACTTTGAGAAATTCAATTTTTGTTCACTAACGCCTTGCGCCACGTGGAGGGTCTGTATGGTCGGTGTGGTTCGTGGTGAATTTCTCCGCCACGGACGCCGATGCCTACGTCGACGCCGGCGCCGACGCCGGATTTTCTGCGACACGGGGCCTTAACGCTGTCGCTTTAACATAGGCTCTCCAGTTAACCCGCGTCCCCCGCTTCATCACCTAGCCCGCTCTATAGGCAAAGCTGCGCAAAGTGAAATTGAGTTACGCGCGCGCGCGGGAATCTGACTAATCAAACCCTCAAAGGATTACTCAATTCTTTTTCGTCTATCAGGACGTTTGCTTATTGAAAACAAATATATATACGGTTTGAGCTGACGCTGTTACAAAGTTAAGCAACATTCTAGGTTCTCATAAATTATCTTCAATACTACAATTTGAAGTCGATAAAACGTGTTTGTCAACCCCTGTTTTTTTCTTGTTTTTTTTCTCAGCCCTTCTTCGAAGAACAACGTTCGCGTAAAGAGGACAGGTTGCCCATTATATGCTTCTAGCGAGTAGTACATAAAGTTGATTCTGGTAATATGAATGCCTTAAAAGAGTTGCTACTGGCATGACTGAATCAACGTCGGCCTTTGCCACTTCACTAGGGAGGAAATTCGGGCTATCTGGGTATTCATGATCAGTTTGTAACAGCGCTTAAAACTAGAATGACGTACAACAACGCCAAATAACGAGCGATGTGCATAGATATGCACATTGTTATGCATATCTTTTACGTTCGTATCTCGTTTTACGCGCTCTTTTGAGATGATATTCGCCACTTCAAGTTCCGCTTGTCTCTAGACATGACGCCCTTGAAAGCATTTTACAAACAGCCGCATCTTCACTTTGTCGGGAGTCCGGACCCTGACGGACGAGGTCAGCCGAGCACCACTGTGGTTTCAGCGTTATTCTTTTTTATCCGGAAATGCGTCTAACTCATTTCTATTTTACCTAGCGTTTAATCCATGTTCAGTATATACGTAGAAGCAGACAATTATTGCATAATAATGCTAATGTTTGTTTGGCGAGAATAAACGAAATAAAAAGTGTGGAAACTTTAATTATTTGATGTGAAATTTCAATTTTCTTTTTCTTTGTTAGCTTCTCTCGTACTTAATCCCTCACATGACTTACGAAAACTTTTAGTTTGACTTTTGTGAAGTTTTATTCTTTTGGTCCTATTTCCTGTTACCTTCTGTTACTCTTGTTTCTTCATAGTCCTCAGTCACTGGGTTTTATGTTTTCATTATTGCGAGATAGCCGACCCCCCGTGGACTATTTTCACGGGCTCACAACCTCGTCATATTCGAATCTGCCCCTCGAGCTTGTCTTAATATTTTCGCTTAGCTGCCACTGAGAAAATAGGCGCGCTGCACAGGGAACGCCCGTGACAATAAAAATCTGAGGCGATGACTACAGCGAACAAAAGAGCCACTCAACTGTACGCTGACACACTGGCAAAAAACACCTAATTGCTGAGATTAAGATATTAAGCAATGTAGAACTGCCATCGTGTAATTCTATTGACATGCCGTGAGCATCCTCGATGACGGTGTGCATTGCGAACGACGTATTTCCCTTTTTATTCTTTACTGCCAGCGTTGCTTCCGTCCGTGCACTTGCAGAATGAGATGTTAGCGAAACGCAATATTTGCATTTTATCTCTAGCAATTGCGTTCCTTTTGTGTATACAAATGAAGAAACCAACTTTTCACGAGCCAGAAAGAAAACAAAACATGTATTGGTAAACTGTAGCACACACCTCACTGCTTGTGCGTGGCGGAAGCTTGCGCGGAAACAGAGTGGCTGTCACCTCCTTGCCTCTCGCGTTCTCTCGCTCGCCGCCTAATTCGATAAGCGACGACGCAGCTCCTTGAAGTTGCTCCCATTTGTGCCGAGTGCCCCTTCGTCCTCAACTTCAGCGCAAGCTTCTTGGCATTAGCAGGAAGAGAGCTCAGGAACAATGAATGCGAGCAAGCCTTGTCTGGATACCGACCTCAATGCTGCTCTTTCCGCGTAGTCGTTCAGAGCCGACGTTTATTGTCACTCCGCCCACTTGGCGAAATGCCAAGGATTTACCGAAAGTACGCAGCCTTAGTTATGCGCCTTCTGTATATTTGCATAGTATTGGGACGAGAAACGCAGGTTGTAAGAATTTATTTACAAAGGGCGGTTTTCAAAGAAACGACGGCTACACAGCTGCCAATACGGCGAACTGATCCCACGAGCCAGCGAGCAGGTTCTGTCGTCGTCCTTCCTAATGTCTCGCTGCTTCTTCGCCGCCACCGCTACAACTATCTCGTGACACCACCATCAGGTGGGGGGGAGCACCGACACGATGCACGCGAAGAAGGAATGGTACAGAAGTGCGCAGGGTGGATAGGAATCCCGTGTATGGTAAGGATTGAGTTTGACGACGAGCACGTTGTCAGAATAGAAGGCAGAGCTTGATAGGACGAAAAAGGGCACTCTTATAGGCGACGTCCGGGACACGATAAGGAACGGTATAAGCGAATAGGCCAGACGAGCAGATCGGTGTCTGGGCAAGAAGCAGGCAACGCAGTAATGACGGTAATGACGGAAAACGATGCGCCAAAGAAGCAGCTAGTGGTGGTGTAAATTCCTTCATTCAAATGTTGGCCTCAGGGAACGCTTTCGGCTTTATTTCGTAAAACTCCGAATACAGGCCAGATTCGAGCCAGCGCACGCAATGCAATGACAATAGTGGACAAAATTTTCTGTTTCTTCGCCTTTTATGGCAAGGGTGACGCTGAAGATGACGAGGTGGCTCGGCGACGACATGACGATTGCGTAACGGGAAGAACGGATGGACGGACGGACGGACGGACGGAAAAGACAAACGCGGTTTCGTGCATCTCACTGGTGTCGCAGTAAATGATGAATTGAGACTGACAGACGCCGTTAATGATGGGGTGACCACGAGGCCAAACGAGCTGTTTACAGCACCGCCACCGTGCCACACTATCGGCGAGATATGCTCTCGGATAGGGAATCGGTTCTCCATGGGATGCGCTGTTGGGTACATGCGCCAGCAGTAACCAAATTGGTGAGCTTTTTTCTGAGATATTGGGACAGTCCTTAAAAGCCAACCATAAATGTCTACAATCTACATCTTGTAGGCATACACAAATACCCGAGAAAGTAGACGAGAGGAAGGGCGCAGAGGTAGCTTAATTACTGAGGCACCGCAGGCGTAGTGCGGAAGATGTGGGTTCGGCTCCCACCTGCGGCAAGCTATTTTCACTTCTATTTTCTTTATTACTCTTACATTTGCAATAAACAATAACAATGAATTTCTCCTACGCGTTCTTTGACTTCATTGTCTGCTTTGTTTCTATGGTTGTAACTAGCACTGTGCCATGAATCACATTCCTCAAGATGGGATAGTTTTTAAGTAAGCGAAACCTTCCATCTCTGTGTGGAAAATGGGTGGACAATGAAATTTTAGAAGTTACCACGATCTTTGGTTAATAATCAGCAACGGCAGCGCAAACGATCTAGCAAGCTGCTTCCATCAACGAATTCAGTGCGTTCGCGTGTTTTTGTCAGGACCTCGAGCCGAATTTACGAAGTTTTTCGTTCATAAGTGCTTTTCGCCATTGACAGGCTACCTTGCTTTTTAATGAAGATTTAACTGTGCGACCGGCCATTCAATGCGCAGTGCGAACGCTATCGCGTGCACATGCAGATGACGCCTTTTATCTATGCTTCTTTTTTTTTCAACTTCCGTGTTTGCCCTCCTCATTGTCGAGCAGCAAACAAGTAGAAACCCGGCATTCTATTATCTCTCTTTGACTGCAAGATAGACATGCAATAAAGTCCTCGCCGATGTTTCATTTTCTATTTAAACAGAAATTCTATTTCTCTCTTATCATGCACCATTCACGGCCGGCCGATGTCTAAGATAACGTGGATGTAGTGCCACTCAGACCACTGAAGACGCGCGATAAGGGTTAGCATGGGGAAAAATACTGTTACATTACAGCTGTAAAGGCGTTTATTGCACGCAAGCGTTAGGGCTGACCGTTCGATCAGTTCAGGGAACCGCGAGCGCGAGCGGCGTAGTCCGAGCGATGCGCTGGAGAGACTGATCCACTAGACAGCGCTGGTAAGGATGCCCCACTGCATCGTCCCTCTTCTTCACTACAATTACCCCGGGGACGAAAAAGGGAGCCGTCCGGCGACCTAACAGTTCGTCACTATTAGGGGATCATAATATGGCTTGAGGCGCTCGACGTTGACAATGTCGCGTCCGCGGCGGCACATGTCGGAAGATGGTTCAACGGGCTCAATCACATAGTTGACGGGTGATGCACGCTCGACGATGCGGTAGGTACCTTCATACTTAGGCGTTAACTTGGAAGACAGACCAGGTGCAGCGGAAGGAACTGAGAGCCACACAAGCGCTCCAGGAAGAAAGGTGGGCGCAGAGGTGGTGTCACCGCGAGTGTTCTTCTGGCGCTCTTGGTCATTAGAGGTAAAGGCCCGGGTGAGGCCGCGGCACTCTTCGGCATGTCTCACCGTATCAGAAATGGGCGCACATTCAGATGCGTCGGGCCGGTATGGTAGCATTGTGTCGATGGTGTGCGATGGGTGCCGGCCATACAATAAGAAATATGGCGTAAAACCAGTAGTGCTCTGCGTAGCGGTATTGTACGCGTAGGTGACGAAGGGCAGAATGGCGTCCCAGTTTGTGTGGTCGGAGGAGACGTACATTGAGAGCATGTCGCCGAGCGTACGGTTGAACCGTTCCGTGAGTCCATTGGTTTGAGGATGGTACGCCGTTGTTCTGCGATGAACAACGTGGCACTCTTTGAGAATAGCTTAAACTACTTCGGAGAGGAAGACACGTCCGCGGTCACTGAGCAGCTCCTGGGGTGGCCCATGACGTAGGATGAATCGACGAAGCAGGAAGGAGGCAACGTCACGCGCTGTAGCTGCCGGAAGCGCCGCAGTTTCAGCGTATCGCGTAAGGTGGTCAACCGCCACAATGGCCCAGCAGTTTCCAGCCGATGTCATGGGAAGGGGCCCGTACAAATCTATACCGACGCGCCCAAAGGGCCGGGTGGGGCAAGGTAAAGGTTGCAGCCCAGCTGGAGAGAGGCGAGGTGAAGATTTCCGGCGCTGGCAATCGGGACAAGAGCATACGAACTTTTGAACGTAGCTTGTACATCCCTCGCCAGTAGTACCGCTGTTGAAGGCGCTGGTAAGTCTTGAAAACGCCAGAGTGGGCACACTGGGGATCGGCGTGGAAAGCTGCGCATATTTCGGAACGCAGGCTGCGAGGCACTACTAACAACGCATCGTCGCTCTTCTTCACTACACAGCGGACAAATCTTAGCATTTTATCACCTGAAATCCACACGGTACTTATTGATTAATTTGTGTGCGATATCAAATATCTGGTGCGGTGGTTCAATAGCTTTGAGGTACCATGGCGTCTGCTTTCCAAAAAAAGGCCTGGGTACAAAAACAATCAGTTTATGTGCACGTTAAAGGACCCGAGGTTTTCCAAATTATTCCTGAGCTATGCAATGAGGTATCTTTCCTAGTCTGTGTGTTGATTCGGGTCTTTAATGATATGAGCATGAATTAAACACTGAACATCACGATTACAGTTTAATGCTTAACTTTCACGTTTATAAGCCAACTAATGGTGACAAATGGGATAGCTATTGATAGTTATCAATGAAATTGTTCAACAAGGCACTTCCAGTCAAAAGCATAAAAATGACACATAACTCTCTATGTACAAAACATTTTTAAGAATTTTTTGAAGACATTAATTTATTAGACTCGTAATGGCAAGTGCCTGTCCGCTGTCAGACAAGTTTCCGCAGCTGTGCACACCCGCGTGATATTCGGATGAAAGAACGATCAGGGCGACGCGTTTGTTGTAGAATGCCAAGAAAGGTTCTTACCTTACGCGATCACTCTTTATGTCTTGACCAATCTCAAGTTCCATGGCATCAATATCTTTTGTGCTGGTCAAGCTAGCTTGAACGTAAGTTCTAGCTTTCTTTATTTATTTTTTTTCAGTTAGCTTTGTTTAAGGAGATGTTGGAGCCCGGAGGCGGCATCAACTAGTCTTTTTCTCTGACAGCTGTGTGATGCAGGGCCGTTCCTTGCATCCGACTGCTACTGGGTTCCACACGACAGAGAATAGGAGTGCCTTTATTTTTTCTTTAGATTTATTAAATATTTATTTGTTTATTTGCGTGTTTCTTTATTCAAATATTAGGACATCACGGTGGGAGACGAATGCGCAGAAAGGTACAAGAAAGCTAGCTTTTCTCGTAGTGCGATCTAGAGCATTCACCTTCAACTGAAGTGTAAAAAGTAACTCAGTCTTAAAAAATACACAAACCTTCATGGCAAAAAAGCTAGTATGACCCAAAACAAACATATATTCAGCAGGACAGCCACTATTTAAGTGCTGCGAGAGTCTTGCTCCTTTTTGCCGAATAAAAATACACGATTTCTGGACTTCGAACCTGCCTTATCA
Source organism: Dermacentor silvarum (assembly GCF_013339745.2). Classification (NCBI taxonomy): domain Eukaryota; kingdom Metazoa; phylum Arthropoda; class Arachnida; order Ixodida; family Ixodidae; genus Dermacentor; species Dermacentor silvarum. The sequence continues at coordinate 115,056,111 of NC_051154.1, forward strand.
CAAATTAACCTGCACTCTTTTAAGATATACGAACCTCCCAGTCATCTCTATATCAACCACGTTAAAAACTACGCGAAATAGAAAAATTAATCAGGCTCGATCTTCTTTAGGCAAGCGTGTTCGCCAGGGTTTCTTCGGGGCCAGAAGACTTCATAGCAGAGAACGTCAGATTCGAAGGTAGCAATTCGCTTCTTATTCAAGTTCACTCGATTTCAAGTTGGCACAATGATGGCGCCACGGTAGTTGCAGGTTAGGCTAGCTTCATGGGAAAAAAAAGTCGGTAGATGTTTTCAAGATAATTTCTGCTTTTCTTTTCTTAATTTTGAATGAAATGTATAACATGACTTGTTGAGGGCCCATTTTCTGCATATATGACATTGTTAATCGACGCTAACAGCAACCACAGCCCAAAAAAAAGGGTGAGTGGACACGGGACACGCTCTATACTGTCAGCTACTTTTTCCACAACGTCGTTTTTATTACTGGAATAATTTCACATAAAAAAGATGGGAAAGGGCTGCGTCAGTGAGCCTTCTTTTTCTTCGTGCGCGAAAGAAATCAGATTTCTCGAAGCGTATATCACATAGTCCAACCTTTCTTTCCTGGTTTTCATTAACGCATCTATAATTGCGCGTATTATGTGTGCAAACACACACACACACACACACACACACACACACGTACGTACATACATACGTACATACGTACGTACGTACATACATACGTACGTACGCACATACGTACGCACATACATACATACGTACGTACGCACATACGTACGCACATACGTACGCACATACGTACGCACATACATACGTACGCACATACATACGTACGCACATACATACGTACGCACATACATACATACGCACACACACACACATACGCACACACACACATACGCACACGCACACATACGCACACGCACACATACGCACACGCACACATACGCACACGCACACATACGCACACGCACACATACGCACACGCACACGCACACATACGCACACATACGCACATATACGCACACATACACACACATACACACACATACACACACACACACACACATACACACACACACACACGCACATACATACACATACATACATACACATACATATACATACATATACAATCACACACGCACATACATATACATACACATACATACATACATACATACATACATACATACATACATACATACATACATACATACATACATACAGGGTGTCCCAGCTATCACGTAACACGATTTTAAGAAAGAGGAACGGCGTTACGCGAAGCAAACCTAGTGCGTATTGTTTCCAGTGCAGTGAAGTAGCCACCAGTAATTTTTTCGTGCCGGAGAAATAATTAGCTAATTGTAATTAATTATCTAACTCGAGAAGTACTGTCTTAAGTATCAAAGTGTCAATGAGAAAGTTGTAGAGCAACATGGAAAACTCCCGATACAGCTTTCTGTTGCCCAATACATGCTACATAAAAGTGTTTTTCCGAGTGTGAAAGAAGCCCGCGAATACACGCAAAGTGCCTCGAGCGACCAGTCGCGCGGCAATTCTGCGTGTATTAGCCTTGATATATATATATATATATATATATATATATATATATAATGGCGACGTTGTTTAATAAACAGTTGTTTAGTAAACCTCCCCTTCTTTCGTGATGTGTTTGTTGTCAGCGCTCATTAATTATGTGATGAATGAAAGTAGTTGTTTGTTAATGATCAGCAGTGAACGTGCTCGGGATAGCCGCCACAAGCACTCGTCGACGCTATTGATTGCTACCTGCCCACTGAAAGTGCAGGAAATTACATATGCATACTCATGTTGACAGGCGTCGGCACATTTAATTAATTGTCGCTGTTATATGGAACACCACCTTCCTGAAAGAAAAAATACCAAACAAAATGTACGTAACGAAAAAAAAACGGTTTTTTTTACGAATCCCGACACCACTCACATATCCGGCTTAAGTGGATGTAGAACAATTACTTTTGCGAGCCTGTTCACTTCTTACGTAAACGAGTTTGATACATGAGAAAGCCATTGTGGCGCAAACAAAACGTACAAGTAGAACAGGAAACAGGACACTACCACCGCTACTGATGGACTTGTACGCATGTGCATTAGTTTATATGTCTTTTCCCTTGTCATCTAGGAACTGTGATATATCAGTCGTCAGTCTATTGCTCCCTTAGTGTACCATCTTCTGTTCTTTGCGTCTGTTTTATTTGACTACAATAGCTTCCTTAACTATCGACCACCTCGCCCAGCAATAACTTATTTATAGTTATACCGTTGCGGTCCCACAATTTACTGCTTCGTATGGTATTTTGCTATTACAGGGTGTCCCAACTATCATGCAGCAAGATTTAAAAATATGCAAATGCTACGTAGCTGGACAGAACTAAGGTAATGTTGTTTGTCGTCGCTTGGAGATACTCAGATTATTTTTTGCATTCTGCCTAATTACATAATTAGTCCTAATCAGTTAATCAACTTCTCAAATACTATAATTAGATGAAAAGTGTCAATGAGGAAATGGTAGACCAACACGAAAAAACTCCCGATACAGCTTTATGTTGCTCAACACGTGCTACATAAAAGTGTTTTTCCGAGCGTGAAAGACGCCCGCGAATACACGAAAGATTGCCGCGCGACTGGCCGCTCTATCTACTTTGCGCCCTAGCACTTGTTGGGCTGGGACGCCATTCATGCTTAGCCAAGGGCGCACGAAAGCAACGCGAGTTCCTGCTTCTGTCAAAAATCGGACAGCGTCAGAGGTCAACAACCAGCTTTTCCTAAAGGGCAAACAACGCTACTGGCTTCGCAGGGGTAAAGGGAGGCAATAGGAAGAATCAGAGCGCGTCGCCTAATGACGCGGACGTGTCAAAACGCCTGGCCCGGCCGCCTTCCGAGCAGCCACTCTGAAGCACACTCCAGATTCTGCTCAATCCGCGGCGCCGCAAGCCAGTGGCCTGATATTTCGGGGCGCGGGTCCCAGGCTAGGAAACGGAGAACGCCTTGGAGCCACTCGTAAGCTGTCCTCTCGTCACGCCTTCCTCCGTACCATTCCTTGGAGAGCGCCATGGTGATGAATGTAGTCAGTACAGAGAATGTATTTGCTATTTTGCTGAAATATTGCTCAGCACGGCCTTTTGGTAAAATATATCTTAAGCGTAGTAGATTGAATTCTCAACTGAAACCCGTTGCTGCGTATGTAAGTGCCCGACCGCGGTTTTTTACATATTGAAGTGTTTTGCAGCGAAATTGGAAAAATTCTTGCGTCAGATTGATGCTGCCAGTTATAGAAAAAGCCCTTTATCCGCTTAGATATACAGCAAGCCCATATGCACCGTACTGATGCCTCTTCGCTCTCCTCTGGGCGTTTCCTGTATGGTCAGAGGCAAACGCCGCCACTTGGGAGGACTGACCTTAAGTCAGTCCTCCCATGCGTCACATTACCGGAGAAGTGCCTCCGGGTTATCTGAGAGCACTTAGATGCCCAAGCTTGTTACCATCACATCACTTCCGTACGGCCATTAGGGCCGTGTGCCCCATCGTTCCGAATGATTTTTCTTGAACACGACTCGCTACCACCCTTCTTTATGCCCGAGGCAAGACTTTCGATTTCGGCAGGTTGCTTTATTCAGCCTTGAGTCACACTTACTCTACTTGGGATTCACGAAAGAACTGACGCCCAATCTTCTACTCTCCATCAGCCCACCTTACTTCCTCTTCACAAGAGACACACAGGCCGTGTACATCCTCACCGGCAACTCAGCTCCACTGAACGGTTCTGGCGTTGCTGTGGCCATCCCTTTAAAATTCATCAGAAGTGAGCCTGTAAACACGTCTATATACAACTGTAGACGTAAACAGGAAAATATATTCATACAACGCCAGCGGCAGGTAAGCATGCACATAATCATCATGCTTTTCGGTTGATTCATGGTTCGCCGGAACTATTGGCATAGAGCCTGCGCAGCGGCATCAAAATACTGTCTATTTCTCCACTTATAGTATACCTTGTGCGTATGCGGGTATGAATGTGCAAAATCACTGTAACCGGTACTTTTTAGCAATGTAGTCGTTCACCCGGTGTGTTGCGTATTTGTACCATCTGCCAACTGACCAGGCTCGCACACAATATTGCTTATGTGTCCTGGATTTGTAACTGTTATATTTATATGAACTTACATAATAAGGATTATTATTATTATTATTATTATTATTATTATTATTTATTATTATTATCTAGCTGCTGTGGACTCGATATCATTGTCCGTTAAGCGTCTGAAGACGAAACACGATACGTATGCGTCGTTCCACGTCGAGGTGTCCGACAACGCTTTTAACTGTATCAGTGATGCTTCTCTGTGACCAAGGTCTTGCTTCTTCAAGCCGTTTGGTGGTAGGCTCCATGACAGCAGGATCTTGACCAGGGTTGCCACGTCCAACATGTGAAAGGTGGCCAAAAAATTGCAAAAAAGTTGCCAAAAAAGTAGCCACATTATGGAAAAACGTTGCATTTGCTTTTATTGTGTTACTGTAAAGACGTTATCGCAGCCAACACTTAAAACTGCTTTTAGTAAATATAGGAACACACAAAAAACATTATGAAACGTGTATAAATGACTAAAGCTAACAGTGCTTTGATTAGCGTGTTATATGACTAGAATATTAAGCACACTAAAAATTATCACACAGTCAGAATCACAGCTGCAGTTCAGGTGTATATGTTGAGTTCATTTTGGCAATCATTTCTGGAGGGATATCAAAGCTGGAGCTGGTCAAGTTCCTCAGTCGCAGTCCGAACTTTATCCTTTGAATCGAGACTAGGAGATCATCAGACATTCTGTTTCTATATCATTGCTTGCATAATAACCGCCCAAAGCGAGCATGCTTCCTCATGAAGCGTTTGATGTGCTACCAGTTTGCTTCTACAATCTGCGGCGCAACAATGCGTTGTAGGCATGACGCGGAACGTCAATGCGAAGATGGCACATGATGTGACGTCACCGGTGCGAAATCCTTCGCTTGGAATGAAAGGGCCCGCGTCGAATTGACGATGATGATGGACCAGATTGAAGTGCCGTGGTCGAATGGTGGCCTAAATATTTGCTAAAGTTGCTGCATAATATGAGCTACACATATTTCTGCCAATTTTCGCAATAACCAAGCTATTTCAGATGTAGCCAAGTTGCGAAGGCAAATTTTTTCCCACCAACAGCCTCGAAAGGTAGCCAATTTGGCGCAAAGTAGGCAAATGTGGCAACCCTGATCTTGACCCACCGTGGTGGCTTAGCGGCTATGGTGTTGCGCTGCTAAGCACGAGTTCGCGGAAGCAAATCCGGGCCACGGCGGCCGCATTTCGATGGGGGCGAAATGCAAAAACGCCTGTGACCCGTGAATTGGGGGCACGTTAAAGGTTCCCTGGTGGTCAAAATTAATCCGGCGTGCCTCACTACGGCATGCCTCATCATCAAATCGTGGTTTTGGCACGTAAAACCCCAGAATTCAATTCAATTCACTTCAGCAGGATCTTGTGCTTGCAGTAGCAAGAAGAAAAGGCGGTTAAAGACGGGACAAAAGGTGATGTGTCAGTGGCGCAGCAGGCGTGTGCATACCCTATCAAAATGTGCAAGCCCTACGCACCAATGTAAATCATTTTTCTTTTGTTTTTCGAATATTGCTTCTTCTGCTCATTCTCAGTCTTCAGTGAAACCTGGTTTTTACCTGAAATGACATCAACTGTGTATTTTCCTGTGTATTATAACGTACGTCTTTCATAGGGATCTACATTATTGCTCCCGGAAACAGAAAGCTGGGCCATGGCGTCCTTATCACTGTTGATAGCGCGATAAAATGTGTCCGTCGCTTGAATCTAAAGTGCAATCATGAGGATGTTTGGATAGACAGGCGCTGTTCATGTGGTGAACGGCTGTTGCTTGGTGCATTCTATGTAGCACCTGACGTAACTCCTGCTGCATTTTGTCTTATCCTGCATCAATTGATACCGTTATAATTTCGCATAATAACTACTAACTGTTAATCATTGGGGACATTATTGTAACCGGAATTTCAAGGATTTATAATAATGTCTTCCAGAATACCTTTACATTTCTCAAAAATGCCACTCCTCACTTGACTTTACCTCTTTTAATTCCATGCAGTGGCTAAACTTCACTGAGAACTGCTGTGGCAACGTTCTAGATCTCTGTCTTACGAATCTTGATACTGTGTCTGTCATGGGTATACGTTCACCTGGTTGCGCCACATAAGTTTCACCGTGCTTTAGCAGTTTCTTTAACTCTGGTAGCACAAAAGCTCAGCATCTGTTCCGATAACAACACGAAGCGCAGCTTCAACTTTTCCCTTGGATGCAGCGGTTGGTTGCAGTTGGCTTGAGGTTGGCTTGTACGATTATCTTGAAAACACTGACTACGTAAAACCGCTCATACCTTCAAAACCGCCCAAATGTCAAAGTTCCCTCCATTTTGGTTTTCTAAAGAACTAAAAACGACAATGCGCCGGGAAGACCGTGCACACAGAAAAGCGGGGCAAACAGACCTAGATAAGAGGAAACTTGAATTAGGGTGCTGTCGTTGTCTTTGCAAACTTTATTATAACAATGGTCACTACAACCACGTTGAACGTGTTGAAGCGAGCATGACACATAATTCTAAATATTTCTCGAGATACATGAGCTCTCACTTTTTTAAAGTAATCTTCCCTCTCAGTCTGGTACCATGTGTATATGGTATCGCCCAATGAAGACCTTCTTTTCAAGTGTATGAAGCGCCTCGAACCGCACTGCTTAAGACGTACGGCAGCATACTTGTCCCTGATCTCACAAGCACCTTCAACAGTTCCCTAAAGTATCGTACCTTCCCCAGAGCTTGGAAGGTAGCCCGGGTAGTTCTAGTACAAAAATCTGGTGCTACAAGTACATGCAGTTAATTATTACCATCCCATATCTGTCCTCTGTGCTGTGTGAAAAGTGTTTGAATCTGTATTAAATTCCTTCTTTCTGGGGTTTTACGTGCCAAAACCAGTTCTGATTATGAGGCACGCCGTAGTGAAGGGCTCCGGATTAATTTTGACCACTTGGGGTTCTTTAACGTGCACTACAACGCAAGCACACGGGCGTTTTTTTTTTTTTTTTTTTTTGCATTTTGCCTCCACCGAAATGCGGCCGCCGCGGCCGGGATTCGATCCCGCGATCTCGTGCTCAGCAGCACAACGCCTTAGCTGACTGAGCCACCCCGGCCTGATTACTGTTAGTGCTAAGAACATTTTGATAGATAAACAGCATGGCTTTGTATCACGGCGCTCCACAACGACAAACTTGGTCACATTTATCACCCATGCTTCCAGTGTGGTACATAATAGGGGCCAATAGACGCCCTTTAGTTTGATCTGAGGAAAGCATTTGAACTAGTTTTCCATGAGATCCTTATTACAAAGCTCACGCAAATGAACATACCTTCTTCCATCCCTGCCCTGGTATCATATTACCTAAGCAATAGATAGTGCTACGTTGGCAATGATGGACAGAGTTCTATTGGCTATGAAGTCGCTAGCGGAGTTCCTCAAGGATCTGTTCTTGGTCCTCTTCTCTTCTTACTGTTCATAAATGTCAGTTCGTCAGCAATTCAACACTCTTCATTCCTTCTCTATGCTTAAGACTTTAAGCTATTTAAGACTGTCAACAGTGTTCAGTACTGCACTGACCTCCAAGAAGACATTTTTTCACTCTAAAAGTGGTGAAGAGACAATAAGCTACTCAACCCGCCGTGGTTACTCAGTGGCTATGGTGTTGGGCTGCTGAGCACGAGGTCGCGCGATCGAATCCCGGCCATGGCGGCCGCATTTCGATGGGGACGAAATGCGATAACACCCGTGTACTTAGATTTAGGTGCACGTTAAAGAACCCCAGGCGGTCCAAATTCCCGGAGTCCCCCACTACGGCGAGCCTCATAATCAGATCGCGGTTTTGGCACGTAAAACCCCATATTTAATTTTTTTAATAACCTACTCTTAAGTGCTTCTAAAACAACGGTATAAAGTTATACGCACAAAACACACCATCTGCCATTTTCATATACCCTTCGGTATGCTCCAGTGACCACGGTTGATGAATTGAAAGATCTTGGTCTGTACTTTGACAAAACGCCAAGCTTCTCTTCGCACGCTAAATATGCGAAACAACGTGTGTTTCGCGCTCTTGAAATTGTTTGTCGTATATAGTATGGTTTGCAATCTCCTGTTGCCTTTCTGAAATTCTATTCTACTGTACGTGCGCCTTCTACTACCAGAGTATACATCTGTTGCTTAGGGCGGAACGAGCCAACCTAATTCTGACTTCATTGAACGCGTCCAAAATAAATTGATATCAATTTTCAAGTGCTGCCTTTGCCTTTCTGGCGACTATGGTCCAGCCCTCTCAAATATACCTCAACTCACACTTCTAAAATTAAGACGTTTTAAATCACCCCTCTTATTCCTCTATAAGGTGGTCCATGGCATTATCTTTGCCCAAGGGTTCTTAATCAGTTGCAATTTTTCATACCGCAAAAGTATACCAGGCAACATTCCGCATTCTCTGCCCGGATTTGCTGCATAAGAGACTGTCCTATGGCTCCACTGCAAAAAACATGGTATAAGTATTCTGCCTGTATTGAAATAATTCAGAGTTAATTTCCTGTGTTTTGTATATATATAGGTAATCATGTTGTATGATTGCCTCCCTTTTACGCCCGCCTCCTCGTTTTCTGCTTCGCTATTTGTTTCTCTATCTCACGTTGTTTTGTACCACATTTGCCTTCTCTGTACATTTTGTCTCGCGTGTTACTTTTTATGTGCACCAGTATGAAGGCTCCGTAGCTGTTCCTAGGCACTGCAATAAACATTTGATTTTATTATTATTATTATTATTATTATGCGCAAAAGCAATAGTTCACCACCACGATAGATCATTGGGAAAACCAATAGAAGAAAACATTATTCAGTAACGATCTCTGCAGTCATTATACAAACAGATAATTTAAGCAATGTTTCCGTTTCCTTAGATAAAGTGGTACGCGTCCAGCGCCTAATATTTTTTTTGGCATGTAGGTATGTCTCTTATACTTGCACAATCTATTTCTTCCTATTGCTATTTCTTCTACACGAATCAACAGTGTGGGGCAGCAAATCAGACGCGCTTGGAGAAGGATAACTGGAATCTCTTTGCTGATTATTGCTTATCAGCTACGAGCATGATAGTCCCTGAATAGTGTTGGGATGAACGAGTCTTCTATCCCATTGGCAAAACAACATTGATAACTTGGCATAATTTGTTGATCCCTGCATCAGCTTGCGGCCTGCTGTTGGAGCGATGCCTATATCATCATACTCTCTCCTCAAATATATGTAATATCACAGAGAGCTCGCGGCAATGGCTGCTGTCAATAAACTGTTCTGCGTGTTTATCAGTGAACAAGGCTGTAAAGAGTACTCTTTGCTTTGTCTGTGGTGACTGTTCCACATTGACTAAGCTGGAGAAAGATCATCATGTGGCTCCCCGAGCACGACTAGGCCTTCAAATGCCTTACTTGCTGACACTTCAAAACTACCTCTGAGTCTACAAGCTCATCAAAGGACCTTGTACCACATAGATCGCCTATCTCGGGCCATGGATGGCAGGAAGCTTTTTTTGAGTGACTGCTGAACAGACCAGTGTTGCGTTTTGGAAAAAATACATTTGCCTTCATTGAGATTGTAAATGTCGAAGGAAACGTTAGACTAGAGCGAGAAAACATACCGTCCTCAGGTACTGGTCGCTCTAAAATTCCAGGAGTTTGAAATAAAACATCAGTACTCCCAGGTCTGCCGCAAACTGACAGTGTTCCCTGTTTAGAACAGTCGTACTAAATTTTTTCGAAGATTAACATAGATGCTTTTGCTGACAAAGGCAGTACAACTCATATGTGTTCTATGACACAAAGCCTGCACCATAGCGTTCTATACGAATAGAATGTACGGCATAATTTATATCGGTGGAATTGTTGAGCATCAATATGGTGCTGAAACATATTAGCCAAAATCTGAAATCGCCAAAGGCTGTTGTCTTTGTCGACTCTTTGTCGACTTCCGTTAGACTCTCAGGCGGCTGTCCAGCGCTGACGATGACTCCACAAAAGTTTCGTCAAGTTAGTTGGTTCATACTTACTGTAGCATACATCCTCCCTTATGTCTTGTTTGTAAACTAGGATGCACGCTACAGAAACCCTACCTCACCATGTAGCGTGAAGGTTTCAAGATGGCCAATCAAACGACATCTCAGGGTAGAATACTAATGTTTCAAGGGATACAGTCACACATTGTTATCTAGAGAAATGAGGCAACTGAAGACCTTGCGGCTTCAACACACAAGTGTAACTTCACTGACGATACCTTCTACAAATTCTAAGACGCCCACCTGCTTATACACCGCCACCTACAATACTCAAACCCCCATCGACGTGTCGCCAAGGGATTGTATTCTGCAACAACCTGTGGCCATGCTTTCACCCGCCGCTGGTGCCTGTGGCCACCACCAATATATTTTGGGCCCAATAAAAGTTTATTCATCATCATCACCCGCCTCGCAAGGTACCTTTTGCTGAAGTTGCGCATCGGGTGCGTTAGTGTAGCATATAAGTATAGCACATTGCCTTCACCGACAAGAACGTGCGCCACTTGTGGACACTACAGCGAAACACTTGAGCACTTACTTTAGAATGCCCAACTTTGAATGTGTTGTCGCTCTGTACAACTGTGGAAGTTTCCGCAGCTTGAGTCTTCTTGGAACTGCGCTGAATGATTTTTTATTTCCGGAAGGTCGAGCTTCAACTCTATACGAAGCTCACAGAGCTGTACTGTAATTATTCTCAACTACAGGGCTTGATTTTCGTCTGCAGTGCTGATACAATGCGTGTGATCTGTGGGAGGAGGTCACAAAGCTTTTCGTTCGTAAGTGCTGTTTGTGTTTGAACGGCGGCCTTATCTAATATATCTCCAACATCATGATCGGCTGGCATCTGCTCGTGCGAACAATTTTAGCATATTAACTTTTTTTGTGAATACAGGTCCTGGTGGTTGTGGCGTTGGGCCTTCCTCTTCTTTATCCCTTCTATTGCTATAGCAATTATATAGATACTCGACGTACAGTCACGCCGTTCCTGTCTGTGCTGACATACTGTCCGGCGATATCGACGGCGCATGCGCGGCCCACGCGCGAGTGTTGGACTCATTTGATCTGCTGCGGGTGCGAGAAGGAGAGCCAGATTAAGGCAAGAAAGCTGCTGTCTTGTGCGATATAGGCGCGCGCTGAGCCATGCTTCCTGCTGGAAAGCACAAATATGTCCTCGCCTATCAAATCGCTCTCGGCTTGTTCGATACGTGCGTTATTAGATCTGCAAAGACGCCCAGGACTTGGTTAAGCTACCAAGTCGACCCACCGTCTCGGTGTACTCAATCGGCTCGCAAGGGCAGCGCTCTGCCTTTCCCTGCTGATGGGCGTTGTGCGCACGAACGCTAACGTTTCTGCTGAGCCGATTTGTGCCTACACTGGTCAAGCTAAACCTTTCTAATCCTGTAACTGGGCGCAGACTGACGCCAACGGTCTTGCGTCAGTCTCACCTCGTGCGCCATAGAACTGCGACGGCTGCAACGCCGCTGCCGGCGCTCCTCATTCCGTCAGCGTTGTGAGACTCCTGGTAGCTGCCAGGGCGCTGTTTCCGCGGCCCAGCAGCAGTTGCGTCGCATGCTGCGTAGCGCCAACATGGCGGCCCCGCGTATAATTAGAACACTCTCCAAGGAGCTTGAACTTTAACCGAAAACCTTTCTGTGATGCTTCTGCCACCTGTGTTTTCCATTTTCTCTGTCCCTTTCAATTAGGTGAGCGTGGTGTCGCTTCTGTGAGACGATTGCTAGCCTGCATCTCTTTCGGTCTGTGTTATGTGGTGTTTATATATGTACATGATTAGTAATAATAATGGTCATAATACCTTTGCAATATTATCTGGTTCAGTTGCCTGTTTTCTCTCGCATATATCTCGATCGCTTGAGGAGCTCCGCAAGAAAGCTAGCAATGTCTATATTTTACACGTGAACGTGAGCAGACAACCACTGCGCGGAAGGCTACTCGAATCAACATTATTAAAAATTCTACCGACTTCTAATATTGCAGAACCTCACTTTTCTGCTGAAGGTTGAGGTGCTAAACCCGCCAGCTCCGACAAAGCAAAACATCATCGGGGATATCAGATCAATATTAGCATAGAATATTTAGGCGAAGTCGCCCTTCCAGCTTGCAGATGACACTGTCTTGCTCAGTAATCGCAGAGATAACTTGCAGCAAGGGATTGAGAACCCGGACCATCAGAGTCTAGAAGATGGTTTGGAGATTAACCCGCCGTGGTTGCTTAGTGGCGTCGGCGTTACGCTGCTAAGCACGAGGTCGCGGGATCAAATCCCGGCCACGGCGGCCGCATTTCAATGGCGGCGAAATGCAAGAACACCCGCGTATCGTGCATTGGGTGTACGGTAATGAGCCCCAGGGGGTCAACATTAATCTGGAGTCTCCCACTACGGCGTACCTCATAATCAGATCGTGGATTTCGCTCGTAAAACCCAAGAAATTGTTATTACTTTTGGAGATTAATGCACCAAAAACGATAGTAATGTTCCGTAGCGTGGCATGTGAACAGGTTGTACAAGTGTTAACGAGATTGATTGGTAGTCAGTCTCCTTACCCTGTGAAGCAGACCATACATCTAGCCGAAATAGTAACAACGAAAACGTATCACGAGAATAAAATATAAAGAAGACTAAGGCTGGGGGGGGGGGGGGGGGATGACTTACATGGTAGGTATTATCAAGTCATGAACAGAAATTTACTGATATAAATAAAAAAATCAGTTTTGCCCGAAAGGCGAAGCATTGATAGCGTTACCAAACTATTAGACAATTTCAAAAAGTAAGGATGGTCGCTTTATCGGCGACATAAATTGCTGGAAATATTCGCTAAATAATTAATTTAACAAGCATGGCGTCACGCGTGCACAAACAAACATTAAAAGGGCCGCGATTTTGTACCGATGCCTTCTGCTCGATTCGGTGTCTCTCTTACCATCTACCGTTCACGGCCGGCTGATCTCATATAAACTCGGGCAGAGAGTCGCTCTGGCCGCTGACGAAGCGCGAAAAGTGCGAGGAGGAATAGCATTTAAAAAGGCATCGCTACAATATCGCAGCCCAGGGAGCGTATTCTTGAAGAGGCACTTCCGGAGAGATAACTTTCAGTGTGTGCTGATTGGCTGGTTGAGAAAAACCACTCGAATCAGCCAATGTGCGTTAGAATACGCTACGTGTAAGTGATAGTATCGCTGAAATCGATCGTCCAAGAATACCGCCCCAGATCTGACTCGATGACCACGAACACTAGCTGTCACACGCTGGCGTGATGAAAAGGACTGGCAGCGGGGAACGAATGCTTCGTGCTACCGCTCACTTCACCGCGTCTCCAAAACTTAGATTATGCGACTTGCAACATTAGGCGCGCGGGAACAAACCGTGCATGATGCCATCGGCCATCTTAGCTCGCCCTTAAACTTTGCACCTGATCGCACTATTATCGCAGTCATTCTTATAAGGAGCATCACGGTAGCGGCGACGGTGAAAGTTCCTTTTCGAAAGCTCTTTTTCGATCCGCGTCGAAGCATTATAAACCGTGATCAACCGTACTCCGGTGGCGGTGGCGTATGGCCTGGCCCGTGGGCCTTCTCTTGAAAGCGATCTGCGATGGGGTCAGAGTGCGCCGAGTGCTGATTGCTTCGTGTCGCTGTGTTCTGGCTGTATAGTTCGCGTTGAAGAAAGATGCAGCACTAAGGTCAATTTGCTCGCTGCTGCGGGCCGTATCTTGAAAGCGATCGTCTTACGTGACGGACGGATGGAGGGACGGGTATCCTCATTTGGTAGGCTTAGAAATGCTTTCGCATAGGTATGGACCGCGCATCGCTGCAACAAAATTTTTTTTCTACAAAAGACAAGGAGTGACCAGCGACGTATTGAGGAGCTAAATATCCCTTTTATCGTTGAACTACATAACAATTTTTATCAGTATATAATCTATATATAATCACAACCAATAAGCTTTTCTTTGATTTTAAAAGCGGGATAGATAAGCCTGTGTGTAAAGTGATTTAAAGTGTAAAGTGAGGGTAATTTTAAAATTTTTTCGTCTTTTTTTGTTTTACATTCGTTACCTAAAAACACTAACGAAACCCCTGCCTAGGACAACAATACGCAGAACAGATAGTGCCAGTAGAAACTGTAAGCGAATAACGAATTTGAGCGTTGTCCTTTGCAGTAGGGACAAATCAAGGAAAATTTATTAGCTTCTGTGCAATGGTATCTAACAGTAGCAACCACCAAAGAATGCCTACACACAAACAATAAAACAGTTAAATCCGCATAAAATTCACCATGGAATCTGAAATAGCTCGAACCCATTGAAAATCGCTCATTGTCAACTCGTATATAGCGTTCATTGCGTTTACATGATTGTCCATCCACTTATTGATTTTGTGTCTCAAAAATAAATAAAGCACCAAGAACTACCACTTTACGAGAATTCGGGTTGTGTCGCAGGCGTTTTTATATAAATCTATCAGGTCTCTAAAAAAACAGTCCTATAAGCAAAAAAAAAAAAAAAAACGTTGAAGCGTGCTGACACTCAGCAGTGTCAGTACTGGTGCTTCAACCTTCTGATGAAACTTTCTCAGAACGTGGTGCTGACTATGGACAATTGTTTCAGATGCACATCCTCGAACTTGTAAGACAACAGCAGTCTGTAGCTTTATGACTGTATCAGACCTCAGAAAATAAATGTTGATGTTACATTTAACCTAGTTGTGAGCATTTTTTTAAGGAACGCATTTTTTAAGCTGCTTTCAATCCATGCGCTCAATTCATGACCTTCATTAATGTGACGAATTAATAATTATTTATTAATTCTGAAAGCGGAGGAATTTTGTGCTCCCTAACAATTTTACCACGAGTTTTGTCTACGTGTCATATCTGTATTTCTGCACTGTTAAATAATGTACACCTTTAAAAGTCAACACGGGTGCAAATTTGTCTATAACTCACACCCTTACACCCTTTTTCGGTGTAAGGATTGAGTTACACCCGTTTTACAACCTTATCACGCTTTTCAGGGTGTAAATTATTTCGAATAGCACCAACCCATGATGAGAAAACATTGCCTTGCACCGTTCCTCCATCGTTTAAAGCAGCAGCACTTAAAATGTTATGCGAAATGTGCGAAGGCGTCTTGGTTTTTCCTCCCTTACTTTTCGTGTGACGTCAGTATGAAACTCAACACAAGAGAAAAGCTTCTCTGTCTCGGTCAATCAAGGCCGCACTAAATTCTTCATACTTGGAAGTCCATCTCGGGAAACCCGTCCATATCACGCTCCATGTTTACTTTGCATAGACCCGTGCCGGCGCAGTACACAAACTCGTGGCTCGATTTGTACGTGTTTTAGTCATCCTGAGTTCAGCATGGAAAATTGCGTTGCGGAGCTTCCCTCTGAATGCGGTTTCATTTCTCTCCTTCACAGACATTTCTTTTTTTTCCCGACCAGCATCCAGCGGTGATGGCGTTTCAGTAGTAGCTGCCAAGTTTCCTTTAGAGTCCGAGCGCCATGTATTCGCGCAGAATGGGGCTGCTTGTGGCGTATGTGCCGCTGTGCCCACAGTAATTGTTTCATGGTTTCGCGCGTGGCGGCGAAACCACCGAGCCGCCCGCACACTCCCAACCGGCGGAGGCGTCCTTCGCAGAGCGAGTTTTCTTGTTGGGGCGAAGAAATGAATCTGTCTCAGCCTCTACACTTCCAAGTCCGATTGAAGGATGCGCTGCATGCAGAGGCACATCTGTCCGTCGGATGCCGGCTATTTCTTATGCATCTCCGTTGCTCCGGCCCGTGTACACAACAACAACAAAATAATAACGATAATAAAACGCAAGGGCGGCAGCTTCGTGAAATATAACTGATCTGACTGCATATATTTGTGTTAGAAAGAGTATTCAAATAAACATTGGAAGTAGAGGACCAGGAAGAGAATATATGTGTGTGTGTGTGTATTTTATGATATGACAGAACATCTGAAGAAACCGCTGCTTTCCCGGTCATCTTTGTTTATTTTTTCTTCTTATTGCTCATAAATTTTAAAAGAACACAACCAACTAAAGTGATATTTCTTCGATCCGCAAGACAAATGTTTCCGGCCAACGCATTTAAGGCGCCTTGTTCAAATATGGTAGATCCATTGATCTGACATTGAGCGCACTCCACAAGGCAGAATGACTATGGTAACCGGTCTTCCTCAATCATTTCAAACGGAAGTGAATACAAAGCTTACGGATGAGAGATAACAACGTTGTTTGCCCAAATAAAACACAACATGAGAAGTTCACTTTGAATAAGAAATCGTTTTAAAAAGAAACTGCTCCGGATGCATGTTTATTTTATTCCTGAAAGGGGAGATATATTTATAACCACTTTGCGTCTTCCCCGATGATAAAATATTACGGTATCTGCTATGTTTACGTTGGCTCTTTGTACGAGGCACACATCCACAGCGAAAACACTCGGATCCTTTTCTGTCTTTTTTTTTTCGACACAGAGCAACCAACCGACAAGTAAGCATCTTGACAAGATTTCGTAAAACAAAATAGTGAACTATTCTTCTGGAGCAACATACAAGATAACATGTACGTATAACATGACTTTTACAACATGCATAACCACTATCGTGCCTGCTACGGTTCCCAGAGACAGTCGCTGATGACGGCGTGGGCACGCCGCGACGACCGGCCGCTTTGTGAGCAGACGATTTTAGAATGCCGGCTGACACGGTCTTCACACCAGAAGGCGACGAGGGTGCTACTGTGGTTGCCCTGGTCAAGCGACCTGTTTGAACGACTGTGACACACCCGAGTTCCTTTGTTTGTTTGTTTGTTTGTTTGTGTGTGTGTGTGTGTGTGTGTGTGTGTGTGTGTGTGTGTGTGTGTGTGTGTGTGTGTGTGTGTGTGTGTGTGTGTGTGTGTGTGTGTGTGTGTGTGTGTGTGTGTGTGTGTGTGTGTGTGTGTGTGTGTGTGTGTGTGTGTGTGTGTGTGTGTGTGTGTGTGTGTGTGTGTGTGTGTGTGTGTTTGCGCGCTTCCGTCTCCCCTTTCTGTCTCCCCTTACCCCTTTCCAAACTGGATATATCTGTCTTCCGGTTAACCTCCCTGCCTTTCGCATCTCATTTATCTATCTCTCCCTAGCGTGCCTGCGCTCTAGGGAGAGGGGAAAAAAGAAATCCGTCAATCTTACTCATGTTTCCATAAGGATTGTAGGTGCGGGGTTATTCCTAAGTCGTCCTCCTACTCTGACTCAACGAAAGGTAACGGCGTATTAACGATGAACTAACGGTGAATGAGGAGCAACGCCAGTCCTCGAGGAGGACGAGCAAGAGAGACGTAGATTCTCGATTCTAAAGCATCCCTTTCTGCATTCGGCCTTTTCTATAACGGCGATCAACCAACGCCGCGCAGCCACTTCTTCGTCGAGGTTGTTCGCTTGCTCCGGCTCTCGTAGTCCACTGGCATGTGCGGTGTGTATGCCGCGAAATGGGAGCGAATATGTTTCTTGTAATTAGAGGCCGTCTGCGACTGAAAGATCCATGCGGTAGGAATTATTTGTTGTGCGGTATTCTGCTGGATAAAAAAACAAACATTAGTTCAAAATTACGTTTGGTTTAATTATGGACAGAATCACTCGCAGTTTTGACGTTTCAAAGGAACTTCAGCTGTAACTTCTCGCCTTGTTCCGCGCATAATTTAATGAGCACCACAGCCCTGACAATGAACTCAGTATCGTGCTACCTGCAGGTGCATATGTTCTAACGTGTATACAATATGCCGTTCATAAAACCATGTAAGCGCCAAAGTGCGTAACTCCATACGAAAACACCCTAATGAAGCAACTATGCATTTTTTTTTGTTTTTGTTTTTTTCTTTTCCTTTTTTTTGCGTAGGCGGCACACGTGGTCCCGCTAGAACAAGTGCGCCAGTCACATGAGCTCGTCCATTATGGTTTTTTGTCGATGACCTTTAGGCGTGTAAGCATGTGCTCGAAATAGTATAATGATGCAGTTACCTTTCCCTAATCACGTTGCAGGTCTTTATCAACAAAAATGAATATTCAGGGAGTGAAATAAGGAATATGTTTGCTTAGCCTTGAAGAACGGAATATTTGCAAATCGGAAGAAGAAAAACTTATCGCGTCGTTTAAACTAATGGCGGAAGCGGCATGCCATGTATACTCCATGTTTTAACTTATTTACCAAAGGTTGCACGTACAAGGTACACGCAACTTGCTTCTGCATAAGCGTGAACTACAAGAGGAGCCGGCCACCGCCATTCGCACTGCTCGCTGCGCAACGTTTACCTCGCGATTGACTCGCTTCATCTTTCATTGAAGAGGCCCGCAACAGCCTTTCACCGGTACAGTTCTTTCTTGGCTTTACCTCTCCGCTCGTCATGGCAAGCACGTTGCATCGGACAAGGGGTAATGCGCGAAGTACTCACGGATGCCGAGGCAGCCATGCCAGCCGGCGCACGCATACTCCTTCACGTTAAAAGGCACTGTGTGACACCGTGGAGCCGCTCATGTGGCTTGTTTATTTGTTCTTGGCACATGTGGCTGTGGGTGCAATGGCAGGTGACGTTAGTTAAATGCAGTGACAGAATAGCGCGCCTGGGTCAGATTCGTCGAATAGCAAGTTCACGTGCATGGCGCCTCGCTCGGTTCTGACCATTTAGCGCTGACTATGCAGAGTACAAGAAAAGCTCGTGGCAGGGAGGACGAAGATATTTTCATGTTCACCTGTATAAGACGCAAGCCCAAGGGACGGCAATAACCCGAGCATTGCCTCACCTGTGGACGTGGTTTCAATAAAGACACCATTTACTTTAAATAAGTGTGTTTGACCCAATGCCCCTGCAGCTGTGATTTTCTCTTCAGCTGAAGAAAGAGTTGGCAATGGTGGATCTCTTCTTAAGTCTTGATTGAAGGATGTTTTTTTTTTGGCACTCTGGCTGGGCACAAGCAATACACATGCTTTGACGAATAATAATAATAATAATAATAATAATAATAATAATAATAATAATAATAATAATAATAATAATAATTTCTATACCGTCACCCGGACCAAACTTGACGTCTAAGTGCTGGCGCACGCATACATTAAAAAAAGGGGGGGCAGGGGAAAAAGTAAGGTTAAAAAAATGAATAAAAAGATCAATCTTGAAAAAAGTGTACAGGGTCGACCACATCTAAGGTGGACACCTCATTAGTATTCAAGACATCATAAAAGCTGATGTTCAGTATATGATTCGAAAAATCATTATTGTGTTTATCGACGCCATGATTACACATCGTATAACGAACATTTCACTCGTGAAGAAGAATAAACGCTGTAGTTTTACCGGCTTGAATACTAATGAGGTGTTCACCTTAGATGTGGTCTACCCTTTACATACAGCGAAGCGTGAGCTGAATACAAAATAAAAATGAGGAGAAGGGCAGTTGCACAATGTGCGAAACTATGACACAATAACGCAAAGCTCCGCAGAGAACAATGACAGCGATTCATGAAAAAATATCAAGATCATGAAAATAAGCGTTACGAAAACTGTATTCTGTGTACTGTTGAGTGTTGGTGATGACAGGCATGAAAATGAAAAGGTCTATGTTCTCTAGTGACATTGCGAGGAATTCTAAACATGATACAACTGAGTAGTTAATGGCAGGTGAGGATACCGTGAAGTTGTTCAACATGAAACGGAATGTCAGCGAGATTACGTCAGCAGGCGAAGTAAGGGCAATGACAATAATCCAGCGGTGCTAGAACAAGGTCCAGTGTTCGTGGTAGGAAAGCGGTGATAATATATGCTTAGAAACATTAGCCCCACAGAGCAGTGGTGTATTTATAAACATTCGTTTCACGAACATACCCTTATAGTAACATCACCCCGTACTCACCTAGGCTGTGGTTCAACAGCCGTGAATATAGTTATAGAAACATACGAGACGATTATAACAGTGTGTATGCTGCTCTGCTGTTTAATTCGACTAGTGCTCAAACTGTTAATTGTAGATAAAGAGCACGACTAGTTCGTTTGTTAGATGCAGTTTTTGTTACCACATAAAATAGTTTTCGTTAGTAAAAATTGGCCGCATATCCGCTTGCTTCGCTGCAAATGACGTCGAAAGACGGCAGTCTTCTGCCGCCCTTGATACGTAACACTCTCTTCTCCCTCCTCCCATCCCTCAAGCTGTGCCCCTTTCCTGTCACTCCTCCCATGATGGATGCAATGAAGGTTTTGCTGAATTCAATTCGAAATTTCCTCGTTCGCTCTGCTCTCGCGCCATCTGTTGGAACGTTTTATTACTGTTGGCTTAAAGCCGGCTACAGAGCTGCGGCTTCAGTTGGCTTGTTTTTAACGGGTAGCGTCTCTTCGACGCCATTTCTAACGCGGTTATTTTTCATTTACCAGTGGAACGTGTATTCTTAATTAAATAACCGCTTCGAATCACGATTAGGTACATATATTGTGCCTCAAATAGGCCTGAAGTTTCTTTTGTGCTGTATAATGTTGACGTGTATGACCCCGTGCCACCAGTGCTAGTAGCTTGGTTGGTTTTCACCGGGCGGCTGAATCGGTTTTGGCCGGGTGGTTGAATCGAGTGACAGACAGACAGACTAAGTGTTTTGTGTTTAGGTAACCCAAGAAAGACTATCGCCTTTAATAACAGTATGACGCGTACAAACTTATTTTCCTATTCAGCCTTGTTCGGTCCATCCTCTCCGACGCAACGACTCCTTCTGCGGAAAATGTGTTCTCACAAAGAACCGTCACATTTTTCTTTTGTTTTCAATGCGGTGCTTATTCGATATTACTGCTGTGCAGGGCAAGAAGGCGGTGCTAAGGCACACAGCTTATGCATCATGTGGTTTTACCAACCACCGTGATCACGGTGTTGAGCCACGCCATCGGCCTCATACATGCAGGAGGCCCAACGTAGACATAGCACTGTAAATTTTCAAGGCGTGAAAACGATACCGGTGGCGGACGCAAGTATGCTCGCGTTTGGCATTGTTCGGATGTTTCGGGGTTGCATTGAGTTTGCCGTATTTGAGCGCTCTTGTGTTTCAGTTGCCGCGCCAAGCGATAATATGGTGAGTTCTTTTTTTTTCAATTAATGCTGGCAATCCGCAGACGCAGTTTCTTTCATCGACTGGGAAGCGATGCAGCCAAAATAGTTCAAAAACACACACCTCGTTCTTGATGCACATCGCATAACGACTTCAGAGTGATTCCCCACGTACTTGTATGAGCTGGCATCACAAAACTAATTCACTGAACAAGCTGAAGCACCTCCAACTTGTTCCAGACCACGCGATGACAAAACATTGAAGCAGCCCCGCATCGGCTCGCACAAGCCATAAAGGAGGAAAGCCTCACCGAGCGCTGGTTGTTGCCAGATCTTTGCTCCTCGACCAATGAAAGGGCTATAGACAGCACAAGGCCTGAGCATTTTCACATGATCGCGCAACTACTGCTCTTTTTCTCCCCATATTTCTCTCTTTTCCCCTCTATACCCCAGTGCAGGGTAACAAACGAGGCGTGCGTCTGGTTATATAAACTCCTCGCCTTTCCTTTTTTATCTTCCTCTCTTTCACTCTGAGCAACGCCGGAGTCCTCCGAACGGTGAGATCACATAAGTATGCCAACTTTTCCATGTCTGGCTCGACGAAAGTAATATTCATTGAAAGCGCCAATTTATTGCCTCGCTTTCTGTATTTGTGACGCGGTTGTGACTGGAAGACTCGTTTGTCACCGCCCCAACTTGATTGCACGCATCTTCGGCCCACTGTCTTGCTATGGTCTACGTCTTATATGGAAGGCAAAGGTTTTTTGTTACATTCGCGGGTGCTGCACCGCTCCTCGCTCAAGGCAACGTCGGCGGCTGCAGCACCCGGGCTCTACGCTGGGTCCGCGCAGTTGCTTTTTCTGAACGTGATGTCACCTGCGTAAAAACGTCTTTGCTTTATCTCGTCTCACGGAAATTGATACAGTTGATGCGATTGTGGACGTGATAGAAAGCAATTGTCGGCCCTTCCAATTCGTGAAGATGGTTAACCAGCAAAGCTGAAATGTGCGGCCCCGGTGTTTATCACTGGGTTAATCCAGAGGGTTCATTAAAGTATTTCTCAATTATGAGGTTACACACACGTTCGGCTGCGACGGAGAGAACGACGTAACTGACGGTATCCCCGCAGTCCGTCGTTGTCGCTTGCGTTCGATGTCTCGAGTTTCCTCGGCGGCGTGGTTAGCGGCATTCGTCCGCCCCATTACGGCTTGCGATTCTTCGAAATTAAAGTGCTTCAAAATTTAATCTGTGCGTTACGTAAGACAATTAATGGCTCATACCCCCTTAAGCAATGGCTCATACCCCCGTAAACGCGGCTTCCGCATTAAGACGATAGAAGAGAAGCGAAATTCTACGCTGGAATGATTAGCGGCAAAGCAGCCAGCTGTGGAAGCAGACGACGACGACGAAGGCTGGAGCAGTGGCACGAGAGCGTTCCGAGCACGAGCACAGCGAATGAGCCAGCTGCGGAAGAAGACGACGACGTTCGAGCAGATCTGAGAGCAGCTGTTTTTTTTTAGCGTTACGAGAGAGAAAGAGAGAAAAAAATATTTACAGAAAGGCAGAGAGGTCGGCCTGAGCTGTAACTTGCTCAAGCCTGCTACTCTACACCGTGGAAAAGGGACGAGGAGGAAAAGAGTTCATGAATGATGATGATAATTATAAGAGGAGGAGATGTGTATATACAAGTTTACAACGTTGTGGCATCTCTAAAGCCGTGCGTCTAGCCCAGTGGCCTGTAGAAAGACTATAGCGACTCTGGTTATCAGGGATGAGCTGTTTGCATTGAGCCGAGGACCTCAAAGAAACTCGTCTGATAGGGGCCTCTTATCGACTTTTGCAATTGGAGACCAGTTTATGTTGTTCTTGCGCGTACGCGGGACAAACGCAAAATATATGATCAAGTGTTTCTGGTACCTGGCAGTAGTCACAATTGGGGCTAGTGTCACTGCAACCAATCATATCTATAACGATTCGTGAATGCGACACCAAGGCGAATCCGGTGCACCATGCTTGTTTGGCTTCTTTTTAGCTTGTGAGGAATGCGGTATTTCATTTCTGGGCCCCATTTATGCACTCGCTTGTGTTGACGATCTGGTTGGGTCCGGTGCTCCGACGTACAATTGAGTATTACGCAACGAAGTAGGGCATTTGTGTCTGTTCGTGAGAATGAAATGCGTACCTCAGTCGCATTATTTAAAGCAGCTTTCACTTAGCGTCTGTATGTTCGTTCCCTATCCCGCCACAGTGTGAAGGTGTCCACTGAAAGGTGATAATATGACCATTTATTTTTGCATGGTTGAGAAGCTCTGCGATTGCTAGAGCGTTGAATAAAACGGGCCCCGCCTGACGACACAGTAAATGGTTTGAAGAGCTGGTTTGGAATCGCAGAATATCGTCCATGCGCAAGGAGGCTCCTTGAAGAGAAATCGAAGTGCCTCCCGGATAGCAGCAAGTTCTGCGGCAGTTGATGTTGACCTATGGTCTAGTTTAAACTGCCGTGTGACGATCATATGTGGGATTACGAAGGCTGCAGTGGAGGCATATGGTGTGACAGAGCCATCCGTATACACGTGTACAGTATCTCCATACACTGCATAAATGTGACACAGAGTAAGCTGCTTGACGCCAATGGATGCAAATGGATGTCTTTTTTGTAATTCCGTCAATCTGCAGAGCAACAAACGGTTTAGGCGGAACACACGGGGGTATTATCGGAATACAGTCGGGAGAAAATCTTAACGGTAGAATATTCTGATGACGCCATAGAGTCCTTGAAAAGCTGAAACCTCGCTGTGTGGCAGGAAGCGATGACAAAGGATGGTGTTTGTGTCGGGTCAACACGTCACATCGGCGGCGCAGGCTAGGGTATACAAGCTTCACATGAAAAAAAAAAATACGGGTTACATTAATACACCTCGTTTTCCTTCGAACGAGACAAAATTGGCAGCCTCCTTGATGCGAAAGAATTTGGTGATGCTAGACCGTATTATAGCCAGTGCCCTCTCTCTACTGCATAAAAACGACGTTTTTTTTTTCATTTGCACTGGCTGGCCATTCCACTCCTTTCATGTTGTTTTATCAAGCCACTGCAAATCCCATTAATTCCACGTTGAATTACAAGCATCTGTAATGACGTTAGACGAAGTAGCAAGCTCGCCTGAAAGCAAGGTAGCAGAGAGAAAAAACAAAGAAACCCGACTAATTAATTCAGCTCACTATGACAGAGAGTTAGAAAAAAAAGTTTGTGCATTAACCGATTTTCCGAAGGCTGCACCGACGGGTTGTGACAGCCATAAGAAAAGTTACAATACATTGGCAAAAACAGTCGCGTTTTCCTTGATCAAAAAAGATTGAGGGCTGATATACTCATGGAAATAGAAAAATAAAATAATGGATAAATTAACCGCAGCAACTGTTTATAATAAAACGACAATAAAGAGACAAAGAGCTGTTTGTATCAACTAGAGGGGAAAAAGTGACGACGTGCAAAAAATTGAACACAGTGATTAGCGATTCTGGTACAAGGGCTAGTCCCTCAACTCTGACCACTTCATCTTGATGTACTTCATTGATGTCTTGAACACAAAAAGCGAAGTGTTTTATTCTGTTTCTGTAAAATGGAAGGTTGCCATTTGAGGCTCCCAACAATGCGCGAGAATATGAGCAAGGAACGACAAGGACAGCCTGTGACACTACAGAGACAGATATATTGCGCTCCTTCCGTGCTTCTCTGGACTTCCTTAGAGACGCGTCCAGCACTAATTTGAGAGGAATGCTGCTTGCTTCATCATGTCCTAGGTTAGCCCTTGTATATTGCTTCCTTGCGCAAACCGTCCTTCTCGGCTGTTTCCCTTAAAGAACGGGTTTAAATATACACAGGGGCAGCTTCTTTCCGAAGCCCCGAAACACTTACAAAGCAAGATAGCATTTGAAACTGACGCTGCCGGCGTTCTGGGGCTGAGTTCACAGAGCTCTTTGTTGGTAAGTGATCGTTGCCATTGGCGAGTCGCCTTCGCTAATAATATTACGGGCATCAGGATTGGCTGGAATTTGCTCTTTTACGAATAATTCTAACGTAAGAGCTTTCTGTGAATATGGGGCCTGGATATTTTGTACCGAATAAGCATTGAAAAAGCCAAGCAATGCAATATCGTACTTCGTCACTGCAATGCCGCTGAAAATGCGGCAGCTCAAGCAGTTTTACGACAGGCCCGTGACATACCTCATGCCTGCCGCTTTCTCGGCACATTTTGACGACTTCATCCCGTCTCTAGAAATAACACTTAGGCCCTTATTCACAAAGCTTTTCTTCGTAAGTGCTCTTTATCATTGATCGTGCGCCTTCGCTAATGATATGTCCGGCATCAGGGTTGGCTGCGAGTTTATCATGCGAACAATATGAGCGTAAGGTGTTTTTTGTGAGTATGGCCCTTGTTTTGACTGGCATCCCAGCTGTTAGGCTATATCATAATTAACTTTCGCTAAGGCACTCTTCCAATAGTTTACCGCAAATGCAATGCATTGAAAGTACGTATTCACTCTGGCTTCTAGAAAGCTAACTGCGCTGCTAAAACGTAGTGCTCTTGTTGCCAAGCAGTTTGCATCATGCCCACCGGCTGAAGCGTGCTGATTTTTTCTGCATCGTTCTCTGACGAGGTAGTCTTCAAAAGATAATGTCTGATTTCTGACAACAGTGCCACTGAAACGACCTATTAAAGCTTATGCGCGTCACTTAGAGAGTTGCGCAGAATGTTTTGTCGCAACTAATTCACTAGTACTCTACTCTACATTTCCAGAAGCAATGCAGTTCGTGAGCAGAATGTACACCCACTGACGACTCTCAGTAAAGCGGACATTTTGCAGAAGCACCTTGCACAGGTTGTGTGGTAGGATCCAATAAAATGCATATAAATGTTCGTAAGGACCTGTGAACTCCCATGTTACAAAGTACCGGGACGAAATGGGAGTGAAGTTACAGCGTCATATCCGCTATAAGTGGCATGGGGAAGCGGCGTGGAGCAGAAGTAGAACACCCGGCTTCTAATCGGAAGGTTGTAAGTTCGAATCCTCCTCCAGTACACTAAATTTTCATGCGTGGAGTGGCGCCTGGCACCAGCAAAAAAAAAAAATATTGCCGAGAGCTAATGGGGCTATACTAGTCCAGGTGCAACCAGATTAGGAAGGCCCACTAAGCTTCAACAAAGTCACTCCCTCACCGGAAGAGGAATTGGCCTCCCTGCTGCAGTAATCGGCCACTACCTCCCTCATGACTGCATAGACTGGGAAGGCTTAGGAGTGAGGATCAACGGCGAATATCTCAACAACCTTCGGTTTGCAGATGACATTGTCCTATTCATCAACAATGGGGACGAATTACAACAAATGATTGAGGACCTTAACCGCGAAAGTGTAAGAGTGGGGTTGAAGATTAACATGCAGAAGGCAAAGATAATGTTAAATAGCCTGGCAAGAGAACAAGAATTCAAGATCGCCAGTCAGCCTCTAGAGTCTTTAAAGGAGTACGTTTATGTAGGTCAGTTACTCACAGGGGACCCTGCTCATGAGAAGGAAATTTACAGAAGAATAAAATTGGGTTGGAGTGCATACGGCAGGCATTACCAAATCCTGACAGAAAGCTTACCACTGTCGTTGAAAAGAAAAGTGTACAATTATTGCATTCTACCGGTGCTAACATATGGGGCAGAAACTTGGAGGTTAAGAAAGAATAGAATAGAATAGAATCCACTTTATTTCCAACACACAAGTTGGGGGCCCCCCAGGCAAAAAGCTGTCTCAGACAGCTTGACGGGACCTGGGGGCCTACAGGGAGCAACAGGCAGTGGATTTCACTAATTCGAACAATTATACAGTACACAGTAAATACATACAATCAATATGAACAATATTATAAACAATACAAACAGTTATTATGAAGAAGAAATGAACTTGCTTGATACAGGTACAGCATACATGGTGGACACTATCACAGAATGCATAAATACTGCAGGAAATCAAACAGCCAGGAGAAGAAAAGACAAAAAGATCATTGCTTCATTAGGTAATCACGCACCTCTGATTTAAACGTGCCGACAGGGCGCTGAAATCAATGTGAGTTTTTAAGAGGTTGTATAGTGTTGGTATGCAGTAATCGAACCTAGATCTACCGTAATTTGTGCGTGTACGCGGAACTGGTATTAGCCTGTTACGTATGCTGTAGTCATACGGGGAATGTTCTGTATCGCTTGGAAGTTTATTTTTATACATATAAAGAGATAGTTTATAATCATATAACTTCGACGCTTTCAACATATTATGTTTAATGAATAGAGGACCAGTGGGTAATAGGCTCGGGTGTCCATTAAAGTTCTCAAAAATTCTTAGTACCTTCTTTTGGAGCCGCTCCAGTTTGTTATAGTTGGTGGTCGTTGTAGTACCCCAGACTAAAGTACAATATGAAAGACGTGAGTAAAAATTAGCATAATATATTGCATACTTTAGTTTCATTGGAATTAATTCCCTCAGTCTGTAGAGGCAACCAACTGCTTTGCCTAATTCAGTCGTGAGCTTATTAATATGCATGTTCCAAGACATTGTTTCTTCGAACCAAACGCCCAAAAATTTTTCGGAAGCAACGCGCTGCAGGGGCATTCCTTGAAAGTTTAGGGTGAGTTCGAAGTCACATTGTTTATTGAGCGGTTTAAAAATAATATATTTCGTTTTTTTTATATTTAAGGTTAATCTGTTGGAGTTCAACCACTGTTCAAGGTTAATTCGGTAATTGTTTATTGTTGTGTTTAAGGGAGCTAAAGTTGGTGCGGAAAAGAAAATATTAGTATCATCAGCATACATGACCAGTTTCGGAGAATTAGGCACATCACACAAGTCATTGATGTAAACTATAAACAATAAGGGCCCCAGAATCGACCCCTGAGGCACCCCGTGTTTTACCACAGTAGTCGGAGATGACAAGTCACCGACTTTCACGCACTGTTTTCTATTGTAAAGATAATTATTTATGAGATCATGGGCGACGCCACGTATACCATAGTCATGCAGCTTTGACAGTAGAATGTTATGGTTTACACAATCAAATGCTTTCCTTAAATCGATAAACAAACCCACAGTAAAAAGCCTGTTTTCAATGTTGCTAAGAATTTCATCCTTGATTAGCAATAATGCCATTTCAGTAGATTTTCCTTTCTGGAAGCCATATTGTGAATCATTCATAACGCGGTATTTAGTGAGAAAGTTCTTGAGCCGTGTATTAATGACATTCTCAAAAACTTTGGACAGGATAGGCAGAACAGATATCGGTCGGCAGTTTGTTATATCACTGACGGCTCCACCTTTGTGAACAGGAGTTATACGCGCCAGTTTAAGGTCAGACGGAAATATACCAGTCTCTAACATTTGATTAATTATGAATGTGAGCGGTAAGGCTATGATAGACGCCACATGCTTAATAGGGATAGCGCTCAGGCTATCCAACCCGGCGGCTACATTGTTTCTAATTCTGGAAATGAAATTTGCGATTTCTTCTGCAGTAACCGGAGAAAGAATAATTGAATTAGCCAATTTAGTACGTGCTAACAATGGCGTTTTAGTACAAACACTATGGCTATTCGGAGACACGTAGTCGCCAACATTGCAAAAAAATTCGTTCATTTTTGGTAGGACGTCTACATCCGTCTTGCCTTGAGCAAAAGCTGCAATATCAATCGAGCACTGAATCTTAGAGTTATTAGATAAATTATTGATTTCCTGCCATAATTTTCTTGGACTGTTGTATATTTTAGCAAACAGGGACTGATAGTAGGATATCTTTGCCTTTTTTAATTCAGCGTTTAATTTATTGCGGTACGATTTGAATTCTGTGAACAAGACAGCATCACGTGATTGAACGAATCTATGGTACATTTTGTTTTTAGCTTTTATTCGCTTATGCAAGCTGGTTGTAATCCAAGATTTGCGTATTCTTTTGCTTCGTCTAGTGTTATGTATCAAAGGGAAGTGTTTTTCATAGCAGGCTGTAATTTTGTTCAGAAAGATACGGTAGGCGTGATCGGGATCACTTTCGGCGTAAACATCGTCCCATGTTATCAATTTAGTATCAAAATAGAAATTCTTGAGCGAAGCGGAGTTAATGTCACGATAACTTGGGTTGTCGTTATTTATGTGCTTTTTGGGAGCTACTGGTATAAACGTGAAAATCGGGAGATGATCACTGATATCAAGGGGGAAAACACCTGTTAAGTACTGGTCACAAGGAAGGCTGGCGATACAGATATCAAGAAGCGTGGCACTATTTCCAGTAATACAGGTTGGTAACGTAATCAGATTTGTGCAGGCAAAAGTACGAAGGATGGTTTGAAAATCTTCACTGGATGCGTCACCACTGAGCATATCGATGTTCACATCACCCATTACTAAAAAGGCTGTGCGCATTGAGTGTAAACTAGGCAGCAAAGCTTCCATGAAGTCAAAGAATGCTGACTTAAGTCGTAATGGTGGCCTATACACAGCTGCAATAACAACGTTCGTAAGTCTTACTACCAGACACTCTACATTGGCTGTAATACAGGTTAGTTCATCTACAACATCACAAGCAATTCAATTTTTTATGTACAGAGCTACACCTACACCACGGTTAGCGGACCGCGTAATTCCGTGATAATTATATCCTGGTATTTTTGGTGGGTTATCGATTGCAGAAAGCCAGGACTCTGTGAACAATATGACATCAAAATTTACCGATAAGCTGTCGAAAAACATGCATAGGTTGTTCATTTTATTTTTAATGCTACGAGCGTTTAAATGGAATGCTCTGAAGTAATTAGACGACACCTCAGTTTCAGTGTTGAAGTTTGGAATGTCGTAGTATTTACATTCTGCCATGGCAGCCATAACTCTGTTGGGTTATACACTAAAAACAAAAGCGTTATATCAACGCCAACTTTAACGTTTCATTTTATCCAGATCTTCTCTGCAGGCAATCTTTAACATGTCTGATGATTCTGATTTCCTTGCGAAACTTTTTCCGCCATGCGTCCAAATGAACCTCCATCCTACTTCTTGTTTTTTTGCATTTGCGGCTCCCAGTAGCTGCTTGCCCTGCCTAGTAAGGTGTTCGTTCACATATATAGGACCAGTTGTCCTAAAGCCATTTTCCGTCGTAGATAGACGTGCCTTCTTCGCCTTAGCTAGCACAGCATTTCGTTTTTCCCGCCGCACAAAACGTACCACAATGTCCTTTACACCAGTCTTATTTGTACCAACTCTGTGGCAAATGTCAACGTCATCACGTGCCAGCGGCTCACCCACCGCTACAGAAATCTTTTGGACAGTGTCAAAAGGCTCTCCCTCATCAGGCACACCTTTAATTTCAAGGTTGTTCGCCCGTGAGTACTGCTCCAATTCTTCTATTTTCATCTGTAGTTGTTTGTTTTCAGCAGCGAGTTTTTCGTTGCTGTTCCGCGTTGCGACAAGCTCTTCACGTAGAGTCTTCATTTCCAAGGTGAGCGCATTGACACTGTCACAGCTCTCACTGCAATGTTCCACACTCTGTTTGAAGGAGCGAAGTTCAGCACGGATTTCACGTTTGAAATCCTCGAATGCTTTACCCAGATCCTTCCCACTTGCTATTACAAAAGATTTACGGGAAACAATCTCACTTCTGTTTGGCAGCAGTGCATGCAGTAGCAATAGTAGGACTTCAACAGGCAATACGAATCTTACCTGTACAGAAAATGACTTTGATGAGTGTTGTAGAAACCGCACGCACTGCTTCCAAACTGAAGGAAACACGCAGGGCCGTCAGTATATATAGTCTGCGTCCAGTAGCTTGGTGGGTCACAGCGCAGCCGCGGGGGCGTCGACGTACACCAGCTGATCCTGGGGGATAGCAGTGCAGAGATAGCCGACGCAAACGGCACCTGTCCTCGTCAGGTGCCTTCCTTGCGCAGTTTCACCCACGCAAAAGCCGATGGATCGCGCTTAAGATAGTGTGCACCTGTACAGAAAATGACTTTGATGAGTGTTGTAGAAACCGCACGCACTGCTGCCAAACTAAGAATCTTGAGAACAAGTTAAGGACCACACAAAGCGCGATGGAACGGAAAATGTTCGGGCTAACTTTAAGAGACCGGAAGAGAGCGTTGTAGATCAGAGAGCAAACGGGCATAGCCAATATTCTAGTAGACATTAAGAGGAAGAAATGGAACTGGGCAGGCCATGTAATGCGTACGATGGATAACCGGTGCACCATTAGAGTTACAGAATGGATACCAAGAGAAGGGAAGCGCAGTCGAGGACGGCAGAAAACTAGGTGAGGTGAGGAAGATAGGAAATTTGCAGGCGCAAGCTGGAATCAGCTAGCGCAAGACAGGGGCAATTAGAGATCGCAGGGAGAGGCCTTCGTCCTGCAGTGGACATAAACATAGGCTGATGATGATGATGATGATGATCCGCTATAGACGATAATGCCAAAAATAATTTGTTTTCACTCCATTGTTCTATTGAAAGTTACATTGCTTGCATACTTAGCAGTCTCGTCGACACTGCCGCGTCGGATCGCACTGCGGTTGTCCATCAGTAAGTGCAATACGGTAAGTGTAATACGTGCGGTTTCTACAACACTCATCAGTCATTTTCTGTACAGGTGCACACTTGAAGAGCTCAGGCTCGCGCACTAAGAATTTGCCTAGGGTTACCACGATGTACTTCCACATGGGGCACTATTGCAGAGGCACGCGCATGCCCAGCTCGAGTGTATCTGCAACATGAGCCTTCACAAGATTGGACGAGAACGGGACCCTGATTGTAGCGTCTGTCACACTCCCGAGACAATAGAACACATACTTTGCGTGTGCCCTCATTATGCCACCAAGCGAAGGACACTAAAACGTAGTGTTGACTGTTTGGACTCCCGCCCCTTTTCGGAAGCCAAGGTTTTAGGCGCATGGAGAAGCGTTGATTATGCCCAGCACACCGTAAGATCACTTTTGAACTTTA
Organism: Dermacentor silvarum; assembly: GCF_013339745.2. Lineage (NCBI taxonomy): Eukaryota > Metazoa > Arthropoda > Arachnida > Ixodida > Ixodidae > Dermacentor > Dermacentor silvarum. The sequence continues at coordinate 115,088,428 of NC_051154.1, forward strand.
TGTGTGAGACGGGCTTAGACGGTCATCTCTAGGACCTGTGCAGTGTGCAGTGCGCGAAATGTGTTTGTGCGATGACGTTCTGTGCGGACAACACTACTCATGCATGTAGTGTGTGAAAAGTGCACAACCGCGTATTGGACAACGTGTGTAAATAGTAGCTCATTGTACGATATCATAATCACCTGTCACCTACCTCTCTCTGTATCTCCCACTTCCCCTTACCCCAGTGAGGAGTAGCAGGCTAGAGACACGCTCTCCAGGCCGACCTCTCCTCCCTTCTCTTCATTAAAATATACTCTCTCTCTCTCGTAATACGGTATTGTCTCTTTTCTTGACAACATAACGTTTAATCTTGCTCTGGAAGTGGATAAGGATTACCAGTTGGCGAAAGAAGGAGCAGCTCAACTGCGATATTATGCGTCGTCATCTGCCTGATAAATAACCTGAAAGCTTCTTTTAACAAATATATAGGGCGCTTGCGTTTTGAGCCATTACATCTATTTTACTTCCGCCATTAGTAGCACGAGCTTCTGCACTAGAACTTATGTCCTATATTTTACATCTCGCGTGTGGCAGACAACCAGTTGAAGACGGCAGAGAATCACGGCACCGCTTTCTTTTGCAGATAATGAGAACCCAAGTGGCGAATCTATCAACCTGCATTTTCTACCAAGATGTTTCAAAAGTAAGAAGATAATTTTAGAACTACATGGCCTTTCAGACAGCTGCAGCTTTTTCACAATCGTTTCTCCAGTCAGAAGACAGCCTAAACAATTGTTTTTTTTCCTGATGAAAAATGACAATTCCTTTCGTTTCACTTGTGCAGACAAAAACGAGGCGTCTCCGTTTTGTAGACGGCGAGCGCTCTTTACCAAGCAGTACGCAGCCGCGTACCACCGCCTGTTCTCTGCCCTCTACAGTGCTATTTTTTGCTGGGCTAACAGAAATATTCCGTGCCACGGATCGACCAAAGCGAGGTTTCAGTTTGCGGTCGGTCCATCCTCTCCATTCTACATTTTTCGTAAAACCGGCGCGAAGTGCAATCAGGAAGAAACGGAATTGATAGTTTCCTAAAATCCTCCACGAGAGTTTCCCCGACATTTATTCTGGGCGAAAATACAGACGCAGGAACTGGTGGGAGGGTGGGGTGAGGGCCAGAAAAATGAGGGGAGGCGCCGTCCCGTCGGCGCCCGATCCGGCGCAGAGGTGGCAGCTGCAACGCCCGTAAACGCGCCCACGCGCGAGGAGGGCGGGCGCAGCCAAACTCGTTGCCGAAAGCGCTCTTAAACATCCTCCGCCCGTTGTTCTTTCCTATTTTGTGCTTATTTATACTTCGGCAACCGTTCCACTCCCGTAAACACGGGGCATGGATTAAAGTTCATACGTTCACAACTATTGCAACTCGGGTGTGCACACTCCGCTCCGCGGAAGGGGTCCTGCTCAACTGCTCGGGCGGCAGTGCCATTGGAAGCCGCCGCATTGTGCGCGTGATTCGCAACAAATTGTAGATTTTTTTTTTCGTTCGTCTCCAATCGACGCAACGATATTTTTCTTCCCGCATTCTCTTTTTCTGCCTTGTTTGTTTCGGACTGCTTATTTTGAGCGTTTCTTTCACTGGTCGCGATAGCTGTGTGGTTTACTCATACCAATTGTAGTTTTCGTTTAACATTTATTAGACTGCTTGCGAAAACCTTTATGACGCATTAAATTTAAGAGAGAGAGCGAGAGATACGGACATCATTGCACGACTCGGTGAATTCGAGCCCCCTCATCGCCAGAACCGGTGACGCATTTCGCTGCTCAGCGTACGTCGTTGAGCATGTTGTGTTCCTGTTTGGCAAGCATGGTTCTCGTGGGCCGGCGACAAGCGCGTACCACTCGATAACCAAAATGAATCAAGCGCAGGCACAACTATTGCTACGAGAGCAGAGCCAAAACAAAAGCACTTCGTCGAGATACGCGCGCGAACGCATCCCAAACAAACAAGTCTCGGTTTTGCAACGGCGTTTTATGGTTTTAGGTGAATTACGGTGGCACGAAGCGTGCAGACTACTGCGTTTACTGGCTGACAGCGGGACGAACTGCGAACTGCGGCGGACGCTTTTGACAAAATCTGGCACCACACCAACTTGCTCTTACGTAAAAGGACCGAACTTTGCCAAACATTTCAAGCGCACGAGTTTTAACACCACCGCGGGTTTGCGCAACCTTCCGGTTGTTTTGAAATCCCCGCTTAACAAGGGTCTCTGCACAACGACAGCCTATGTGCATGTAAGGACGTCAACGCGCCCGCGTGCGCAGGGTATTTCACAGTGGCGGCTGCCGCGAGCGTGCGTTCAAAGCCAGTAACTCTTCGGCACTCTAACTGCAGTGAGAGTTCCATATCCTCAAATGTCCGCCGCCGCATTGCGCACCCCTTTTCGCGATACTGACAGCGCCACGATTTATTTTCATTTATTTCTCCCCAGCGCTGTATACTTGGCTTCATTTGGCCTTTTTATGGCACCCTTTACGACCCGTTTTCGGGCGTTACACAAGTTCGCTGCGAGAAGAACGAGCGCATGTCGAATCACGATCCCCTCGCGTTTTATCAGCACACAAACGAGCGTGTTTCCCTCAATACGCCGCCGAAGTGGCGGCACTTGCCGGTCCGCCGCCTCCCGTCCTTTTGAGAACACGAGACGAGGAGAAAGTGCAAGGGTGTATAGCACTGATGAGCTGCGGACGAGAACTAACCAACAGCTCGCGTTCCGAATTCCCCTTTTATCGCGACATGGACAAGTCGTGCCAGAAAGGGTAGTCGCGACTGCACTTCAATAGGACGAACACTGCTTCTTTGTTTGATACGTGGTATCAAGCAGCGGCCTATCGATAACAGCGGCAGCTCGACCACCATTAACGTTCTGAGAAATGCGCTTTATATTATGAGCGCGACACCGCCATCCATATGCAAAGAAAGGACACGGCGGTGAGGAGGGCCAAGAGCGGCAGCGCACTTTTTTTTTCGTGTTTTATGACCAAGATCCCAAATTCAAGAATGCAGCAAGTAATAACTAAGTTAATGGACTCATTTCGGCATTGGCGAGTATCAAGGACGACTGGTCCGCTATCCGGTCATGTCAGCTAAGCTGAACGGGTTCGCGAGCCATATCGCGCTTGATTGCTTACGCTTTACTGCAATTGCTGCGTTGGTAATTTTCTCTCTCTTTTTAATTAAAACATTTTTTTTGTTTGGAAAGTGCTACTTGATCTACTGCGCGACTTGGCGGTGCAAACCAGACTTCCTTTGTTCTTTTCTTCCCGAAACAGCCAACGCAATTTTTGTGAGTTGTTCTGACACTGCAGGAGGCTGCTTGCTCTACAGGCGTAATCTTATCTGCCTACTGAGAAACTTTCAGCAGAGAATGAAGCACTCTAAACCAGCGAGCACGATCCTTACAAGAAGCGCCCTCACGCAGTATGTGGCGCCTCCTGCCTGCCTTCTGAAAGCCCCTCTCACCGATGTTCAAAGGATCACCGTCATTGAAGCAAATAAATAAAATTACATATAGAAAAGTCAAAAGTAGCGCAAAGGAAGGATAAAATATCAAACACATGTTTCATAGGGAGGGTCTCTAATGGCACCGGCCGGAGCGTTCGCGAGCGCTCTGTCACGGCAAACAGGAAATAGGGGCATGCCATCTGTCGAGACACATTATACCAACGCTCGCCTTTCAGCGCCGTAAAGTGGCGGAGGCTCAACAGCTGGCGTTGCACAGGCAATCCTGCAGAAACAACATACAAACCCCTTTCAGTGCTACTAGAGCGGCGCATGACCAATCTGGCTGCCAGCACCGGTTGCGTCATGTTGAAAAGCTTTGCTCCCACTCATAGTTATAAAGCATTTTTCGACATTTCTTCACTTTCGTGCATTAGTCTAACGGACACTTTTTTGTGCCTTAGGTAGCAAATGGAAACAGAAGATTCATTTTTCATAAAAATGGGGAAGCAACTATAGCAAAATCGGGAAATTATGAACGAAACATCATAACCCAATAATACGCGTAAGTCTGCGCTTGCAGGCTAACGGATCGAGCGATTGTGTTGAACTGCTTAGGAGCGGTTAGTTCTTGAACGGCAGAAATAATCTAGCGCCTTATTCACAATGTTTTTATTTCATATAAATGCCGTTTGCCATAGGCCGACTGCCTTCGTTAATATGTCCAACATCACGACCGAGTGTCATCCCTCATCCCTTCTTACAAAAAGCTTTAGCGTAAGAACGTGCTTGGGAATAGCGGCCCTGAAGCACACATTGTCATTCAGTGTGATTATTAGTCCGAAATACGAAACCTGAATATACTAAAATTAAGAATGCACATCGACATACATCCACACACGGTGAGCACTTCGACCCGCAAGACCAAGATCTACTCGGCTTCCTAATACAGTATAGACCGCTTTATATGTGTTTCACTATCAAAGCGAGCGTATATCAATGGCACGTTTCGACAAGTTACACTGACCACCACACTTTTATTGTTTCTTCCAAATCCAGCGAACAATGTTACCAGAGAGATTAGTGTTGTTGCTTCGATGAAGGTGTTAGAAACATCACGTTACAAAATTAACAAAACGAAACCGGTGTCACTGTAATAGGAGCAGTAGGCGGCTAACGAAGCGCAACGAGGGTGACGGCCAGATAGGAGAACCGAAAGCAGGAACAAGAGGAGCGGTATACAATAAAACCTTCACCGCCGCCGCGGTGGGGTCTGCTTGGAATGTGTCTCTTCATTTTGACTCTTACAAGAATGCTGGTTCATGCGTGCAGCGAGGAAAAAAAGAGAGAGAAACAAAAAAGAGGGGGAGAGGGCGAAACCAAAAGAGCCCAACTGTAAAGCTATCCTGGGGGAGCTCTGCCGCAGACGCTACAGAATTCATCTTGCGCAAACCGGGCTTTCATCGCTTCGGCCCACGACAATGGGGGCGCAGCAAGCGCTTGTTTCCTTCCCGCATATGAGCCCCGCGCACGCTCTCATATGGCCCCGGCAGCCAGCGCGCATTCTGCGAGGCGCTGCGAAAAGCGAATGGCGCGACTGCGATGTAAATCAAGTCAGCCGGAGAACTCACTCGTTCGAAGAGGACGGAAATGAGGGCGCCAGACCGCCGCACGCGGACGGTATACACGTCGCGCTGCGCTCGTTCCTTTAAAACCAGCCCCTTCGACTTCCAAATCCACAGCCGAAGACGGCATATACAGCGACACGTTTGGCTGCTTACGAGGCAATGCGCCTCGTGAGTGGTTTTATTTTCTGCAGTCGTAGATTCCGCATTTCCACTCTAGCTTTTGCTTACGGTGCTTTTATATGGCCAGAGAGAGTGATGTGATGTAAATACCGCACTTGGCATTCTGCACCACCTTCAGATTAACTAGCTGATACTTCGTTCGTGATTGGAGAAGTATAGAGCTTAGCGACGACGAAACACGAAGAAAGAGGACACATGTATACGCATGAGGTAAAGTGAAAAACATTATTAGGCCACCCCATCATCGCTTCTGATTTTAGAGCGTTACGCAACTGAGCCTAAATACCCATTCGTCCGTCAGCTCACATACGCGAATAGCGGAATGCTGCTATAACTACCTACTAGCCAGCGATACACTTCGCATTGAGACGGACGAATCAACTGAGACTAAGTGAAGTACTTCGCTCGAGAGTTTGCTAGAGTTACTAAGTTTCGCCGCTCCTGAATGACCCTGTACACTCCATAGAGGTGGATGCCAATGCGTTCACTTCTGTGCCGCCATTGGATGTCGCGGCGCGCAATCTCTTCGCAAATCCGCTGCGTCCTGATCCGTTGCGTGCGACGTCGCTCTCGCCCTGAGGATGGGGTCGCGCAGGATTAGCCATGTATTGCGAACGTGCTAGCCCACTTCCTCCCTTGCGCCATTTAAAGGCCTCTGATCTACTTGCCAGCTATTGCATCCAGCCCAAACATTGTGCAACCCTCAATTAAGCATCTCCGGTCTGCTCCTGGAAGCCTCGACAACCGTTCCGCATAGTTCAGAGGAGTGAACCTTTAGCCTCTCGGATTGTACGGTTTCATCCCAGGGGGCTTCCGTGGTTGCATCCGGTTGTTTCTATAGTTTATTCCTTATCAGATTGATCGCTTCATGTTTACAGCCTTGTGCCGTCTGGTGAGTGTCACATGGTTCTTTGCTTTATATGATGTGTGTAAGGAGACGTGTGAGGCATCTCCTTTGTGACGTCTGAAAAAAAAAAACAATACAACACAATAAAAGCACACTCAGAAACTCGAATGATATACGCGGCCCTAGATTCCTATAGGTAGGGCGAAAAGAGAATGTGTATGGATGGTAAGTCTACCCCCTTTGTACCCTCTTTGGGCGAACGACTCTCACGTGTGATACGTATACCACAGAAAATGTTCCTGTGCCACGAAATTATTCATTAGTTCAAAGAGTAGGGCTGTGAAATTTTAATAACTCTTTCCTAAGTGACAACGATTTTGGTGTTAAATTCATGAGCTAAAATTTTGCTAATTTTTATGTTGTTATTTGTAAGTGGCAGTGTTCTTTGTTTACGAGTACTTGTGAGTATATGTGTATATTAATGTTGGCAGTCAAGTCATTACTACAAGTATATCAGTGCTTCATTTCTACAATTACGTCGCTTGATATTGTATTGCTTTTAATTTACCCTTTAACAGCATATAACTTAAGTAAAGTGTTCTCTGTTTATGTGCACATTATTAATGGTTCGCTGATAAAATTTTGCAAGGACCGTTTACAGAGATGTCGCCAAATTTTCCCGTTTAACCAAAAATTCCTTAATCGCTTAAGAATGCACTGCTCGTACGAAAGTAGACCTCAAAAGTTTCAGCCAGGACCACGCGGATTTTCTACGGGTGCGGCCGGTCACTCTCGGGACTCGCCACTCAAACATCAAAATTATGCATATAATGGGATCTAGCATCAAAACATGCTACTTTGTCGCCTTCCTATTTAGTAAAACCGAAATTGTAGCATTATAAATCCACGTACAACACAACCAGCAATGTTCAGCAGGTTGTCAAAGCAGTCACGTAAGCTCCTTTCACGTGAAGTTCACTATTTGTTTTCTGTTACCTTCAAGGATGTATATAAATGATACAACCCTCGAATATTAACGGTGCCAAATAACGACGTTTTTTTTTTACTTGCGCTCAATGATATAATGCCTATAGTATCTTCTTCCGCTGCGTACTTAATGACGAGGACGGGAACAAAGACGACGACAAAGGGTGGTGCGCAAATTCACAACTGGTTTATTCCTATCTTGTGACGTGTCATTTAAAGCTTAAGAATCAAATAGGCGGAGGGAATGGGAAAAGGCAGGAAGAACAAGGAAAAAATCTAAAGTAACGCAAACAAAAAATAAGATAACCACAACCGCCGATGCCTCCGTGAGCCAGTTATACATAATACAGATTAGTGTGGATCGCCTGTAGGAATGCGACTTCTGCATGTGTGAGTCGTAATGAGCGCGTGCTGATACATTCGTCTTTTTCCGCGATGATGAAGAGTGCTTGGTAATCTGCCTCATATCCTTGTTACCACCGCGAGCAAGCAACTCGGTTTCATTGAGAACCGGTGCGTATGAGCATCGCTTGCAGGGCGCCGCAAGATGACCTGCTCCCTGCAACTGTTGGCACGCATATGGGTGATGCAGCATCCAGTCTCACCAATGTGTTGTTTGCTGCAGGATAGGGAGATACGATACATGACATTTTCAGGACATTGCACAAATGCGTCTTTGTGCGTTACGTTACATTGTACCTTCTCCGCCCGATTATCAGCCCGGGATATAATGACGCAATTCAAACTTGTGCTCTTAGAAACAGCGTGAATAGGAAAGAAAGATGGACATTTTCCCTATAAACGCTCCGAGTTGCATACGCACTGGCACGGTGGTTTCGTCGTCAGATCATCCACTTGCGCTCAGATGCATGTGGACAAGAAATACTCCCCCTGTACTTCTCAGGGGAACATGTGTGGTTTTCCCCCGACAATTTTAGGTTGTATAGAATGCAGTTCTCACATAATACACCGGACACAGTTTCACAAAAGTGGAACTTTATCTTCAGGTGTGTGCCTGCTTAATTTTTTTCACTAATTTTCTTCCTATAATTGTTTCTTCTGCTTACACGCCGCCACCTATACAACGCTAACACCGGGATCAACGTGTCACCAGAGGATCATACCCCACACTATTTATTCACACGCGCAAGGTAATTTTTGTTCCAGTTGCGCATCCGGGTCAATATTCGCAAAACTTTCCCTTCGTAAGTGCTATTTGCCTTTGGCCGGTCGCGTTCGCTAATAATATATCCAACACGAGAATTGACAGGAATTAGCTCTTGCGAACAATTCTAGCGTAAGGGCTTTTTATTAATACGAGCCCCGGTGCGTTAATATAGTACATCGCCTTCAATGACAGGGACCTGCGCTGAGCCCTTCGTACAGAGATTGTGGACACTGTAGCGAAACACTCGAGCACTTGCTTTTAAATTGCCCAACCTTCAAGAGTGTGTCGCTCTGAACTGTTGAGAAAATTTCACCAGCCTGACCTTTCTTGAACGGCGCGCAACGATTTTTTTTAATTTCCAAAAGCAGGTGGTTCAACTCGATACGAGGCTCACAAAGCTGTACCAGAATTCTTGTCAACCATACCGAACGCGACTCTAGTCAGTATATATGTGGGGCTGATACTGGGTGTCTGAGGTGAGATGTAGTGGGCCCTTCGTGTACTTTTTATCGTTTTTCTCTCCTCTTCAAAAAGCGGATGAGAGTGCTGTCCCTTTCATGAGATAATTTCTTGCATGCTTCTCTTACACTCTGTACATCTGTGGTGTTTATATAGTATATGTCTATGATGGGTGAGTATGATTATTTTCCTTTCCTCATCAGTATTCTAAACCTTTTCCTCCTTGATCTTTTATTGCACTTTCGAGCTCACTTGCCCATATCCGCCTACAACATGCGCAAAATATTTTATTCGTGGGCCCGAGACTGGAGTATTGCATACTTCTCTGTCGCTCTCTCTTGAGTCATTCGTTGACACAGCTTTCGCCCTGGCAAAGTTCAGCGATGACGTTCAGCCTCGGCTTCGTTCCTTCGCAATCGTAATAAAGTGCAGCGGCCTCTTTCTCCTTCTAAACCAACGCAGTGCGGTTGGCCGCTCAGCGTATATCGCGAAGCTCCTTCCTCTCCGAAGTTGTTCCGAGCTGGGCGCGCTTGTCGTCTCAAGGAACGAGGCCGAAACGCGGCGCGGGCCGCAATCAGTGACTGCTGTGGCGAAGTCGTTGCCGAAAATTAGATTACTCCCCGAGCATTCTAGCAAGTCGTGGGAGCCGCTCGTGTTTTGTCCGTTTTTGCGCTGGCGCGCGCGAATGCGATCCGCGAAAATTTTTTTCGGCGCGCGTCCGCAAGTGAGAGAAAACATACGCGCCGCCAGAAGAAGGGTCGCTGTCATCAAAGAAGCTGCACTTCCCCGTCGCGCAAAGGAAGAGAGGTCGGCGATCGTGTACCAGCGGAAGAAAAGCGTAACAATCATAGTCGAAGGCGGCGGCGAATGACAAGTAGAGCGCGCTTTGGGGCGTTGCCACCCATGCTCGGAGCATTCCTCTTCCGACGGATGAGCCAGGATTGCGCCGCAGGCGCCTTTCGACTAGGCGTGTGTTTCGCTGCGATGAAGGAGCGAGAAAAGAGTAACGAAAGGCGGGAATGATTGGTCGCCGTTCGAAACGCTCTCATCTTTGACCAGCGAGCTCGAACAAGAAGGCCACTGGCGCAGAAGAGAAACACCGCGGAGCTCGCGTAAAAAATAACAGGTTGCGACACGCCGCTCAGCAGTCCACTATTATTGAATTGAGCTTGATGAAGAGTGCTTCGCGAGCGAGCTCCGCATGGTTTAGTTGAGGCGCTGTGGCTTCGGCGTCGTATACTTATTCCACAATATATAACTTTCGAAGCGTAGTCTCATTTCCGGAATACTTTCTCCAAGTTTTAGTTTCGCCTCCATGCGAATAATTTGTATGGACTTGTTTCCACCAATGGGGCGAAATCACAGCAGAGTATGGTGAGAATCTGTGATAGCTCCCGGCTTCGTGGAGTTCTTTCGACCAGGCATGCGCAACGCTTGATCTTGCTTTTGCAATACAGTGTATTGGAACAGATTGTTGCTGAGAGATTTTTCAACCTTTATCAGAGATATCTATCAACAAAAAGAGCAGGAAAAAGAAGATATGGCCACCACTCTTCCCAAAGCACGGTATACTGCAATATGCAGAAAAAGAAAACACACTTTGACGGCAAAGTTGCACCTCGCACATTGTCGCTTCAGTGTTGAGAGGGCCCTCCTTACCATTTAGAAAACACACATGACGTTGGGTGCCATACTAGATTGTTTTATTTCAATTTATGCATTTCGCAACCAGCAAGAGAACAAATGTTCTTGTCGTTGGCATTTCACTTTGCACAGAATTTCTTTAAATTTCTTTGCTCAAAGTAATGAATATCAACACCAGTATGAAAGTCTGTGGTACCAAGGAAAATACCTGTGCTGGTATTTACGAAAAGCTCCTATGGTAGAATTCTTTGTAGGAGCTAACTCTAGCCAATCGTGATTCTGGACATACAATTAGCGAATGCGGCCTGCTAATGGCAAAGATCATGCAATTGAATTAAACTGAAACTGAATTAGGAGCGAGAAGCTTTGTGAAAGTGGCCATTGTTAATTACATTTACCTCTCCCATCAACGTTGTATATGAGGATTTCTTTTTTTTATGCCAGTTGGCTTAGTATTTCTGAGTTATTTTCTGCTAGCATTGATCCAGTATGCAATAAGACCGAAATAAGGGGACTATTATAAAACGATACAAGATGTTCACGAAAATGCCGGAGCAGAGCACCTAGCATGGTCAACACTGTTCGGTGCACGCCACCAATTACGAGTGCATACAAGCACATCAGACTGCGACGCAGCTGCGCGTACAGGAGGAACATGCATGTCGTCGCAGGGCGCCCACCAGAGCGCAGGGCGCGCGCGTGCACCGATAAGGACGCAGAATTGTTGCAGCCCGCGCGCCCCGCGTTTATCGTCAGCCGCGGCGGGACTCTTTATTAACCGCCTCCTTCTCCATGTCCGTTTCCTCGGACACACGCCACGTTAAGATGAATTCTTCCCTTGTGCGAGGTGCCCGGTTACGTCATTCTTGCAGGCGGTAACCGCTGTTCGGCAAGCGGGCGAGAGAGGCGTAACACACTTTGCGGGTGCCGAAGCCAATTGTGCCGGAGCCGTCATGTCGACGAGGCGCAACATCCTTTTATCCGGCATTACCGCAACCGAGTTATTGCGTTCGCCGCGCGTTTGCCCCCAGTGATTGGGAAGGCTGAGCGCGCGAAAGAGGTGCGGTGGGAAGCCCTGCCTGTAGGCGCGCCGCCCGGAGTGCCGCTTATATAGCTCTTCACCGGCCCCGTGGCGATGCCGCGACTGACCGGCCACATCGCGACGCGGCGGTGGCTCAACGCGCGCCACGAGAGAGATGGGGGTATTACACACATTTGTGCAGAGTGGTGCCGTTTACTCGAAGGTGCTAGGTAAACGTGGAATGCTGTGTAAGAGCGGCGGGCCTTTTGGGCGCCATTTCTCTTTCTATTTCCGTGTTCTGCCCAACCACCGCTTTCTGCCCTCTTCATATATCTTCGGCCGCAAGCCAGATGGCACGCATCTTTTTGTCCGCCCTGCCCGTTTCTTTCTCTCCCCTCTCTTCGGGCCGCTCGGCGCGCACATGTGTTTGCGAAAGCACGAGGCGGACAATGTACTATTTAGCAAAAAAAAAAAAGTATTTAGGCGGGTGGTCTGTATTTACACATCCGTGCGTGCGTGAGGTGTATTCGTGGGATTAACACTACGCATCTGGCAAAAATTGGTTGCCGCGATCGCGAGCGTGCGCCGCTCGAAGCTCTTCATACGAGCCGGGTGCGCCGCTCAGAATGTGTGCGCAAAGCTTTTTTCCGCCATCTGAAAACAGCACGAGGGGGACAAACAAAGGCGGCTGCTAAAGCCGTCATGGCGGTGGGGATATGAAAGCAGAGGAAATCTCACGCGTTTTAGTGCCGAATTTGACTATCGTTTGAGACGACTCTGTTGCCGACATCTTCTCTCCATAGTCACCTAGCTGCCTTAAGCAAACATGCGTAACCATTTAATTTGCGCCAGACAGAATTGGCGCTACGGCTTCCACCCGATAGGCTGCCTGTTACAGCACTGTCGATTGTGGATTTCATTTTTAGCGTGAACTACTGGTTCGAAGAGTTTATAACGTACCGAAGTAGCACTCGGGATATACGACAGGCACCGTACAGTGGCGGGCTCGCGATTGCATTTGAGGGTGCTAAGGTGCTCTCAAAACGCACCCACCAGAATGTGGACGCTTCGAACCGGATACACACCCGCGACCTCGTGCTCAGCACCAGAATGCCATATCCAGTGACCAACCGCGAAGGTCGAGCTATTAATTGACGGTTTTTACTTATATACGGTCGACTGCAGCATACAGTGACAAACTGAATCAGAGAAGCCGCATGGATAATCCGAGCAGTTACTCCGTAGAAATGCACAAACGAATCGAAAGGTAAATTGCAGCTTCATTCATAATGTAACGCAGTGAAACGATAGCTGGCGCCATATTATGCATAGTAAGTATTGTACTGTTTCGTCTGATATCGGTTGGAGTAAGCATTCGCAGATCGGAAAACAGCGCGGCTCGCTTCTCGTCTAGCGCACGATTCTGTTTACTTGCACAGTATAGTAATAGCTGTACTTTTCGAAACGTTTTACGAATTCTCTATTTCCAAATACCGCAGTTTCTTTCAAGATTTTAATTTGGCTTGCTTATATACTGAGCGCAGAGAATAGGCTCAACGAAAACAAGTTGAGGAGGAGCATTGAGTTGAATTGAAGCCACATTGTGTCTGTTACTTATGCGGCACCTAATCTGATGACACAAAATTAACCCACTCGAACTCATTGGCAATGCCGCGACACGGCGTCACATCTATGACGCATTAATCTGTAGTTCCGGAAACCCACTGTGTTTGCGCCCCTGCGTGCACGTATACATGTCGCAGCCGCACACAGAAAACAATTGTCTAACTGACTCTGCATAATAATATTAAATAAATTGCTTACTTAATTAACGTGCTCAGGATGAACCTCTAGGTCTGCATTCTGACACAGGGGTACCGTAATAAAAAAGAAGTATGTCAAAAACAACCACAACAAAGTGGCAGTAAACGTGAGGAAAAAGATTCACGGACAAACGAAAAAGAAAGATTATATTTAGGCATAATAAGGAGGAAAAAACCGTTAAAGGTAAAAGAAAGAATCGCTAACATTCAACGCAATGCAAGATTAAATTCACCACACACAAAAAAAACGATAGAAAATGCCTGTACAGTGTGGAAAAGTGACTAAAACAAACCATGGGTAGCTTGTAACAGAACGATGACAGCCAATAATGAAGAACATCGCGATCACCAAAATAAGTGTTTTAAAGACTGTGTTCTATGTGCACAAGTGAATATTGGCTGTGGAAGGTAGGAACGTGAAATGAGCCATGGTCCCTGGTGATCTTACGCGGAATTCGAAGAACGATGCAACTGAGTAGTTCGGAACAGGCGAGGATACCATCAAGGAGTTGAAATGGAAACGTGATGGCAGGCCTGATAAAAGTAACGGTGCTTAAACAAAAATCAATGCTGGTGTTAGTATTTAAAGGTTCCACTTCAGGCCAAATAATCAATCAAGCAATCAATCAATCAATCTTTATTTTATATGCCCAGGAACAACCGCATGGTGTAAATACTGGCGCACGGAGGAAAAAATATGGTCAAAAGGTAAAACAAGTACGGCCAAAAGTGAGGAGGTAAAAAAATAGAATGAAAAAAAAAAACCGAATCAACCGGTACATATTGAGCAGCAATCCAGCAATAACACAATACTGAGAGCAAGAGTACAGATATGCACAATCGGCGGTACAACGAATAACGGATCTTGAGCACCAGTCGATGGCCAGGATTGCACATGTCATGTGGTGACATATAAGGAAGGAGAAAAAACTATAACTATAAACCATAATTAATCATTCAATCAATGAATGAATCAATGAAATAAATGTTTAATATAGTAACCAGGTTAAGCTACGGAGCCTTCGAAATGGTGCACTTAAATAGTAATACGCGAGGCAAAATCTCCAGAAAAGAAAAAAAGCGGTAGACAGAACAATGTGAGAGAGGGAAATTAATTGGGAAACACAAAACGAGGAGGCTGGCGTAAAAGGGAGTTAATCATACAACATTATCTACATACACTATATACAAAACATGGGAAATTAACTCTGAAATATGTCAATACAGGCAAAATGCTTACTACATGTTTTGTGGAGTCGAGCCATAGGACAGGCTGCAATGCAACAAGGCCGCGCAGAAAACGCGGAATGCTGCCTGGTATACTTTTGCGGCACGGAAAGTTGCACATGATCAAGAAGCTTTGGAAAATGCATATGCCATGGATCACCTTATGGAGTAACAGAAGGTCTGATTGATTACGTCTTGACTTTAGAGGCGTGAGTTGAGGTATATTTGAGGGGACTGGACTAGGGTCGCTAGAACAGCAAAAGTGGTGTTTGAAATAGTATCAATTTATTCTGGACCCGTTCAATGAGGTCAGAATTAGGTTGGCTCGTTCCGCCCCAAACAACAAATGCGTACTCTAGTAGTGAAAGGCACACAGTAGCATACAATTTCAGAAAGTCATGCCATATACGACAAACAATTCCAAGAGTGCGAATGATCCGCTGTTTCGCATATTTAGTGTGTGACGAGAAGCTTCGCGTTATGTCCAAGTACACACCAAGGTCTTTCATTTCATCAACCCGGGGCACTGGAGCCTCCCGAAGGGTATATGAAAATGGCACATGGTGTGTTTTCGGCGTATAACTTTATACCATTGTTTTGGAAGTACTTAATACCCGCCGGGGTGGCTCAGTCAGCTAAGGCGTTTTACTGCTGAGCACGAGATCGCGGGATCGAATCCCGGCCGCGGCGGCCGCATTTCGATGGAGGCGAAAGGCAAAAACGCCCGTGTGCTTGCGTTGTAGTGCATGTTAAAGAACACCAGGTGGTCAAAATTAATCCGGAGCCCTCCACTACGGCGTGCCTCATAATCAGAACTGGTTTTGGCACGTAAAACCGCAGAAAGAAGAAGAAGAAGGAAGCACTTAAGAGTAGCTTATTGTCTCCGCACCAGTTTGAGAGTGAAAAAAATGTCTTCTTGGAGGCCAACGCAGTCATGAACACTGGTGACAGTCTTAAATGGCCTAAATTCGTCAGCATAGAGAAGAATGAAGAGTGTTGAATTTTTGACAAATTGTAATTCATGAACAGTAGGGGGAGAAGAGGGTCAAGAACGAATCCTTGAGGAACTCCGCTACAGAACTCATCGCTAACAAAACTCTCACCATTACTGGCAACGAAGCACGATCTATTGCTTAGGTGATTAGATACCAATGCAGTGATGGAAGAAAGTATGTTCATTTGCGTAAGGTTTGTGATGAGGAGCTCATGGTGAACTACATACAATGCTTTACTTATAGTAAAGAGCGTCTAATTGGCCCCTATTATGTAGCACCCTGAAAGCACGGGTCATAAATGCGACCAAGTTCGTTGTTATGGAGCACGCTGATACAAAAGCAAGCTGTTCAGCTAATAAAATGTTGTTAGCACTAACAGAAAGCAGGGAGTGCTATACAGATTACAAACACGTCTGACGTAGCACAGAGGATACATTTAGGCCGATAGTTAGTAAGTGCACTTCTAGCACCCGTGCTACCTTCTAAGCACCAGGAAACGTATTAGAGCTTAGGGAACTGTTGAAGATGCTTGTGAGAGCAGGGACAAATATTTTTCCATACATCTTGGGAAGGTTTGAGGTGCTTCATGCATTTGATAGCTGATAGCGTTTAGAACTGAGGTTTAACACCCCGAATAGAACAAGGGCACGAAGAAACAAATACCACAAACAAGCACTGACTGTCAACTGGAAGTTTATTTGAACTTCACCAGCCATTTTTACATTTTTCCAGTCACATATACATCAGCAAAATCAGCAAAATCATAATCTTGCATTCGCGCTGTTAAACCACAGTTCTAAATATGAGCCAACAAGCCCTCATCAAGATGTTACTGATATTGTACACACCGCACCAGATTCAGAAGGAAAGCTACTTGAGGTAGAAGCATCTTTTACGCAAAGTACTGTGTAAAAATGTTCTGCAAAGGCATCAGAAGTGTTCGAGACAACATCACCATTTTCATCAACCATACATACATCTTCGGCGCTCTTTTTATAAGAGTGAGAGCGCACGTGAGTCAGAGCGCAAGAAATATTGTGGCTTACGTGTAATAATAATAATAATAATAATAATAATAATAATAATAATAATAATAATAATAATAATAATAATAATAATAATAATAATAATAATAATAATAATAATAATAATGAAAGTGTCATGTCGTGCTGATTGTGGGTAAATCGGAAATGAAATAACATTTGATCCTTCTTTTGATTTATTTCTCGCAAGCGTTTACAGCCACCGACGGAGAAGGTTTTACCTCTTAAGAATAAGACCGAAGACGCCGCATTTGACGAGTGCCAACTTGAATTTCGTGCAAAAAATACACGTGCGCATAAATGCCCTTATTAAGCCTGAATTTACACCATGCCACACGATCTTCTTGAAATGGGGCCAGGTCAGTGCACGTCTCGCACCCAAACATGCTGTCAGGTTCACCGTCAGAGCTAAAGAGCATGGTATGCTTCGACGGCAGCGTCGACGGCAGCGACTGAAGCTTCGATGGAAGCGTCCAAGCATACCATGCGACCAGAGAGGCTAACAGCCGGTCTCTACGCGGCACCGTGCGAAGATACAGGTCGCCACGCGAAGAAACAAATGTTGCGCTTAGACGTGGCATGTCGGGACAGCGCGAGAGTATAAGGCACGATAGATCAGGTAGATGTGTTAGGCGAGCTAACAGATGCAAAGGCTGAATACGCAAATGCTAAGCCACCGGCCTGACATTTATGCTAGGGAAGAAAGGGTCTTTTCCGGCTTAAAAATAACGAGAACTGCGGGAGTCATTGCTAGATCTATCAGCTGATACTTTATGTATACCTACTAATAAAAGCCTATATTTTCTCTTCGATCTGCTTTTTTAGATACTTCCGCGAACACTTGGGCTGCATCTGGCGATAAAAACACATTTTAAGAACATATAATCATAAGAAGTCCTATAGCACGCCGGATTAAAAAAACTGTCTTGTTCGTATTGATCAGTAGTCTTCGCGTAGGATTTCCTGACAACGTGACAACATAATAAAGATATGAATTAGGCCACATTGTTCAATTTCTAAGTGACATGGCAAGAGGCCCTATATCGAGGCTAAACTCGGCGGTTGCTACAATCTGACACCACCACGTCAAATTCTTTTTGTTTATGCGACTATTCCTTTCTTTTCAGAAGGCGCAATCTCGCTCAATAGTGGTCATTGCAAACAAGCCAATATTTGGCTAAATACGGCCCGATATAACATACTGGCTGTACTGCTTCAATGGCGCGCAATAAGCATTTACTGCGCTTTTATAAATCCTATGCGGTGATTTTCGATGGTGATGGTGCATCTGTGCTCCCCCCCTCTCTGTCTTGCTCTATATATTCTTCTTATCCTTCTAGCTCACCCGTTCCCGAGTGCAGGGTAGCAAACCAGATTAGTTCTCCTTGTTAACCTCCCGGCCTTTCTCATTTGTTTCGTCTCTCTCCCTCTCCAAATATTTCATATCTTTATTATTATTATTATTATTATTAGTAGTAGTAGTAGTAGTAGTAGTAGTAGTAGTAGTAGAAGTAGTAGTAGTAGTAGTAGTAGTAGTAGTAGTAGTAGTAGTAGTAGTAGTAGTAGCAGTAGCAGTAGCAGTAGCAGTAGGGGTGGTAGTGGTAGTAGTCTTATGATTCTCAGGACTCCATAATCACTATGCGGTGTTCTGCTAGGAACATCACTTCTATTTATGCCCGTAGGGAGGAGGGAATACAGAAAACCTGCAAACCTAGAAACAACGCGACCATAGGACAGAAGACCCACAAATCAGAGGAGCGCTGATTTGGTTGACGACACCGCATAGTATATAGAGCGCGAGCGGATGACACCGGCACGGCGCTGCTACAGCAAACTGTCGCAGCTGGCGCTGTCAGCTGCACGCGGCGGCTCTTTGCCCTTAACGACATGGCATTTGCCTGGCCTTGCCTCGGGCCGCTCTGCTGCTCTCGTAGACGCGCTTCTTTCGCGCCCTTCGCATGTCGAGTTACGGCCGAGTCTCGTATTGAGCGATCGCTGGAAGCTGGCGTGCCTGCGTGATTGCAGCACGGCCGGAGCAATTCCGTCCTCAGACGCCACGCCCACTTATTCGTGGTGAGGGTATGGTTAGCATCGCCACGACATTAATGTATGTATTTGTTCGCCAGATCCATCCGCCATCCCTTTCATATGCAATACGTACGCGCGGGAATAAAAGAAGAAAAAAAGCATGCGGGACAATGAAACACCGGAGGACGCATAGAGTGAGGAACAATGCGCATTTCCTTCTCTCTTTTTCTGCGCGGAGCTCTGCACTGTGCCCGCGTGTCTGCAGCAGCCCTACTGATTCTTACTCAGCGAAGCTTTCAAAGGTAAGTACTAAAAGAGAGAGAGAGAGAGAGAGAAAAAGAAATGTTACGAAACTGCGCCGCTGCATTTGTGGGCATGTAGGTCGTGATGTAAGCTTTCTCTTATACAAACTCTCAGCGTTGGCCACACGAAACCTTCGGAATTAACCTGCCTGTAATTTTAATAAAAAAATACTATACTATAGCTAAGCATGCGCATGCTGATTTTTACGCTTTGGTGCAAACAACTTTTTAAACAAGTATCGTCAGCAAACAGATACTTACCCATTATTTGACAACTTTTTAAGTTTCGGGATTACAGCATATATTTCTATTTAAAACCTTTGAATATCTAACGACCATGTTGAAATTATGTGAAGCGAAGGAATCGTGGAACGGTTAATAAAGGATATACACATCTAAATGCCGATTCCTACAAATGTATTTATTTTCATTTTGATACAATGTGCATACTCATGCACCCTTTAAGCACCACACAGGTCGTTACTTAAACGTCATGTAATCTTGATGTTTTTGCTCTACACTGTTCACAAGCTATGCCGAAATGCACCCAGCAGTTCAGGGGGATGCACACTGCCAAACGTTTGCGTTGTTTGATATCGTGGTTGTCGTGGACCAATTTAGTGGAGAGGTGTATACAGAAAAAGAACGACACATATGTACTATATAGTCCTTATGTCACCGTACATAAGGAGTACAATAGAAAAACAATATCGCCTTTTTCTTTTTTCTGGGACACAGCAAAGTCAGAAACAGCTCAGAATGGTTGTTAGTACATTAATGAGGTGTCTCTCTGGTCGTACTGTGACCGGAGACATTTAAGGAGCACATGCTATGTCCCGTGACAGTGGCCTCTTTCTATTTTTAGCGTGCTTCACTGCATAACACTACTGTCTAACAGAAAAGCTGACTTAAGTACACTGCCCAATATGGAACGCGTATTGCACCTTTGCCTCACAGCTGGTTTGGTTTAGTTTTTTTCCCCCGCGGTTGAGTTGGAGCAGTTTTTCAGGATATTTATAGCCGTGCCATACAATCGGCAGCACTGGTCAGATTTCTGGAGTCTCCGGGACGAAACGGGAGAGATGGCTGGTATGTATGTACATGTTTTATGTCGGGATTAATTGTTTAATTACGCACGATGAAAGTGCGCATACTTGCATTGCTTTAGAGGTCGCCATGCAGTGCTCATATTATTCGGTGCCCATATAACATTTACATATATATTGCGAGACAGTGGCATAGGTGAAAACATGGTGGGCTAGGGAAATAAGGATTTTCTTTCAAACGTGACGCCATTCGTTTAGAAAGACAAGTCCATTTTGTTTGATACTTGCAGAGTGGTTCTGTTTCGAGATATTCATCATCAAATTTGGCATTCAGTGTGGTACTTTAGCATTCAGAGGCGGGTGTCTCGGCGAAGAGCTGATTCCGTATAGCATGCCATTTCACTCGGCTGGTCTCGGTTGGCAAAAAACAAGACTGGCTTACCCCCACGCAGTATGTTGCATCACATGGGGTACGAGAAGGGGCAGGGGAGGGGTTGCCTTTGTGTTGAGACTTCCGCCTATGAACGCACAATTAGCGTAGTCATATCACACTTGATTGACTATCTTGGAACATAAGCGCTCTGCAAGTATCAAACAAAATAGAGGTGTCGTTGAATACGATTGCCTTTAGGTTTCAATAAGCAATATACACCACAATAGCGAAAGTTTTAAAGGTAATTAGCAAACGTTTTAATTATGTATTTATTTACTGCACCTGCGTGCGAAAATTGTGTCCCCCGAATCATCGTCTAAATCACCTCCGCAAGCAGCATTCATGAGGCTGCATAGCCTTTTTATTGAAACTACTAATAGTTTAACTTTGAAGGCTGCGTATATACTGAGAGATTAGGAGCACGCCACTTTATTTTAACTTTATTAAATGCCCACAAAACGTTGAGTACATTTTTACCACGGTATTAGCAGCTCTTTAAAATGCTAATTTCGCAGCGTTTCACAGTCTTTGCAGTTGGCACTTGAGCCTGGTGACGTTCGAAAAGAACGATACGGCTGACGCCTCGCGATGCCTTATCATGAGAACAGTGGGACGCTGCAAAACCTGAGCCTTTCGATAGCAGGCTTGCTAGGGGAACGCCGAAGCGGTCACACGCTCTATATATGAAGATTGTTGAAAATGGTCTTCACATAAAATTGAAGTTAAAGCGACAAGCAAAGAAGGTTGAAACTGAGTGCGGCACCATAGAACGTTATAGGATAGGACATCTCGGCAGCTCTTGCCATGTTTTTAATGACCTGCGTCTTCGCCGATCCGGATAGGGTGTATGAGAAATGAGTTGAGAGAAAAACAAACAACCTTGAAGAGCTAAGAGCGCACTCAACATCAATTTATTGCGATAGCAATTATATGAACTCTCCAAGCGCATTTCTGCCGTTGGCGTCGGCGCCGCCGTGAGGTTCCGTATAAATTCCAAGGGCGAAAGAATCGTCGCATCGCGCCGTATGCTGTATGGGCGAGTCAAAGCGCGCGAGGGGCGCGCGCTTTCACCGAGAGCGAACGCACGGCGGAGAGCAAACGCGACGTCTTCCATCACGTGAAAGGCCGTGGAGAGATGGGAGAGAGGGAGGGGAGGCGACGTTTAGCTGCGGCACCAAATGCATATCTTGCGACCGGGCGCAAGGGGAACTGACGACTCAACCTCCCACGCGAAAGGAGGAACGCGGGAAGGCAGCGCGGGAGGGAGGGAGGGGGTGTGGCTTCTACTCTGCCAGCAACTGCGTACTTGTACTTCGCGTGGCTGCGGGTGGTCGCGCGCACTGTATCTTGAAAGCGATCAGCACACGGCGCCTACCTTTGTATGCGCTGTGCTTTCGCTGCTCAGTTTCCGTTGAAGTCATAGACAGTCCGAACCTTCGTTCGCTGCTGCTGCTGCGCTTGCTCACGCCAGCTTTTTGACAGCGGCTGTCTGTGATCTATTTATGTTTGCTTGTGCGCACTGACACCATGCTTGTTAATTCTGTTAGTAAGCGAATGTGTCCAAGTTTATACAGCGGATAAAACAAGTACCCTTACTCCGTATAGCTCTCCACTAATTTGCTATCGCAACTGATGCGTCGCCTTTCACGCGAATCAGCGACTTTTTTTTCTCGCTTCCGAATGCTGACAGATGGGGCATGTTAAAGGCTTGAGTGCCGAGCTCTTCTTCGCCTATTATGAACAGAACTGTTTGTAGTTAGCACATGCTAATCGGTGCTTCTGTGGCATCATTCTATGTTGCGTGTGTGCCGGCGCCAAAATACGCCGCATTGCAGGTGTTTACAGTGATGTCTGTGCACTGTTTACGCCCAAGTGATGACAAGAAAGTCTCGTACTGAAATAGGGACTGTGCGAGACTTCGTTGTCATCACTAATGCTGGTATTTTCGAAATCAGGTGCCTTTTCACGTCTCGAACACCCACCAATAAAAATACGAAGCAAACAATAGAGCTGAGAAAAAAATATTACACATCATTCCATAAAACAAAGAAATATAGCCAAAACTAGGATTTATACCTGAGTGATTTCGCTTCCCAATCTTGGCGTGAAATCGCGGCCGCCCCTTAGGGGTATCAAAGTTATTTTGACAGCCCCGCGAGAAACCTTTCTTTCCTTTCTTTACCGTGCTGCAGAGCGGCCATGTAAACAATGAGAAAGCGGACGTCGCCATAGCGGTCCCGCGAGACGTACGCGGCGCTGCCCTTTAGGGACGCCGATGATGAATGTGCCTAAGAGGTTAACCTGTCGCCGACGAATTCTCTGCTTTAATACGTGTCACCACGGGTGATGACACCGTCTTGCCGAGCGAATGAAACATGGAGGCCTATAATATGCACGCGCGCATAGGCGAACGCCGCTGCCACGAACACGCTTTCTCTATAGCATAGACCGCGAGCGAGCGATACGGGTGGCCTCCGAACGTGACCGGACTGCAGCAATGGGTCCTCGAGTATCCGACCCAGCGTCCTGCACCGGGAACGCTCTTGCGAGCATGTGCAGTGATCGAAAAAAATATGCATGAAGAAAGCAGATCGTAGGCGCATGAAAGTTTGGCGGGTGGAGATGCGTTTATTCCACCCTGCTCCGAGGATAGCTTCACGCTCTCGTCCGTTTGGTGTTTGGAATGAGTGAAGCGAATGCTACGAATCTAAGTGGCACGTGCTAAAAAGGAAACCGCGAACCATGAATTGGGGGCCGGTGCACTCTTTGTAAAAGTGCGATAGAAGGTCATAATTGGAAAGGGAGGCAAACTCTTATGTCATCATCATCATCATCATCAGCCTATATTTATGTCCACTGCAGGACGAAGGCCTCTCCCTGCGATCTCCAATTACCCCTGTCTTGCGCTAGCGTATTCCAACTTGCGCCGGCGAATTTCCTAACCTCATCATCCCACCTGACTTTCTGCCGTCCTCGACGGCGCTTCCCTTCTCTTGGTGTCCATTCTGTAACTCTAATGGTCCACCGGTTATCCATCCTACGCATTACATGGCCTGCCCAGCTCCATTTCTTCCGCTTAATGTCAACTAGAATATCGTCTACCCCCGTTTGTTCTCTGATCCACACCGCTCTCTTCCTGTCTCTTAACGTTACTCCTAAGATTTTTCGTTCCATCGCTCTTTGTGCGGTCCTTAACTTGTTCTCGAGCTTCTTTGTTAACCTCCAAGTTTCTGCCCCGTATGTTAGCACCGGTAGAATGCAATGATTGTACACTTTTCTTTTCAACGACAGTGGTAAGCTCCCAGTCAGGATTTGGCAATGCCTGCCGTATGCACTCCAACCCAATTTTATTCTTCTGTAAATTTCTTTCTCATGATCAGGGTCCGCTGTGAGTAATTGACCTAGATAAACATAATCCTTTACAGACTCTAGAGGCTGACTGGCGATCCTGAATTCTTGTTCTCTTGACAGGCTATTGAGCATTATCTTTGTCTTCTGCATATTCGTCTTCAACCCAATTCTTGCACTTTCTCTCTCGATGAAGGTCCTCAATCATTTGTTGTAATTCCTCTCCATTGTTGCTGAGTAGGACAATGTCATCTGCAAACCGAAGGTTGCTGAGATATTCGCCGTCGATCCTCACTCCTAATCCTTCCCAGTCTAAGAGCTTGAATACTTCTTCTAAGCATGCAGTGAATAGCATTGGAGAGATTGTGTCTCCTTGCCTGACCCCTTTCTTGATAGGTATCTTTCTACTTTTCTTGTGCAGAACCAAGGTAGCTGTGGAATCCTTGTAGATATTTGCTAAGATATTCACGTATGCCTCCTCTACTCCTTGATTACGTAATGCCTCTATGACTGCTGGTATCTCTACTGAATCGAATGCCTTTTCATAATCAATGAAAGCCATATAGAGAGGTTGATTGTACTCCGCAGATTTCTCGATTACCTGATTGATGGCATGGATATGGTCCATCGTAGAATATCCCTTCCTGAAGCCAGCCTGTTCTCTTGGTTGACTGAAGTCAAATGTTGTCCTGATTCTATTGGAAATTATCTTGGTGAATATTTTATACAATACTGAAAGCAAGCTAATGGGTCTGTAATTCTTCAATTCTTTAACGTCTCCCTTATAATGGATAAGTATAATGTTGGCGTTCTTCCAGCTCTCTGGTACACTTGAAGTTGTGAGGCATTGCGTATAAAGGGCCGCAAGCTTTTGAAGCATGATATCTCCTCCATCTTTGATTAAATCTACTGTTATTCCATCTTCTCCAGGCGCTTTTCCTCTGGTCATGTCTTTCAAGGCCCTTCTAACTTCATCGCTAGTTATAGAAATAGCTTCTGTATCCGGTTCATCACTATTTCGAATGAAAGTAGCTTGGCTGTTTTGGCTACTGTACAGGTCAGTATAGAATTCTTCTGCAGCTTTTACTATGTCATCGAAATTGCTGATGATATTACCATGCTTATCTTTCAGTGCATACATCTTGCCTTGTCCTATGCCTAGTTTTCTTCTTACTGATTTCATGCTGCGTTCATATTTTACGGTTTCCTCAATTTTTCCCACGTTATAATTTCGAATATCCCTTACTTTATTCTTGTTGATCAGTTTTGACAGTTCAGCGAACTCTATCTGATCTCTTGAGTTGGACACTTTCATGTTTTGTCGTTTCTTTATTAGGTCCTTTGTTTCTTGGGAGAGCTTCCCTACAGGTTGCTTTGGTGCCTTAACTCCCACTTCAATTGCTGCTTCTGAGATCAGCCTAGTTACGGTTTCATTCATTAGCTC
Organism: Dermacentor silvarum; assembly: GCF_013339745.2. Classification (NCBI taxonomy): domain Eukaryota; kingdom Metazoa; phylum Arthropoda; class Arachnida; order Ixodida; family Ixodidae; genus Dermacentor; species Dermacentor silvarum. The sequence continues at coordinate 115,113,529 of NC_051154.1, forward strand.
TATGTTATCTTCATCTTCCTGTTCTAAAGCTGCATATTTGTTTGCGAGCACCAGCCTGAATTGGTCTGCTTTCACCCTTACTGCGTCTAGGTTGGCCTGTTTCCTCTTGACTAATTTCACTCTTTCTCTCTTCAAATTGAGAGAAATCCTAGACCTCACTAACCTATGGTCACTGCATTTTACCTTACCTAACACTTCTACATTCTGCACTATGCTTGGATCGGCAGAGAGTATGAAATCTATTTCATTCCTTGTTTCTCCATTAGGGCTTTTCCAGGTCCACTTCCTGTTGGTGCGCTTCCTGAAGAATGTATTCATTATTCGGAGCCTATTCCTTTCCGCGAATTCCACCAACATCTCTCCTCTTGCATTCCTAGAATCGATGCCGTAGTTTCCAATTGCTTGCTCGCCAACCTGGTTTTTGCCCACTTTTGCATTGAAGTCGCCCATGACTACAGTATACTGAGTTTGCACCTTTCTCATTGCTAATTCCACATCTTCATAAAACTGTTCTATCTCTTCATCATCGTGACTGGAAGTTGGGGCGTAGGCTTGTACTACCTTCGTTTTGTACCTCCTATTCAGCTTTATTATGACGACTGCTACCCTCTCACTAATGCTGTAAAATTCATCAATGTTGCCCGCTATGTTGTTATGGACTAGAAATCCTACCCCGGATTCTCTCTTATCTGGAAGACCTCTGTAGCAGAGGACGTGGCCGTTAGTCAGCATTGTGTAAGCTTCACCAGTTCTTCTAACCTCACTAAAGCCAATAATGTCCCAGGCAATGCCTGATAATTCCTCAAATAGTCCTGCTAAGCTAGCCTCACTCGAGAGGGTGCGCGTGTTGAACGTTGCCAGGTTCAGTTTTCATTGGCGGCCTGTCCGGACCCAGATATTCTTAGCACCCTCTGCCGCGTAGCAGGTCCGACCGCCGCCTTGGTCAGGTGCTCCGCCGCCACTGGGGACTGAGGGCCATGGGTTAATTGTCGGAGTCATCAGGGAGGTAGTGGCCGAATACTGCACCAGGGAGGCCAATTCCTGTTCTGGTGAGGGAGTGACTTTGATGAAGCTTAGTGGGCCTGCCTAGTTTGGTTGCACCTGAACTAGTATAGCCCCACTAGTTCTCGGCAATATGTATTTTTTTTTCTTTGCCGGTGTCAGGCACCACTCCAAGCCTGAAAATGTAGTGGAATGGAGCAGGATTCGAACTTACGACCTTCAGATTTGAAGTCGGGTGTTCTACCTCTACTCCACGCCACAACAGCTCTTATGTACCTCTCGCTAAAACAGCGCAGTGCTTGCGAGCACGAGAGGGGAACGCGACAATGCAGGTTAACCGGTGGCCCGAGAAGCTGACTGCATGTACGGACATGTCGCGATTGGCCGGAGCCTCGGCTGTCGCAATCTGTCAGCGTGAAAAGACGTTATAGTTTTCTCAAACCGGCGTCATGCGCAATGGTCTTCGTAAATTTCTGTAAGAGGACTTTCGTGCTGATATAGATTACCTTCAAGCACAATGGGCGGCCTCATGTTCGTAGCGCCATCGAAACCGAGGACCGCGTGCCAAGAGCGAGGAAGTGAGTGTGGCAGGAACTCTGCCACAATTCGGGCGGCCACTCCACCCTGTTTCATCTTGGAGCTCAAGATCTGCCATCTTAGTTGACTCAGAGGAAATCTGTGGACAAGTGCTTTTAGAGCCTTGCTTAACCCAAAGTGGCCCCAGTTGTAGCTTTCACGACGATTGCGATACATACTACGGTCTCGCACGTTGCAAAGAATATCTTCAATTACGTTCCACAAAATTCATTGAGGTTGCATGTAAAAAATGACTCACCGAAAGAGAGCGAATTGAAAGAAGCGAAGTCACTGGAGACAATACGGCTCGTAAAGAGTTTTCTTGCCTTGTCGGTGCACAGGGGCGCGAAGTTATGGCCGCGATGAAACTACTCGCCACCCCGTGCATGGTTTAGTGATGAAGCTCACGTGACATGCAATGACAGCCCATTGACGGGGGTATCGGAACGTGTTATTGCGGGAATGTCCAGACGATAGCGGAAAAGCGAGCTGAGTCCCACTACCCTTCATAATGCGGGATTCAGAGGACGGGACGGTTCGCCGGTTTTGCTTGCGGACGAGCATGAGCTGGCACACTGCTGCCAAATCACACCTCATACTCGGAAGCCGCTGACGAGCTTCGGGTGGCGCGATTCGCTGCCGCTTATCCACGTCACACTTGTCTGCGGCCTGATTAAGCAGTCCGTCCGGCCGTGTGAATCCAGCTGCGAATCAGTCCTGCGGAAATAGGCCAATGTATAAAGAGATTTTTAGAAAATGATATATCGTCATCGAACCGCAAGTAGCACCAATCTAAAAAGGGAATCCCTTACGGGTTTCTCAGAAAGGAAGCATACCAGTTAGAGAAAAAATTGTCCTGGCCCAGTGATCGAACAGGAATGAGTGAAGCAATTATGTGCGGTCGCTCTCCGGTCTATAAGCTAGCCAGGAAGCTAGACGATAGCTACGCTTGGCCGAATTACTTGAATGCTCTGCATACGTGGTGCCCTTTTCCTGTGATCCAAAACACCGAAAGAACATAGAATCTTCGTTGCCCCTCGTGGGGTGACCATAGCGGCAACATCGCTGTGAAACGGGCAGTCGAGAACATTATTGTCCGCAGTAAAGCGAAGGGAGCTTCTGTGCAGTCCCTAATGTCTTGAAACATAGTTTGCACTATCACTGAACTTGAGCGGGAAAACACCGTGTAACATATATGCAGTACACTGTTCTCGCAGTCAGCCGATATCGTAACCATGCCGAGAATAAGCTGCGAGAAGCGGGACGGCAGAGTAAATCCTAAAGCGTTTACGCAAAGTGTGCATATCGATAGTTTGTAGCGTTCCAACTAGCCGCCGAAGGAATGAAAAGGGGAAAAGCGCGGACGTACCAAACGTTCGCTTGCGAAAGAGCCAACGTGAAATGATTGGTATCCATGGAGATAGATGCCGCGTAGTACATATATATGGCAGAAGAAAGAATGGCGATTGCTAGGAAGACTATGGAAGTGCCTCTGCGCACAACGCTCACGCAAATTGGTTCTAGAATATTTGAGATAATTACGTATAATATTATGAAACACTGCCACGGAACTACGCGGATATCCGTGCACCCAGGCCGCTAGCACGGTTGAAAGTTGTGCAAAATGCACTTTGTACCTGATTCGTCCTCTAAGCAGCTTTATATGGCACTCTTCATAACGGGCTTGGCTTTTCGGTTCGAAACTATGACCAAAAGTTACAGCTTGAACTATTCGTTACAAAGTATATCGCTCAGAACTTCCCATTCCGCCAGCCCCCAAGACGGTCGTTCTTAGATAGAAGTTAGTAATATACTTCACGTTCAGTTAGTAATATACTTCAAGAAACAAAGAGAAAGCTTATGCCTGAATAGAAAATAAGGTTCGGCAGACAAATAACGAGCTGACAAATCGTTTCGTTAGGAAAATACGCGTTCGTTGTTAACAATGGAGATCAAAGTGAAGCTAAAGTTGGAGAGGAATGTTTCCATTGTCACGAGTATTGACACACATATTGCGAAGAACGTGTTAAAGGCTTTTTTTCTTTTTTCTTTTTTTTTTGAAGCCTGACACACTTTGTTATCTATTCGTTGTTTTCTTTACTTTGTTTCTTTTTTTTCAGCCTAATACGCAGCCCACTGCATCAATGAACCTGCACCCAATAGCCCCGTTTGTTGCACTGCTGATGTCATTTCTTGCAGAATCTTGCTATGCATTCAACATGTGTTTCCTTTTCCTTCGGCACTCATACACTTGTCGGAGAGGAAGGAGGGATAATGTCTACGTGGAACGTCGCGATGTGCAGTCGTATTCTGGACATCACAGTATTGCCGATGTGCTCAAGGACAAGTTCGGTGACGGATGAATTTGCTGCTTCCGTAAAAGGACGACACCTTCCGGCAAGGATCTGTCTTGGTTGTCTATAAGGCGTGGAGGAGACGTGTGAAGCTTCCTTGGAGATTATTCGAGCTTACTACACTGCTGCTCGTTCCATCTGCCAAATGTTGCAGTTGGAAGCATTCAAATCCTTGAACGACGCGCGCGGATTTCTTTAATACAGTAGAAGATACCGCGTTTCGGGCCTTTCTGCATAGTGCCCCAGTTCACTACAGTTTCGCTGAATCGTGGATCAATACAAGACACAAACGACATAACTACATGTTGTCACGTTGTTGTGACTGTGCAGGGGTACGTGTGTAAATACAGCAAACTTGAACGGAGGGGTACCGAAAGGTTAAATTTTTATCAACAACCATATGAAACCAATATCTGACAATGATTACAAGGAATTAATGGGTAATACAACTATTTGTAATTGAAGTGTATAAATAATTATGAATGATGATAAATTTTCGTTCCGTTACGTTTTATATTTGTAATAAGGAAAAATGAAATAGACAATTGGTAAAAAGACAATTTGCTGCTTGTGGAAGCCGAACCCCAAACCTCTGACTGACGTGTGCGATGCTCTACCAACGGAGCTTCGGTGGCCGATGTTCATCCTGTCTTGGATGTTCATTTTGCCATGTGTACGTGTTCTGAACCTAGCCTTGGGACTGTTGGTCAGTGGCCACACACAACCATAGTGGGAATGTGGACCGGCTTTTTGATCGCAGTCGCATCGTAGTGCGTATTGTTAGGAGCCAGCAACTGGCCAATAAACTCTCGTGAGCTGCGTCAAAGCTGCGTCAAGTTCCACCGCCGCGCCGAGATCTGCGCATGCGCCGTGATAACGATTGGATCGGCGCATGCGCTGACCTTGAGGTAACAGCTTTGTAAGCGTGTGTGCGGCGGCTCTCGATCAGTAGAAGCCATAGGACGCCCAAATATAGTTCGTACTCCCGAAGAAGAGCCCGCGCTTCGCGATAACTTCCGGGAAATGGTGGGGGTGACTTGGTAGTGCTTAGCCTAGCCCAAAAGCCGGGACTAGCTAGGTGCCCATCAGCTCTGCTGTCTCTTTAGCATTGCGCATCCAGTGCAAGCTACGCTAATTTTTTTCTCCTCCTGCCCCTGTGGCACAAAAGACCACGTCATCATCATGCGTAGTCTGCAAACATTTATGAGTTCCTCTGTACATTAGAAAATATGCATTAGACATTATGTTCCCGGCGATTACACATTATTCCCAAGCGATTGCAATCTGCGCTTGGTGCTCATTCAGACAAAGGAAACTGGGTACGAGCGGATGTGGCGCGCATGAAAGGGAAAGTTGAAGACTTCCGTTTGCCCGCAAGCTTTGGACGAATGACCTCTCGCTATTGTTTTATAGGATCGTAAATGTGAACACATAGATGGGCATGCTGATTCACTTGGGTGCTAAAATCGCGTGAGCACAGCGTAGTACACACTCGTTGTGCCATACAGTACTCAGCGAGTACCACGTGATTAGACACAGCACCATTCTTTTGCAGAGAAGTCTAAACGCCGCCATTCGCCACAGCATGCCAAGACGTGTGTTTTGGGGACAATTTGGTCAGGCTTCGTTGGCAGGAAGATTGTGTTGCTGCAGGCGAATGCCCACTACGAAGCAACAACAAACGCTAAGTGGGGCACCACGCCGACGACAGCTGTGGCTTTACACCTTCATGGCAGCAATAACCAAATACAAGGTTTGTATGAAAAGTACCCGACCTTATTTATTTTAGAGAAAGCTACAAGGTGCAGGTTGCCCACAGTGTGCAACATGGAAGGAGTGTTCATGATGTAAACAGTTTACCCTGCAGGTGGTGTGACCTTCACTTGCGTCTGCTGTTGAGCAGGAGCATTTGTGTTGATTACTGTGGTCTCAGCTCGGCGCGATTTCAAGTGATCGAGAATGACGGAGCGAATCAAACAAAGTACCGCACAAATATCTGTGCAAATCTTGGTGATACCCAAGCAAAATCATTTCGAAAGATTCCAACAGCGTTTGGAGATGACGCTATGGACAGGAAGCAGATAAAATTGCTGTACAACCGCTTCACGAAAGGCCAAACATCTGTGGACAGTGAGCCATGCTTTGAGATGCTATCAACAAGCCATAAAAATGCGATTGTAAACTAAGTGCCAGCCTTTGGAATGGGAGACAAGCGGCGAACTACTAAAGAATTTGGTTGGTTGGGGATGGCAACAAAACAAATATATGTGAATGCCATTTTAAACATAATTTGGATGCAAAGCTGGTGCCTGCAAAGTTAGTGCCAAGGAATAATTACAAGGCTTGGCAAGTGCCTCTGTTCATGCGAATAATGTGATTCAGTCTTTTTTGCAAAGCACAATGTTTAGGTGGTCCATCAGGATCCTAAATCTCCGTACATAGTCCCTTGCGACTTTTGTCTGTTCCCGAGAGTACATCAAAGGCAATGCGACGATTGCCATAACCGCACTTTCCGATGAGAAGTTCTATCATTGTTTAAAAAAGTGGAAGTACCGTGGGACTCGATTTGTGGAACCAAGAGGTAACTGCATTGAAAGGGATTAGGATAAGGAAAACATCAGGCGACGCTTCTTTTTCTGCCTGCGGGTGCATAGTCGGATACCTTTCAGATAGGCTTTCTAGATCTTGCTAGCACACTAAGACTATATAGACTGCTTCTCACAAGCCCACGCCGAATTGAAGCAAATGGCGTTGCTAAAACAAACCGAAGGAGACATGAGCGGTAGGAATCGTTCCGAGTGATATCCCTGGACAAATCAATACAGACGAAAGTATCCCACCTCAGTGTTCCATGGAGAGTACACTCCATGCCCAGACAGTAAATTCTAAAAAAAAAGACAGACATTTTGCATAACCTGGGAAGCCCATGCGGCGTGAGTGCTATACTGAGGAAGTTTTTACTGTCTTCGAGCCGATTGGGCATGGAGCGCGTTCTACGAAGTTGCATAACTGGTTATATAACAAGTATTCTATGCCAAAGTCGTATACGACTCGCATTTCTTTCAGTTGGTCTCCACTGACGGAGAAGTTAAAGCTGTTCTGCAGCATTAGTGAGTGTCGGATGCGCTCTCTGAGCTACTAGACTGAGTGCTCTGTCGTGGACCTTCCTAGACATTATTTGTACTAGCTTTTGTCAAAGCCATTGTTCCATACAAGCTCGTTTCATCCGCTGGGTGTCTTCTCATTCGGTTGACTTGGTCTGCTGATGTCATTAGCGATATCGTGCATTTCGAGCTTTCCTCACGTCCTTGTTCTGGACTTGCGTTAGACATTCAATATACCTAGCCAAGATAAATTAGCAAGTTGAATTTGGCTTTTATTTCCCCTATTTTCACGAAAATGAGCGCATCATTTGGCTGCAGAAAACATTATGCGTACCCGTCATAGGGGCACCAAATTTAAAATATTAAGTCATACCATTTTTCTACAAAACATTTTCTCATCTAAATGCAAAGTTTTTGATTAAGCCAGTAAATACGACTTATAGTAATTTATATGACAGTACATTTATTCAAAACCGCTCTGTAGGCGCGTTTTTGCGCCAAAAACTGAATCAGGGAAATTCAGTCCAAGCAACTAGTTTGCCGTGGATTCTTTGTAACACAATGTGACACGCTATTGTAGCGCGGTGTGTGCTACCTGAGATTTCTCTTGTTGACTTTTTCGTCCTATAATGTCATTTTGCCTGCGTGGCCAGCCGCATTGTTAGTGGTCTGAACAGAATACACATGAGGCACTCGCCTTGAGCAAAATTCATGCTCAGGGGAGCTTGATCTCTCCGACATGCCTCCGTGTTTCGCCACCGACCAAGGCACTGACAGGAACGACCTGCTATATTGGTCTTGGGGCCGGCGTCAGCATCGCCATATTCTGCTTCATCGCACGAGGGTGGCCCTAGGGCAAGGAGTGGACGCAATCATGCGTAGAGTGGCGCGGCTTAAGCGAGCCAGATAACGTGCGCCTGAAGTAACGAGCATTCCTTTTACGCACGTGTGTGCGCGTTCCTGAGCGATATCTTGAACGCCAAGCGGCTTGTTAGCGGTGCTTTTTCTTTCGCGGTATTCGCGAGCTCTTTCGGTTCGATTCGCTCATCTGGTGCTTGCAGTCTCCTGCGTGAATTTAACAAGCGGTTCATTATGCCTGGGGCTTTAAAAAGGGACCTGAAACGTTGTAACTGCTTCTCTTGAGACAGTTACTCGGTCTCATTCACATAAATACCCATAACTGCGCTTTCGTTTAATCACCTGAAAAGAAGCAAAATTGGCAGCGCACTTGCATTTGGCGACGGCTCAACCTTTCAGAACTGCTTCCCTAGCGGAGGTCTCAATATAATCACAGGAGCAGTTGGTGCGCCTGTCTTCATTTCGCATTGTGTGGCCACCTTGGTAATGTGACCTCAAGCATACTCGTCATTAGAACTTCAATTATTTTCAGGGGCATTAGGTTGCGCATCGTGTGCAGTTGTTGACAGTGAAGCACTTATAGCGAAACTCGACCCGAAACAGCGTATTCTTCCTTTGTCATTTGTGGTGACACGGACGAGAACAGATTCAATAAAATAAAAATGAATATTATTATAATAAATGCTCCCAGAATCAAATAGAACAAATCGGTACGTAAACGCTGTCACATGTTTTGCCATCGTGCCGTACTTGCAGTGTTGATGAAAATTTGCCGAGACCGCATTATCACATTCGGGAACACTCGCAGTGTCAAGCATTTCATGCATGTGGCTCACAATGCCACTGTGTTTTTCGGCAGGGCATCATCGGGCTTGGTTATTATTAATGATGTGATATTATTTGGGACATAAAACGAGAACACTAATCCGTTGCATTTTCAGTGGACCTTGCAAAATGTCAATTTGTCAAACTTAATAGAAAATCCTTTACATGAGCATCTATTACACTCTAAATTAAAAAAAAAACTGCTCTTTCCAAACGTCCAATACATACACAAAAAGAGAGCGAGAGAGAAAAAAAGACCATTTTGCATCGACGTTTTCCACTAGCAGGTTAGGTTCGTTTAACTGGTGGATTAAGTCGGTGGGGTGGAAGCATTCCTTCTACGCCATTTCGCTTGTATGTATTGGCTAAGGCGCTACGTGTGATGAAAGTTATTTGAAATAATGTAAAATAAAATAAAAAATGAACAATACTGATGGACATAAAAAATATGAAGGAAACAAATAGGGGAGGCTGCAGTGCCACACTAAAATTTGAGGCAAAAACAAGAAAAAAAAAGCTAAACACACACACAAACACAAAAGTTAAGTTTACACGCGTGTATACCGTCAATGCTTAGAGACAAGGTCTCACGTGATGAAACAAAAAAAGGAACAGAGCCTGCCCAGCGCATAATTATTTGCATAGTGACGGAGGTGCAACTATTTTATCTGATGTTGCAGATAGAAGTCCAATAAAGAACGCGACAACACATGTCGCCTTAATCATAGCGCAATTACGTCCACTTCGTGAGAAAGGTCCTTCCCCGAGCTCTCCAATGACTCGTACATTGCTCGAAGCACAGAATCTCTTTCACCTGTTAGCGTAATATTTTATATGACTCATCACAGCGTTGTGAAGCGGTGAAACGATTCTATTGCACCAAAATAAATTATAAGCATTTTTCTCCTTAATATGATATTGGAAAGCAAGTTGTCTTTAGCACTTGACCTGAACACTTAGAAATATTTTAATAGCACTACCAAGGGAAGAAAAGGTTCCCCTCAATTCAAGTTAAAAAAAAAAAAGCTACGAAGACGTAGTTTGGCGTAACTGTGTGATCCGTATCGAATGTGTCTGAATATTCGGCAACTCTGCTAAAACCACTTAATTTTCGAAGGTTGCAACTCCAAACTGCTCACTTTATATAAAGAGAGATAAAATAAGAATGGCTAGGTCTATTTATTTCAAACGGATTGGGGAGGGGCACGGCATTTTGGCGCAACGAGTAAGACCACACGCCGTTACGGAAACGGTGGCAAAAAATTTATACAGAAGACAATCCTATAGGTGACACGTCCTCAGTGTCCTGGAAAAATAAATACAGATGAGTTGTTTCAATTACTTAGTACTGCGGACAGATTAAAAAAATATAGAACATTTCTTTGGCAAAGTGTCAATGTGGACTGACTGTGGACACGATGGCTGGTGCTTGGACTGAAATGTCCGAGACGCCCTAGGAAAGCAAGATTTCAGCATGGAAGGCGGCAAAACTAAGCCGCAGGCAGACTAGATGGAGTTGTGTTGAAAAACAGTGGCACTTTATATCATGAAGCCAGGTGCAGAACGCTGAACGATAACGATTCAGTTCGTTAAGACAAGCAGGAATTGCGCTTCAAGCCATGGCGGCGGCCCTTGTCAGCCCGTTCTTTGCAGTATTTTATTTTCTCGGTCCTTTTGTTTTGAAGTAAAGAAATACCTCTGGAGTGTGATTTTCGTCGGATGCGGAAGAAAAAAGCCTGCGGGGAAATTCATGTGCTACGGTTGCAAAAAAAGTGCGCTCGCTCAAAATGGCTTTGCTTGAGTCCTTGCATTACTCAGAAACTCATGGATGTCTTTTTTTTTCATTTTAGCTTTTTGTGAATACAATGAACATCCCATCAACATCGCTCGTTGATCTGTGCTTTCGCTGCCTTATTTTGTCACAGTGAACATAGGTACTGAACCTTAGCCCCTGAAAACTTCTTCTTTCTGGGGTTTTACGTGCCAACCCTGAAAACTGGGACTCTTGACGTTTGACGCAGGCACACGTGCTAGACATGTATACATTCCCCCTTTTAGTGATTTGTGCGTCAAATATACGTCAGTTCGTTTGGTGACAGTTCATACACACTATGTTTTAATAGGACACGCTTGTTCCTCAGAGTATTTGCAAACTAGCATCGGCTATCGCTAAAAAGAAGAAAAAAACGAAGGGTAATTACTAGCTGGTAGACTCTGCTAACCAGGTCTACTACCAGGTTGCTTTCAGAAAGAAATGAAACCAAATAAAGTTACGTATACTCCTTGTTCTTGCTGACTATATCTGACTACAAGTTTCAGAATTAGGCAATCTAAAAACACGCTGAGCAACCATTAACTGGAATAAGCTTTAGGTCGACCTGCACAACAGCTAACAATAAAAACCTGAGCAGCGCGAAGGACAAAGGATGGACAGCGCAATATAAGTAACAGCACGCGTCGAAAGAGGTAAGGGCTCAGGTAAAAAAGATCATGAAGCGCACGGTAGAAGCAACCGACATCAAAGGGATCAGTTGTACTTCCGCCAGGAGGGGAAACGACGGCTGCCTTCCGGTGTACTCCGGCAGGCATCGTGCACCCGGTTTCCGGCAGAGATCGTGTCTCAAGGCACAGCGCAGCTACGGTAGCTGCTTAGGGAAATGGGATCTGACGAACACGACACGCGCTTCCTGTGTAGTGTGCAAAAATTGTGAGCAGGATGCCAAGCTGGACGCGTGGGATTAGTTGGCGTATTTGGGTCGCACTTGACCCTGAAAGCACTCGGTGAGGCAGGTAAAATTAAGGTTGCCGTCTGGATTCGCGGGATAAGGCAGCTAAAAAACCCTAAGTTCAGCCGCAACAACATCAAACTGGCAGTTACTGAAACGTAATAGGGAATATTGAAACTGTCAAGCGCCATCTATCGACTTGCCGCAAGACGCCGTCCGCCATCTTGGTGAAGGTATGGCAAAAAGAAACTGCTCGCTCAATAGCGTAGCATAGCTACAGGCATAGCTGCTGGTTTGACCATTGTTTTGTGGTGTGCTCCCACTGCTGTTCGCTGCTATAAGCGAAGCAAGAGTTCCGTGACAATGCCGGTAACAACCTGTATAGGGCTGTTCCTTTTTTGCAGTGGGCGCAACTGAGTGATTGAAATCAAATCGACACGAAAAAAATGGCCACCGCAGCCGACGTTGCGGACCCGGTGCTGCAGCACATAAAAAAAAGCATTTAACTCACATCTCTTTTCCCCATGTCTATACTATACGAGAAGTACATTAGCCCCCTAATTTCTGCCTGCCCCCTGCCACTGCCCCCCCCCCCAAAAAAAAAGAAGTAAAATCCCGTATTACGTACCAGCACGTCAGCTTCATTGGAATTCGCGCTCAAGGGCAACGCTAGCTTCGTACGAAAACTTATTAGAAAAATGCCTGTTTAGGATATGACTGCGACTATTCATGTTTTTTCTCTTTTTTATGTGAAGGGGCACTGCTCCTTTATAACAGCATACTTTGAAATTTAAAAGCATCTTATGCATTTTAGGGGCCTAAAATATATCTTGCAAATAAAACAAGAAACATCTCGCGGGTTGTTGCGCCACATATTGTGCTAAAATTTTTTTTCCAAATAAAGTAAAAGTTAAAAAAAAATTACAGAGAAAACAGTGCCATGTTCGCAAAAATTATATTTTATTTCGTACTGTAAAGAAAGTAAATGCGCTTTCACACGTTAGTATAAGCTTGCAGATGGTACATCTATTCTTGCCATTTATTCACTGAAAAAGTAATAGACTGAGGAAAGTTCATCGCAGCAGTGTTTAAAAAGCGAAAAAAAGAAGCCGTAGAAAGGTTACGACGTCGGTATACAGTACATTGCTACTGCACATGTTCAAAGCAGCTTATCAACGGTAAGAGAAGTACAAGGCGTTCGTTTTTCGTACTCTCCTTTGGCATGTAATAATTAAGCCTTGTGTTTCTTGGTTTTTGGCTCAGGTATCAGGACGCCGCGCTAGTGGCCCTAGCCCCGCGCTTGCAGGGTTGCTCATGTTATTGCACTACGCTTCGAGCTGAAGCGTCTCTGATCAATGAACTTACAAACACAAAAGCAGTGCGAGAATTAAGCAGTGCGCAGAGCGCGAGCGAGAGAAAACAAGCGCTACGCCCAATCGCGCCAAAGCTTGGCACGCGTGGCGGTGAACGGAAGCAAAGCATGCAGTGTGCACGGTATACCAAGTCCTGACATTCAACTTTCCCATCACGTTTGTCGTACGTTTTCACAGCATGTATGTGACCTGACTTGATAAGCCAACGCGAGCAGAGCAGCTGGAGCTCTCATTAGTTGCGCGCGTGGAGCTATCACCTTCGACGAACAAAACATAGTACCGGAGCTTCTATTTTTTTTTAACATGCGACGCGTTTTCTTCCGGACGCAGAGCACATTGTATCGCAATGCAAGGCTGCTTTCGAGATTTGGCGCCAAAATTTGCGAGCGAATGAGCAATCTTTAGGGCACTTATAGCTCAGGTTTGAAGCGCACAACGCCGCAAGAAGAGGCTCGGTGAAGCAAGATTTCGTTTTCAAGCAGAGGCAGTACGCGTGTTTAGATTACCGCCCATGCAGATATCAAAGTGTGGGAAAAACTCGGCGGTTTGGCTTAGTTGATTTGTGGCACCACAATGAAGTTCGATTTCAAAATTGAAGGACACTTTGTAAATTCCAAAGTGTGTTCGGCGAAAGCCTGTGCCCATTCGAGTGACTATACCGCCGCATGCGCATTCGCTCATTCTTTTTCTGGCGTTTGGTATCGGGGGAATCCACAATCTTGGGGCGCTTCTCCGAACAGCTTGCCGTGGAACCATCACCGGGCCGCTTGGGAGCCATCCGACTATAACTCGACTGCTGCAACGAGACGTCTGACGAAGGAGCGTTGCCGCGCGCGCCGCTGTGCCATCACCTGATTTCTGAGAGAGTGTTAGGGGAGAGGCCACAGCTGGCACCGTTCCAGGGCACGGACGGACGGATGGTCGGACGCCGCGAGTATGAGCCATTAAAGGCTTTCGCCTTAATAATCACCTGACGCTGAATGTTATCGTTCCATTTTAGAGTCCTGAATAGCCGCACACCGACGACCACCGAGCCATACAACATACAGCTGGCCTAGCCTGCGTGTGCGTGTGTGTGTGTGTGCGTGTGCGTTTGGTTACCATTTTGGGGATTGCGGGCTCTTCAGTATGCGAAACTTCCCACGCACTTAGTAAACAAAGAAACAACCCTTCGTATACGTTCCTACTTTATTGCTAAGTTAGACATTTTATTGCGATAGCAATTATATGGACACTCCAAAGCAGATTTCTGCCGTCAGCGTCGCCGTCGTCGTCGCCGTCGCCGTGAGGTTCCGTATGACATCAACGGCGATGAAATCGTCGCCGCGCTCCGGACGCTGTATATGCGAGTGAAAGGGCGCGAGGGACGCGCGCTTTCACGGGGGGCGAACGCACGTCGGAGAGCAAACGCGCGTTCTGCGCCGTGCTCCCTGACGGGCTGCAGAATTAAGCGTCTCTTTCCTCCTTTGCATATACAGAGAGGAAACGCAACTTTTTCCGTCGCGCGAAAGGCTGTGGGGGGATGGGAGGGAGGGAGGGGAGGCGACGTTTCGCTGCGGCACCAAATACGTATTTATATAAAAACGCCGCGCGCGTTCGGTGCGAACGCGGGCAAAACGCCGACGGCGTCGACAACAGTTTTGCGCGTTGCTGGTGCTGCTGCATTTCCAAGTTTATACAGCTGATAAAACTACTATCTTTACTCCATATAGCTCTCTACTAATTTGCTATCGCAAATGGTGCTTCGCCTTTCGGGTGAAACTGCGACCAATTTTTGGGGGGCCTTCGCTACCATCAGACTCATTTCCAAACAAAATAACTGCTTTAGCCTGCACCAAACACCATTCTAACCGTAACCTAACGGTGCCCCCAAATTAGGATAAAATGCAGGGGAGAGCCGACACTTGTAAAAATATGAATAAATCAAAGTGCATCGGAATAAAGCGAAAAAAAACGAAAATGACGAAATGGCGACGCTAAAGTAGGGGAGCTAGAAACGAATACCTATGCCTCATCGAACAAAAACCAAAGATACGGGCTTTACGACTTACGCCAGGCGCCATTAGCGCTTTGGTTCGTTCACTGTGAGGAATGGCACCGAATGAACTTTGTGCGTTCTTTTCCGGCGAGCGCGTTATCGCATCCGTAGCGCGCACGGTGTGTTCGTGAAAGGCGCGAGAAGATTGAAGACGAGTTCGATTTTCCATAACGAAGCATAAATCATAACCAGAAGGGTGCTAAATCATTCAATTCCACTGGACGTTCACTGTCTTTCAATTGACGCCTCTCACGCTTTTCTTTTTTATTGCTTGTTTTCTTGTGTGATCCGTCTCAGAGCTTCCGCTTAAGTTTTTGTTGTAATAACTGCAAAGAAAACTTGGCGCCGACTACTCTTCGTCACATAGTGTAACTATAAAGGGTGTTTCAGTTAACTTGGGCCAAACATTAAAGATATGCAAATGCCACGTGGCTGGACAGA
This sequence comes from Dermacentor silvarum, assembly GCF_013339745.2. Taxonomy (NCBI): domain Eukaryota; kingdom Metazoa; phylum Arthropoda; class Arachnida; order Ixodida; family Ixodidae; genus Dermacentor; species Dermacentor silvarum. Next base: position 115,128,826 of record NC_051154.1, read on the forward strand.
ACTAAGGTAATGTTGTTTGCCGTTGCTTGGAGATACTCCGCTGAATTCTTGCATTCAGCCTAATTACATAATTATTCTTAATTAATTATTCAACTTCCCAAATAATATAATTAGATGAAAAGCGTCAATGAAAAAATTGTAGAGCAACATGAGAAACTGCCGATACAGCTTTCTGTTGCTCAATACGTGCTACATAAAAGTGTTTTTCCGAGCGTGAAAGAAGCCCGCCAATACACGGAAAATTGCCGCGCGACTGGCCGCTCGAGGCACTGTGCGTGTATTCGCGGGTTTCTTTCACGCTCGGAAAAGCACTTTTATGTAGCGCGCATTGAGCAACAGAAAGCTGCATCGGGAGTTTTTCATGTGGCTCTACAATTTTCTCATCGACGCTTTTCATGTAATTACATTATTTGAGAAGTTGAATAATTAATTAGGCGGAATGCAAAAAATTATCTGAGTACTTCCAAGCGACGGTAAAGAACATTACCTGGGTTCGTTCCAGCTACGTAGTAATTGCAAAAGACAAATAGCGCGCAACAGCGGAGAGGAGAAAGAGAGCGGACCACAACCAAAATAAACCGCGAGTACTATGCAGCGGTAGCAGTCGGCGCATTTCAAGTCTGTCTTATAGGGTGCCCCAGCTAGCGTTAGCCAAGCTGTTGAACAAAAAATAAGGTTAAAAAAACACGGGGCAGACCTACGGTGTGTGGTTGCCAGACCTCTGACGACCGAACACCGTAGTTTTTTTTTAACTGTATCTTGCACCATGTTTTCTCTCTCTCTTTATATATATATATATATATATATATATATATATATATATATATATATTGTCGAATAAATTGTATAACGTTAGCCGGGACACGCGGTACAGAACCGCACACTTCAGGAGCTTGAGCTGCGCGATTGAAGCCTTCTGTGAGGGGTTCCTTTGGGAGCACAGGCCTATAATTTTCGTTCTGATAGTGGACGATTGTCCTGTCTGTAAACACCACGACGCACATCACTTATACCTCTCGGCACCATAGCCCGGGTAGACACAGATATGGTGTGTCAGTGTCTTGATTGT